>NC_133658.1:434108356-434769638 GCF_037893015.1 Macrotis lagotis | reverse complement strand
GAAAATTCTAGTTTAAATAGTCTCAGACATTTACCTACTGTGTAACACTGGGCAATTTACTTAATCACTTTCTACCTCAGTTTCTTCAACTGTAAAATACAGATAGTCATAGCACCTACAAAGATGTGTTGTGAGGATTAGATGAGGTAAGCTTTCTAGAGTACTTAGCACAGTGCTATCTCAGTAGTAGGAGCTTAACAAATGCTTATTTCATTACAAGAAAAGGTAAATTTAGCCATTCACCAATTGACAAATGGTCAAAGGATACACAAAATGGGGCAGCTAGGTGGCATAGTAGATAGAGCACCAGCCCTGGAGACAGGAGTACCTGAGTTCAAATCTGGCCTCAGACACTTAATAATGGCCTAACTGTGTGGCCTTGGGCAAGCCACTTAACCCCATTTGCCTGGCAAAAACATAAAAAAAATTTAAAAAATTAAAAAATAAAAAGGATACGCAAAGGTAATTTACAGATGAGGAAATCAAATCAAAGTGATCCATAGTCATATGAAAAATTGCTCTAAATCATTACTGATTAGAGAAATGCAAATTAAAGCAGCTCTGTAGTACCATCTCACACCTATCAGATTGGCCAAGATAAACAGAAAGGACCCAATTTTGGAAGGGATGTGGGAAATCTGGGACACTAATACATTGTTGGTGGAGCTGTGGACTCACCTAATCTTTCTGGAGAGCAATCTGAAATTATGCCCAAAGGACAATAAAAAAAAAAAGGACTCTGATCCAGCAATACCACTACTGGGTCTATACTCTGAAGAGATCATGAAAAGGGTAAAAACATCACTTGTACATAAATATTCATAGCAACCCTGTTTGTGTAGCAAAGAATTGGAGATTGAATATCCATCAACTGGGGAATGACTAAACAAACTGTGGTATATACATATACATATATATATATATATATATATATATATATATATATTGAATCTTGAATCTAACAGAACTATTGTTCTATTAGAAACCAGGAGGGATGGGATTTCAGAGAAGCCTTGAAAGACTTGCATGAACTGATGAAGAGTGAGATGAGCAGAGCCAGAAGAACACTGTACACCCTAATAGCAACATGGGGTTGATGATCAACCTTAATGGACTTGCTCATTCCATCAATGCAATAATAGACAAGTTTAGAGTAGCTGTGATGGAAAATGCCATCTATATCCAGAGAAAGAACTGTGGAGTTTAAACAAAGACCAAAGTCTATTACCTAAAACTTTCAGTTTTTTTTAAAAGTGTCCTATGTACAATGTAATTTTGCTATCTCTAATATTTTATTTTCTCCTCAATGATATGATTTCTCTCTCAACACATTCAGTTTCAATCAATGTATATAGCATGGAAACAATGTAAAGATTATCAGACTGCCTTCTCTGGGAGGGATGGGGGGCATGAAAGAAGTGGGGGGAATTGTAAAATTCAAAACCTTATACAAATGATAGGTAAAAACTACTATTGTATCTAATTGGAAAACTAATAAAATATTTTTTAAAAAGGTAAATTTGGTACCTAAGAAGGATCTAAGTTTCATCACTAACAACTCATTTTAGATCTTGAGAATTAAGGTCAATTGTCTACAGAGATACTTTTCAATGTGTGACAGTTCTCTCATTAATTCTGCCTTATCAAGTTGGGGAATTTATGAGGTGTAACTCAGAAAAATGATGCAGCTTCAAGAGAGAAAGGTCCCTTAAATCCACTCACCCTGATTCCCAATGAATTAACCACAAGGAGAATTGATTACAGGTCATTGAGGCAGAATATTGATTGAGAAAACACTAGCCTTCAGGAGATCTAATTCACACCAGTCCCCAACCTCATAATGGGAGAGGTAGCTGAGAGTTGTTGTACCCTTCCTGATAAATGTGTAAATTGAGCATGACTTGGGAATATATATATATCCACACACACATATATACACCCTCATACTCACTTATAACAGTGTTTGAGACAAACATAAATGGTGTAATTTTTTTTTTGAACTCCTGAGGTTGGAGCCACTGTCTGATAACAGAAGATTTTAGGCAGTGGTGGAAGTGAGGTTGATTGGAAGATATTTTATTACTCTTTGCTTTATTGTTGTTAATTAAGTTGTTTTTACTAATTCTATGCTCAAAAGTAAAATGCAGCTAAGGAATATATATAAACTCTTGACTCCCAGGTCTAAAGAATACTACCACAAAGATAGACCCCAGAAATGATACATAGATTCTGTCCAAGAGTTCACCAGTTTGGTGATGTCTTTTTCAATTGAATCTTGGAATCTTGTAGGAAAAGGAATCAAGAAGCATTTTAAAACATGGAAAGGTTTACACAATCTGATCCAGATTGAAGTAAACTGAGCCAAGAAAAAACAATGTGCAGCATTGAAAAGAACAAACATAAAACCATAAAATTTAAATTATTTTGATCAGTTATTAGATTCTTCAGATTCTTCATGAGACTATTTGGGATTTTCTTAACAAAGATATTGATGTGAATTATCATTTCCTTCTCCAGCTCATTTCACAGATGAGGGAACTGAGGAAAACTGGGTTAAATAACTTGTCCAGGGTCACACAGTTAGTAAAGTCTAAGGTCAGATTTGAACTCAGGAAGATGAGTCTTCCTGATTCCAGATCCCAGCCTCTATCCACTCTGCCTCCTAGCCACCTTTAAAAATTAATAATACAGAATTACAAAGAACAGGCAAGGCTCCAAAGAGGAAATATGAGAAACACTCCAATTTCACTCATCTTGAAGAGAGAGGTGGTCCATGCATTTAGCATTTTCTGTATATCTTCTGATTTTATATTTTTTGGTTATGCTAATTTTTTCTCTCTTTTTTTTGTTTTGAACAGTCATTATTTTGATAAGATTTTGAGTTCTACATTTTTCTCCCTCCTTCCTTTCCCTCCCCTTGACATCAAATAATTTGATCTAGATAATACATGTATAACTATGTATTTCAATATTAGTCATATTTGTGAGGTAAAAAATTATAAAGTATAAAACAAAATTTTAAAATGAAAAATAGTATGCTTTACTCTGCATTCAGACTCCATAGTTCTTTCTCTGGATGTGGATGGTATTTTCCATTGCAAGTCCTTTAGAATTGTTTTTTATTATTATCCTGCTAAGTCCATCATATCTGATCATCATACAATGTTGCTATTAATCTGTAACAATGTTTTGGTTCTGTTCACTCTGCATCAGTTCATTTAAGTCTTTCTAGCTTTTCTGATAACCACTGGTTCATGATTTCTTACAGAACAATAATACTTCATCACATTCATATACCACAATTTGTTCAGCCATTCCTCAATTGATGGGCATTTCTTTTTCCTTTTTGAATATTATTTTGTTATATGGGACAGCCTTTAGGGAGGAAAAAGTAGAAAGGGTATTAGGAGAAATTTTGGTAATTAAGAAAAATAGGTACCAATAAAAATTATCTCTAAAAATGATGTCAAAAAAGATACTCACCATCTGTAGAATCTTTTGTCTCTGTAGCAGCATCCTCCAGGTGGCATCCTAGCAGTCAAACAGTTACAACATATTTTGTCTGTTCAAGTAAGTTGTTGTTACAAAGCTAGAGCTCCATGAAACACAACAAATCCAGGGAAGAGGTGGGGTTTGCCAGACCAAAGAACTCAAAACAAATTCTGATTGGGTAGATCCACAATAATCCAAACCCTGTGGATATGGCTTCAGTACTGCTGCACTGAAGAATATGAAGCTGAGGGATAAAAGTCATATGCTCTCTGAGAACAACAGAGAGCTCAGGACTTCCTCCAGGGACTCAGTCCAATGAGGGGGGATCATCCAAATTCAGATCCTTTCTGTTGAACAGAATTAGAATAGATATCAGTGCCACCTGGTGGTTTTTTTAAAAAATGTCTTTTGGATTTCTATGATCCCTCCCAGGATGACTACGCTATGCTCCCCAGCAATCTATAGAAAGATTCAAGTGGGGATGGGGGGGGCGGTCAGTTAGGTGGTGAAGTAGATAGAACACAGGCCCTGGGATTGAGAGAACTGAATTCAAATCCTACATCAGAAACTTATAAATTCTGTGATCTGGGGCAAGTTATTAACCCCCCTTCCCCCAAAAAAGATGTACAATAGTTTTTCCTTTGTCTCCCCCATTTCTTCAGCCCACTGACTCAGGTCAGGACTCCTCTTTCTCTCTTTAGATCCCTTTTCTTTATTTTTATCTTAAAGTATTTATTCAGTTCTTAAAGAAACACTTAATTCTGAGACAAATTAAATTGCCTTGTTTTATTAGTTGCATTTAAATGTGATATGTGAAAACTCTTAAGATAATATTAATTCCAGCCCCTTCCTTTTGTTGATTATTTCCAATTCCTTTTGTGAACAATTTGTTTGCACAGTTATTTTTGTGTTATTTCTCACATTAGACTGTGAGTTGTTGAGAGCAGAGATAGTTTTTCATCTTTCTTTGTATTTCCTAGCACATTACCTGACAGATTAGGCAATTAATGAATGTTTGTTGATTGATTTCCTTGTATAAGTTAAAAGTATTATGATATCTGTTATATTCCTCAATACCATTTGTTTTGGTTGGTACAATATAATATGCTGATTTCATTAAAAAAAAACTTGTGGTTTTTACAAAATAAAATAATGAGAATAGTTATATATAATAATTGAAATTTTCACTAATTAAATTTAATACTTTTTGTCTCTGATTTTTAAGTGAAGTAGTATCCTTTGGTGAAAGATAAATATAACTGATTAAAAGAGAAAAATCCCTTAGAGCAGCTGAAGTTAATGTAAGCAAATATATGAAAAGTTAGATCAAGTGTTTCCAACCCTAAGCCCACATGTGACCCTCAAAGTCCATTCATGTGGCATTATTAGATTTTATTGTTGTACTCATTTATAAAATGGATAAGACTGGACATCCATGGTTTAGATAGTAGAAATACTGGAATACAAAGTAAAACCAAATCCAGAAATGGAATCCACTCTATTTATTAGGATTCAATTTTATCACTATACATTGCTGCTTTTATGAATATTTTAGCTAAGCTAAAGAAAGCATGAAATGTAATAAATTAAAGTGACATCTTGCAGAATATGTTGAACTTTTCCTGAGAAAATTAGGTACCTTTATAAGAGGAAAAAACCTTTTCCACAAAAAACACTGACATCAGAGGATCATTTACATCATAAAAATTTCCTTACTGGAAAATGTGTCATTGGATAAGGGAAACTTTGGCACTGCTTGCAGCCATGGCTATGCTGGAAATGATACTTGGCAAATATTATGCAAAGTACCTTCAGTAGTTTCATTTGCAAGTAATAACCTGGGGGAAGGAAAACTGACCATATGCCTGAAGACCACTGTAATCAATTATGTAAGAAACTAAAATCTTCTTAATTAGTATTTTTTTAGTGAGTGAAGCAACTGATACAGTTAAATGTGTTCATTTGATTGCAAATGTGCAATATGTTGTTGAAACTAATGATAGCAAAGATAAATTATTTTATAATTTATTGATAGCAATACTATAAAAAATTTTCAATATAATTAATGTATTTTAAAAATAAAAATAGTGTAAGAAGAAAATTGCATTGAACTCTGCAGTGATAAGTACCAGAATAAAACATAGGTCTACAAATACTAGCCGCCACCACAAAGCATCCTCTCCTCTTTTGAGGTTAACCTTATCTGAATTTATCACTCTATCTAGATCCTGGTGATTATTATCTACCACACTATAATTCTTTTTTTTTTCTTTTGGTGAATCTAACTCACAATGTTTTCCACTCCCACTTCCACCCTCATAAGAGGATGTTGATATTCCCTCAAATACTCTTAACCACACACCCTCAGTTTCTCAATCTCCCATCACTTATTTTACACTCCAACTCAGCTGTTCACAGGGATCATTCCACCATTACCCATAAATAATCCATTTCTATGATCAAGAACTCTGAAATTCCTTTATCAGATCATGATCTCCCATCTATACTTTAGCCCTCCTATACCTATTCTTTGTTCTTACTGCAACCTCCAGTTCTTCCATATGTCACCATTTCCCTAGTCCCATATTCCTGTTCTGACTTCACTTTCTTCCTGTCCCAATTGCAACCATTTAGTTAGTTTAATTTTACATTATCCTCTACTCTAAATCACATGCTCCTTTTTGTTATCATATCTCATGTCTTGTCCCTGAATTATTCCATCATTTACCATAGCTAGGTTCACTGGGTCTAGAAAAAGTTTATGTCATGCAATCTCAAATGGGGTTTCATTGAAGCAAGGCAATCAATCCTTTTAATCCTCCCTAACTGATTTTTTGTGTCACACAACACAATAGTCATTCTTTTTATTTTTTTTTTTAGATTTTTCAAGGCAATGGGGGATTAAGTGGCTTGCCCAAAGCCACAGGGCTAGGTAATTATTAAGTGTCTGAGGCTGGATTTGAACTCAGGTACTCCTGACTCCAAGGCCAGTGCTCTATCCACTGCACCACCTAGCCGCCCCCCACAATAGTTATTCTAAAACATTTCTGTGATGAAAACTTAACCTAGACCAAATCCTCTCTACATGATCTTATGATCCCATCTCCTATGCCCTATGAATCTTCAGGCGATTCCCCCTATCATCTCATCTCAACTCATAACCCCCCCTACACACACACACACACACACACACACACACACACACACATATATACTTACATGCACATTTAATCATTTTATATCTTCCTACTTACTGGCTCCTTTTCTGCTGCCTAAAAACATGCTCAGTTCTCCTGCATCCTTTAAAAAATGAATCAGATCAGAGGAGCATATATCTAGAGCTGTAGGAGAACTCAATAGCCATCTAATCCAACCCTGTCATTTTACAGGTAAGGAGCCTGAAGCCCAGAAAAGTTAAGTGACTTTCCTAAGGTCAGATAGGTAGTAAACACCAGCATTTGGATTTGAACACAAGTCCTCCTCTGATTGCACAATGCTTTGCTGCCTATTTGCCTATATCTTTCTTCCATTGCCCAGTTAAATTCCTTGGGGAAAAAAACTGTGCTTGTTGTCTCAACTTCTCTTTAATTCTTTTTTCTTTAATTTTTTTCAAAGATCTGCTTTCTTTCCCTCCTCCTCTTCTCCACCCCTCCAACAGAGAAAGTAAAACAAAAAATCTCTATTATAAACAAGCGTAATCAAGAAAAGCAAATTCCTCTACTGATCATGTCCAAAACAAGTTTCATTCTATACTCTGAGTTCAGCACCTCATTAGGCTCTCACTCTTTTCTTTAAATTTCTTCGGTTTTTGCAAGTGACACAGCTAGGTAACTATTAAGAGTCTAAGGTCAGGTAAATGTCCTTCAATTGGGGAATGGCTTAGCAAACTGTGTGTCATGGAACACTATTGTTCTATTAGAAACCAGGAAGAAACGGAAACTCAGGGAAGCCCAGAGGGATTTGCATGAACTGATGTTAAGTGAGATGAGCAGAACCAGAAAAACCCTATCAGCAACATGGGGGTGATGAGCAACCTTGATGGACTTGCTCCTTCTATCAGTGCAACAACCAGGGACAATTTTGGGCTGTCTGCAATGTAGAATACCATCTGTATCCAGATAAAGAGCCATGGAGTTTGAACAAATTTCAAGGACTATTCCCTTTAATTTAGAAAAAAACCAGATATCTTATTGTCTGATCATATTATCTCTTATACTTTTTGTTTCTTCCTTAAGGATTTCTCTCCCATCACACTCAATTTGGATCAATGTACAACATGGAAACAAAATAAAGACTGACAGATTGCTTTCCGTGGGGGGTGGGGGAGGAAAGTAAGATTGGGAGAAAAATTGTAAAATTCAAAAATCAAATAAAAATCTTTAAAAATTAGAAAAAAGAGTCTAAGGTCAGGGGTGGCTAGGTGATACAATGGATAGAGCATTGGCCCTGGAGTCAGGAGTACTTAAGTTCAAATTCAGTCTCAGACACTTAATAATTACCTGTGTGGCCTTGGGCAAGCCACTTAACCTCATTGCCTTGCAAAAAAAAAAGAGTCTAAGGTCAAATTTGAACTCGGGTCCTCCTGACTTCAGAACTGGTGCTCTATTCACTGTGTCACCTAACTGCCCCAGTTTTCACTGTTTTCTAAACTCTCCCCAATCTGTCTTCTGACCTCAGCATTCTATTGGGTTATCTATGATCCCTTAAATTTAAGTGACTTAAATTAAATTCCCCATAGTTAATGACCTTTGCCACTTTTGATACTCTTATCCTCCCTGGATATCCTCTTTAGGTTGTTATAACTTTTTTTTATTCTCCTTGTTTCCATCTGACAACTCCTGTCTCTTCTGAATATTCATTCATAGCATGTTGCCAAGAGTGTTCCTTAAGGAACTCTGTACTGGGTCCTCTTCTCTTTTCTTTGGGTATGCTTTCAATTAAATGACCTTCTCAATTCTCTTGAGTTCAGTTTTCTTCCTTTTGCAGATATCTCCAATATCTAAATATCCAATCCTAGTCTTTCTTCCTAACTCCCATCTCACATCACTACCTGCCTACTACTAGACATTTCAAACAAAGGAACCAGTAAATAGGAAACCATTAAATGTACATGCCATGTGCATGTGTAAAAGAAATGTGTGGACCTTTCAAAAACAACATGTCCAAGACGGAACTCATTATCTTCCCCTAAAACTTCTTCCAGATTTCCCCTTTTCTGTCAAAAGCATCATCAGAGAATTAATGGACTCAATATGCAGACTAAGTCATATATTGATGATTATGACCAATGTGGGGGGAATTTTTTTTGCTTAACAAAGTTTTTTTTTCCTTTTTTTCGGTAGGGAGAAGAAAAATAAATTTAATTTTTTTAAAGACTATCATCATCTTTCCAGTCTCTCAAATCCTTAAATGTGGTATCATTCTCTACTTCTTATTCTCACTTACCCAATATACACAATAAGTTTTCAAATGGTATTGTTTCTCCCTCCACAACCCCTCTCACATCCATTACCCTCTTTCCATTCACACAGCCTTGCCACCCCTAGTTTATTGTGCCTCTTTCCTGAATAATTTAAATAAGTCAACCTTATTCTACAGATCTAACCATGTTCCATTCCTACTCAATAAAATACTGTCTCTCTGATAACACAGGATCAAATATCACCTCTGGCATTCTACAGTACATCAAAACCAGTCTTCTTGCTTATGTTCAGACACAACACTTCATCTCTAGTGCTATACCCTTGTATTGGCTGATCTCTGTACCTTGAATGCACTCATTTCTCATCTTCATATCTTAGAACTCCTGTTAGTCATTCATTCATTCATTTCTGGTTCTTCACTACCTCATTTGGAGTTTTCTTGTCAGATACTGGAATGATTTGCCATTTCCTTCTCCAGATCATTTTGCAGATGAGGAAACTGAGGCTAACAGGGTTAAGTGACTTGCCCAGGGTCACACAGCTAATAAATGAAGTCAGATTTGAACTCAACAGAATGACTCTTCCTGATTCCAGGCCAATGACTCTATCCACCGGGCCACCTAGCTGCCCTAGTTTCTGAGATTTAGCTTAAGCACCACTTTCAGTGTGAGGCTTTTACCATTTACCCTAGCTGTGAGTGCCTTCTTTTCAAATACCCTGTATCTGCTCTGGGTGGGTTTTGCAGATACCTATATATGAGCATGTTGTTTTCCCTTTGAAGAAAATTTTTTGAACTTAATAAATTTTTATTATTTCTCATTTGTTATTAATACTTTTAGTGTTGATAATGTTTTCAAGTACCTCTAGAAACTTAATAAATGTTTGTAATTGACTGATAAAAATGTGACCCCTTGTGTAATTTGGATACAATGCTTGCTTCCAAGACTATCCTTTACTCTGAGAAATATGAATGAGAAGCTGCATATAGATTTTCAAGTTCTTACAAGAGCAATCAACTTTTTAAAACAGTCCAAATTGTGGAATGTTATAGAAACAAGCCTTAGGGCTTACCTGTCAATTAATGTAATATCAAACCATGTTGATTGTCTTGTGCCAAAATAATTCAAAAAGTGTTTAAGCAAAAAGAAAACATTGATATCTTCCTCAGTGGTAATTATAAAGATGAAGCAATTCATTTTGTAACATAAATTTGGAGCATTTGCAGATTTCTAGATTGTGAATGTAAATTTAACAATTAGCTCTTTTGAGCCAGTATAAGCTGGCTCCAGCAAACCCTTGACTAATGTTATAGAATTATTGTTGAATATAGAAATTGGGCACTAATGGGTCTCCACAAACAATTATGTACACAAGGTAAATAACCTAAGAGTCCTTGTGTTGAGAAGGGAAATTTTCAGATTGAGCCCATTCAAAAGTAAGGAAAGTGTCCTTCAATACACTAACAATGCACTAACAAAATTCTCATATAATGAAATGTAACAGATTGGAGTTGGACTAGTTATATTGGTTGAGTAATCTCAATTTAAATATCACCTTAAGGTATATTTTCCTCATGACAATAAGAAAAGAAAAAGAAATTGAGGATAGGCAAAATTATTTTTATTTGCAGGCACTATGATAACTTAAGAACCCCAGAAAATCAATGAAACATTCAATTAAAATAATTGATAACTTCAGTAAATTAACAGACTATACAATATTTAGCTAAAAAATAATCATTTATATATATATATATATATATATATATATATAATCTTATTACAAATCCTGGGAAAATAAAATGGCAGATTATATTTCATTCAAATTAAAATGCATAAAATATCTGGGCACTAATCTACCAATACATGATCAGGACATATCAATGTAGTTATAACACATGTTATTAAAATAATATAGTGAATGAATATAATAAAAATAATCATACTATTTAAATTAATTTTAAACTTCAGTGCCATACAAATCAAACTGCCAGGGAATGACTTTAGAGAATTAGTTAAAATGATAATAAAATTCATTCAGAGAAACAAAAGTCTAAGAATTAAGAGGGAAATTTTAACACAAAGAAATAGGAAGTAAGGACTTTCTAGTATTACTATATCTCAAACAAATTTCAAAGCTGTAATTATCAGTGGCACTTGGTCCTAGTTAAAAATAGAAAAACCAGTGGAACAGATTAGATAAGTAAAACCCAGAAGCAATCAACAACAGTAGCCCAATGTTTAATAAATGAAAGAAAACAAAGTATTGGGGGAAGGACTCCCTTTTAGATAAGAGCTGCTCAGAAAATGGAAAGGTAACTTAGCAGAAATTTGTTTTAGACCTTAAAGTTTAAAGCGAATAATATACTGCCTTATAAGGTCCAAATAAATAAGCAACCCAAATATAAAAGTTTACATCATAAAAAAATTAAAGGAGAATGGAAGAAAGTTCCCTTCAGCCCTATAGTTAAGTGTAGACTTAACAAAACAAGAGATAAAGCTTATCATAAAAGATAAACTATAATTCTATAAAATCAAAAAGGGCATTGCATGAGCCAATATAAATGTAGTAGATAGAATAAGAAGAGAAGTTTTGAAGCAATTCTCTCTGAGAAAAAGTCTAATATTTAAGTAAGGAAATTAGAAAGCACCTAGCTGTCCAGGATAAAGTTATTTGTTACCCAAGCCCTGATGAATGAAATCGCAGAGTCCTGAAAGAACTGGCAGATGTTTTTGTTGAGCTACAGTTGGTAATACTTGAAAGATTGATAAAGAGTAGAATAGGTTCAATAAGAATGGAAAATGGTAAAAACTTTTCAAAAAGTTAAAAGAATGTATTCTATAAGCTATAGGTTAGTAAATTTTATTTCAATTCCTGGTAGAGATTTAGAAGGTCCTGTAATTATAAGATACTGTCTAAAACCAAAGGATACTTATCAACCAACCTGCCAATCAGAAACTCAGGGAAGCTAGTGGCCAATCACTCCACAATTCTGTCCCCAGTATGACTGGTACTACGTTAACTTATTAGTTTAGGGATGTGATTGTGTCTCTAATAATCAAATCACTTGACTGGTGGTCCCCACTTGCTAGCCTTACCCGATTTCTGCTCTCAAGATGTGCCTCGGGGAGGCTAGGTGGCACAGTGGATAGAGCACCGGCCCTGGAGTCAGGAGTACCTGAGTTCAAATCCAGCCTCAGACACTTAATAATTACCTGTGTGGCCTTGGGCAAGCCACTTAACCCCATTGCCTTGTAAAAAAAAAGTGCTTCATTGAATTTTCTTATCCAAGATTCTTACTTAAAAAAAAAAACCCATATATTAACATGAGCAACATCAGCTGAGACTTTCATTCAATTCATAATTCCAACCCAAATAAGGGGGGAAAAATCCAGATCAAATTGTATTTGTTTTCTCTACCACTTCTAACCACCATCTCCCTCATCCATCATCTGGGTCTTGGGAGAGTATCTGCTGCTAAATCTTCGAGCTCTCAGAAAAAAAAATGAATTCATTGCTGTTATAAATAGCACTATACAGACTCCTCTGGTTGAATCTGCACAAGCAAACAGACCACAGATTCAGGTATTGACTCTTTCCAGAATTTGCAACTTTACTGAGCTTCAGTCTATCCCATAAATTCCCAACATTAATATGAATTATAGATTAAATATTCCAGAGGCATAACATTGCCCCCCCAAAGTATAGTAACACCCTAATATCATTTCATTAAGGGGGACAAGTAAGAATCTAAACTAACTGTTCTCAAATTTTTTGATCTCAGGACTGTCTTTTACCCTTAAAAATGAAGGAGGACCCCAAACTTTTGTTGATGTGGATTATATCTATCATTATTTACTATATTAGAAATTAAGACATCTTATTATTAATAGGAAAATAACTTTTACCTTATGGAGTCTCCAGATCACACTTTGAGAGCTACTTATCTAGAAAAGGAAGTAAAGATCACAAAGATTCAACATGGCTTCTATATAAATAGATCCTGCCTCATTTTCTTTTTTTGACAATTATACTGGTAAATCAAAGAAATACTGTGGGTATAGTTGCCCTAGTGCCAGTTCAATACAAGTCCTGTAAATCCTTATCTAAACTAGGGGAGCAGATTGTTTAAAACAAATCTTATCCTTGTTGCTTTACTAGGTTCTTTATTCAGAGAGACCAAAGGAATGCTGAGGAGGCTTAGAGAGATATATACCTTTATTGGACAGCCTTGATGGTAGAAGACTGCAGGGTCAAGTCCACACATAAATCTATCTGCATAGCCTAAGGTTTACTTATCATTTCCCAAGTTCCTAGTCTATTTCTCCCCCTTGGTCTGTATGCTCTATGTCCACCATTGCCTGCTGTCCACTCTGCAAGCTAACTATCCACATGGTCTGCCCCCTAGCCTGGACAGTTATAGGGGCTTCGAACAAAGTCAGTATAATTCCAAATCAAAGACTTAACTGTATCATCAACTATAAATAAGATACGTCATGACTTCCATACCCAAATAAGGATTGAACATTCGGCCTTGATTATATAATCATAATCTCCTAATATGGGCCTTTTCCACTGAGGCCAGACCACTGTGATTAAGGGAAATTCATATTCCAACCAAATGGATTTACCTTATACCTAGACTTTAGCAAGGCATTTGACAAAGTTCCTTATGCTGTTCTTGCAGATAGGCTGGAGAGATGTGTACTAAACAGTTAGAGTTACTTGGATTTCGTGTGAGAAGCCAGATCCAAAGAGTGTCATTTTAAAGGTTTGATTCAGAGTCAAAGGAGAGATCTTGTGGAGTGTACCAGGGATTTGTGTTTGATACTATGATCTTTAAAAAATTTTTTGTCATTGTCTTGTAAAGCTGACAATTTACACAAAGCAAGGAGGCAGAGCCACTAATATAAGTCATGACAGGATCCAGAAAGATCCCTACAGACATTGCACTGAATCTAGTCAAGTAAAATGTCATAGTGACTAACAAAAAGTCTTACACCTGAGTTAAAAAAATTAACTTCAGGGGTGGCTAGGTGGCGCAGTGGATAAAGCACCAGCCCTGGAGTCAGGAGTACCTGGGTTCAAATCTGGTCTCAGATATTTAATAATTACCTAGCTGTGTGGCCTTGGGCAAGCCACTTAACCCCGTTTGCCTTGCAAAAACCTAAAAAAATTAACTTCATATTAAAGAAACTGGGTAGATGTGGCTAAGTAACAATTTGAAAAAAAAGATAAGTGGATTTTGGTGAACTATGAGCCCACATGGGTTCATGATAATGAATATAAGCTTAAAAAACCTAATGAGATCTGATTAATATAGATTTATATTTATCATGGTTATATATGTTTGATCTATATTAGATTGATTTCTAGCAGGGGAGGGGAGGGAGAAGGAAGGGAGAAAAAATGTAAAACTTAAAACTTAGCTAAAAAAAGAGATTGTTGAAAACTACTATTGGGGCAGCTAGGTGGCACAGTGGATAGAGCACTGGCCCTGGAGTCAGGAGCACCTGAGTTCAAATCTGACCTCAGACACTTAATAATTACCTAGCTGTGTGGCCTTGGGCAAGTCACTTAACCCCATTGCCTTGCAAAAGCCTAAAGAAAAGAAAAGAAAACAAAACAAAACTACTATTGCATGTAGTTGGAAAAATAAATAAATAGAATGAAGGAGTAGGAAAAAACCAACAAAACAAAATTCAGAAACAAATAAAAGGTCAGAAAGGTGTGCTTATTCAAGTCCCTCAGTTTCCCTCAATTTCTTTTTCTTGTCTTATATCTTTAGCCATTATCCAGCATTATGTAAAATAATAGTGGTAATAATAGACCTACTTACTTTACCCATGTATGACACTATTTTTATAGAAAAAAAGAACCAAATAGCCAGAAAGATGTGCTCTTGGACTGAAGAGGAAGATAGCACCATGACCTAGGGAGATGACAGTTATCTGCCCTAATTAGAGAACAACTAGAATATTGTATTCATTTCTGAGTGATACATTTTAGGAAGGGAATTGAAAAGCTAGAGACTGCCCATGAGAGACAACCAGGTTGTTCATGCAATTATGTATTTAATGCTTAAAGGAACCTCAGAGGTCCTCTAGCATGAGAAACTCATTTTTATAGGAAACTGAGGCAGAGAAGGAACTGACTTTCTCAGCAGAAGATAATTACTCAGAGAGGGAATAAAGGTATAAGTAAAGGCAAATTCAACCCTAGTATTCTTTTTAAATTTTTTTTTTATTTTATTTAAGTGACTTGACCAAGGTCACACAGCTAGGCAATTATTAAGTGTCTGACAGATTTGAACTCAGGTACTCCTGACTCCAGGGCCAGTGCTCTATCCACTGTGCCACCTAGCTGCCCCCAAACCAAGTACTCTTGACTTCAAATCCAAGACACTTTCCACTGCACCACTATAAAGGACTTTGTGATCATGCTACATGTAGAATGGGTAAAGGAATCAGGGACACTTAGCTTGGAGCAGAGAAGATTTAAGAATACAATAGCAGATTTCAAATTTTTTTAGAGCTGTCATATTATAGGAGAAAGAATGATTACACTGGCCTCAGGGAGCAGAATTAGGGGCAATGGATAGAATAGTTGATGAGGTGAGCATGTACCTGAATCTCTGATGTACAGCTTGCTTTCCAAGTCTATAATAAATTCAATATGTTACTTTCAAAGTTCTTCAGTTCTTTATATATCTTAGATGTCAGACCTTTGTCAAAGAAACTGCACAGATTTTCCCCTCAATTAAATGTTTCCCTTCTAACTTTATCTGATTCTGTACAAAAACTTTTCAATTTTATATAATCAAAATGGCCCATTTTATCTTCTTCAATCCTATCTATCCTTTGTTTAGCACTAGTGTCCTCTTGTGTGATTGGGAAACTTGATCACTTCTACCTGTTGCTTAGAGACCCTTAACTAAATTATGCTGCCCAGAAAACCAATCAGACCATAAGTTTGTTGACGCAAGGAGTTATCACATAATTGTATATCTCAAGCATCCCATATGCATTATTTGAAAACTGGCAATATGCTAATTAATCCGTTTTCTTCCATGTTTCTTTGATTATTTATAGACCCGACTTTACTGTTTTTTATTTCAGTTTATTTTTATTGAATCTTTATTTTTACTTAAAGAGAGCATCATATTATCTGCAGAAAATGGTTTTGTTTGTTTTATGCCTCTGCTTAGTCAAGTCCCTCAGTTTCCCTCAATTTCTTTTTCTTGTCTTATATCTTTAGCCATTATCCAGCATTATGTAAAATAATAGTGGTAATAATAGACCTACTTACTTTGCCCATGTATGAAACTATTTTTATAGAAATAGAAGAACTAAATATTCAGAAAGATGTTCAATGTTCATAAATAGGATGTCACATTCTCAGTTTATGAATGAATTTATATATTTAAAGCTGATCAAAATACTAATAGCACATTTATAGAATTAGACAAAATAACTATAGAATTCAGATACAAATAAAAGGTCAAAAATATCAAGAGAAATTTGGAAAAGAATAAAAGGAAGAATGGAGGCTTGGACTCCTAATTCTCAAATCTGAGGCAATGGTAGCATGGGGATAGAATCCTGGGTCTGAAATCAGGAAGGTCTTGGTTCAAATCTAATCCTAGACATGTACTCACTGTGTGACCCCGGCTTAATCTCTCAACCCATTTGTCTAAATTTTCCCAAATGCAAAATGGGGATAATACCTACCAATGTTGTTATGAGGATCAAACGGGGCAACATTTGTAAAAAGCACAATGTTGGGGCAGCTAGGTGGCATAGTGGGGCAGCTAGGTGGTGTAGTGGATAAAGCACCGGCCCTGGAATCAGGAGTACTTGGGTTCAAATCCGACCTCAGACACTTAATAATTACCTAGCTGTGTGGCCTTGGGCAAGCCACTTAACCCCGTTTGCCTTGCAAAAACCTAAAAAAAAAAAAAAAAAAAAAAGCACAGTGTCCATGTAATTGCTTATTCCCTCCCTCCCCTTTAAATTATACAACAAAGAAATAAGGGTCAAAGCTACCTGCTTATACAAATTAGAAGATCAAGGACTAGTTTACCTGTCAGATCTATGGAAAGGGAAGTACTTTATGACTAAGGAAGAGTTGGAGAACATCACCAAAAAACCAACCAGATGATTTCGATTACATTAAATTAAAAGGCTTTTTCACAGATAAAACCACTGTAACCAAGAACAAAAGAAATGTAGTAAATTGGGAAACAATCTTTACAACTAATGATTCTGACAAAGGTCTCATTTCTAAAATATACAGAGAACTGAGTCATAATTTTTAAAACAAAAAGCCATTCCCCAATTGACACATAGCATTATGAAAAATTTCTCTAAATCATTAATTATTAGATAAAATGCAAATTAAAGCTTCTCTGAAGTACCACCTCACACCTCTCAGACTGGCCAATATGACCAGAAAGGATAATGATCATAATGATAATGATTGGAAGGGTTGTGGGAAATCTGGGACACTATTACACTGTCGGTGGAGCTGTGAACTCATCCAGCCTTTCTGGAGAGAAATTTGGAACTATGCCCAAAGAGCAACAAAAATGTGCATACCCTTTGACCCAGCAATACCACTACTGGGTCTATACCATGAAGAGATGATGAAAAAGGGTAAAAACATCACTTGTACAAAAATATTCATAGCAGCCCTGTTTGTGGTGGCAAAGAATTGGAAATCAAGTAAATGTCCTTCAATTGAGGAATGGCTTAGCAAACTGTGGTATATGTATGTCATGGAACACTATTGTTCTATTAAAAACCAGGAGGGATGGGAATTCAGGGAAGCCTGGAGGGATTTGCATGAACTGATGCTGAGTGAGATGAGCAGAACCAGAAAAACACTGTACACCCTAACAGCAACATGGGAGTGATGATCAATCTTGATGGATTCACTCATTCCATCAGTGCAACAATCAGGGACAATTTGGGGCTGTCTGCAAAGGAGAGTGCCATCTGTATCCAGAGAAAGAACTGCGGAGTTTGAACAAAGTTCAAGGACTATTCCCTTTAATTTAGAGAAAAAGACCAGATATCTTATTGTCTGATCTTGTTATCTCTTAGACTTTTTGTCTCTTCCTTAAAGGATATGATTTCTCTCTCATCACACTCAATTTGGACTGTACAACATGGAAACAAAGTAAAGACTTGCAGATTGCTTTCCATGGGGGGGGGGGGGAGTAAGATTGGGGGGAAAAATTGTAAAACTAAAGTAATATCTTTAATTTAAAAAATCTACCTGCTTATAAATAAAAAACAAAAAAATGGACTAGTGGCATAGATTACTCAATAACAAGGTAGAACAAGATGCCTACAATAGTCTGTTTTATAAACTGCTATCACAAAACATTAAGAAAATTATTCATCCACAAAAATTGCTGTGGAAACTTGGTTCCAGTTTGATGAAAAATGGATCTCAGTGTATAGCACACTAAATTCCAAACATATCAGTGATCATAATATTTTTTGCAAATCATAAAAACTACCAGAGAACAAAAATTTATTATCTATTTTTCAGCTGTGGGAATGGAATAATTTTAATATATGCATATATATATATATATATATATTTCCATTTAACTTTATTTTTGTTCTCAAATTCTCTTCCTCCAATCTCTTCCTCCCTTACCCATTAATAAATTAAGAAAAAAAGAAATTAAGAAAAACAAAACCCATTACAAATACTTATCACTGGGGCAGCTAGGTGGTGTAGTGGATAAAGCACCGGCCTTGGAGTCAGGAGTACCTGAGTTCAAATCCGGTCTCAGACACTTAATAATTACCTAGCTGTGTGGCCTTGGGCAAGCCACTTTTGCAAAAACCTAAGAAACAAAACAAAACAAAAAACAGATACTTATCACCAAGCAATCCAAATTTCTATAATTAACCATGTAAAAAATAAATATGTACTTCAATCTGTACTCTGAATCGATCAGCTCCCTGCTTGGAGTCAGATAGCATGTTTCATCATGAGTGAAAGAGAATAAATTTTTAATAAGTTTGGTTTAGAAAAAATGAGATAAAATTCATAATTTTCATTATATTAAAATAGAATTTTATGATAACTCTTAATTATGCCCTCTCTCAGCTGCCCATGAGATCCTGACATCATTGAAGTAGTCAGTAATTTAAAATCACTGTTTATGAGCCCCATTGGTATTACTTTTTTTTAAACCAAATCAGATGACTATAAATTCACACTGAAAATATTTAATGAAACTGAACAGGCAATAACATGAAATAAATGCTCCTGCGCTGATTCACAAATGGTTGTCATTCACCCTTCCAAATATGTCTCTCATAGAGCATTAATCTTGCTTCTGTTAAAACCTTGACCTTCCAAAACAGCAAGAGAGGGATATATTAGTCACTAGTGGAAAGTGCTAGGAAATCTCCTAGTCTGTTGTTTCTGTCATCTACCTCCCTATTCTGATCTACATCACTCCTCTGTCATTCCGGCTCTTAATAGCTGACTTCTCAGCACAGAAGTAGCATGGAGTTCCTAGCTTCTTCTTGTAGATCTGGCTTCCCAATACACTCTCTTCACTTTCTTTTTTCAGTCCCCTTATCCATGGTCATGCCAACCCTTTGTCTATGCTCTTTAAATCAGGAGCAGTAAAAGTTGTTTAGTCTTCTAGGACATGAAGTCCAAGATCTTCCCCCTTACAAAAATAAAGTTGCTTTGTACAATCAGAACAATACATACAGAACAAAAAGGAATAAAATCATTAGAAGGGAAAATCTTTATATCAAACATTTCTGATAAAACTAAGACATCGAAAATTTATAAGATGCCAACACAAACTAAAAGTAAGCTCTATTCTCCAATGGATAAGTGATCAAAGATTGCAAAATGGAATTTCTTAAAAAAAGAAAACTAAAATAATATGCCCACTGAACACAATTATAGAGTTGAAGACATCAATAATAGCAATAAAATCATGTTACAAAAACCATCAAGATCAAAAGACATGACAAAGCCATGGATATTGTGGGTATTGCTATGTAAAAGTCAATATATATGTCATTTGGGGTGATGATAACTTTAGTAAATACAGGAAATTTACAAACATATCCAGTCATCTATCCATCTATATTACCAAAGCCCAAGGACTTTATGCTCTTCCCTTCCCCTCTTCCCTCCTTCCCAGTCAGAGAAGTATGTGTCTAGACTCAGGGAGATTGAGTGAAGAGACTCTGATTAAGAGAAGATGTTATATGTTTACATCCATTTGCAAACCTTTGGGAGTCTTTGTTTTATATTGAACATTTATTTTTCATTGTAATAGGGGTCTACACCTGTACAAATGATAAACCTCCATGTGCTAAAGATCCTTTTAGAAGAATGGGATGACATGTAAAGAGAAGTAGTACAGACACAAAACCAAGTAAATTGTAGAATCAGGACTCAAACCTTTGTCTTCTGACTCCAAGTCTAGGGATCTTTCCACATATGAGCAGTTATCTGGGGCAATGGAGTGATAATAGAGTAGCTAGGTGACCCTAGGCAAGTCTCTTAAATTCTAGCCACCTCAGACTCCTCAGCTTTTAAATGGGATTAATAATAGTGTATCTCTCTCTCAAGGTTATTGTTAGGAGAAAAATTAGATAACATCTGATGAGGGAATAGCATAGTATCTAATAGAGAGAAGGTACTTATTAAGTATTTGATCTTTTCCTTGACCTTTTTGGTTGTTTGATTGAATGGAGCCTTTTATCTTGGTCAAGATGATGAGCTATAGCAGTGGATAGATTGAGGGGCCTACAGTCAGGAAGAGCTAAATTCAGCTCCTGCCTCAAATACTTACTTCTTGCATAATCCTAGTCACTTAACCTTCATATTTTTCAGTTTACTCAACTGTAAAATAGTGATAATAATAGTAACTACTACTCAGGGTTGCCATGATTCAGTGAGATATTTGTAAAGTATTTAGCATAGAACCTGGCACATAAAAGGTGCTTTATATATGCTTCCTTCATTACAACAGTAATTGGGGCTTTGGGTTCAACACAGGCCAATTTTTCCATTCATTCCTACCATTAATAAATTAATAAATTTTATTTTAAAAAAATATGAGTCACAGAAATCTGGGAGTCAGAATCCTAGTCAGGTGTTCCTGCCAGCTCAGCAATGATGCTTCAAGAAACAAGGAGCAATCTTTAGTAGAAACCTTCAGCACTCCAGTCTAATGGAAGGATTTCATTTAGCAGTCATGCTGCCTTTGGAAATGAGTTAGGTTAGACTAATACTATGTAGAAACTGAGTTAAATTTGAAACCTTCTCCCTCAGAGACCAAGATGGTATAGGATAGAGTATAACCTCAAGGTATCAGAGGAAATATTTGTATGTTTGTTTTTTACTATAATTCTGAAGCAAATAGTTTTCTGTAAAAGCTACCAAGTGGTAAGTGAGAGTCAATGGACCTGGGAGTGATAGATACTTGCCTAACAAATGAGGAGAACATGATTGGTGGGGATTTCATTTAATGATAGAGAAGAGATACATCCCATACTCTGAGGGAAAGAAGTAGCAGCCTGGTCCTGAAAGAATGGAGAGAAAGAATACTCATTATGTCTGATTTTCTATTTCATTCTCTAGTTTACCTATTTGAATAGCTATACTTGTCAATGGAAGCTAAGATAAAATTTATAGTAAAGAACATGGCTAATTCTACTTTTTTCTTATAGAATGTCAACACTGGAAAGGACTTTAGAGATTTTCCATTTCAACTTCCACATTATATAAAGCTGAAAACCAAAATCAAGACAAAGTGACTTGCCAAAGAATGCAAAACCAAGTAAGTGGCAGAACTGGAACTCAAAACTTTGTCTTCTGACTCCAAGTCAGGAATTTTTCAAATATTTGATGACAGCTATGATGTTATTCTTCAACTCTTCTCTTCTACTAGCTAAACATCCCCTGTTCCTTCAAATGATCCTCACATGCAAGCTTCCTAGAGTCCTTTGAGTCCTTCCTTCCCATCCTCCTAACATGCTCCAATTTGTCAGTGTCTTGCCTAAAATGTTGCACCCAAAAATGAAAATGATATTATACATGTAGTCTGACCAAGATAGAGGATAGAAAGAAGGAAGGAAGGAAGGAAGGAAGGAAGGAAGGAAGGAAGGAAGGAAGGAAGGAAGGAAGGAAGGAGGGAAAGAAGGGAGAGAGGGAGGAGGAGAGAGGGGAGAGGAAAAGAAGGAAGGAGGGAGGAGGGAAGCGGAAAAGACATGGAGAGGGGGCCAGCTAGGTGGCACAGTGGATAAAGCACTGGCCCAGGAGTCAGGAGTACCTGAGTTCAAATCCAACCTCAGATACTTAATAATTACCTAGCTGTGTGGCTTTGGGCAAGTCACTTAAACCCATTGCCTTGCAGAAAACTTTTTTAAAAAGTGGAGAGGGAAGGAGGGGAAAAGAGAGGAAGGATGAGAGAATTGTAGAATAAATTCTGGGGAAAAGAGGGCAAAACATTTCAGGCTAGGGAACAGCAGCATAGTAATCTGTGAAATGAAGCTAATTATATATACTCCAGAGACACATCACAGAAGATGATGGGAAGAGTAATGATTCCATGTTTTTGATGGGGTAGCAGATCTTCTGTCACATACCTTCTAAATTAACCTTGTGTCACCTTCCAAACAATGGTAATAATATTTTATATTAGTTTAGAACCTTTTATCCTCACTAAAATACCTGATAGACCCTGCTTCTCTATGCCTGGACTCCATGCCTGAGTCTAAGATATGTACTATTATCCCATTCTGAAGGAAGAGTCCTTTGAGGTTAAGTGATTGGCTGAAATCCGATAGTGAGTCAGCTGGGAAGTGAGAAAAAAGTGCCAGATACTCCCCTTTTATAATTGGCAAAGCCATCTAGGAGAGTAAAAGAAACTAAAGTCACAGGAGTACTTGGTTTGGGGCCATGGAAGAACTGAGAGCTTATCCTCCTGACATGGGGGCCAAAAAGAATACAGAGGGAGGGGGGAAAGGGAAGGGAGAAATCCTGATAGAAAATGTGGAATTTCTGTGCATACTCTTTGATCCAGCAATACCACTATTAGGTCTGTATCCCAAAGAGATCACAAAAAAGAATCTAAAAAATCGCATACATGAAAAAAATATTTATAGCAGCTCTTTTCATAGTGGCAAAGAATTGGACATTAAGGGGATACTCATCAACTGGGGAATGGATGACAAATTGTGGTATATGAATGTACTGGAACACTATTGTTCTATAAGACATCATGAGGGACAGAATTTCAGAGCAGACTTGCATGAACTTATGCTGAGTGAGGTGAGCAGAATCATAAGAACACTACACACTAACAACATCATTTTGTGAAAATCAATTATGATGGACGTGTTCATTTTAGAAGTACAGTAATGAAAGACAATTCTAGAAGACCTGTGATAGAAATACTATCCATATCCTGAGAAGGAACTGTAGAATTTATATGCAAAGTTGTCTTATGTATTTTTTTCTCTAATTTTTTTCATTGTGATTTGATTCTTCTTTCACAATATGATTAACATGGATATATATTTAACTTAGTTATACATGTGTAACCTATATTAGATTGCTTTCTGTCAGGGGGGGGGGGAGGGAGAAAAATGTGAAACTAAAAACCTTACCAAAAAAAAAAAGATTGTTGAAAGCTATCTCTGCATGTAGCTGGAAAAATAAATAAATAAAATATTAAATAATAATGATGATGATAATGATGATGATGATAAAATGTGGATTCATCTGGATCCAGAAGAAGGGCAAGGTGAGAGAATTGAGGTAGAGGTACTGAATTCACTCAGTAAGAGTGCTATAGAAGGCAGTTAGGTGGAGCCACAGTACATAGAGCACCAGGCCTGGAGTGACTCACTAGTTATCTTCCTGAGTTCAAATCCAGCCGCAGACTTTTACTAGCTCTGTGACCCTGGGCAAATCACTTAACCTGGAGATGGAAATGGCAAGCCACTCCAGTACCTTTGTCAAGAATACCCCAAATAGGGTCACAGAGTTGGTCTCGACTGAAATGACTGAACAGCAACAATATCTAAGCACTGTGATAGGTATAGGAGATAAATATAAGAGGGAAAGGAAAAGAGATGGGAATAAACAGTTATAGATCTACTATGTGCCAAGAAGACTTATAAGCACCTTACTACCAATAATGATATTTGGCATTTATTTTGTCCTAATAATGTGCTGATAACTATGCTAAGCTCATGACAAATAATATTCTATTTATCCTCACAACAACCTTGTGAGGTAGATGCTGTTATTATTCCCATTTACAGATGACCAAACCAAGATGAAAAGGGGTTTAGTACCTCTCTCAGAGGTACCCAGCTAGTAAGTACCTGAGTCTGATCTTGAGTTCAGATCTTCCTGACTCCAGGCCCAGTGCTCTATCCATTGAGTCACTCAAAGCTTACAATGAATGAAACAATTCCATCTCAAAGTGATCTTATAATTTAATGGGGAGGGAAGAGAAAGAGACAACAGATACATATAAAAATGCATTATAATAACTAAAAAATTAATAAATACAGATATTTTTCATTGACATTGTTATTTAGTCATGTCTGGCTCTTCATGACTCTATAGGTCAAAGTACAGAAATATTGCTTATGGGGATTTCTTAGCAGAGATACTAGAGTGGTTTGCCATTTCCTTCTCCGGCTCATTTTACAGCTGAGGGTACTGAAGCAAACAGGGTTATGTGACTTGCCCAGGGTCACACAGCTAGCAAATATTTGGGACTGAACTTGTACCTAGGTCTTCCTATCTCTAGACCCAGCACTCTATTCACTGCCTCCTAGAGGTGTATGTTAAAAACATGATACTTTGAGAGGAAGGGCTCTGGCAGTTGAGGATGGATTAGAAAAGAGTCCATGAAAAAGATGGTGCCTGAAGTGCATCATAAAGGAATAAAGGGACTTAATGCAGCTGATATATTCCAGGGATAAGGAAATAGTCACTGAAAAAGCACAGAGGCAGAAGATGAAGTGTTATATGTGAGAAACAGAGAGAGGTCCAGCACTTATCCTATACAACCAGGCCAGGCCAGCCTCCCCCTCCCTCCCCAAGAGACAGTCCTGGGCCATGATGTGAAGCTAGCTACTACCACTGCCACTACCCAAAGAGAACCTACCAAGATCTTTAGAGGAATTACACTCCAGTGTTGACCCCAGCCTGCTAGCCTCATTCTCCGTCTATTATGGCAATAGGAAAAAAAGATCTTTCTGGATGCCCAGCATAAGTCTGGATGGAACAGCTCTAAGAATTCAAACTATTGCAGCCCCACTTAGTTCATAGACACCCCAAGATAGTAAGTGAACTTTTGAAATAGTATCGGAGAAAAGAAGAGTTTGCAGTTGAAAAAAAAAAGAGTATAGGAGGAAAAAAAAAGAAATGAAAAAGAATCTTGGGACTGGTCATGGAGGCACAAAAAATAACCTCTGAATGATTAAAATAACAACAAAAAACTCTCAAAGTACCTTCAGCATGAGAAATACAAGAAATAAAAATATATAAAAAGGGGAGGCATGAACTATTGAGTTTTGGAAGGTTTTTCTCCCATCCCTACTGTTCTCTCATATCTTCATCATTAAGTTGGAAATTTACCTTGGAAGACATCTCAACACCTCTTTCTAGGGGAGGGGGTCTGGAAGTGTCACTACTCCCAGTGGTAGGTGAATATTCAGAATGAAGAAAGTTAGAGATCCCATGATGGCTCCTGTGATTTGTGTTCATTTATATAAATATCATGTTCCTAGTTCAGTAGAATGGGAGGAGAGATACCTGTGTTCATACTCTGGGAATCAGCTTAGGGAGCACCTCAAACTGTTTCATATCGGAGCTGCTAGGTGGTGCAGTAGATAGAGCACTGGCCCTGGAATCAGGAGTACCTGAGTTCAAATCTGGCCTCAGACACTTAATAATTACCTAGCTGTGTGGCCTTGGGCAAGCCACTTAACCCCATTTGCTTCACAAAAAAACAAACTAAAAAAACCTAAACCAAACTGTTTCATATGTTCTCTCTGCAGTTTAGCTAGTTGGTAATGAGAACCAGTACACATTATCTTTCCTATCCTAAACATGACACTTGATGATTGGCATGGAATCCAAAAGCTTCTGGGTTCATCAAAAGAGTAATTTGTATTTTTAACAGGTAGAGCTTGCCCATATAAAAAGCATCACTTTTAGGAGTTTGTCCAAAACCTTTGGTCAAAGAGAACTTCCTGGATTAGCTTGTGTTGGCTGGAGCACCATTTGGTGAAATTTCCTTCAGCCCTGCTGAGTGATTTTCCTGGATAAATGTAAAAACAGAAAAGAAAGCCAGAAATGTACCGATTCAGTTTCTCTCTTCTGGAGGCAGACCACCAAGTTTGATTTTTTTTATTGCAATAATAAGATAATCTGATTCTGAAAAGAAATTTAAGTTTCTTGAATCTCACTTGCCCTTCACCTCATTCTTTTCCCTAGAACTTGGAAGATAAGTCCTCTGCTTAGAACCTATGGTCAATGGATAGTAGATTGCTACTCAAATAAAATCTTTAAAAATAAAAAAAATAAAAAGGTAGTAGATTGCTGCCCTGGCTTTGTCTACTCCTTTCATTTTGCTATTTAATGAACTGATACTGTGTTCATTTGTCTGCACTTTCCAAACTCATCTTATTGTAAGAAAACCTACGGCTATCTTAATAATGAGAATTGAGCAATTGAAAAATTCTTTCCAATATCTTTTAGAGATGATTGTATTTAGTTAACCAGAATCCTGTTAGAATTCATCATCTTTCCTATTCTATTTGAACAAGTACTTTTGAAAGGCTAGATTTTTACTGTGCTAGACACACTAAACATTTGTTTATGTTTGTCTTTTATTTTTCTCATTTCTCCTCCCTCCCCCACTTTCATCCAAGCTGAAATAAATGCAACCTTTTAATTTGGAAAAAAAAACACTTGACTCTGTCTCAGGGAATTTGGGAAAAAAGATCATAGGATCACAGATGGTCTTTCATCTTAATATAGAACAGAAGACCAAAGGAACCCAGAAAGTGGGGAATTAGTGGTCCAGGAAGGGCCTGAAGCACAGGTTGTGGGGCTTAGCAGGAAATCAAGAGTCACAGTTTCCTTAGAAGGACCATAAACAAACTTAAGAGTAACTCCCTGTCCTATGACCTGTATATAGTTGAGGGAAGAATGTAATACTCCCATTCCAAGTGTTTTAAGGGACAGAAGTCTCCCCTGAATGTAGGGCTGGCACCTAGAACCCCAAGAACAATCAGAGTAGAGAATGAAGAAAGTAGTGATGTTCCCATTCCTACTTTTGGGGGACATATCTTGCCAATGCTATTTCTATCCCTTGAGGAGGATGTTTCCTTGGAAAATATAGCCTCCAAAAACTTCAACTATCCCCTAAAATGTAATTTCAGTATAACTATTGGGACCCTAAAGTAGGGGCCAAGAAGGCTATGGTGGAGAAGACATCAGAAAAAGACAAGGGAAGGGAGAGACTTACCTTGGAGAGAGTTTTCAAAGCTGAAAGGAATTCTAGATCAAATTTCCCCTATGCCATTCCACTCCACTCCTCCATTTCAATCTCAGGAATCCCATCTATATCCTCCCTAAGTCATTATTAGCCTCTGTTTGAACCCTTCCAGGGAGTTCATCACCCTAAGAGGCTAATCCATAGTACTCATTCTGTACTTTGTTTCCTTCATTTAGAGTCATGCAACCTGAGTTTGAATCCTTTCTCTGCTACTTATTACCTGTGTGATCTTGGACAAATCATTTAATCTTTCTAGCCTCAGTCTATTCATCTGTAAAATGAGGGAGTTGGACTTGATGATCTTGAAGGTCTCTTCCAGCTCTAGTTCTATGGTCCTATGTATTATTTTCACCCCCTACCTCCTCCCTTACAGAGTTACTGCAAGAATCAAATGAGAGCATTTTGAAGATGTAGTGTATGGAGCATTGGCCCTGGAGTGAGGAGAACCTGAGTTCAAATGTGACCTCAGACACTTAATAATTACCTAGCTGTGTGACCTTGGGCAAATCACTTAGCCCCATTGCCTTGCAAAAAACTTTAAAGCTCTATACAAACATTATTAATCACTATCATATTATCATTTTTGTTATTATTTAACATTTATTTAATTTATTGTTGATTTCATCTTTTGACAGTTCTGTTAGGAAGACTTTCCTAACTTTTCTTTACTTCTTTGTAAACAGCTAGGCGGTTCAGTAGGTAGAGCAAAGGACCTCATGTCAGGAACACCTGAATTCAAATCCAGTCTCAAACTAATGATGCTGGGCAAGTCACTTAATTTCTGTCTTTCTCAAATTCCTTAGCAGTAAAATGAGGAAAATCCTCCTGAGTTTTTGCATAGATCAAATCAGATAATATCTATAAAATAATTTTCAAATCTTAAAAGATACATATAAATGTTATTATTATTATTTACATTGCTGATTCTTGGCAGCTTACTTTATGCCTTTATCCAGGTCATTTATTAAAGTGTTATTAAGCAAATTATAAATTGAACCAACCTTGCGATATCTTTTTAATCCTACCAAATTGGTTAAAATGATAGAGAAAGATTGGATAAAATATGGAAAAACTAGGACACTAATTCATTGCCAGTGAAACTGTGAACTGATCTTACTAATTTGTAGAGCAATTTGGAATTATGCCTAAGGAGTTAATTTACCTATATCCTTTATCCAGCATGCCACATGTTATATTTCCAAATATGATTAAGAAAAAAGGAAAAGAGCCTATATGCTCTAAAAATATTTATAGCAACTCTCTTTGTGGTGGCAAAGAACTGGAAATTGCAAGAGATACTTATCAATTGGGGAATAGCTGAACAAGTTGTGGTGTATGATTGTGATGGAATACTACTATGCTATTACAGTTTCATAGTAATCATGGTTTTTTATCACTATGTTATGGAAATGCTTGTTTTATTTCATTAATTAAAAAAATTTAAAAAAAAAGAAAAAAGTCACTGAGTGCAGCTTCCTTAGTTACTTTATTACTTATTTAAAAGCTGATATTGAACAATTATTGACTATTCATTGGGCTGCCTTCTGAGGCTAAGCAAAGGAAAGATCCCACTTCCCTCAATCGTTTGATAACTCTTCAAATACTTGAATAATGACAGTCTCTCCAGTCCACTTTGTCTTGTAGGATTTAGGGAAGTGACAGTTCCAGCCTTTGGTGACTCAACAGCGCCTCCTGCTGACATGTAAAAGGCTGCAGCCCAACCTAGCCTGCACCTTGTTCACTCTCTCTTAGAATCAAGGGAAAGACAGGTGTGTGCTGACATTATTTGGCAAGAGGTTGTAGGTCGGGGAAGGCTTAGGGAAAGTTATCTCACCCAACAGGTGTGTCCTGTCCCTTTCAACTTTGGGATTCTACCACCTGCCTCCATCTGGAAGAAATTTTGCCTGGCCTCATTTCCAGAATCTGTTCTGGAAGGGACCTCAGAGACTCCAACCTGTACCTGAATAGTCTTAGTTTGCTTCTCTGACTGCTTCCCTATGTTTCCTTCCCTGCATCTGTCCCTCTCGCCCTCCTAGCCTCTCATCTGTCCTTTTTGACTATCTCATCTTCCCTCCATGCCTCCCTCTGCCTTCATCCCTCCCTCTGTTTGTCTCTGTTCTCATTCTTCTATGTTAGTCTATGCTTCTATCCCTCTGTCCATCCACTTAATCATACCCCACTCCTCACACAAGTACATCCCCTGGACATCTTATGAGACAGGAACCTTAGCCCTCAGAAGCAGAGACAGAGCCCAAGACAAGAGTGGAGGTGCCCACTTGGAGCAACTGGCAGTAGGGAGCGCTATAGGGCCACCAAAAGCCAGAGAGCAATCATCTACCAGCTACGGTGGAAAGAAAACAGTCGCATCTGGCTGACTATAGTCCAAACCAGGGACGTGGGGAAGGGATGGATGAAGGTTTTTTCCTTTCCTCCTCTCCGCCTTCCAGTGAGGAGATAACTAATCTCCCTACCAGCCTACTGTACCTTTGTACTATTCTGATGGTTAAAAAGTCTTTCCTGTTATCAAACCTAAATCTGTCTTTTTACTGATTTCCAATCATTGCTCATAGTTTTGCCCCATGGGGCCAAACAGAACAAATTTCTTCCTTCTTACTGCCCTTTAATTACTTGAAGATAGTTGTCATGTCTTTGCTAGTAAGGTTGGCAGTACAGTGGATAGACCCCTGAACTTGGAAACAAAACGATCTGAGTTGAAATCCCACTTCAGACATTTATTATATCTGTGACACTGTTTCTTCATATTTAAAATGGAATAATAGCATGAAAACAAAATGAGATAATATTGGTAAAGCACTTTGCAAGCCTTCAACTTTCCATAAATGCTAGCTATATTAAATTAATTCATTTTATTAGATTCATCCAAAATCTTAAATATTTGTCATCTAATGCTTCCTCTTAGCTTTTTGACATCTAGAATTTTTATAAACTGTCTTCTATACCATTATCAGGGTCATTTATTTAAAATGTTACCTAGCACTAGGTTGAACACAACTTCGGAATTATTATTGAATTTTCATTGGGACCTGTCATTCAACCAGTTCCAAATTCACTTAACTATATTTTCACACTCTTCAATTTGCTAACAAAAATAATGTAAATGACTTTGTAAAATATTTTACCAGCATCTAGGTAAACTATCAGTCTTTGACAAAAAAGTCTGGTATTTGTCACAAAAGTATATATATATATGTTGGTCATGAAAGACTATATATATAGTCTTTCATGACCAATTGTTTTTTAAAATTTTAAATATTTTTAAATTATGGGATAAACAAGCATTTCCAGAGCACAGTATTAAAAAAGGTGATTGTAAATAAAATTGAAAATCTATTATGTACAAATACAACAAAGTTATAATGCAAATTTCTTTTTTCTTCCTTCCTCCAACCCTGTCCTAGAGATGGCCATCTTTGGACAAGAGAGAGGGGGAGAGAGATAAAATTATTCTATACCTACTTCTTTTTATCAGATAGAACCTTTTATCATAAGCCTTTCAGCATTGTCTTGCAACATTGCAAGACCATGACCAATTCTTGATGAAGTCACGCTAACCCTTTGTCATCACTATTTCCTTTCCTTTGGGTTCACTAACATGTTTAAGAATTTGGTCAGTATTGGGGCAGCTATGTGGCATAGTGGATAGACCACTGGCCCTGGATAAAGGAGACCTGAATTCAAATATGACCTTAAACATTTACTAGTTGTGTGACCCTAGGCAAGTCACTATTGCCTCCTTTTTTAAAAAAATGGTTAGGAATTAAGGTCCTCCTCAAAGAGGTGAAAATAAAAGATAAGGAGAAGTATGGACAAAAGGACCCCCTCAAAATTGGTTCTGGGCACACTTGAAGAGGAGCAACTTGAGGCCTAAGCAAATATTACTGGAAACAAGAAGTTCAGTTTGGGCCAAAACAGTCTATGTTGCTTTGGAATTGATAACTTAAGTTGTTGGAAAGTTCTTAGATTGAGCTGAAATTTGCCTCTTTTGGCTTTTGTGACTGGATCAAAGCTGATAATCCTCATTTCACATGACAGTCATGGGAATCATAGGAGTTAGAGCTTGAAGGGCCATAAAAAGCTAACCACTCATTTTATGTGTGGAGAAAAAAATAAGATCCAAAGAGAGGAAGAGTCTTGCCCAAGTCCAGGATGGGCAGTGGGGTAGAAGAAGTAGATAGAGCACCAACCCTTGATTTGGGAAGACCTGAGTTCAAATTCAACCTCAGACACTTACAGAGAAAGAGACAGACAGATAAATGGGAGTTCTGGGATCTAGATCTAGAGTATATTACTCCTCTGCTCAGGATGGTGGGAAAAAGAGGAATCTGGGGGTGGGGGGGTGGGGATGGGAAGACAGGGAACCAAGAGGTAGAATTTGAATGAAATGTCCTCTGAAATTTCTCCCAGATTCAGGAATCTATAATTCCTAAAATTAAAAAAAAAGCAAAAACAAATCCATGATTTCAGTGTTTAAAAAAAAATTTGATGCTTCATATAATTAATCAACTCCAAGAGCAACTTGATGACCCCAAGCAAAATCTTCATATCTCAGAACTTTTACTGTCAAATTTGGCTAAAGTTTGGACCCCTTCCTATTCATTTCTTCTTCCTCAGAGTCAAAAGTATTTGAGTCCAGGTCTTTTGATTCCAAGTCTAGCTGTTTGCCTCCCTTAGAAATCATCTAGTACAATCCCTCTGCAAATAACCACAATAATCCCTAACTAAGTACTGGCTATATGCAATTCACTGTGCTAGGGCTGATGATATAAATTGTTTTTTAAATGCTCTAATCCCTGGTCTCAAGGAGTTTATGATCTACTAGGGAATAATCAGATAAACATATTATCAGGTAGGGTATTAAGGGGTAAAGAAAAGATTTTTGTGCTCTAAGTAGAAAGATGGGATACTTGGGTGGGAGATATATTTTACTTTATCAGACTTTTTTTTTATCTACCAACTATCCTCAAGTGTTTATCTTTGTTACTTAGGACAAGTTCAATGTTTTCATTGTCATTCAGTTGTTTTTCAGTTGTTTCCATCACTTTATGATCCCACTTGGGGTTTTCATAGCAAAGATAGTGGAATTTCCTTCACCAGCTCATTTTACAGAGGAGGAAACTGAGGCAAAGAGGATTAAGTGCCTTGTTTAGGATGGGTGCCATGTGGTGCCATGACAAGCACATGAGATAGGGAGGGGAGCACTGTACTAAGTCACCAGCTCCACTTTCTTCTCCAGAGTCATCTGGGTCCAGTGGCCCAATATAAATCAGGATGACTAGAGATGGCCCTGGATGCGAGGCACTCAGGATTAAGTAATACACAGCTAGTAAATGTCTAAGGCTGAATTTGAACTCCTGTCCTCCTGACCCCAAGGCTAATGTTCTATCCACTGTGCCACCTAGCTGCCCCTCTAGGATCACAAAATTATTAAGTGTCTGATACCAGATTTGAATTCAAGAAAATGAATCTTGTCAGGAAATAATTGAGATGTTAAGAACAAGGACACAAAATTTTAAATGGGAAAATAGACAATGAGTGAATTGTTTTAAAGAGATTTTTCACTGTAATAATACCATATGTGCTATAATAAAATTTCTGCTTCTAACAGTATTTTACATAATGTTTTATGGTTCATAAGACTCTTTTCAAATGTTATTTATATGTGCATAACAAGATTTCTGCCTCTAATAGCATTTTGTATCATGTTTTAAGATTTACAAAGCTCTTTACAAATATTATCTCATTTTTGTCCTCACAACAATGGAGGTAGGTGCTTATCTACCATTTTATAGATGAAGAAACTGAAGTAGGCAGAGGATAAATCATTTGCCTAGGGTTTCATGCTAAGAAGTATCTGAAACTAGATCTGATCTCAGGTTTTCTTAACCACAGGTCCAAGGATATAGAACCTCACTGCTTCTATGCTACAGGCAGACTGTTTTTCCTTTTAATAATTGAAATATTTAATATTTTGTTTTTATACACTTGAGTCAATTATTAAGGGTGCTTTAAAATATCACAAAGCATTATCTGTATGAAGAGTTTGGGGGCTTTTTCTGACTTCTAAAGTTATCATGACAATCTGATACCAGATAAACAGAATAACAACACAAAACTAAAATGATAGAGAATACTTTCAATCAAAGGAAATCTTCCCAAAGAAGATGGTGCCCTGGTGGTGCTTTGAAAGAAGAGAAGATTCTAAAAGGTGGATGTGAAGAGGAAGTATGTTCCAGGCATGGAGGACAATTTGCATAAATACCTAAAAGTGAGAGATGGCACATTCAGTTAAGGGAACAACTAGATCCAATTTTACTGGAACACAGAGTTCATGAAGGCCAGTCAATGTGAAATATGAGACTGGAAAGATTGATTCAAGCTAGATTATGTAGAAATTTAAATGGCAGTCTAAGAAATTTCTTTTTGATCTGATTTGCCATAGGGAGCTACTGAAGTTTTTTTTAGCAGGGAAATGATATAGTCAAACTTGCACCTCAGGGAGATAGATTATTGTGGCAGACCTGTGAGGGATAGATTAGAGATGGAGGTGAGACTAGAAGCAGGGAGACCAAATAGGAAGATATTTCCATAGTAATTTAAATGAGAAAATTTAAATGAGGCTAGGTGGTGTAGTGGATAGAGCACCAGCCCTGGAGTCAGGAGTGGAAGTTTTGTGGAAACTGTAGATAACATAGGAAGGACAGCAGATGAAAGTTTAGAAACTCAGAAATGCATAATATATATATATATATATATATGTATGTATGCATGTATTTATATTTATGATGATATTATACTATAGTAATTCTGACTTCTTCCCTGTCACAAAGGGAGGGCCAAATAAATTGTCCAGATCACAGGGGGTGCCATACCCCTATCCCCTGAGATGTGGAAGAGACAACTGTACTTGAATTAGAATGGTGGTAATGTGTGAAGAGTAGTGAATGGATTTGAAGTTGTGAGGAAGAATCAGTGGATTAATTTAACAATTGATTGGCTGCGGGATTCAAGCAAGGAAAGACTATTGGGAGACTGAAGGTTTTGTTAGGCAACTAGAAAGATGGAAATGCTATATTTCTATCAGCAAAGTTGAAAGGAGAGGCAGATTTAGGTGTATCATGAGCTCATTTATATATATATATATATATATATATACATATATATATATGCAAATATTTGCAGTTGTAAGGAACCTTAGAAATTATCTGATATAATCCTTTCATTTCACACATGAGGAACCTGAGGTTTAGAGAGACATGCCCAACGATATGATGTTTGATGTACCATGAAGTATATTAAGGAGGACTACAATTTTTTTTTACAGTAGACCCTAGAAATGCTATAATCCAGCAGACCAGAGAGAGAGAGAGAGAGAGAGAGAGAGAGAGAGAGAGAGAGATCTGTATTTGAAGTTTTTCTCTTCTTTTGAAATCCTTCTCTTCCTTCAAGACCCAGTTTAGATAGCCCAGGAAGAAGGCTTTGAGTAGAATCCTGGTAATAGACTTTGTCTGCTCTCTGAGAAGACAACCCAGCTAAGTAGAGTCACATCAATAATAAGTTCACTCACTAAAAACAGTAAGTTCACTCCTTAATGATGATGATTCTTTGGTCATGGGAACCCATGAAACAAATAAAAATGCAAAAAACCCTCTAAACCAATGGAGTCTCTTCTACTTGTACAGTGTGGTAGAAAAGGAGACAGAAGTGCTGAGCATCACACAGACTCTAAATATCAACTTAGATGTTTTTACTCTAAATGAGAATTTCTTGTCCAGCAATCAGCAAGTAGATAGATGTCTAAATACTGGAGAATTTGGATTATTTTCATCTTGACATTCTTGCTATAAATAGATTCAGAAGAATGAAGTTTCTCCTAAATGTAAAAATACCTCAAAATTTTCCTTTGAGAGAAGAAAAATGGAGTAAATGGAAGGAATTGGTTTTATGGTGTGACTAAGAAAATAAGAAACATCATTCCATGGTTCGCTTTGTCATCTCTTATTACAGTGCTAATAATAAGCATCAACAAAGATATCACTATGAAAATAATTGCATCTTACATATCCACATCTGTACAAAGGATGTAGAAGTAGATAAATTTCATGAATAAATTTAATACTACCCTATAAATTGAATCAATATGTATTATGATATTTAATAACTACACTGCAAAGGTAGGTTAAGGGAATGACTGCAGAAAAATGTTGGAAGGTGTCATTCATTCAGAAGTTAAAAAAAGAGGTCAAAGTCACAGAGATCCAAAGAAACCTCATACTGATATATTATGAATACCTTAAAAGTTAGAACACCTTGGACATGACAAAACTGAACCACACGGGGAAAAAAACACGTTGTATTTTAACAGGTAGATTACTAGTGTAAGAGTAACTCCCAAATCAATTGTCTTGCATTGTTTAATTGTTAAATGAAAGGTCAAAATTAATAGAAAACTAGAAGAAAGAATAAAAATGAGAAAAAATACTGAATATTCAATTAAAACAATTCCACTTTTTGATAAAAGTGGGAAAATTGGAAGTTAGTATGGAAGAAACTTAGATTAGACCAACACCTCACACCCTATACCAAGATAAAATCAAAATGGATACAGGATTTAGACATAACAAACAATACTATAAGCAAATTAGAAGATCAAGGACTAGTTTACCTGTCAGATCTATGAAAAGGGAAGCAGTTTATGACTAAGGAAGAGATGGAGAACATCACTAAAAACAAATTAGATGATTTTGCTTACATTAAATTAAAAGGCTTTTGCACAGACAAAACTACTGTAACCAAGATCAAAAGAAATGTAGCAAACAGGGAAACAATCTTTACAACTAGTATTTCTGACAAAGGACTCCTTTCTAAAATATACAGAGAACTGAGTCAAATTTTTAAAAAAAGCCATTCCCCAATTGACAAATGGTCAAAGGATATACAAAGGCAATTTACAGATGAGGAGATTAAAGCAATCCATAGACATATGAAAAATTGCTCTAAATCATTACTTATTAGAGAAATGCAAATTAAAGCTTCTCTGAGGTACCACCTCACACCTCTCAGACTGATCAATATGACCAGAAAAGACAATGATCATGGTTGGAAGGGTTGTGGGAAATCTGGGATACTAATACATTGTTGTTGGAGCTGTGAATTCATCCTACCTTTCTGGAGAGCAGTCTGGAACTATGCCCAAAGGGCAACAAAAATGAGCATACCCTTTGATCCAGCAATACCACTACTGGGCTTATACCCTGAAGAGATGATGAAAAAGGGTAAAAACATCACTTGTACAAATATATTCATGGCAGCCCTGTTTGTGTTGGCAAAGAATTGGAAATCAAGTAAATGTCCTTCAATTGGGGAATAGCTTAGCAAACTGTGGTATATGTATGTCAAAACCAGGAGGGACAGGAATTAAGGGAAGCCTGGAGGGATTTGCATGAATTGATGCTGAGTGAGATGAGCAGAAGCAAAAGAACATTGTACACCTTAACAGCAACATGGGGGTGATGATCAACCCTGATGGACTTGTTCATCCCATCAGTGCAACAACCAGGGACAATTTGGGGCTATCTGCGATGGAGAATACCATCTGTATACAGAGAAAGAACTGTGGATTTTGAACAAAGACCAAGGACTATTAGCTTTAATTTAGGAAAAAAAACTGATGCCTTATTGTCTGATCTTGCTATCTCTTTTACTTTGTTTCTTCCTTAAGGATATGCTTTCTCTTTCATCACATTCAATTTGGATCAATGTATATCATGGAAACAATGTAAAGATTGGCAAATTGCCTTCTGTGGGGGAGGGGGAAAGTAAGATTAGGAGAAAAATTGTAAAACTCAAAATAAAATCTTTAAAAAAAACAATTCCAACCAGAGCAACTCTATGAATTGATGCCAAAAAGGAGAAAGTGGATGGAAGAATGTTTTTCAACATAGATCATGATTTCCTAAAGAAGTTTAACTTATAGAAATCAATTGCCACAATGAATGTCCCTAAAGTGGGTAGAAATTGCTTCTGTAAGCCAACATTTAATCTGGCCAAGCAGAGAGATATGGCAGCCAAGGGCAATATCAGTGTAGAATATAAGTTCATAATGTTTATTTTTTTAACTTCTGCATTAGGATGTCAGAAGATAACATGAAGTATCACCTTCTAAAAGAGTAAGATGCAATAGAAAGACAAGCAAGTTTAAAGAAAAATTGGCAAGAGAGCCAACTAAACAAAATCATGCCAAGGATATTGAATGATGAAAGTAGGACAACAAAAAGATGAAAAAGAAAACATCAATAAAGATTTTAATAAACTTTTTTACCATCAAAGAAAGTGGAGCTGTCACATTTGAATCCTACCATCACAATGTCAAATATGCACTGGGGGGAAAAAACAAAGATGAAAAACAGTTAAACTGAACCATTATTGCAGAAACATATTATTTCCAAAGATACTTAGGGACTGATTTTAAAGATATCTGAAGGAAAGAAAAATACCAAAGACATGGATGGGGGAATAAGGGGAATGGGCAAGGGTCTTGATCCAGGGAGAAGTCTTTTTACCATAAAAAGGCAACTAAAGAAATATAAATACTATCAGTGCAACTGATCATCTTCCCATTTACACAAAAACTTTTATGAGAAAAATATAAATACAAATTAAGGACATCCTTAACAAAGGTATAAGAAGAGAATAGGTGGAGTTTGGGAAGCTGTATTTTTATAGTCAATCCAAATGCCTGAAACATATACAAAATATTAGATCCCATTTTTTATTTCAATGCCTAACCATTTAAGATGCTTAACAGAAGTCTATAGACAGATTGATGTAAAGAAGCATTTGATTTGTTAGAGAAAAAGAGCTCTTTATAGTCTCTCCTCCAAAAAGATATTTCTGGTAAATCATACAAGATTCCTTAAAAGGTGACAACTTGGATGATCTTCTGATTATAAATACCTATTCAGCCAAGAGAAAGAGAGAGAGAGATGCATGCATGAGTAATAGGATGAATAACACATTACTAAGCATTTACTATGTGCGAAGCAGAGTGTTAAGTGTTGGGGATACAAAGAGAAGAGTAAGATAGTCTGTTCTCAAAAAAAAGCTCATATTCTAATAGGGAGACTATATATGGAAGATTTCAGCAGCAAATCAGATGGAAAGCAGATATCATTAGTCTCAAAACCACCATTAGTTTCTGCTGTTGAATCGATTTACAATGCCAAGAACTTTCTTTTTGGGGTTTTCAAAAGTGACTATATAGCACCTGCAGAAGCATGATCAATAAAAGTTTTTGTCATGGAGGATGTACTATAGAGACTTAAAATCAAAGAAAAATTCCCTACAGATAGTGAGGTCTACCATATGCTCCTGTTTGTGGATAGTATTCAAATTGCTTTAAGTCCTGGACAAATGCAGAAAACCCTAGATTAAATCTATAATCATTCAAAAGAATACCGCATATCTACACAGGAAAACAAAGTAGATGAGAAATACTTATTGTTTGGATAATGGTATACAATTAAATGAACAGAGGAAGCTTGACAATTCCTCTTTGGACCTTCCAGGGTCCCCAAATAATAACAGAAATATCAGAACAACTTGGAAGAGATTTGTTGCACTTAGACCTATGTACCAGAAGTAGATGTAATGAATCAAAGAACAAATGGCAGCTCAATATAAGGAGAAAATTCTTATTAATCAGAGCTGTCCAAAATTGGAATGTACTTCTTCAGGAGGTCTACCCTATCAGCAGAGGTCTCCATGTAAAATCTAGATTCTCACATCAGGAATATAATAGATGATGTTCTTTCTCAGGTTCATGTTGTACCAGACAGCCTCTGACTATTTCCCTACTCTAGGCTAGAAATTGGCATCACTTAAAAAATATTTTTTCTTTTTTTTTAATGACAAGTACTGTCATATACATCATGATGTGGTGGGTAGAGGACTGAACTTGGAGTTAGTAAAACCTGCTCCTGCAGTAGTGAGTTATTAAAAAAAACCTGTCAGTGACTCCAGATAACTCCAAGAGAATAAGTTACTGAGTAACTGTTCAATATTGATGGCAGAAGTTTCTAAAATAGAAAGTTCCAACAATGAAAAAAGTCCCAGGTATGATAGAAAACAAACAAAAAAAAAAACTTACCATTAACAAAAAAATCCATCAAGTGAATATCCAAAACAAAGAGCAAATTATTAGCTTAAATCTAAGACTATCAATAGGTCAGAATCAAATGAGTTAACAAATAACGGATAAAGAAAAAAAATTTTCTGAGTCCTCTTCCAGGCTTGCCTAAAAAATGCTGTCACTTTTGACTCTGCTTTCCTTTAAGAAAAAAGCAAGGGGGTGGCTTCGTGGTACAGTGGATAAAGCACTGGCCCTGGAGTCAGGAATACCTGAGTTCAAATCTGACCTCAGACACTTAATTACCTAGCTGTGTGTGGCTTTGAGCAAGCCACTTAACCCCATTTGCCTTACAAAAAAATAAAAAAAACAAACCTAAGACGAAAAGAAAAAAAGCATGGTATTGTCCCTTACTATGTGGACATTTTATTTACTAATGGGGTCAGAAAAACACATATTATATGAAACAGAGAAAATTAATTTGAAGACATACAAATAATTCCAAATACCTGGGGGGAGAGGATGCTTCAGATAAAAGTACTAAGAAAACCTAAATGAAAGTAGTTCAAAGGCATAGACAAAAGTCTTGATTGATATAAAGATGATATAAAGTATATCATTTTCCAGTACCTGATTTGAATACAATAATATTCAGAAATTTGGAGTTTACTATTGGGAGATTGCATTAAAAATAACTGTTGAGAGGCTTTGTATAATAACCATTCATGTCATACTTAACAGAAATGTGGATTTGGGGTTTCTCATCCTTAGATAGCTCATGATTGCTATGAAGTATTAAGTTAGTAGCAATCAACTGAGAAAAGAAGTTATACAAAAGAAAGAAGAAGCACATGAACCTAAATCAGTGAGCACAGACTGAAGCAGAGGAATAAAAGATAACTGAACTGAAAACTGAGGACTTAGAGCCTAAACTGCACCCCTTCCACCCCACCCTGCTATCTTTATAATCTGAAAGTGGGGAAGATAGACTTTACTGCTAGGAGCTGACCCAAGGAAGCATCTGATGCAGTGAGCTGATTGAAGAAATCATTTATTTTTCTTTAAAGAGTTGATGGGGCTTGTCTGTCTTGTTCTTTAGCACCTTCTGTAGCTATTTGAGAACAAACTGAAGGTAGACTTCACAGTTGTTCTAGAAACAAATTTGCTTGGAAGATAGTGGATGTTGGGCATTTGCCTTTTAGCATAATCTAGAGTGTGAGGAAGAGGAAACCTGACTGAATTGCTCTCTACTCTTCCCTCTGGCTACCTTTCTAAAAGAGCTTTGGTTTAATTTTAGAGCCTGGGCTCTAAGCTAAAAGGAAGTTGGTAAGCAGTAGAAGTGAGGAACAGTGAAGCAAGACCCTAGACCTAGTTGAAAAATTTGGAGATGGGGTGGGGCGTGGAGCCAAGATGGCGACAAGAGCTTATCGTGTCTTAGGTGCTCTCTCATAAATCTTTGAAACTAAGGACTTTAACTAAATTTTCAAGAGACAGAACCCACAGAGGGACCCGGTGAGGCAGTTCTCCTACTCAAGATAACCTGGAAAAGAGCAGAAAGGCTCTGTTCCCCAGGGTCGGAGGGGCGGCTGCCAGAGGGGTGGCCCGCCAGAGTGAAAGAACTTCACCCTCGCCGAGGCAGCCCTAGGGCACTGGGAGCCAAGGCTCACAGAGGGGGAGTTTCTTGAGCTACGTCCTGGGGAGCACCAGTCACAAAGTGGGGAAACAGTGGGGGGACCTCTGCTAGAGCACATGAAGCCCAGCCCTCAGGGCACACAGCAACCCAGATCCAGGAAACATAAGCAGGTGGAGCCAGTAAGCAAGAGCCCCCAGGGCATGAGCCCATTGAGGTGAGGGAGGGGAGTGAAGAGAGACTGCAGAACTCTATCCTCTGCTCCTGGAACAGGACTCTGGGGCTATGACCACATTCAGATCCTGATCGCAGTCTAGGCCCCCCATAGAACAGCAGGGACCCCCTCCACCTCAGCCCCATAGCAGAGGGGAGTGCCTATGGTCATTCACAGACCAGGAGGGAGGACAGAGCCTCACACACTGAGATCCTTGTGGGAGTGTCCCAAAAGCTCAGGAAGCACCCCAAAACCAGGCCCAGGCTGGGAAAATGAGCAAGCAGAGAAACAAAAGGAAGACTATTGAGAAATATTTTGCAAATGAGCCCAAGAAGGATCAAAATACTCAGTCTGAAGATGAGGAAGCACAAGCTCCTGCATCTAAAGACTCCAAGAAAAACAGAAACTGGGATCAGGCTATGACAGAACTCAAAAAAAGACTTTGAAAATCAAATGAGGGAGTTAGAAGAAAAACTGGGAAAAGAAATGAGAGAGATGAAGGAAAAAACATGAAAATGAAGTCAGAAGCCTAGTCAAGGAAATCCAAAAAAATGCTGAAGAAAATAGCATGCTAAAAACCAGCTTAGGTCAAATGGATAAAACAGTTCAAAAAGTTATGGAGGAGAAGAATACCTTAAAAAGCAAAATTGGCCAGATGGAAAGAGATAAGAAAACTCTCTGAGGAAAACAAATCCTTCAGACAAAGAATAGAACTCAGGGAGACTGGTGAATTTATGAGAAATCAGGACTCATTACTTCAAAACCAAAAAAATGAAAAATTAGAAGAAAATGTGAAACATCTCATTGAAAAAACAAATGATATGGAAAACAGACTTAGAAAAGATAACTTAAAAATTTTTGGAATACTTAAAAGTCATGATCAGGAAAAGAGCCTTCACATCATTTTCAAAGAATTACTACAGGAAAATTGCCCGGATATCCTAGAAGCAGAGGGCAAAATATAAATGGAGAGAATCCACCAATCCCCCCAAGAAAGAGATCCCAAAAAAACCAACCCCCAGGAATATTATAGCCCAGTTCTAGAACTCCCAAGTCAAAGAGAAAATATTACAAGCAGCCAGAAGGACACAGTTCAAATATCATGGAGCTGCAGTTAGGATCACACAGGACTTAGCAGCAACTACATTGGAAGCTCGTAGGGCTTAGAATACAATATACCGGAAGGCAAAAGAGCTTAGAATGCAGCCAAGAATGAACTACCCAGCAAGGCTGAATGTCCTCTTCCAGGGAAAAAGATGGACTTTCAATGAACCAGGGGAATTTCAAATGTTCCTGTTGGAATGGCCAGAGCTGAACAGAAGGCTTGATCTTCAGATACAGGACTCAGGTGAAACATAGAGAGTGGAGGAGAAGGGGAAAATATGAGGGATTTAATGATGATGAACTGCATGTATTCCTGCATAGAAAAATGATACTGATAATACTCATATGAACCTTCTCAGTTAATAGAGCAGGTAGAAGGAGTTTTTATAGTTGAAGCACAGGAGAAAGCTGAATTTGAAGATAAAATATGGTGTAAAAATGGAGTCAATAGAAAAAAGGGAAATGTAATGGGAGAAAGGAAAAGGAGAGGGGGGAATAGGCCAAGGTATTTCATATAATAAGATTTTTCTTTATTCCAATGAGCTATTGCAATGATATGGAAGGGGGGAAGACAAGGGGGAATGAGGGAATCTTTGCTCTCATCAGAGGTGGTTAGGAGAGGAAACAGCATATATACTCAATGGGGTATAGGCATCTGGAGTAAGAAGGAGGGGGGACGGGGAAGGAGGAGGATGTCAGTGATGGAGGAGAGGATGGACCATGGGAGAGTGGTCAGATATAACACATCTTCTTTTTTACTTCTTGCAAGGAACTCTGATTGGAAGGCCTGTCCAGGACCATAGGGCCAGGTGGATGCTGGGCCTAAGGGGTGGTATGTGGGTTTGGGGCCTCTTGGCCCCAGGGCCAGGGATCTGTCTGCTGCACCACTCAGCTACCCTACAGCAGAGTCAGAGTGAAAGGAGAGAGAAAAGAAATACAAAAGGAGGGAGTTGCGATCAGCAATGGCAGCGGTGGAAAAATATGGAAGTAACTTTTGTGATGGACTTATCATAAAGAATGTGAATCACCCGCAACAGAGTTGTTGGTGTTGGAACAAAGACTGAAGCACATTTTTTATTATTATTTGGGGGGGGAGGTGCAAGGCAAATGGGGCTGGGTGGCCTGCCTGGGGCCACATAGCAAGGTGATGGTTGGGTGTCTGAGGCTGGATTTGGACCCAGGTGCTCCTAGCTCAAGGGCCAATGCTCTGTACACCATCCAACCACCCCTACTATTATTATTATTTTATTTTATTTGGGGTCTTTTTTTTCTTTTTTTTTTTTTTGGTTTTTGCAGGGCAGTGGGGTTGGGGTAGCTTGCATGTCACACGGCTGGGTGATTGTTGGGTGTATGGGGTGCTCCTGGCTCCTGGCTCCAGGGCTGGTGCTCTGTCCATTGCACCACCTGGCCATACCTACAATTATTACTATTATTTTTTTTCATTTTAATTTTCTTCTCTCCCCTTTACTTTATCACTCAAGTGAGTCTATATTTTTTGGGGGAGGGGGTATTTTGTTTACTCTTAAACAAGAATATTTTATTAATGTATAAAAAACTGTACAAAATGAGAATAGATAAATATTAAATATTAAAAAAAAAATTGGAGACATCAGACCCAGTGTTGACCAGATGAATTTGGTAGCCTTGAAACATGGAGGAATGAGTTTGCCCCTTCACATATGTGGCCTAATCAAAAAAATTCCTTGTCCTGTGAATGTTCCCTTCTTCTCACAGTTGATTTGTGTATTCTGGGGAAGGTATACCTTTTTTTTAACGGAGGAGATATTCTAATATTACTTTTATTAATATAATAGTTTATTAAATATCTTACTTTGAACTAATTGTGCCTTCTAGGTGACTAGTAAAAGTAAACATATTGGTTGGGGGCCATTTGGGAAGGCAATTGGTATCAAGGATGAAGCAGTAGAGAGTCAAGAAGACCTGAGCTCTTATACTTGCGAAGGTATTTATTAGCTCTGTGTCCTTGAGCAAGTTACTTTAAACTCTTTCAGTCCCAGATTCCTTATCTGCAAAATATAATAATAATAGCACCTGTTTGACAGGGTTGCTGTGAGGATAAACGTGATAATATATATTAAGTACTTTGCAAATCTTAAAAAGCTATACAAGTGGGGTGGCTTGGTGGCGTAGTGGATAGGGCACTGGCCCTGGAGTCAGGAATGCCTGGGTTCAGATCCGGTCTCAGACACTTAATAATTGCCTAGCTGTGTGGCCTTGGGCAAGCCACTTCACCCCATTTTCCTTGCAAAAAAAACCCCTAAAAAATAAAAAGCTATACAAGTGTAACTATTATTATTTTTATGAACTATAATTTAGACTGGCTGACCCACAAAGTAGCCTTTCTAGGAGATCCAAATACAAAAGAAAGTTCTTTCAGGTAACACAGATATTTTCTTCCAGCTATTTTAAAAATTTTAAACATATTGCTTTTTGTTATACAAAATAACTTTATCCTTATGTAATTAAATCTAATTTGCCTACAATGAATTGTTCTATTTGTTTGATTATTTAAAAATGTCCCTCTCCATAGTTAGAACAAATATTCCTTTTTAAATTTTTTATATTTTATTTTAAAAAAAATATTTTGCTTACTAGTTAAGAGTTTATGTAGCTCTAAATCTTTTTTTAGCAAAAAACAACTGTTATTTTTTTAGTAATTCTATTCAGTACTATTTTTTGAGTTTAGATTTATTAAATACTAATATATATTCAATATATTTTAAATGTTTCTACTGATCTAGTTCTGTTTTTAGTATGTTTTATTTTTAAATTATTACCTTATAGTATATTTAATATTTGATAGCTATTTCCTTTCTGTTGATCATTTTTTTCATTTATAAAAGTTCCCATCAACAGGTGTGTACCTCTTTCATGCTGGAGGTAGAACTTTTAGTCAGGGTAAAATCTTCATTTAAGATATCAGATGATAGTGGCAGCTAAGTGACACCACGGATAGAACTCCAAATCTGAAATCAGGAGGACCTCATTCAGTTCAAATCTGCCCTCAGACACTTGACACTTACTAGCTGTGTGACCCTGGTCAAGTCACTTAACCCCTGTTGGAGGAAGGGAGGGAGGGAGGGAGGGGGAGGGAGAGGGAGAGAGAGAGAGAGAGAGAGAGAGAGAGAGAGAGAGACAAACAGACAGAGAGAGAAATAGAAAGATACAAAGATACAGACAGAATAAATGATATTTCAAGTTTGTCATACTCTGCAGAGACCAGGGCCTTGCAGGTCCCAAGTCCTTTTCAGTCCTGTTTATATATGAATAGGATGGTTCATTATTTCTCAGTTTGTCAGTCTAGTTTTAGTAAATCTAAGAGTGCATAAATTACCTTCAATTTCTCATAATTTGCTAGAGTTATGTTCACTCCTGACCCATTGGAATTGGAATTTCCCACTACTACCCAGAAGAATTTTTCAATTATATATAGTATAGAAAAATTCACTGATTAAAGTTAAAAATGAAAGGTACAACTTTCCTCAGTGACTCACTCACTCCTAATATAAGGAGTATCTTTTCTTCCGTTTCACACCTGAGTAACTTTTTGGAGAAGCACCTTCTAGCATCCACTTTTAAAGTCTCATTGAAAGAAATGGGAATTATCTCCCTGGCATTCTGCTCCTGGTCATTCAGGCTTTTTACATCTGACTCTCCATGAGTTGTTCTCTAATGCTATTAACCAGCTACCTGAGACTACCACCTCAGTTTGCCTGAGCTAAAATTCAGTTTCAAGCTATTTTGCTTCTCCTTCCCCAGGTTTCTGGCATTTTTTTCCCAGCATCTCTGTCAGCCAGGCTGTCAAAAATCGTGCCAGTAGCTGACATGTTGCAATGTCTGACCCCTGGATACCTGACATGTAGAGTGTCCCTCTGTGTAGAATAAGAATGAGACAGATAGGGGTGACTAGGTGGCATAATGGATAAAGCACTGGCCCTGGAGTCACAAGTACCTGGGTTCAAATCTGATCTCAGACAATAATTACCTAGCTGTGTGGCCTTGGTCATTTAACCTCATTTGCCTTGTAAAATCCTAAAAAAAAAAAAAGAATGAGACAAAATACTGCGTGGTTCCTTGAAGAATTCTTCTAGAGTTTATGATTTGTCAAGACTCTAAAAGTTGTCCTTTCCTATAATTTACTGGATCCATTCTGTTTTGGCATCTCAGAGGAAATAAAAGGGAAAACACTGGACTCCTCGAACTTATGAGGAGGTGTCCCAAACCAGATGTAATTAATAATTTTGAATATTCTTGTCCATCTATTTTTTCATGTGAATTTTGTTACGAATTTATCTAATTCTATAATTGTGTAGAAGCAAAATCAAAACTCCTTCCCCCATGCAAGTTAGGCTAGTTTTTCCTTAAAAGGTATTAAAACTATCTCCAAGACTTTGTTGGCTGAGGGGACTAAAAGTTCATACTGATGACATCATGTCCTCATTCACTGAGTTCCAAACAGCCACAAAGAGTTTCAAGCATCTCCTCTGATGCTTAGCTAGTGGAAACTGATGGGAAATTTAAACAAGGACACTTGGCTCAGCTCAATCAACTCAGAATACTCAATGATTAGCCTTTTGGGTATCCTTTCTATGTTATGGTTAAGTAAATCTCCTTTTGTTAACATCTATAGAGTGTCTTATTTAGGGATTTGACCCAAGTCAGATTCAGGCCAGGACTTAAGAAGAGACTTTTATGTGATAATATCTTTAGAATAAAATTTTTAAAAGAAATACTTCAGGGGCAGCTAGGTGGTGCAGTGGATCGAACACTGGCATTGGAGTCAGGAGTACCTGAGTTCAAATCCAGCCTCAGACACTTAATAATTACCTAGCTAGTGTGGCCTTGGGCAAGCCACTTAACCCCACTGCCTTGCAAAAACTAAAAAAAAAAAAATACTTCATATTGCCCTTTGCTTTACTTGGTCCCAGAGAGCAGGTGTGTATATAAGGCAAAACTTAATACTAATTAGGATTCTCTAAAAGTGTTACTTAAAAGAAAGAAGTATTTTTTCTATGCAGCAGAGACCTTCCAACATTCTGAAGGATGACTTTTCAGGGATATTGTGGAGAGGACTCCTTGCTCAGGTACAGGCAGAACTAAAGACCTCTGTGGACCCTTTCAACTTGAGACTCTGTGAGCATGGATTCTATGGAGCATGCTCTCTGACTCCAAGGGGATGAGCATGCTCATTGACTTTTTGCTGGGAACTGTATAAAAGGATTGACCACTGAGCATCATTGGGAATGAATTCTTGTGGAAGGGCCTCTATCCTTCTCAAAAGAAGTTATCTTTGCTCTTCCAGTTTGCCTTCTTTTGAGACAAATCCCTCTTGGACTCAGGGTGAAACTGAGGGGACCATTCATGCTAGGGAGACTGGAACTCACCTTAGGTGTTCTTTAACAGAGAGAGGATTACCAACCCCTTGGCAGGCAAACTAATGCATGCCCAGGCCCTTGGGGCTGCCAGAGGGCAGGATGAGCTGAGCTCAGATGCAGATTCTCCATCCTGCTGTTCACTCCTAGGAGCTAGGCTGGCACAGACCCCTGGGATGGGGAAGACAGCTAACCAGCCTGCCAGGAACTAGCAGCTGGCCCTAGGAGAAGCTCACACTCACTCACTTCCACATGACTGACCCCCCAGCACAATGAGGGAATTGTCCACCCCTCCCCCAGCCTCACAGACATGAGAAGGCAACAACTCTCACTTCACAAGCCCTGGACCTGAGGACCTGGAAGACACAGAGCCACAGACTCCTTCAAATGCTTTTTCCCTGCCCCCTACCTCAGAGGCCTCGGAGAGACCAGTGGAGCTAGAGGTCACATTGAGGTCATCTAGGAATAAGCTACGGACTCTACTCTCTCCGATTCATTTTGTCCAGACTTCCCTTTCTCTGTCCCTGCACCTGTTTGTGTCCGTCTGCTTGGTCCCATGGCTGTTTTCCCTTGCCTGTTTAGGGACTGTTTTGTGTCCCTCTGACTCTTGCTTGATTTTCTATTTTTCCTCACTTCTCTATCCCTGACATTCTCTGCATTTTTTCTGACTCTGTGCTGCTCTTATTTTAGGATTTTTTTATCTATCTCTATTTTCTCTCAGTTTCTGTCTCAGTTTCGGTCTATCTCTGTTCCTGTATACTCCTCTCTCTCTCTCTCTCTCTCTCTCTCTCTCTCTCTCTCTCTCTCTCTCTGTGTCTGTCTCTCTGTCTCTCTGTCTCTCTCTCTCTCTTTCATTGTTTAGCTCAGTATTTGTCTCTGTGTCTCTTTGTTGGTCTCTTTTCCCAGGAGCAGCTCTTGCTCCTGGCTGCCATGGTCTTCCTTAAATAACAGCTGCTGCCCAAACTAAGTTTAGGGGGAGGGAGACCTGGTGAAGAGCTGGGAATATAAAGGCCTCCAAGGACAGAAGTCTGGAATGGAGCTGTGGCTGAAATGGGTTTGACCTTGGCCTCTTACTCCCTGTTCCCTCTTCTCCCCATCACAAATTATTACCACAAATTGGCAGCTGCATTTGCTGTTTTCAGAGCCCATTGGGGTTTGCTGAGCCCACGGCTGTTTGTGATTCTAATTCCCTGCTTCCCAGGCATCTCCAGGGTCTTTGTTCACTCACCCAGACGGAGCTAACTCCTCCCTTCCCTTCCCAACCCCCACCCAAGCTGATCTGTCTGTGATTCTGGTTTTCTCTTGGCCAAAGCTCTGGGACCTGATGCTGCCCATCAGTCTGTACACTAGACATGGAATCAGAAGACTTCTGCTTCTCACTCCTGTGTGACCTTCATTTCTCTAGGTCTGTTCCCTTGTCTGCAAAAAGAAGAGATTTGATTAGATGACCTATTCCTTTTAGCTCTTAATCTATATTCTAATTCCTTGTACCCATTCTGTGTATTCTGAATGCTTTTTGCTCACAGTTTCCTATTTCTGGAATATCCTTTGTCCAACTATCACCATTAATATTTCTTTTCCCTTTCAAGGTCCATGCCAGGTACCATTTCTTCCATGAACCTTTCCCTATACTCCTTAAATAGATGTGAATTCTCCCTCTTCTGAATCCTCAAAGACATTTGGCAGTACTTCTTTTGTGTAGTTATCATGTATCATTTTTTGGATTTTAGTCATCTGTTGGTACATTCCCTTATAAATGTCATGAAAGCAGAGACTGTCTAATCTGAACTCTATTTTTCCTAATGCAAATCACAAAGCTCTCTTTACAATAGACATTTAATAATTACTGAGGGATAATCAATGTTCCTCAGCGGATCAATTAATCAATTCATTACCTCTTCTAATTGCCTGAGTGTCTAGATGTGTGTTCCTCTGACACTAGGAGAACAGGAAAGTGAAGGGACTCCTGCTCTCCAGGAGTTCACAGAATATCAATTAGGGAGGAATTTGTATCAAGGACCAATAGAACAGCTCAAAAAAGTGAGATAGCTTTGCCTGAAGACTTCTGAGGATGGAGAACTCACTGCTTACTTAGTTAAACCATTCTGTTATAGGACAGCCAGCATTAAGAAGTTTTTCCTTATGGCTAACTGAAGTCTGCCTTTCTACAACTCCCATCCACTGTTCTTAGTTCTGCTTTCTGGGGATAAGCAGAATAAAAGAACCAAAGTCCTGTTGCTTTCAAGTATCTACAGTAACTGGCACTAGGCAAACTAAATCCTGCCAAGAAATGTCCTTAGGGGGGCTGACTGGAATGAATAAATAATGATTTGCTGAGCAAAGAAGTTACCTTCTTGAAAGATTTCTTTTTCTTCAAGACCCAACTCAGGTAAGTCCTCCTCCATGAAGTCTTCTTCCTTGATCCCCAGGTCATCTCCAACTTAAAGTGATTTTTCTTCACTTAAATTTTCCTAGGAATCCATTGTCTGGATTTTAAGATTTAGTTCAATTATATAAGAAATGAAAGATGCAGATACAAAAAGGAAATAGTCCCTATCTTCAAGAGGCTCTTCATCCATGTCATTGAGCTATACTCCAGGTAAAATATTTTCTGATACCCCACCCCCTTCCTTTGCTCTGCATATGACCTCTACAGCACTCGCCTTCATCTGTTTCTTCCTGTTAGGGGGAGACATGTACACAAATAAGTATATCAAATTATCTCTTGTAGTATACTTGTATACCAGTTATAACCTATTAGATTATCATATCCCTGAGCTACAGAAGCAATTATCATTTTAAAGATCTAGATATTTCTAAATATAACTCTGGTGGGTGTTACTGTAGATTGTGAAGTTGGCAGGCTAGTACTCAATCCTTTCTGTTCCCTCTTCCCTTCTGGAATAAAAAAGAGCCAAATCCTTCCGTGGCCTTGTCTATCTCCTCCCTGGGAGGTGGTTTATGGTGTGATCTTTTCTTCTTTACTTCCCTCTTCTTTCTCTCTGTCCCTCTCCTTTTTTACTGATTTAATCAGCAATACCCTGTTACAGCAATTAGATCCCTTTTAGCACTGGGTCAATGCAATAGCCTTCAGGTTCATGTGTTCCTTTATTTTATAGAATTTATATTAGCTAAAAGTTACAGATAAAATCACAATAGCTTAGAAGCCACAATGGACAAAGGTCCATTGGCTCACTGCCTTAATTTAAATTTTGTGTATTTTGAGCTAGCCTCTGGATTCCTCCCTTTCAGCTTAAAGTATACAATACAAGCTTTCATGACCAAGTTTCTTTATGTATAAAGAAAATCAGGAAACAGAAAGAAAATGCTTAAGTAGAAGAACTAAGAAAAAAATATAATGGCATGAGGAAGAGAACTTATAGTAAGAATTTGGGAACTTAGCTTTTTCCTTGAAGAGGTGTTTATCCTTCGATCCAAGTTTTTGTTTCATTCTGGGACCTTATGGGCAGTCAACAAATATTTATAATGCAGCTACTATGTGTAAGTATTGTACTAGGCCAGTAATTGCTAAGAGTTGAGGATACACGAAAAGGGGGAGAGAAAAAAAAGCAAGGAAGGAAGAAAAGAAGAAAATAATCTTGTTTTCAAGGAATTCAAAGTCTAATGGTCCACCTGGAAATCTCTCTACATATTTCTTTTGTTGTTCCTCCCTTCTCTTCCTCTCTCTAGTCCTTTTCTGTCCTCCTACTCCTCTTCATTACCTGATGTTGATACTAATTTTCTTTAGCTTAACTCAAATAAAACTCATGTTTTATTTCATGCTCATCATAACATTCAGCTTATGTATCACCGGCTCCTTTCTTTCAGTCTTTCTCTCCTAATCTGTGAAGCACCTTTTCCCAATTCCCAGCATTCATCTCTCAAATCCACCTTTTGGCTAAAAGATTATGATAGTCCAAATTGAGATTAGGGCTAAGAGGGAATGTCTATTCCTCTGAAATATCAGAATGCCAGCCACTTATCAAAATCCTCTTACATAAATATGAATGGAAAAGGCATCCTTTGGTCATGGACATATATAAATGGAACTACTCTGCCTTGAACTAGTATGGTTAACATATATGACTTGTGATAGTTTGTTGAAACAAGAATTTAAGCCTGAAAATCTGATTATATATTTTGCTTACAGATAAGTAAAACATTCTCTGGTTCGTTAAGCACAGCAATAAAAATTATACTCTCTTCATGACATCTTTTAACAATACCATATAAATCTCTCCCCAGGTTCTGGTTTCTCCTTATGTGATGGCTTCCCTCATTGATTCCTTAAGGTCAGGGACTTTCTTGCTTGCTTACATTTGTATTGTGCATGGTTAAGTGTTAGCCTCTAACAAATGTCTTCTCTATCATTTCATTTTTGAGAAAATTGGTTTTCTGCCATGGTGATTATAAGACTAGAAAAAAGCTAGCCTTTTCAAAAGCAGTTGAAAATTACATAATTACAATGATATTAAAATTCACATTTTGAGAAATTTGGCACTAAAAAATAAGCCTATCATATTAAAATATTTATTACTGAATAAGTTGTAAATATGAGAATTAGAAATCATTTAAATAAATATCTGTATATTGTATTATGTAGTATGCTTAGGATTTGCCTAGTGCTGTAATAAAAATTGGAAAAAATAATAAAATATATTTGAATAAAATACAGAGAAGCTGTGTAGATAGAGAGCTATTTAGGTCAGGTCTTGAAGTTAGGCACACTTGGATTCAAGTTCTTTGTAGGGGAATCAACATCTACTAAAGATAGTGGCAGGCTTCTGACAGAAAGGCTAGGAGTTATTCCCCTTTCTAAAAAATGTAAAAAAATATTTTAAAGCAATTAAAGTATCCTTAAAACCTAACTGATCAAATGAAGACTCTTGGACCCCAAAGACATAAAATTCTAGACTGTGAGTAGCTAGTATCCTAAAGTTTGATGAAAGTCTCAGGGCTTGACTGAAGCATACTCTTTTTAGGGTTTTTTTTTTTTTGCAAGGCAATGGGGTTAAGTGGCTTGCCCAAGGCCACACGGCTAGGTAATTATCAAGTGTCTGAGATTGGATTTGAACCCAGGTACTACTGACTCCAGGGCCGGTGCTCTGTCCACTGCACCACCTAGCTGCCCCATACTCTTTTTATACTTTATTTTCTTATGATTTTTTTGGTTTGTGTTTTCTTTTGCAATATGGCTAACATGGAAATATGTTTTGCATGACTTTATAAATAATACTGATATCAAATTGTTGCCTTCTCAAGGAGAAGGGAAGGTAAAAGAGAAGAAGAGAATTTTGTAAGTCAAATTGTTTTTAAATTAATGTAAAAAAAAGGGGCGGCTAGGTGGTGCAGTGGACAGAGCACCAGCCGGGAGTCAGGAATACCTGGGTTCAAATCCAATCTCAGACACTTGATAATTACCTAGCCATGTGGCCTTGGGCAAGCCACTTAACCCAATTGCCTTGCAAAAAAAAATAATAAATTAATGTTCAAAAAAAATGTTGACATGTAACTGGAAAATATTTACCCAAGATGCTAAAAATATATTTTTGTAAAAGAAAGTCCCACTGTTTTATGACAGGTGTCATAAGGACAACTGTCTGAAAAGGTACACCACCATGGCAAATGAAGAAATGAAGAGTTGTGCCCACCTGAAGCTACACTCTATCTTTGCTGAATATACTTTCTATGTTATTGTTGAGTAAAACTTCTTTTTGTTATGGTCCACAAGTGTCTCATTTCATTCCATCCCCAGGCCTGAAACCATTGGACTATTCTTAGCCTTGCCTTGTCTAAAGGTTCTTGCCTTTGACACATTCTGGCTAGGTGACTTTGAGCAAGCTGCTTTAACTTTTCAGTGATCCAGATTAAGTGATCTATGACTAAGGCTGCTATCGGTATTGGTAGAGTTTCTTCACAGGAAATTCCCTACACCAATGAAATCACAAGACTAATTGAAGAAAGAATACAAACTAATAAAAAAAACTATGAATGTTTTGTGAAAAGAGTGGGAGGCATGGTAATGTGTTTAGTTTAAAAAATTGGAATTGGGGGATAACATCACAAAATTTAAAAAGCACTGCCTGAGACAGCTGCTCATCTCCTCCACCCTCAACTGAAAGTGCCTTGGGGGTCAGAATTCCCAGTTGTGACTCTAAAGAATTCATACATGCCATCACCTCAAAACCCTTCACCATTTTGGTCAGTCTCCTCTAGATGATCTCCAGGTTAGTATCTTTCTTTTTTTTTTCTTTCTTTAGGTTTTTTTGTGAGGCAAATGGGTTTAAGTGGCTTGCCCAAGGCCACACGGCTAGGTAATTATTAAGTGTCTGAGACCGGATTTGAACCCAGGTACTCCTGACTCCAGGGCCGGTGCTCTATCCACTGCGCCACCTAGCAGCCCCAAGGTTGATATCTTTCTTAAGGTACAAAAGTACTCCAAAAGTTATCTGACTAGGGCAGAGAATAATGGAACCATTACCTCCTTTGTTTTAGAATTTAGAGACTATGCCTCTTAAGAAAGTTTATAAGATAATATTAATTCTTCTGATTTTTTTTTCATAGAATCTTTTGCCTAAGAATGCCCCTTGCATTTATGAAGTTGATGTCTGGAACCCAAACGAAGGACTTTATATTTAATGCTATTAACTCTCACCATTTTCTATCTGGCCCATCAATTATGTCTAGAGAGATCTTTCTATCTGTCATCCAACATAACTGTTCCTCTAAACTTTGTATCACCAAAAATTTGATAAACCTTTCTTCCTCCAAGTCACTGATCAAAAATGCCAAGCCAAAGAGGCTCAATAATGGATACTGGACGCATTCCACCAGAGATCACCTCCAGCACGGCATTGACTCATTAATGATTACTTTTTGGAATCAGCCATTCAACCAGGTATAATCTACCCAATCGAATTATCACCTACCAGTCTATTTCCATCTCATACACAAGACTGTACAGAGAAAGCTTTGCAAATGTTTTAGTTAAATCTAATCATACTATTTCAATAATATTCTTCTGGACAAGAGAGCAGGCTAGCTCAGCAAAATTTGCTCTTAATGAAGTCACATTGACTCTAAGGAATCTCAATGCCCGTTCCTAAATTGTTCAAAAACCTTTCCCCTTACTAAAATTGCCTAGAATTTTGCCAGGAAAAGACAATTTTACAAGTCTATGGTTTACAGGTTTTGCTCTTTCTCCCACTTTTTTTTAAACTGGAAAATTTGCCCTATGCTAATTTTGTGGTACCTCTCCTTACTAATACTACTAATAATAGCAAACAATTATATAGTATTTACTATATATTTAACCTGGGTTGCAGTCACAAATCAGTCATTTATGTATGAAGCAGAATCATTGTTCTATAGTGGTATCCTACTTTAGTCTTACTATTGAATTGGTGGGCTCAGTTTTTCTATGCTATAGAAGAAGAGTAAGAACTGTCAAAATTTAAGTGTAACTGTATTCTTTATAAATTATCCATTTAAATTAGAAAAAACCCTCAAAATTTCAATGTCCTGAAACAAAAACCCAGCTTACCTATTGATAGCTATGTTTGAAATCATTAAACATGGTTAGTCACTAACAAGTCTCATTTATTTAAGTTTTTTTGCACCTACTAAAAGATCATTTTTCCTGGGAGATAAAACAGAAACAAAAATAAGAGTTAAGTAGGATGTCTTGCCAATATTCATTATTAAACCATCCAACCCAATGATCTTATCCTTTCTTTGTAATCCTCCTGTTACCCTTGATGTCACTTAAAACACACACACACACATTTTCATTGTCCTTATCATTTGTTGCTGATCTCAACTCATTCTGGGCTTTAAGATTCAACACTATTCTCATAATGTTAACTATTCTCATAGAATCATGCTGCTCTTTCTTATTCATCCTTAATTACTTTCCCTTGATTACATCTTCTATTCACTTCCTTTCATAATCAGAGTTTGTTAATAAGTATCCTGTCTCTTTGGGCTGCTTCCCTTTCTTCTCATTGTATCCATTTTTTCTTCCATCTTCAGAATTCCATGGTGGAGAGCTTCTGGACCCTCTAGGATCAAAGTTCTTATCAAAATATTAAGCTAATACAGCTCTGAATCCTTTAATATGGTTGAGTAATTTCTCATTTTATAGTTGGGAAAACTGAGACCCAAGGAAGAAAAGGGACTTGACTCAAGTTCAGATTAGAATTCAGTTATATCTCAACTCTTTCCGTAGTGGCAAAGAATTGAAATTGAAGGAATGCTTGTCAATTGGGGAATGACTGAACAAACTGTGGTATATGAATGTGATGGAACAATAGTTCTATAAGAAATCATGAGGGAGGGGGTGACTAGGTAGCTCAGTGGATAGAGCACCGGCCGTTGAGTCAGGAGTACCTGAGTTCAAATCTGACCTCAGACAATTAATAATTACCTGGCTGTGTGGCCATGGGCAAGCCACTTAACCCCATTGCCTTGCAAAAACCTAAAAAAAAAAAAAAGACCCTTAAGAAATCATGAGGGACAAGATTTCAGAAAAGCCTGGAAAGACTTGCGTGAATTGATGTTGAATGAAAAATATAGTCAGAGAAGTAACTGTGGAGTTTAAATGAAGACCAAAGCTTACTATCTTCAATTTTTAAAAATTTTCTTATGTATTATGTCACTTTTTTCTATTTTTTCTTCCATTTGGATTTGATTCTTCTTTCACGACATAATTAATATGGATCTATGTTTAGCATGGTTATACATGTGGAGTCTATATTAGATTGCTTTCTGTCAGGGGAAGGAAGGGAGAAAAATGTAAAACTCAAAACCTTACAAAAAATGATTGGCAAAAACTACTGCTGCATGTAGTTGGAAAACAAATAAATAAAATATTTAATTTTTTTTTAAATCCAATTATGTCAATTTTCAGTCCTGGGTTCTTTTCCTCTCACCTTTCAATGAGATGAACTCTCACTGAAACAAAGTTTACCTAAAGTCATATCCTGCAGAGATGATAATGATGTTTGCCTTTCATTATTTTGGTTTTGGTTTTGGGTTTTGCAAGGCAGTGGGGTTAAGTGACTTGCCCAAGGTCACACAACTAGGAACTTATTAACTGTCTGAGGCCAGATTTGAACTCAGGTCCTCCTGACTCCAGGGCTGGTGCTCTATCCACTGGGCCACCTAGCTGCCCCTTGTCCTTCATTCTTGAAGAACACCATGACATCAGGGAGACGATGCCATGACAAACACATGAATTGGATTTGCGTGAGAAGGTACTGTATAAGTTAGCTAGCCTCACTTTCTCCTCCACAGTCATATGGATCCAATGGTCACATATGACTCAGGGAGACTGGAGATCCCCTGGAGGAAGGGTAATTAGGATTAAGTGACTTGCCCAAGGTCTCACCATTAATAAGTGTTAATTGTCTGAGGCTGGATTCAAACTCTTATCCTTCTATCCCCAAGATAGAGCTCTATCCACCTAGCTACCCTTGTAGAGAATGAGAAGCAGAGAATGGACCTCTGGCTCCTCATGCCAGTCAATCTATGGTTAAATTAAGTAGTTATCTTGAGGCTCAATGATCCAGAAAGAGTTCTATCAGGTTATTACTTCCAAGCTTTATCTTATTCTGCTTTGTTCATGTCTCTCAATAAAACTTTTCATGTAAAAACTATACATAAAGCACTTGATTGGGTTACATAAAGATGCAAAGGAGAAAGCATCCACATTCAACTAAGAGTCATGAAGGGCACCATGGGCTAGAGATCATGAAGTAAAGGAGATGTGCCAGGGCAAGTACAGCTCCAAATAGACCCAGAATGACTCTGAGAGGTCAAAGCATCAGATGGGAAGTAGACCAGGATTGATTTGGAATTAGGTGTTCAAATCACAGAATCACATTGCTGGGATCCTTCTCTTGTTCTACCCACCCACCCACCCTTAAAAGCTACCTAAAGAGCTCAAAATGCACCATGAAGTCGCAACCACTTAAAACTATAGTTCATAAACCCCACCTTTACTAGTCAACTAGAAAAAAATTTTGAACCAAAACAAATGGATTTAATTAACTAGCATAAGAAAAGTGACAATAAAACATTTCCTTTATGAAGCCAGGACATACCATCCCCCCTTCTCAACTCATTAGTAAAAAGAATGAGTATTCATAGAGATCAGAGGACATCCATATAAGGAACATATATGATCAGTGTATGTGTACATGGAAGAGCAACTCATACTTTCATTGATCATATCTCCAGGTGACATCAGGACCACTGGTATCTTCAGCTGATATCCTCATACAGTTCTTCCCCCTGTTGCACTTGTTCCTCCATGGATAACTTATCACATTTATTTGACTTCCTATAACTGGGCTATTCTCATTGCTGCCACCTACTGTTTTTCTGCTAGTCTTCATCTGAAGTACAATCTATCTCAAAGCGGGTGCTGGCTTTGCTATCCTTTTTTTCTTTTTCTTTTTTAAAGTTTATAGCCCAGAGATTCCTATAGTGAGAAAGGTAAGGCTTCATATAATCATCATACCAAAGAAAAGTGGCTAATTCTATTAGGTCCCAGAGTCTTGTATGAGTGGCTAAGCATTTTTGATATAATAGAGCAGTCAGCTAATTTAGGGCCTGAAGGTATTGTTTCTGTTGACCTCATTTCCTTTTGTTAGCAGGACTGAAGTCTCTGTTCTAGTCTCTATTTGATTTAGGATTGGAACGTTCCCTTTATTTCCAATCAAGTTCTGATTTTCAGCCATGTTCTCCACCCAAATGATTTTTAGGAGAGTTACATGAGTCTGGATCACTCTGACTTTCCCTCAAACCCCTTAGAGCCCTTAGATGTCGTGCAAATGGACAGGAAGGGGGGCAGCAAGAATTAAAATAGCCATGGAGCACCACTGAGAAATTGTAGTGCTCCCACTCAAACTTTGTCCTAAAGTCTTGCCTTTTGTATGCAAATGTGGCCAACAACAAATCTCCCAGACTTTGAGCTACCACCTGTGTCATCCTAGAGAATATTTATTTAGTATGTGCAATGCACAAGATGTTATACTTGCTCTAAAAATATATGATCAAAAAGGGACTTTAAAGATCATTTAGCCTAATCATTTTATAGATGAGGAAACTAAGGTCTAGAAAGGTTAAGTACTTACCCAAGGTAATACAAATTAATTAGCAGAGCTAGGATTTGAACCTGGATTTCATAACAATTCCATACCAATCTGTCACTTCTTAGGACCTCTGTTTTCTCCTGTGTGAATGAGGATTCATTAATTCAATCCAATTGGACAAATACTTATTAATAATATTAAATTCCTACTGGGTGTAGTCCCTTGTAGGTGCTGAAGGAGCCATAAAAGACAGAGTGCTTAACCTCATGGATCTTGAGGTCATAGAATTTAGAACTGGAAGAAACCTTAGAATTTACCTATTCCAGGCAGAGCCAAGATGGCCACACGAAGGCAGCATTTCCTGGAAACTCCTTCCCCCCAAAACTCCAAAAGCCAACAAATGATGACTCTATTCAAAATTTAGAGGGGCAGAACCCATAGAAAGACTGAGTGATACACTTTCCCAGTCCAAGATAACTTAGAAGTTCTGAGGGAAAGGTGTGTTTCACCAGGACTGAGGGCTGGAAAAAAGCCGCGGCCAGAGCACAGCCCAGTCCAGCCCAGAGATCACTGGAAACAGCTTGAAGGGACAGTGAGAGAACTCTGTTACACCAGAATGAGTGTGGAGTGTAGAGCACAGGCCCACAGAATCTGCATCAAGAATCTGGAGAAAGCAGCCTGCACCCCCAGAGACAGTAAGGGAAGTCTGCAGAGATTTCTCTGCTCTCCCTCGAGGTAGGACTCTGCTGCTAGCCTACACTCAGAGTCAGGTTGCAGTTTGGGCTTCCAATACTAAGTAGCCAAGCTGAATCCCTCCTTATAGCTCCAGGGCAGAGGGCCATCCACATATGAAAACACAGGCAAGAGAGAATAAGATCTTAGAGAAATAAAGGTCCCAGTGGGGTGTCCTCCCCCCAAAAAACCAAAGCCTTGAAGTGCTGTCTTGGGCTGAAGAAATGAGTAAACAACAGAAAAAGAAGAATCTGATCATAGAAAATTACTTTAGTACCATGGAAAATCAAAACACATAATCAGATGACAACAAAATCAAAGCCTCTGTATCCAAAACCTCCAAGAGAAATAGAAAATGGGCTCAGACTATGAGTGAGCTCAAAAAAGACTTTGAAAAGCAATTAAGGGAGATGGAGGAAAAATTGGGAGGAGAAATGAGAGTGATGCAGAAAAATCATGAAAACCAAATCAACAGCTTGGTGAAAGAAATACAAAAAAATACTGAAGAAAATAATATGTTAAAAACCAGTTGGAAAAAAAGCAAAACAAAAGGCAAATGAGGAGAAGAATGCCTTAAAAAGCAGAATTGGCCATCTGGAAAAGGAGATAAAAAAAGCTCTCTGAAGAAAATAACTCCTTCAAATGTAGAATGGAACTAAAGGAAGCTGATGACTTTGCAAGAAATCAGGAAGAAATAAAACTCTTCCAAAAAAGCCAAAAATAGAAGAAAATGTGAAATATCCCATTGGAAAAACAACCAAACTCGAAAACAGATCCAGAAGAAATCATTTAAAAATTACTGGGCTATCTGAAAGCCAAGTTCAGGAGAAGAGCCTAGACTTCATTTTTCAATAAATAATACAGCAAAATTGCCCTGAGATCCTAGAAGCAGAGAGTGAAACAGAAATCAAGAGAATTCACCAGTCACCTCCTGAAAGAGATCCCAAAAGAAAAACTTCCAGTAATGTTATAGCCAAATTCTGAAACACCAAATCAAAAAGAAAATTCTAAAAGCTTCCAGAAACAAACAATTCAAGTACTGAGGCTCCACAGTCAGGATTACACAGGATCTGGCAGCATCTACATTAAGGGCTTGTAGGGCTTAGAATATGATATTCTAGAAGGCAAAAGATCTTGATTTACAACTGAGAATCACCTACCCAGCAAAACTGAACATCCTCTTTTAGGGGAAAAGATGGACTTTCAATGAAACAGGGGACTTTCAAACTTTCCTATTGAAACAGCCAGAGCTTAACAGAAAGTTTGATCTCCAAGTACAGGACTCTGATGAACCATAGAGGGAGTGGACAAGGACCAACTATGAGGAACTTAATGATATTGAACTGTTTGTATTCCTGCATGGGAAGAAGATATTGATAACTCATATGAACTTTCTCATTTATAAGAGTTGTTAGGAGGAGCATATATAGACAGGGCACAGGAAGGAGAGGAATATAATGGTATAATATAGTAAAAAGATGGAGTCAATGGGTGATAAAGGAAAGTACTAGGAGGAAGGGAAAGGAGATGAAGAAGCTAAGAAATTTCACAGAGTCAAGAAAAAGCTTTTTCAATGGAGTGGAACAGGGGGAAGGCAAGGGGGAATGAGTGAGCCTTCATTCTCATCAGAAATGACTCAGATGGGGCAGCTAGGTGGCGTAGTGGATAAAAGCACCGGCCCTGGAGTCAGGAGTACCTGGGTTCAAATCCGGTCTCAGACAATAATTACCTAGCTGTGTGGCCTTGGGCAAGCCACTTAACCCCATTTACCTTGCAAAAACCTAAAAAAAAAAATGACTCAGATGACTCAGAAAGGAAATAACATACACACTTAATAGGGTGGGGAAATCTACCTTACACTAGAGAAAAATGAGAAGAAAGGGATGAGATAAGGGGGGAATGGGGGAGGGAATGGGGGAACAGGTGATAGAAGAGAGGGAAGATTGAGGGAGAGGGTACTCAGATTCAACACATTTTTGGACGGGGTCAGGATGAAAGGAGAGAGAGAATAGAATAAATGAGAGTGGGGAGGAATAGAGTGGTGGTGCAGCTAGTAATAGCAACTGTGGGAAATATATTGAAGCAACTTCTCTGGTGGACTTATGATAAAGAAAGCAATTCACCCCAGATACAGAGCCATTGGAATCTAAACACAGACTGAAGTACATATTTTTCCTCTCTATTCTTGAGATTTATCATCTTCTTGGCAGGGGGTGGAATGGGGGTGAGGGGGTTATGTTTACTCTTATAACACATTCAATTTACATCAATGTATAGCATGGAAACAATGTAAAGACTATCAGAGCAGCAACTAGATGGTGCAATGGATAGAGTGCTGGCAGTGGAGTCAGGAGTACCTGAGTTCAGATCTGGCCTCAAACACTTAATAATTACTGTGTGGCCTTGGGAAAGTCACTTAACCCCATTGCCTTGCAAAAAAAAAGCCTATTAAAAAAAGATTATCAGACAGCCTTCGAGGGGGGGGAATTATAAAATTCAAAACCTTACAAAAAATGATAGGTAGATACTACTATTGTATATAATTGTAAAACAAAATGTTAATAAAAAAAATTTACCTAGTTCCATCCCTTCATCCTATAGTCATGGAAACTGAGGATCAGATATGTCCATGGTCCTGATCAAAGTCATACAGCTACTATGAAGCCAACAAGTATCTAAACCTACAAATACTAACTCCAGATTCCAGGATTTCTACTACTCCATACCTTGTCTTGGAGGTCACAAATACAAATACCTAGAACATATAATTAAATGAGATAATGTATGAATACTTTGAATACCTTGAAGCTCTGCTAGCAATCACTATTATTATTAATAATAAACAAAATTACACAAATCCATCTTGAAAGTGCAAAGTTTTTCAGAAGAAGAAGGGGATCAGAAGGTTACAAACTTCGAATGATCCAGAAGACTTCATCAAATGAGGAGAGCAGATGACATTCAAAGACTCAAAGAATATTGGTTAGGAAAGGATAAGGGGATTGAGGATATAGGCAGGCCAGAACACTGTTCAGTTGTTGTTCAGTCATTTCAGACTCTTCATGGCCCCATTTGGGATTTTCTTGATAAAGATAGTAGAGTAGTTTGCTATTTCCTTCTTCAGCTCATTTTATGGATGAAAAAAACTGAGACAAATAGGGTGAAGTGACTTGCCCAGGGTCACAGAAATAGTTAAGTGTCTGAAGCTGGATTTTAACACAACATTGAGAATAGACCAACCATAGAAAGCCAAATAAATGTGATAAACTATCCATGGAGGAACAAGAGGATCTTCCTGATCCCTGGCCCCATATTCTATCCACTGTGTCACCATACTACCTGGTGAGAACATTAGTTTCATCTATTCACATCCACTCCTGAATTTTCCTGAGAGGCTGTCAGCATTAGAAGTATGGCAAAATTGTCCAGATCAGAAATCATCTAATCCAACCCATATCTGAACAAACAGCATTTGCAACATCCTCAATAACTTATTAACTAGCCTCCATTTGAAGATCTACAATTAAGGTACTGAGGTCTCCATACAGCTCTTAGCATTCATTATAACATTCAATATAATAGTCATCATAGGCAGCCATTTGGTAGGACTTAAAAGTCAGAGAAACCTGAGAATTCTACCTCAGACGTTTTGTTAGCTGTGCTACGCTGGGCAAATCACTTAAATTCCTCGTGGTTCAGTTTCTTCATGTATAAAATGGAATGAGTTGTTGTGAGAATTAACTGAGTTAACAGATAATGTTATTTGCTATTAGTTCTTGAAGAGGACCTTGACATCAGGAAGACAATGTCAAGACTTATAAGTGAATTGGATTTAAGTGACCTACCTCACTTTATCCTTTGGAGTCCTCTAGGTTAAGTGGCAAGGTATAGCAGGATAATATATATATACACACAGGATATATATATATATATATATATATATATATATATATATATATATATCTGTATATATATATGCATATATATATGCATATATATATACAGTATTTTGAAAATTCTAAAGAGTTACATAAATGCTAACAATTATTAGTTATTATAAGGAGGTATAGATTAAAATGATCCCTGGCCTGGGAGTCAAGAGACCTGTGGCTTAGTTCTGACTCTGCCACTAACTTGCTTGTATGACTCCAGTCAGTCAGTCAGTAAGCATCTGATAATTGTCTGCTATATGTTAAGAACATTTGAATTAAGAGGCATCAGAAAAGGTTTTCAGCATAAAGTGAGATTCTGAACAAAGTCCAGCAAGCTAGGAGTGGAAAAGAGGGAGAGAATTCTAGTCATAGGGAGGCCTGAATTTGAGAGAGGAAGTATCTTGTTCCAGGAGGTCAATATCACCAGGGGGCAGAGTATATGAGGCTTAGTAAGATTTAAGACTAGATTGGTAGGAAGAGGAAGTTTTTTCCTCCCTTTGGTTATTTCTCCATCTATAAGGTAGTGTGATTCAATGAAAAGATTCCTGATGCTTATTCTCAGTCTACTTCCTTAGGCAAGGCATTGTTTCATATCTTTTGTAAAATGAGGGGTTTGTACTAAATTGCTTCCAGATCTTAATCTATAAAATCTCACAATAGTGTTGAGATGACTGCTAAAATCTTCCCTGATTCTTTCTCTTACCCTAAGTAGAACCAGGAGAATAATTTATACAATAACCAAATATTGCTGAGATAATTAACTTTGAAAGACTTGGTAACAGATCAACACAATGGGTAACCACAATTCCAAAAGAAGTTTGGAGGTACAATCTCTTACCTGTACCTACAACATACAATCTTCCCAGTTCTAGGTTGGCAATTAGGAATTTTGTTTAACAGAGACATTTTAAATTAATTAATTAGCACTTCTCAGAAAACTAGTCAGTAGGACTTGCCCACCTGCCTGCCACTTCCCCAGTATAACTGCCTGCTGCCAGGTGTCATGCTAGCAGGCTTAGATCAATTAATGAATGGAATTAATTATATAATTAAATTCATGGGGCCTACACACATAGGAATTTCTGATCACATTGCCCATTCATAAAAAATATGGCTAGGAGATGTGACCAACTTCAGCAAAGCAGGATTGTGAATGGGATAGAAGGTTTCTTCACTTGGTGAAGGGTAAATTATATCAGTTGTCAAATACAAAGCCATAACACTCTCAAGTGATCCAGAACCACATTAAAATATAATTTGGAAATATTTAACAAAATAAAAAATTCAACAAAACAGCAACTAAATATAGATTTTGTTAATATGTGGTTTTCTAGAACTAAGATTTATGTGAACTGATGCTGAGTGAAGTTAGCAGAGCCAAAAGAACATTGTACACATTAACTGCAACATTGGGTGATGAACTAAGATAGACTTTTTCTCTTCTCAGCAGTACAATGATCAAAGACAATTCTAAAAGACTTGTGATCGAAAATACCATAAGAGAAGGAACTATGGAGTCTGAAAGCAGACTAAAGCATACTATTTTCATTTTTTAAAATTTGTGTTTTTTCTCCTCATAATTTTTCCCCTTTTGTTCTGATTCTTCTTTCACAATATGACTAATATGGAAATATGTTTAATGTAGTTGTACATGTATAACCTATATCAGATTATTTGCTGTCAAGGGGAAGGCAGAGAAAGAAAATGTGGAACTCAAAATCTTACTAAAAATGAATGTTGAAATATAAAGACTAACAGACTACCTTCTGTGGGTGGGGAGGGAAGCAAGAATAGGGGAAAAATTATAAAACTCAAATAAAATCTTTCTTTAAAAAAATTAAAATTAAAAAAATGAATGTTGAGAACTGTCTTTACATGTAATTGGAAAAAAACAAAATATAGTTAAAGAAAAAAATGTGGTTTTCTGAGTTAATATGAGTGAAAAGGATTCTTACATATGGTTTATATATAGTTTAGTGGCCTCATTTCTATGTGAGTTTGATTGGATTAGATCATTTCTAAGGGGCAAGCCAGATGAGCAATAGAACACACTGGTTCTGGAATCAGACATTCAAATTCAGCTTCATACACTTCCCAACTGTATGATTCTAGGCAATGATGATGATGATGATAATGATGATAATTTCTTAATTTTTTTTTTATTTTCAGTGGCTCTATAGAATATGAGACAAATCAAATGTAATGAGAAGCTATCAGGCAGGGCCCCTATTAATAAAGCTAGACAAGCACTTCCCCAGTATAACTGCCTGCTGCCAGGAGTCATGCTAGCAGGCTTAGATCAATTAATGAATGGAATTAATTATATAATTAAATTCATGGGGCCTACATACATAAGAATTTCTGATCACATTGATTTCAGAAAAATCTGTATGAAGTGCTGCAAAGTTAAAGAAGTAGAACCAGAAAGATAATTTATAAAATAATATTGTTGAGATAACTAATTTTGAAGCACTTGGTAATTAACACAATAACCAACCACAATTCCAAAGGACTTATCATGAAACCATGCTCGACACCTCCAGAAAGAACTAATAAGACTCAAAGTACTGATTGAAACTTGTTTGTACTTTCTTAATTTCTCTCATTCTTCCTCTTGCAGCTAAAGTGGAAATTTGTTTTGCATGAGATATTTGTAATAGGTTTTGTTTTCTTGCCTTCTCAGTGGGTAGAGGAAGGCAAGGAAATTTGGAATTGAAAATAAAATTGAATTAAAAAAAAAAGATGAAAGAAAGAAACAAGCCTTTTAAGTGTTTAGAGAGGTCCTAGCACAAACACAAAACCAGAACAAGTTGAGTAATCAGGGAAACCCTTAAGGCAGTGACGCTAGTGTTGGGATTTGAAGGAGAGAAATGGCCTAGAGGAGGCAAGAGAACAGCAGGGGAGGAGGAGGGGAAGGTAGAAGGCTGTAGTTCTTTGGGGTGGCTTCCAACTCTTTAGAAGTAACTGGACCAAGGAAGATCCTGAGATAAAGATAATGGAACATACCTTCTCCCTCAGGGCAGGGAGGTAGGAGATGAATATTGAATATTTTCAGATATGGTGTCTAGTGTTAGTCTTTACTTAATTGTTTTTCTCTGTCACAAGGAAGGGTTCAATCTGGAGGGGAAGTGAGGAAATGCTGTAATGATATAAAGACAAAAGGAATCAATGAGTTATATTTAAAATAAAATGAAAACAGCTGGAATTCAAGACTCACAATTTCACACGTGGTCTTTCAAAGGCCAGAAGGCTTTAAGGAAATAGTATTTTTAAAGCTCCTACTAAGTAGTAGAGGTGATTAGGTGGCTCAATGTATAAAGTAAGTGCTGGACCTGGGTCAGGAAGAACAGAGTTCAAATTTGCCCTCAGGTCCTTGCTAGCCATGTGACCCAGAGACAAGTCACTTAACCTCTGTTTGCTTTAATCCACTAGAGAAGGAAATGGCAAACCACTCCAGTATCTTTGCCTAGAAAACCTGGATAGGAGGGTCTGACAATGATTTAATAACCAAACAAAACTCTATGTGCAAAGGACTTTATAATTATCTCATTTGATTCTCACAACCCTGGAAGGCAGGTGTTATTTTCATCCCCATTTGACAGATAAGGAACAGAAATTAAATGACTGGTCCAGGGTCACAAAACTACTAAGCATCTGGAGTGGGATTTGAACTCAAGTCTTCCTGACTCCAGGATCTTTACCACTAGAACATTATTAGGTGCTTGATACTATTGGGGAAAAAAAGAGATTCATAGAAACCAAGAAATCAATCAGTACCTAAAAACAGCTTACAAGCAATGTCCTTCACACTCACAGATTCTCAGGACCTAGAAGGGACCTTAGAGGTCTCCAGTCTAAGTTCTCAGCCCCCCACCCTTTTAAGGGTTCCCTTTGATGAGATTCCTCTTATAGCAAAATTTTTTCCCTTCTACAAACGTCTCTAATCTTAGCCAGGATGCATCTGCCCCCCAAATCCTACTCCTCTTCAGCAAGGCCACAAGGATCAGGCCATAAGGAAGAAAGCCATGATCTATTCCATCTCTGCTCTCTCAAAGCACCTAGGGACCACAGGGAAAAAACTGGTGACTTAGAATTATACTGATTTCACAATCAATACCCACAGAAATCTTTATGCTGACTTACTGAGGTTAGCAGGACAGACGACAGGCATTGCTACTCTTAAGTCTAGATAATAACTGAGAACCAAAATGGGAAGTGACTTGTCCAATGCCACACAGATAGTTGTAATCAGGAATGGTATGTTTGACCATCAAACCCGCATACTGTCCAGCCAGGTAGCAAAATAGATAAAATGTTAAGTCTTGAGTCAGAAGACTTGATTTTAAGTCCCACCTCAGACACTTACTCCTTATATGACTCTGGGCAAGTTACCTAACCTGGTATCAGTTACCTCATCTATAAATTGCTAAGTCAAGGGTCATAGTGAGAATAAATGAGATAAATGAGATAATTATAAAGAACTTAGAATAGTGCCAGGTACCTTGTAGGTACTATATATAAATATGTTAGCTATTATTATTATTATTATTATGGGTATTGATGGAGTGCAAATTGGGAGGATGAGCATGAGCTAGTAGAATTTTAAATTTAATTTGCAAGACTGGGATGAGTTATTTATTTATATCTGTCCCAACACCTCTCTGCCTACCCTCCACCCCCTGGAATAATCAACTTCAGCTAATTGCCTTATTGGAATCCAAATCCCCACCCCCCCCCAAAAAACATCAATCCAGTCATCCAAAAACTCTGTGCCCCCCCCTCCACCCCAAGGACAAGCCCCTAGGCCAATGAAGGCTACTACCCCAGTCTCCACATCTTTCAGAAGCAAGGCCCAGCTTCAAGGATGACTCCAACAGTAAGTAGTAGGAGGAGGGTGGGTTGTTTTTATTATTCTTTTTGTGAAAATGGAGAGACAGCAATTCCTAGTCATGATTGTCACAATTTGACAGTACACGAGGATACAGCTGCAGATGAAGATGACCACACTGAAAACCAAATGCTAACCATTACTCTTCCCAAAGGCCCTCCAGGCTCTGTGATTGTCTCCTTTGGACTAAGCAACCACCATCTACAGAGAAGAAATTTGCTAGAAAACAGGGATTGGACCATCTGATAAAATAGATTTCATTCGATTAGCTTTGCTACAGGCTGTAGGTTTGTTTGCTATAAAACTCTCCCACAAAAATTAGTTTTTAAATATACATATTTAATCTGAACTGCATTGATTAAAAAATTAAAAATTGATGATTTTTTTTTACATTAACTTCACAGTATTTGTTTGCAGATGACGACAAACCCAGTGTTAACGAGTCAGGGCAGGACCGCTCTCCAAGAAAATAAACTCTCCAGGACTGGAATCACCCACATGGGAGAGAGTGTACAGCAGCATCTCCCAACGGTTTCACCAGAAGTGACCCATTGTGGGAAGAGCTGTGCTCAGACCTATGGCCTTCAAACACACACACACACACACACACACACACACACACACACACACACACACACTCACACTTCAGCAGAATACAGACACAAGTGCAAAAGTCCTTGTTGGAGCTGTCCAGTGGTAGGAGCCAGGAAGACAACATCTCTACAGTGAGAGTTCAAGTATTTTCGTTTCCTCCACAACTACCATACCTGCCTGCCCTAGCCGGATTCCTAGGCTAAAAAAATCTAAGCTCACAGCATCCAAAGAGTTGGAAAGAACTTTTAAGGACCAACTAAAGTCAATCTGTACCAAGGCAGAAATCCTTTCTACAAGACAATTGTCTTGTAGTAGAATGAGGGTTGGATTGGAATCAGGAGACAAAGGATTTCAAATGCAGTTCTGCCTTTTATTTTCTAGTCTCTTTTCCCCATGGGCCTCTTTCCCTGTCTGCAAACAAGGGAAATGGACTACATGACAGTAAAATTGCTTTTAGCTCTAGAACCCTGTGGTCATCAATGAGCAGTAATCCATTCCTCTGCTTGAAGGGCATCCAGTGAAGGCAAACTTCAGCAACACACACAGCCCTATCTATAGTGCCCCATCTCATGACTATTTGACCACGGACAGGGCTTGATATGGAATACGTGAGCCTGCAATTTGCTTTTATTCACAGAGATCACAAAAAACATTATGCAAAATTTTAAAGTAAAAAAATAAAAACTTAGAAAAACTTCAGCTACCCTTCTCGCCAATACTAACATATTAGTCATTCGCTCCCTTTACCAAACAAAGAAACCTTGGAAGCATTACAGTAGAGATAAACTCATCATTTAGAATAAAAAAAGGTTTCTAATAGTTATAGTTTCACTTCAAATTAAAACTTCTAATAAATACTACATCAAGTTTCATCAGGAGAAAAGGAAAATAACTTAATTTTAGTAGACTTCGTCCTCAGTGCTATTTCCAATCACAGCAAAAATATATATGTATTTCTATCTATATATGTAATGTATGTCTTGATATATTATTCAGTAGGCTAAGACCACGATATGGAGTCACACGTCCACAGGACGACAATGCAGGTCACATTTTCCAAAGCCATAAACAGTTTCAGCAGAAATACAGGTACAGTCAAGGTAATGAAGTGGGACACATGCCATAAATAAAATAAATTTTCACATTACATTCAGAGTTCAAAAGGGGCTGGTGCTGGGAGAGGGGGGAGGAGGGTTCGTTGAGGGGAATTAGCTTTGAAGTTCCCCAAAGAAACTGAGCCTTCCCAACAGGTTGCAGGCAAACAGCTCCCATATGGCCCTCCTGAAACCACACACCTCCTAACACAGTCAGTGCTCATGACATTGCCCCACCAGAAAGGGCAAATAGACCAATGTGCAAAAAAAAAAAAAAATCTCCCCCCCCCCCAGTAAAATTCTGAAGTGTTTCAGGGCCCAAGTTCAGTGCCATTAATAACAACCAATCGTATGGAAATTCCAGGTGAGTGGAAGTAGATGATGGGAAAGCAGTGGCCAGTGGTCAATCCACCTCAGCCCCACCTCAATCGGAGAGCAGCTAGCTGAGTGATACTCAAATCCACAAACACACCCACCATCATTTGCTCAGACACATTCAGGAACTGGAACTCAGACTCAACGGGCAAATGGTTGACAGTGTTAAACATGACCTCACTCCTAGACTCCATCAGCCAGTCTTTTATGAGGCATATCCAATTCAATTCCCAAGTCCTAAAGAGAAGCTAGTCTGTCACTTGAGACTTTGTATTGAGGTGGTCACTCTAAGTTGGTGAACTTGAGTTTGTTTACTTTTACCTAGGATCCCTTTCTGTCCCCAGCTTGATTCTGTCTCTAAAATGAACTGATCAATTTTCCTGCTATAAATCCTACATTTGATAGGACATGGGGACCTCAAATGATCTTTCCACTACTTGCTTCAATATACATGCTTGAATAACTAACTGTTCTTTCCTTTCCAAGGGCATACCTATTACTCTTCCTGCCACTTTGCTGGGGTTTTCCCATGTCCTCCAGTCCCTACTTCTCCAATTAGAACAGAGAACTTGGATCATTTGGTTTGTCCTGTGGATCCTCCAACACCAAATTCTGCCCCCACTATTCCCAGTGTGCCACATTTTTTTCCCCACATAATTTATTTTTATAAAATTATATAAATATTTTATTTGTTTTCCAATTATGTACAATAGTAGTTTCTACCATTTTTTTTGCAGTTTTAAGAGGTACCATTTCTGTGCAGACCCCCACCCCCCCCAATAGAATTCACTTGGTAATTCACCCAATCATCACTCTGTATGATATACATATTCCTCATTGGGAAGGGGCAGCAAAAGGCAGGTCCCACAACTCCCTTTAAATTCAAAAAGGCCCAGAGAAGGAAGATGACTATGCTTTGGGACCAGTGAGAGAGAAAAAAACCTTAAAAATGACATTTACTCAAAGGGAAATGAGAAATGACCACATGAAACCCCCTGAGTAAAAAATCAGGGAGAGAATGTTAAGTGGAACTTAAAGGAGGTCTCTGTATCTCCTGGTCCCATGGTAATTGCTGCCTGGAGCCCAGCTGGTAGAAATAGGGAGGTCAGCCTAGAAATCATTTTAGATTCTAAGAAGCACATTCTTCTTCTTTTTTTTTTTTTTTGAATTAGAGAAAAAAAAAGACAAAAAAGCCTTGAGGTTAGCACTTCAAAAGGCAGGACCTCTTGCCCTCTAATCACATTTCTGGAGAAAAGGCTTTTCTAGGAGCAGCTTCAGAATTCTCCAACTCAGAAGTTAGAGCAGGCATTCCAGGGATTGATGATGCAAGACTACCTCTCCTCAACAGTTTCTGCATGTCCCTGTCCTATAGTAGGATGACCCAGTCTTACAACTAAAAGCCTCTGCTAGTTGGATGCTGCTGTGGAGCATCAAAAGAGTGTAGGTACAACCATTCTCCAAATAAAGACACACACACACACACACACATACACTCACTCACTCTAGGCAAACCCCAAATCCTTCATCAAACTTCAAACTACCAGGGACTTGACAAGGCCACAGTGGAACTTTCGGATGTGCCGGTACAAATCCCCAGACTGTGTAAAACGTCGCTCACACCACTTGCAAGCGTGAGGCTTTTCTCGAGTGTGTACCACTGCATGGCGGCTAAGATTGTGTGAGTATTGGAAGCTCTTGCCACACTGCACACAAGTGTATGGCTTCTCGCCTGAGTGCGTCCGCTCATGCCTCTTAAGGGTATACATGCATGAGAAGGTTTTCCCACATAGTGTGCAGGTGGGCACTGACCCCTCTGGTGACAATCGAGCCCTTGAACTCCCATCCTTGTCCCGGAAGTGAGAGCTCAGGTGCAGCTGTAGGACATGGGGGTTGGGGAACACCTTGCTACAAAGGGGGCAGATGCAGATGTGGCCAGAGGGCCCTAGGACCTCTGAAGCTGAGAGGTCTGATGCATCCAGGTCATCTTCACTCTCATCCCGCTCCGGGTCCAGCTCATCATCCTGGCCATGAAACATGTGGCCCAAGCCGGTGACCAGACTTTTAGTCACAGGCCCAAACGGCTGGTCCTCTGGACTCCTTGCCTTGCCATCCTCCTGGTCTGACAATGAGTCCTGTTCATCTTTTACCATCAGCTCGGTTTCCTGCTGCTGCCGATGTTCAGAAGCCAGCTGTCGGAAGACATAGGAAGTGTGGAGGGCATCCCTCCCTGAAATCGGCTTCAGAGACAGATCCAGAGCGCACTCTGAATCCCCGGGAGCCTGGCTGGGTATCGGGAGCTCAGTCCTCTGGGAGAGAGAGACCCCCACGCCATTATCCAAGGGTTTGGTCTTCCCAGGACTCGGACTCAGCTCTGCTTTTTTCGACAGTGGGGAAGGTCCCAGGAGGTTGTTGGACCAAGTGGGGTGGGCCCCAGCCCGATCATACTCTAGGGGACTGAATCTTGGCTGGCCAGGCAGCTCTAACTCATGACCCAGGGATATGCTGGGGCCTAGGAAAGGCCTGTCCTTCTCTTCCTCGATCACCAGTTCCTTTTCCTTTAGTTTACCCTTGCAGACTTTGACAATGTCATACATGTGGAGGTAGCTGGCAGCGGCCAGGATGTCCTCGATGGGCAGGCTGCTCAGCTCCAGCTTGCCCTCATACATGAATTCAAGCAGCAGGCTAAAGGCTGGGGCTGTGACAATGTCACTGTTCAGATGGACAATCTCCCTTTTGTCTAACTGGTCCCTGTAGAAGAGGTAGAAGTACATGCTGCAGGAAGCCAGCACAGCTCTGTGAGCCTGGAAGCGAGCTTCCCCGACCAGCACAGTGGAGTCGCAGAGGAATCCTTGGTGTCTCTGCTGACTCAGACACTGCAGCAGCTGCCGGCTGTGGTCCGGGAACTCCATTCTGCCTTCATAACCTGGGCACAAACAGGAAAAACTTGAATGCGCCTGGAAACTCAAACCTCCTAGCAGCTGTAACCAAACAAGTCGGCTCTTCTCTTGCTAGCTGGCTCCCTCGCTCTCCCTCCCTCCCTCCCGGTCTGTCTGCCGGCCTCCCTCCCTCTCCCTGCCTAGGTAGCAGAGAGCCAGGCAGGAATAATTGTTCGCCGGAGTTGGGTTTGTATTCAACTAACTCTTCCAACACTCGGCACCTGCTGGGGAGCAGGAAAAACTGGATCATAAGTAAACAAGAGCTCCAGAAGCTGTGGGGGAGAAAAGCGAGAGAGAGGGCAAGAAGACTCCACGGAAAAGGGACCTGGGGGAAAGGGAGAAGGAGAAAGAGGAGGGGGTGAGGAGAAGAAAGGGGGAGACGGAAGAATGATCCAGCGCTTGGGCCAGAAGGGGAGGCGGAAGGGAGGGTGAGGAGGGAGAAAGAGATAGGGGGAAAGAGAGGGTGAGTGGGGTGGAGAGGCAGAGACAAGACGATGAGAGACCAAAGGGACAAAACAAACGAGAAGAGACGGAGAAGAGCGGTCTAACCTTTGTCGTCTCGCTCAAAAGAGAGAAATCCCACAAGTACAAGTTACTGTGATCACAGAAGCTGCCCTCCTCCTCCTCCTCCTCCTCCCCCACCCCTTCCCAGGCCCTCGCAGAGCCCCCCAGTCCTCCCCCCAGTCCCTCCTTCCCCCTCCTCCTCCGGCTCCATGGGAGCCAAACTTCCCCCGCCCCGAGAATGAACTTCACTTTTCTTTGCTACAGAGAAGCCCCGGGCTCCCTGAGCAGCTCTCGGATCCAGAACCGGATCCGGAGCCCCGGCCCGGGCCGGAACCAGGTCCGGAGCCCGGGTCGGAGCCCGGGTCGGAGCCAGGTCCGGAGCCCGGGTCGGAGCCAGGTCCGGTGCCCGGGTCGGAGCCAGGTCCGGAGCCCGGGTCGGAGCCCGGGTCGGAGCCAGGTCCGGAGCCCGGGTCGGAGCCCGGGTCGGAGCCAGGGCCGGAGCCCGGGTCGGAGCCCGGGTCGGAGCCCGGGTCGGAGCCAGGTCCGGAGCCCGGGTCGGAGCCCGGAGCCCGGGTCGGAGCCAGGTCCGGAGCCCGGGTCGGAGCCAGGTCCGGAGCCCGGTCCGGAGCCCGGGTCGGAGCCAGGTCCGGAGCCCGGTCCGGAGCCAGGGCCGGAGCCAGGGCAGGAGCCAGGGCAGGAGTGGGGTTGGGAGAGCGAGGAAAAGAAGGCTGGGGGGGGGTCCCCTCAACTCCGAGTTCCCGAAGCGCGCAGCCCCCTTACCTGCCCCGGGTGCCCCCCGGGCGACAAGCCTCGCATGGACCCCCCTCCCCGCCTCCTCCCCTCCCTCCGCCTGGGCGGGCGCCAGCACCCGGGGCCGGAGCAGCGGCGGCCGCCGGGCCGAGGGGGAGAAGGAGAGCGAGTGTGCGCGCGTGTGCGCGAGTGTGCAAGGCGGCGGGGGAGGGGCGCGTGCGGGCTGCGCTAATTGCGAGGCAGGCTGGAGAGTCAGCTGCTCCGGCTCCCCGGCGGCGGCCGCGCCGCCTCCAGCTGCGCGCCTTTCAGGGCCATATGTTGCTCGGAATCTCGCTACCAGCCAACCACGGCGGGGCCGCCTCTGCGAGTTCCTCCGGCCCGTGGGGAGCCGCGCGGCGCCGGCCCCGCCGCTCCCCGCCCGCCGGCCCCGGCGCGGCCGGGAGGAAAGAAAAGTTTCGGCAAGTGCGCGTCGGGAGCGCCGGGCCGCGCCGGCCGCCTCGGGAGGGAGCGGGCCGGGCCGGACCGTGCTCGGGGCCGGCCGCTCGCAGCGCAGCGCAGCCGGGAGGGCGGGCGGGACCGGCCCGGGACGAGGGAGGGACGCGCGGAGGGGGCGGGGATGCCGGGGACTTCCAGGAGCGGGGCAGGAATGAGGTCACCCGCACACCCCCTGCCCCACCTCCGCCCGGGGCGGCCCCAGGGAGGCGGGGGAGGGGAGGGAGGAGGGCGGGGCGCCCCGGGCTCGCCCCCCCCCCCCCCCCCCCGGCTCGGCCCCCCGCCCGGAGGGAGCTTTAACCGAGGGAGTGCGCGCGCCGAGCAGGTTGGTGCCCGGCCGCTCTCGCGATACTTTCCTCCCCGGCCACCCCCGAGGGGAACTCCGTGCCGGGCGGGGCCCTCCCCGCGTGGGGGCGCCCTCTCTGCCGCCGCTTCCCCGGCCTCAGTTTCCCCATCCGAAAGGCGGGGCCGGACGGCGAGGACCCTCGGCCAGGCGGCGGAGGGCGGCGCTGCCAGACGTGACCGAAGCCCGAGGCCCCGGGTTCAGATCCCGCCCGCGCCTCCGGGGCCGCCTTTGCACGGGGAGCGCCCGGCGCGAGCAGGCCCCGAGGGCCTTTCCCGGGCCCGGTCCGGGCTCACGGGCCGCCTCCGGGACCGGCCCCGGCCCCGGCCCCGGCCCCCGCCGACCGGGACCGGCCCCGGCCCCCACCGACCGGCCCCGGCCCCCGCCTCCCGGGACCGGCCCCGGCTCCCGCCTCCCGGCCCCGGCCCCGGCCCTCCGCGGCCCCGACCCCGCACCCGGACGCCTAGCAGACCTCGAGAAATGCCAGCGAGACTCGGGGCCCGGGGTCCGGGCCCCCTCCCCTGGGCCTCAGCCCTCCGGGCCCAGCCCGCTGACCTGTTAATAGAGAAACACGGGCCGAGCGCCCACGGTGTGCCAACCGCCGGGATGGGGCTGAAAGCTCCCGGTACTTCTGATTCCGACCAGGGCAAAAGCTTAACCTTGGGTTCACACCCTCGCGCCCCCCCCAGCGCATCCTTCCCATCTCGTTCCTGTTTCCCTCTTTATCTTTTCAGATTCTTACTGGTGCTTTCCCCAGGCACACACAGACTCACAGATACTCTCCCCCAATTACACATTTACATACCAGGCACCATCGAAGAAGCAGTCATCCCAAAAAGTCTCCTACGCTTTCCCAGATACACTAATTCATGCTCGTTTACACCCATCCTGGACACATTCCCCAAAATATTCATCCAACACAACACTTCCAACTTGATTCCATACAATGAGCTGCGTTCAAATCCAATCTCAGACACCTGACTGCCTGTGTGACCCCAGACTAATCATTTAACTACCATTTACTTCAGTTTTCTCATCAGTAAAACGGAGATAATAATGGCTCCTGCTTCACAGAATGATTGCGAACATGAGACAGTTGTAAATGTCCTTGAGCAGTATAAATGTAAACAATTATTAGCTACTTTCATTCATATTCTCATTCATTCATACATACCTCAGAGATGGACACAAGCTACCCCAGAAGCTAGCAATGCTGGAAGGGAGCTACTAGTTCAACCTTATTTCACAGGAGGAGAAACTGAGGGAGGGAGACAGACAGACACACACACAGAGGAAGAGTCTTGATCCAAGTTACATACAGAACTCAAACTTGGGAGTTCTGGATACCATTTTATCCCATCAATACTACTTCCTATTTTATAAATGTGACCCTCTTACCCTAAACTATTCTGCCTGCTCTCTTTGAAGAGCTTTCAGGAAGCATGAGAGCAGACTTTATTTTGAATGATGGGGTTAAGAAATCAAGACAAAGGAAAGGAATTAGTAAAAAAGAGTCCTGGATTGAAAGTCCTGTCTTGACAACTTAGTTGGGTGACTGTTGACAAATCACAGAGCTTCTCTTTTCCTTACTTTCCTCATCTGTAAAAATGGGGAAACTGATAGTTGTATTTTCTACCTTCCAACAAGAGAGACTTGATTTGTATATTTAAAACACTCTAGAAATGAGATAAGCCCATTTTGCAATATCACCAAGTTTAATCAGACTGCCCTTTCTCCTTTTTCTATTTGTGGATCATCCCAGGCAAGCTTTTTTTCCCCAAACTCTTCATTCATCTTGAGTTGCCAGGGTTTTTAATAATGCCTTTTTCTCAGAGACTCCAACCAGCCTGTCTCTCTACTGTCCCTACTGTTTCTGTCACATCCCTACCTCTTCCCTCCTGCCTGCCAGCACAGACTTTCCCCTAGGTCTAGCTCTCTCTCCCCTTTGACCTGCCACAGTATCTCCTGTGTCTGTCCTCCCCTCACCCTTTCTCCCTCTCCAGATCATCCCCTTTATTTATTATCCCCTCCTCTTCCACCTGTCTGAGGCCCACATTTGGAAGGGCAATATGACTAGGGACTGCTGCTCCAGATGAGCCCATGCCCATCCCACAGATGCTGCAGAGAATTCACTGCAGCCCCTTAGGTCTGCCAGGTCCCAGGACCTCCTGGTCAGGACAATGATGGTCAACAGCTGCAGACTTGTGTGGGATTCAAGGGCAAGAATAGGAGAGATGAATCGGGCTCCCATTGCCTCATTTACATTGTCCCTCAGTTTCTGCTGGAAATATTCATGGGGGTGCTGGGGGGGGCAGTCAGATTCAATTGCAGCCAGAGGAGAAACAACTCCAGCAAAGTTTGGGTAGCATTTTGTTGGCTTTTAGCTGATACCTCAGGAGGTAGCAGGGGGCCAAGAGACTGAGGGTAAGATAGGGGTGCAGCAAGATTCTTGGTTCTCACATCTTCTTTAGAATAGAAAGAGCACTTCCTCTGGAATAGGAAATCATAGATTTAGAAATGGAAGAGACCTGAAATGACACCCGGTTCAATCCCTTCATTGTACAGAAAAGGAAAGTAGGGGTAGTGGTTAGAGCACTGGAGCCCTGGAGTGAGGAGGACCTGAGTTCAGATGTGACCTCAGACACTTACTAGCTGAGTGATCCTGGGCAAGTCACTTAACCCTGAATGCCTGTGCACACATACACACACACACACACACACGCACACAAACACAGGAAACAGATCCAGATAAGTATTATATATGCCATTTGAACCTAGGTTCTCTGCTTCTAGATCCAGTGCTCTTTCCTCAGTTCCTCAACAAATCCTTCTACTTCTTACTGCCTAGGTCACCTTGGGCAAGTCATTTGTGCAAAATGATCTCTATGTTTACTTTTAGCTCTCCTGAAGTTCCTGTGTTTCTACAGAGTCAGTAATTTACTCTGGGATTGAAGATCCCTGGTGCCTTTTATCCTCCCCTCCTCTTCCCAACCTCTAAGTCAAGGCCAAGGTTCCCTTGTTTTCTCCCCCCCCAGAGCACAATCAGAGAAGGTGAAAAGAGGAAATTTAAATGAGGTATCCTAATTCCATTCAATTCATTGTCTTTCCTTAGCACTTCCCTCCTTCTTGGGCTTTGTCGACCTAGGGAAGGAAGGCAGCTAGATTGAATTTTCCCATCCTAGAATCAGGAAGAGCTATCTTCCTGAGTTAAAATCTGGCCTCAGACACTTACTAGCTATGTGTCCCTGGACAGACACATCACTTTTTTGGCCTTAGTTTCCTCATCTGGAAAAAGAGCTGGAGAAGGAAATAGCAAACCATTCCAATAGCTTTTTTTGCCAAGAAAAATCTCGCATTGGGGTTTCTGACAGTGTCAGACACGATGAAAAATCTGAACTGCAAGAAGGAGGAGCAGAATCAGAACCTACCTCCTGAGAGATTATAGTTTGGTGAAGGGAAACCAAGAATGCATCGATCAATCAATCAGTCTAGGCAGAACAAAAGATAAAGCAGAAAGAGCAGTAGTTGGTCAAGAGATGACATTCCCACAATTAATACAGAAATGGAGGAACATTCAAGTGGCCAAAGAAAGGAAGGGTCCCAGCTCATAGATTTAGAGCTAGGGACCTTGGAGAGCATAGAATCCAGACCCCCTCATTTTACAGATGAAGCTAAAGTCCAGAGAGGTTCAAAGATTTGCTTTGGGTCATCATATAACTAATAAAAGTCTGAGATGAAATTTGAATTCAAATATTCCTGACATCTTTCCCCCATGAGAAGGATGAGCAGCACAAACAGGAATTTAGACAGATAGAAAAAGATGGGGGAGAAAAGGAGAGAAGGAAGGAATGCTCAGGAGACGGGGCAGCATGATCAAAGACTAGGAGGGATAACAGGCAATATTTTTGTGGTTTAGTCATTTTCTTTTGTGTCCAACTCTTTCTGACTCCATTTGGAGTTTTCTTGGCAAAGATACTAGAGTAATATGCCATTTCCTTCTTCAGCTCTTTTTTAACAGATGAAGAAACTGAGGCAAATGGGTTTATTGATTTGCCCTGGGTCAAACAGCTAGCAAGTGTTTGGGGCCAGAGTTGACCTCATGAAAATGAATCTTCCTGACTCTAGGCCCAGCATTCTATCCATTTATCGACCTAGCTGTCCCATAGGTTACATAGTCTAATCAGGGAAAGGGGGAAGTTGCTATGGGGGGTGGGGAGGGAAGGGGGGGAAATCCAGAATTTGGAGTCAGACGACCTGCCTTCCACCTACACTCCATGTGACTGGGGAATAACAGAGAACAGAATTCTACAGCAAGGATAAGGACTTGTTTTCTTAGAAAGACTAATTAGCATAGTGGGAAGAACACTGGATTTAGATGTAGGATTATAGGATCATCCATTTAGAGGTGCAACAGATTGTAGAGGTCATGGAGTCCACCCCCCTTGTTTTAGAGATTAAGAGCTCAAGAGACTTGATTAGGGTTATAAAACTAGTAGGTATAACAAACAGGATTCAAACCCAAGTCCTCCTTACTCCAAGTTCCCTGTTCTGTTCACCACATGATACTGACTCTGGAAATCATCTAACTTTGGGGAAAATCATGTAACCTTCTGCAATCTGAGTTGTCTCCTATCTCACAAATTCATTATGAGGAAGTCCTCTGTATCTATGCCTAAATCCTATGTAAACACAAATGCAAATCCTAGTATTTAGATCCGGAAGGGGCCATGGAGAACATCTGTTCAGAAGTCCTCATTTTACAGACAAGAAAACTAAGCCATGGGGTGGCTAGGTGGTACAGTGGATAGAGCACCGACCCTGGAGTCAGGAGTACCTGAGTTCAAATCTGGCCTCAGACACAGTAATTACCTAGCTGTGTGGCCTTGGGCAAGCCACTTAACCCCATTTGCCTAGCAAAAACTAAAGAAAGAAAAGAAAAAAGAAAACTAAGTCACAGAATAGTTCTGCCAACATTTATTAAGCACCTGTTCTAGAATCTGGGGTTTCAAATGTAGCCCTGTATCTGTGCTATATAAAGAAAGACAAGGGGGCAGCTAGGTGGTGCAGTGGATAGAGCACCAGCCCTGGAGTCAGGAGTACCTGAGTTCAAATCCGGCCTCAGACACTTAATAATTACCTAGCTGTGTGGCCTTGGGCAAGCCACTTAACCCCCACTGCCTTGCAAAAACTTTAAAAAAAAAAAAAAGACAAAACAGTCCCTGCCTCATGGAACTTCCATGATGGGGATAGGTAGGAAGAACACTAAATATTTTCAGATATGCCATAATATACAAACATGGAGAAAGAGACAGAAATAGAGGGACCAAAAAAAAAAAGAGATTGAGGCAGAGAAAGACACATCCAGAGAAAAGGGACATAAAGACAAAAAAAGAGAGATAGGAGAGAGAGAGAGAGAGAGAGACATAGATACAGAAATAGAGAAAAGAGGAGAAAATAGAATGCAGAGAATGGGGGAGAGGGATACATATATACATATGTATACATAGCTGGAAGGATTTGGAGAGGCCTAGTATTGGAAATGGTATCTGAGTTGTGCCTTAAAGCAAATTAAGGATACTTGAAGTGAGGAGGAAGGGCATTCTTGGCATAGGGGAATACTGCTGCAAAGGCACATGCAGGAGATGAAGAGATGGGATGTTATATCCTGGGAAGAGCTACCAGACTAGTTTGACTGGACTATAGAGCAAAAGACAGGGAGTAATATAAACAAACAAATTGGAAAGATAAGTTGTAATCATACTGTGTCAATCTTTTCTCCTTTCATATTGGTATCTTCAGATTTTACATTATCTCCTTTTTCTTTTTCTTTTCATTTTAAAATTAATCTGTCCCTCTTAATTTCTCTCTCCTCTAGTTAAATTAAAAAAAAAAGACAAGGAACAAATCCCTCAATACTTATTTACCTAATCTGACATACATTCCCACATTAGTCAGGTCTGAAAACGTGTCCCTCTGTGTTTTGTTACCTCTCTGCCAAGAGGTGTGTAGCATGTTTCACCTTCATTCTTTCTCACCATCACTCCTGGCTACATGGGACATTGGTGTGGTCTGACTTAAAAAAATTCTGCCTGGTTTTCAATTCCCAGGGTTTGTTCTCCAGACTTTTTGAAACTTCTAAAATTAGATGCCCTCATCCCTTTATTGAATGCTATCAAGATCCCTCAGAAGTAAGGCAAAGAACATCCCTAAGTGATCAGCTGATAAGAATCTGTTACCCGAGATTCATGTACCTTCTAATCTCTCCAAGGCATTTTCCTTACATGTTATCACACTTCCAGAAGTATCTTCCAAGTATCTTCCACTTGGAAATCCACCATACAGGGGATCCCCATTACACTATCCACTATATCTCATAGTTCATGCAGTGATTATAGAAGGTTTTTAAATGCCAACTGAGGATTATGTATTTTATCCCAATGAAAATAGGGATCTGAAAAATTTTGAATGGGGGGGGTGATATGGTCATATCTTTGTTTTAAAAATCTCAATTTGGCAGCAGTGTGGATAAATGCTTATTACCTGGACTCCATGTAGCCAAATAGTCAATTGTCTATTGCTTATTTATCTGCATTTTTGTATGTATGCCTACATATCTTTATATATGTTTATATGTATGTGTGCATATACAGTTATGTAATAATTCATATATACCTATGTGTAGGTATATGGCATGGGAGCAGGAATATGGGTTAGGTTATCATTGGAAAACAGAAGAAAACAGTATAGCTACAGATTATTATTAAAATACTACAGCACACATCATGTTGAAGGCTTATCTTTTTTTTTTTAGGGTTTTTTTTTGTAAGGCAAACGGAGTTAAGTGGCTTGCCCAAGGCCACACAGCTGGGTAATTATTAAGTGTCTGAGACCAGATTTGAACCCAGGTACTCCTGACTCCAGGGCCGGTGCTTCATCCACCTAGCCACCCCTGAAGGCTGATCTTTTACATAGTTATAGTCGTGTTGTCTAACTATGAAGCATGAAACACATTTTGGGAGGGACTGAAGTTGCCAATAACCCAAAGGGCATTGGAAGAGTGCATGGTGAATAAGAGCTGACTTCAATACAAAGAAAGAATTAGAAGAGAGAAGTAATGTTAACAATATCTTCAAGCAGTGTATGAATAGAAAATGAAAAAAGGCTGGCTATATCTACAGTTATCAAGGACTGACTGAAGGCCCCCAGGATATTGGATGCACCCTTGGTGCCAATTGGATAAGAAGTCCTGGACAAGATCCACATAATACTGGCAGGAATTCATAAGTTGTGAACTGCACATCACAGGGAACTACCCATATCATTGTGTATTCCTGGAGAACTTGCTTTGGGATTTTTGTTTAATTTTTTTTCAATCAATGAAAATCTGCCTTCTCTCCATCCCATTTCTCTTTCTCCCATTGCCTCCACTGAGGGAAAAAAACAACCCTGATTCAAACGTGGTTAAAAGGAAAGTAAAACAAATTCCTGCATTGGACATGTCCAAAAAAATAATAACTTGCTTTGGTTTTGCTATTTTTCTGAACCAAAGGTCACTGAGGAGATCACAGCTCCATTTAAGATTCCTATGAATGAATGTATGAATGAATGAATAAAGCACTTGCCACCTGCAAAGTATTGTGTTAAAAGATGGGATTACAAATAGAGAAGCAAAACAATCCTTGCTCTTAAGGAGCTCACATTTTAATAGGAGGAGCTTTCAGCTGCATAGATAAGTCTCAGGATTCTTAGGGTGCAATAGATGCTTAATTCTTCCTCTTTATTGACATTTCCACCATTTGGCAGTGCCAAGAACTTTTATGGCAAGAGTTTCCTTTTCTGGGATTTTGGTAGCTATGACTATAGCCCCTGCAGGAGCAATTGCCAGGATGATGTTGGAAGATGCCAGATTAGACACCTTGCTATTTCAAAGGTTCTTAGGTTCAGTGTCCAAACATGTTCCTCTCCAGATCTGAAGAAAGATTGTGTCCAAGACTTGCCTGATATACTCCTCATGTCTCTTTCTAAGGGGACCTTGCTGCTTCAGTTTGATGTGGTAGTTTGGTAGAAAAATCTGGTTCCTTCTCCACAGGAAATCCTTCTGCAGAGGAGAAGCCATGAGACTAGAAGCAGTCCTGATGATCTTAGGGTGGGGGCAATGGTGGTACTGCCACTCCCAGGGCTCTTGTGCCTTTTCATGGAGAAGGAAATGGAGGGGGGGGGGCTGGAAGTAGAGAGACCAATTTGGCTATTGTAATACTACAGATGAAAGATGTTGAAGGGCTCCAAGTGGTGATTGGGTTAGTGGAGAGAATGGAATTTTTTTGGCATTAAAACTGGGGGGACTAGGCAACTGATTGGCTATGGAGATGCAATAGGATGAAGGAATAAGGAAGAGTTAAGGCTGGTTTCAAGAATGCAAATATAAAGAAAAGAGAAAGAGGGAAGTTTGGAGGAAGGATAGATTTGGGGGTCAGTATAATTAATTTTGATGTGGGCATGTTGAAGTTGAGAAACCTATTAGGGTAACTGTGGAGATAGGCAAAAGGATGTTGGTACTGCAGTGATTTGTCCAGTTTACATGTCAGAAAAAAGGAGACCCAGGATTCTAGAGCTTTGGTGTCAAATCCAAAGTTCTTTTCATTATTCAACTAGTCAATAGTGAACCTAGAACTGGAACACCACAACTTTCCCCATCTCAGTTTCTATATATCAGGGATAAGCATAAAAAATTAAATGGGAATTTTTGGGGAGTTTTGCAAAAGCCTCAGAAAACAGGCAAAGACCAGTGGATGACACAGAATCTATGACCAAATACTTAATCTTTTTTATTTTTTATTTTTAGGGTTTTTTTTGTTGTTTTTTTTTTTTTTTTGCAAGGCAATGGGGTTAAGTGGCTTGCCCAAGGCTGCACGGCTAGGTAATTATTAAGTGTCTGAGGTCAGATTTGAACCCAGGTACTACTGACTCCAGGGCCGGTGCTTTATCCACTACACCACCTAGCAGCCCCCAAATACTTAATCTAATAAGATCCTAAACATCCCATAAAAGAAAAAAAATTCAGACTTCTCTAGTATGAAGGGAGGGTAAAAAAAAATTTTACCTGGGTTTTCCAGACCGAGGGGGCACGGAGCCCTTAAGCTCCAGGATGTGGAATAATAATTGTAAAGCAAAGAACAAAGCCCAAAGAGTCCAGGAGTTCTATTCTGAAATTGAGTTTGGTGTTGTTTTGAGAAGCCGGGAGGCAATGGAGCTACTTAAAGCAAAAGGAGAATCAGGATAATCAGTAAGTATTATGGGACAGAGGTAGGAAACTATGGATTTAGTCCAAGAGACCTTAGTTTAAAGTTTAAAGCCAACAAGAGGTCTGGGACCTTCGCTTGATATATTCTGAAACTGGATGTTATCATTGCTGTAGTGAATAAACCCTAGAAACTGTACTAATCTGACCTAGATTAGAGTGAAAAGGAAAAGGAAACATAAGCTGGAAAAGGTAACCAGAAAATGTGATAGCAGCAGGAGAAGACTCAGTCAAGTCAATAACCATATAAATATCAGACATTGTGCTAAGCAATGATTCTTGGGAATCCCATGTGAAAGGTCACAACATCCTTGCATGTCAGAACTGGGAGGGAGCTAAATATCTGCCTATTTCACTACTCACATTTTCTTTTTTTCCTAATATTTTATTTGTTTTCCAATTACATACAATAGTAGTTTCAACCCATCAAGGTTTTGAATTTTACAATTTTCCTCCATCCTCCCTTCCCTCTTCCCACCCCCACAGAAGACAGTTTGATTAACTTTACATTGTTTCCATGCTATATATTGATCAAAATTGAATGTGCTGGGAGAAAAATCATATCCTTGAGGGAAAATAAAATATTAGAGATAGTAAAATTATGTAATACATAAGACACTTAAAAAAAATGAAGGTAATAGACTTTGGTCTTTGTTTAAACTCCACAGTTCTTTCTCTGGATACAGATGATATTCTCCATTGTATATACTCTAAAGTTGTTCCTGATTATTTCATTGATGGCATGAGCAATTCCATTAAGGTTGATCATCACCCCTATGTTGCTGTTAGGGTGTACAATGTTTTTCTGGTTCTGCTCATCTTGCTCAGCATCAGTTCATGCAAATCCTTCCAGGCTTCCCTGAATTCCCATCCCTCCTGGTTTCTAATAGAATAGTGTTCCATAATGTACACATATCACAATTTGTTCAGCCATTCCCCAATTGATGGACATTTACTCAATTTCTAATTCTTTGAAACCACAAACAGAGCTGCTATTGAATATTTTTGTACAAACTGCTCACATTTTCGAAGAAAGAAACAGAGGCCTGCTTAAGGCTCCAGGATAAAGTGTACCAGAACCAGAACTTTAACCCAGAGCTTCACATTTCAAACCTAGCTATCTTTTCACTGTAACCTGCAGCCTCTCTCAGAGCCTTGGATGCCAAGTTGGCCCAGGGGTCAGAAGACTTGCAATTTTTGAGCTCAGATTCAGGGACCAGACAAGTTTATTTATTTATTTATTTATTTTGCAAGGCAAATGGGGTTAAGTGGCCTGCCCAAGGCCACACAGCTAGGTAATTATTAAGTGTCTGAGATCAGATTTGAACCCAGGTACTCCTGACTCCAGGACCAGTGCTTTATCCACTACGCCACCTAGCTGCCCCCAGACAAGTTTATTAAGAGATGAAAGGTGTAAGGCCCACAAATTGAAGGTAAAGAGAGGAGAAATTGGTATTCTGGAAGATGACTACATCCATGAAGCTTAAATCTCAGGCAAGATCTTAGTATATATGAAAAGGTATGTAAAGAAAATGGGTGTCTTTGCATACTATAGGGAGATTTGATAATAAACCTCATCTATAAGAATTGGTATGGGATGAGCATTCTTTTGTGAAATCATCCTGGGGATGGGGGGGGGGGAGTGGCAATGATAGATTTTTGGTTGATTGCATGGGGCAGGACAGTCATTTATTCATTAATTTACTCTTTCCTTCATTTATTTAACAAATATTTTTCAAGTGCCTGCTGTATATTGGTCTCAGGGGTGGTACAAAATTAAGATAATAGTAGTTCACTGCACAAACAGAGATACCTATAATACAAAAAAAAATAATTATGAGATTGTTGTTTGTCATGACTATTTTGGAAATGTTTTGCTTGACTACACATTTTAACCAAATTACTTACTTTCTCAATGAGGGGGTTGGGAAGGGAAGGAGAAAATTCAGAATTCAGTTATAAAAATAAATGTTAAAATTTATTTTACTTGCAACTGGGAGAAAATTTATATGTGTGTGTGTGTGTGTGTGTGTGTGTGTGTGTGTGTATACATATATATAAAGATTGTTGTTTGTCTTTCATTTTAGAAGAGGACCAATGACATCAATGACATTATGAGGTGATATCTTGACTTGAATTGGGTTTAAGTGAGGCAGATTTGATCAAAAATCAATTTCACTCTCTCTTCCAGTTATCAAAGTCCAGTGGCAGGACAAAAATTAAGACAACTAGAGATAGCCCAGGATACAGTGGATAGCCTTGGTGTCTTCAAAGTCTGACCAAGCTCTGAATGCCTCTTTCAACTGCCTTGATGGTCTTGGAATAAAGTGTTCTCCTATACCCTTTCTGTAGAGGGAAGTCTTCAAATACTTAGGGTAGATATCCCCCTAACCCACAATGGCTTTGATACCCATCAGTTACTCTCAACCTGGTTTAAACCATCTACTAAGAAGGTTTTCTCTGGGTTGTGGCCACTGCTCATGCTACAGCTTCTTGGAGTCACAGGTGAGTTAGGACACCAGAGGTAGATAAGCAGCTTTGAAAAAGGCTTGGCAAGCCCTCACATCAGAGGTCCTAGTCCTCCCTAAGCACCCCATATACCCCAATCAGAAGAGATGAGCCTTAGTGAGGAGCAAGGCAGGCCCTATGTAGCTGTTTGAGGAGGGTAAAGATGTTTATGTCAAAGGAGTCTCTTACCAACTTCTCATCTCAGTTTTTGCCTTTGCACAGGTGGTAGCCCAATTCTAGAATGCATTCCTTCCTCATTTCCACCTGATAAAACCTCTAGCTTCCTTAAAGCATTGTTCAGATGCCCCCCTCCTATATGAGGCTTTTTCTTTTTTTTAAATTTGATCTTATTTGATTCTCATAACAATTTGAGAAGGTAGGTGCTATTATTAGTCTTATTTTCTCAATGACGAAACTGAAGCAGAGATAATGTGACTTGCCCAGAATTTCACAGCTAGTAACTATCTGAACCTGATTTGAACTCAGATCTTCCTGACTCCAGGCCCATCACTTTCTGCATTGCACCAGCCTCTGCTGCCATATGGCTTTTTTCTACACTCACTCCCCCTGTCATTTTTAGCATTTATTCCCTTTTGTTTGTTGATAGTAATGGGGTTAAGTGACTTGCACATGGTCACACAGCTAGGCAATTATTATGTGTCTGAAGCCAAATTTGAATTCAGGTCCTCCTGACTCCAGGGCCAGTGCTCTATCTACTGGGCCACCTAGCTGCCCCCCACTTATTCCCTTTTGAAATTATTTTATATTTACTTATTTGTGTACATATTGTATCCCTTCAATAGAACTTCAGCTCCTCCAGGAGAGAGCCTGTTATAGTTTTGACTTTGTGTCCCCAAGATATAAAGGCACAGAGCCCTGAACAGTATAAATGTGAGGTCACCTGTGGTCTGGGGCCTAGACCTTAATCTCACAGATACAGTTGAATCCTGAGAATCTCTAAATCTCAAAAACTCTCCAAATGTATTCAAGATTTAACTTGCTTCTAGGTTTCCCCAGTTGTGAATAATAGGGGTCCTAGTCTCCAGCAGAAGCACATATGATTGTACAAGGAAATTGGCTATGGGGTAGCCTTTATTTCACCTAAAAAATACAGAAAATTCAAAATCAATCAATAGAGCATTTTTTAATCAGCTACTATGGTACCAGAGGATATAAAAAGAGGCAAAAAGCAGTTCTTGCCTGCAAGGAACTTACAAATCCAATGACAGAAATAACAAACAAGTAAATATGTCCAAAAGCTACATATAGAATAAATAGGAAATTTAAAAATAGGAAAAGAGAAAGAAGGTATTAGGACAAGATAGGCTGGAAAAGTCTTCTTGAAAAGGATAGGATGTTGGTTGGGACTTAAGGTAAACCAGGGAAACCTATAGGTGCAGGTTAGGAGGGAGAGTATTTCAGGCATGGGGGACAGCCAGAGAAAATGTTCAGAACTGAGAGATGGACTGTATTATCTGTGGAATAGTCAGGAAGTCAGTGTCATTAGATTGAAGAAATAAGTGAAAAAAAGGCTGGAAAGGTAGGAGGAGAAATTTGTGGCAGTCAGACCAGATTCATCAACAGACTTTTGAAGATACATACCAGGACAAAATACATAAGGCATGTATATAGCCCATCAGCTCCTTCCAGAAGGGAATTGAACTTATAAGTAGTATGATATAAGGGCAAGCCTTTAGACATTTAAGAGTGAGTCTTGGGGTGGCTAGGTGGCATAGTGGATAAAGCACCAGCCCTGGAGTCAGGAGTACCTGGGTTCAAATCCAGTTTCAGACACTTAATAATTACCTAGCTGTGTGGCCTTGAGCAAGCCACTTAACCCCATTTGCCTTGCAAAAAAAAAAATCTAAAAGAAAAAAGAGTGAGTCTTTTCCCACAGTTCTGAAAACTAGTCATTTAACTCATCCTGGAAGGTAAGCATACTTTAGGGGTTGCTAAACAAGGGATTTCCTTCCCCGAGATCTATTCAAGGAACTCAATAGCTTTGCTTAAAAGAGGCCAAGTAAGAATTGTGTGGATCATCCCATTCTATCTATAAGGAGCAAACCACACTAAAAAAATTCCTTTCTTTTTCTATAAGGTCCATTCCTTGAACTCTCAAAATTGGAAACTTTCCAGTTTGGAATGATCCATAAGGCAACTCCTGAAGCTGACAACCTCCAGAAAATCTCCCTTCTCTGGTTAAAAGGTTAGATTCTGGAAACATGGTACCAGGGAAATCAAAATCCCCCCTTCTTTGTATAGGAAGTTAGGCTATTGCAGCACTATCTGTGTTGCTCTCCTAGAACACATGTAAGCACATATCTGTTTCTGCCACATACTTTTACTGTCAACTACCACTGACTTTTCTTGGGGAAACTGTGCATCAGTACAGTTCCATAATACTGATCATTGACAAGTGTCTTCTGTGTGTTCCAAACTGTCTTCCAAAGAAGAAAACAGAAGTTCAACAGAAAGACAAAAGTTTTGAACTGATCTCACCATGGAGGAAGAGGAGAATGATAAGTCCTCTAATAAAAATCTGTCCCCCTGAGTTCCAATCATCTCATCATCAGTAACTCTTTGTGTATTCTGAACTGGTGCCAAGGGGCATGATCTCATTCCATGGGGAAGGTCCCTTTGGATGCAACCAAAGAAGGCCCACACCTTGTAATCTCATCAGGTGGATTGGCAGAACTCATGCAATTGTTCAGGGGACTCCTTGTTCCACTTGCCTCTAGTGAATTGAAGTACAGATGTGGAAGTGCTTTTTCTAACATAACAGGTTTAGCACTGAGCTAGGTACAACACTGAAGGTGAGCAGAGTCCAGGAGTGAGGAGGCAAGCATAAATTCTAAAATGGAAGAAACCTGTGGGGTGCCTCTTCTGATTAGAGATCACATCCAGACTTCATGGACTGGCATCTATGGACTGGTCAGGTCCTATACATAGTTCAAACTAAAATTATCTTAGTCTTCTAAGGTAGAAGGGGAAGGTAAGTGTCAAAGCAGATAGAGTACTGGCCCTGGAGTCAGTGTGACCCAGTGTGACCCTAGGCAAGTCACTTAGCCCAGATTGAAAAAAAAAGATTAAATTAGTTTCTTCTTTGTAAAATGTGGACTCTCAATCTCAAAGTAGATCACATTTATTTCATTTCTATAATAACATATACAAAAGATTTTATGTATAGTATCTTAATTGAGCCTTACAACAACCTGGCAAGGGAGCAAGTATTATTAGCTCCATTTTGCAGATGAGAAAATTGAAGTCCAGAAGGAGGAAACAACCTGTTCGGGATCACACAACTAACTGTAAGAGCCTTAACTCAAAACTAGGGCTTCAGACTTCAAGACTTTCCTACTCTTTCCCATTGCTTCTCTAGGAAGCATAGCAAAGTGTTGCTGTAGCCAGTGATAACTAATGAGTTAAGTTAGAGAACTTAAGTTTCTCTGAATTCTAGGATTGTCTTCTATTTTAAAACCACATTTTGTATATGTTTATAAGTTTATTTCTTCTCTTACAAGAAAGGGCTAATGTTTGAGGGATAAGGGGGAAGTGGACCACAGATATAGTACCCATACCCTGCAAGTACATTAAAAATGACAACACAGTTTTGATCTTCTAACTCCCCTGCTTAAGAAGATTCAGGGACTTCCTATTGTCTCTGGGATAAAAATAGAGTGTCTCAAGTCAGTGCAATTCTAAGCTATTATAGCACCTTGAACCATATCCTGTTTTCATTTAATGCCCTTCATAATTTGACTGAGTTATCTTTTCCAGAATTTCCTATTGCTTCTCTGCACATTCTGTTTTCTAGTCCAACTTGGCCTACTCTCCATTCCCTGTCCTTGACATTCCATCTCTAGCTTCTGTCTGTATAGGGTATTGCTGCATTTTGTGGAATGTCTTCCCTCCTCACATCAGTCTTTAGAAATCCTTAGATCTCATCAAGGCTCAGTTCAAGGGCCACTTCCCAGACAGGACCTAATCCTAAAAATTACTTTGTATTTATTCTGTATATCATTTGTATTTACTTATTCATGTACATGTTATTTCCCCTACCCCATAAAATGTAAACTCCTTGAGAGCAGGTACTCTCTCCAAGGAGTTTTTTTGTTTCTTTGTTTTATAATTTCAATGCCCCACATCATTTCTGACATGCAGGAGATGACTAATAAATGTTTGCTGATGAACAAAATGGAATTGGAACTGAGCTATCTTAAACAACTGAGTTGTTTTAATCAATGAGCTAAGTGGGACACTCTCCCCAAGGGAGAGCAGCACAGATGAAATCCAATTCCAAGATTCCATGATTCTACAGAGCTTCACACATAGGAAATATTTAATAAATGTTTTACTGGATTGAATTATTTTTTTAATTTATGGAATAAATAAGCATTTCTATAACAGTACAATTAAAAAATGACTGTAACTGTAACTCTACTATGTACAACTTGCTGGTCCTTTTGAATATATGACAAAATTATCATGGAAATTTTTTTCTATACTCCCCCTTCTTTAGAGATGACTAACATTAAACACAAATAGGTATGTATATCTATATCTGTAGTTTTATATGTGTGTGTATATTTTTTGCGTGTGAAATTATTCTATTCATACTTCAATTTATCAGTTCTTTCTCTGGTAGTCAAAACAACTTATTTACTCAAAGTTGTTCTTAATTTTGCTGTTACTGTATATGGTGTTCTCTTAGTTCTGCTCATTTTATTCTTCATTATTTTGTTCAAGTTTTTGTTTTTTTTCTACAATCACTGAGCTCATCATTTTTTTAATAAATTCCATTTTTTATATTCCATCATGAACATATACCACAATTTGTTTAACCATTCTCCAATTGACAGGCAACACTACCATTTCCAGTTTTTTATCACAACAAGAGAGCTACTGTAAACATTCTAGAACATATAGGTTCTTTTCCTTTTCCCCTAATCATTAAATTCTAAGGGTTTCTGGAGAGGAAGAATAGAAGTTTTAACTCCTAGTATAGGTGATGGACTGCTGGATTTATTCAACGATTTTTCCCTAGAAGGGAATGAAGTAGTGAAAGGCATTTATCTCTTAATGGGCCTGGCCTTACTGGTATGACACTGTCTAAGGGAAAGGGCATGAGGGTCACAGGAGAGGTCTCATCATTAGAAAATTTCTCTGCTATGACTGTCAAGGTATCTGGAATTCACCACCATTAACTCAAGTCAGCAAACACTCACAAAAAACCCTACTAAGGGAAGGACCCTGTATTGATTGCTGGGGACACAAAGAACAAAAAAAAAAATAATCAACAACAATTCTACCACTATTAATACAATTCAGCAAACATTGTTAAGCCTACTATGTGAAAGATGTTGTGTTGGGGATGAACAGAGCAAATGTGCTTATATTCTACTAGAGACTATACACTATAACCTATAATTGATAAATAAATACAAGATAATTTAAAGAGGGAGACAACTAACAGGGAGATCCAAAAAGGCTTCTAGGAGGAAGTAAAGGCAACTTGGTTGCAGGAGTGCCAGGTTTGCAGTCAGGAAAACTTCTCTTTGATTTCAAATTTGGCCTCAAACACTTATTAACTGTGTAAGCCTGGCCAAGTTACTTAACCTTGTTTGCCTCAGTTTCCTCATTTATCAAATCAGCTAGAGAAGGAAATGGCAAAATACTCCAGTATCTTTGTCAAGAAAACTCTGAATCGAGTCAAACAACAAACAATAACTCTCCTTCTTCTGCCTTTAAATTCTCTGGGAGGGATCTACACTCACATCTGCCCAGTCGGAGAGAATGAAAGGATTATGCACTATCCAGTGGCCAGTGGATAGAGGCAGCAGGTGGACCTTGGGGTTTGAGCTGGGAGATGACTGAGAGGTGGGGCTAAGAGATCAACTCCTTTAGGCATCCTTCCTCTTTCCCATTCTAGACAGGTGACTCAATACACCCAAAACCCATTCTTAAGCTTCTCTTTCCAGGAAAGAAGACCATAAAGATTATGAAGATATTGTGGAAATACTATTGGATTTGGATCCAGAAGGGCTACCAATTCCAGTTATAGTCTTTATGTAAGCTTGAGTAAGCCTCTCTGGGTCTCAGTTTCTTCCTCCATAAAACAGAGATCATAACCCATTCTACCTTCCAGGGTCACTAGTAAGTTTAAATGCGATGATAATATATAAAAATAGATTGTTAGATTTGGAAACTAGTGTGACTTTGGGTAAGTACATACCCTTCTTTGAATTTGTTTCTCCTTTTGTAAAATGAGGGGGTTGTCCCTAAAGTTCCTTCCAGCTTGAAAACTTGTGACCTATGACTGTGACTATTTGATTTGTGGTGTTTAATTGCTGGACTTCACCCAAGTACAGCTACTGAATTACAAACACATTTCATTTTGCTTATTTGTTTTTGTTGGGTTTAGGGTAATTAAAAAAACTTTTGTCTGAATTCAAGATGTTTATAAATTCCCTTCTGGGTCCTAGAGAGAGAGAGAAAGAGTTTCCCCAAACTCTCTCCATTTCTCCCTGCCCCCAACCATGGTCAAAGCCTCAACTCTGCCCTGCCCTTGGTATGGGGCTGTGGAGAACTGTTGCCTGATTGTTTACTCAGGAAGGTTGATAGTCACAGGTCCTGAGCAAAGTGTAAGTCAGGTTTGGGCCCCAAGTATCAGGGTCCAGCTGGGAGGGGTAGCCAGATACTGTTGTAAGGTCTTATTTTAGACAACTCAAGTCAGAGTGAGAGATATAAGAAGGGAGTGGAAAAAGTTGCCATTTCATTCCAAAGCATGCATGCTAGTCCCTCAGGACCATTTTAGGCTTAGAATGGGTATATGGTAAAACATACCAGTCTAAGTATAATTCTTGACAAAACTGCTTTTTAAGTTTTCCCAGTAGTTCTTGTCAAATAGGAATTCCTATCCCTTCCATCCTCCTCCCATCGATGTGTTTAGCATATTCAGGACAAGAAAAAAGGAATGTGTCAATCCAGGTAGTGAAGCAGAAATATGGACCAAGAAACTGGGGTTTTAGTCCTGACTTTGTCATTAAATCACGGTGTGGCCTTTGACATGTCATTGCCCCTTTCTGGGTTTCTCCATTTGCAAAATAACAGGATTGAACTAAAGATCTTTTTCAATTCTAATTCTTTATTATCATAATGACCTACTCAGTACTTCAATTCTTTAGTCTAAGGTCCCTTCCAGTTCTATGGTCTAAGGGTCCATGTCTGATACTCTATGAGTCTATGGAGAGTTTTGGTCTATTTTAGGGTGTTTGGGGGAATTCATATCCTTATACCTATTCTTACTACCCACTCTAAAACATTTTACCCATCTGCTTATCATAGTACCTGTAATTGTTATTAGATCTCACTTTCATTTAGTAAACATTGAATCTTTCCATCCCTCTCCCCCAGCCCTTTGTGTATACAAATTTACTGGGGATTAGGAAGAAGGGGAGAACCTGGTTCCACTCTCGAGAAGCTCATAGCGGGTGCTGGAGGCAAAGAAGATCTGCCCTGAGGGAACTTCCAGTTTAGAAGGAAGACTAGGAACACATACTGTAACTTCAAACCAAGGCCAAATGTGAGTAGGGCCATGATAAAATGATAACTTATGCTTTTATAGTGTTTTAAAGTTTACAAAGCATTTTCCTCACTACCCTCTTGGGAAATAGGTTGTGCCAGTTTTATCATTATGCCCGTTTTGTTGTTGTTGTTCCACTTTTATGCTATGATTTTACAGATAAGGAAACTGTCATCCAGGGATGAAGGTGTTTCTCCCAAAGCTGTACATGGTGCTTTCTCTCTCATAAGAGTGCTACACCTTTGACTCTAATATTTTTTTGTGTGGGGGGAGGGGGTGACATTCCTTTTGGTTGGAGGCATCAGCAAAGATTTCCAGGAGAATTATCATTTGAGGTAGGCATGAAAACTTGGTAGAAAACCCTAAAACTAAAGAATCATTGTTTATTGGTATGCCACCTTTCAAGTACAGATTCAACAAACATGTTTAATGTGCTTACTGAGTACAATAGCATCTATTAAGGACCTACTGTGTATCAAGGGGTTGTACTATGTGGCAGAAACAGTATTAACCTTTAATCACAAGGAATTTACATTCTGCTAGGAAAACATCTTGTGCACATTTAACTAAATACAAAATAGCAGCTGGAGTTATAGGAAAGATCTCATGTAGGAGGTGTCACATGACCTGAACTTCAGAGGAAGCTAATGATTGTCTAGAGTTGAGGTGGGGCTGAATTCCAGGGTTGAGACAACAACAACAAACAACAAACAACTAATATCCATATAGTGCTTGGGCAGTTAGGTGGCCCAATGGACAGAGTACTGGGCCTGAAGTCAGGTAGATTCATCTTCCTGGGTTCAGACCTTGGGGCAAGTTGCTTCACCCTGTTTGCCTTGCCTTTGTTTCCTCACCTGTAAATTAAACTGGAGAAAGAAATGGCACTCTAGCATTTTTACCAAGAAATTCCCAAATGGGATCATGAAAAGTTGGGCTACATTGAAATTACCAAACACTGTGGTAGGTAATTTACAATTATCATCTCATTTGCTCCTCACAACTCTATTGAGGGAGGGAGGTGCTAATATTGTACTCATTTGCCAAATGAAGGACCTGAGGGAACCAGAGGTGAACTGACTTGCCCAGGGTCACACAGTTAATTAAAGTTTGTTTCAAATTCAGTTTCTCCTCCCTCCAGGTCCAGAACTTTATCCATTGCTATATGATAGATTGGTAGAACATAAGACTGAATGGAAATGAAATGTTGGGTCCAGCAGAGAGCAAGTGAGCCTCTTTGACTCTTACATACAGACATCTTCCTCCGCTATCTTCTTTCATCTGGGTCACATCTGACAGAAGTGGCCTTCTCCCTTTTCCACCCTCTTCTTTCTTCTCCAGATTTCTTCCTCTATCATCCATAATTGCTGTCTAATCTTCAATCTTTCTGTTTACTGACACCTTTCCTAATGCCTGTGAACACATCTATCTCTTCCCCATGCTCAAAAACTTCATTTCATCCCTCTCTCTTTTTATTGGTTAATCTCCTTGAGGTTTTCTACAATTTCTGCCTTCATTTCCTTTCCTCTCATTCTTCTTTTTTAAAAAAAAGTCACGATTACTTAAATAGTTACTAAAACAAAACAAAAATCAAACAAGTGTATGGCTCTCAGTCTAAGAAATCCAGTTTAAGAGACATGTTATTCCCATCATTGTTCCCATCTCTTTCCTAAAGTACAAGAGGCCTCCATGAGGACAAGAGTTATATATTATCTCAACTTTCTATTTCATCTCCCATTTCTAGCATAGTGATCAATAAATATTTATTTCCTTAAAATTATTTATTAGCATTCATTTTAAAAATTGAGTTCCAAATTCTCTTTCGCCCTCTTCCCTCTCTCCAACTCATCAAGAAAGCAAGAAATATAATATCAATTATACAAGTCTCTCTTCTTAACTCCCTGAACTCTGGCTTCCAAACTCATCATGCCTTCCTCCTAAATTACTAATGATCTCTCAATTGACTAATGTAGCAATCTTCATCCTTGTTGACATTTCTGAAATCTTTGACACCATCTTTTACCCTCTTCTTCTGGATACTCTTTTCTCCTTAGCTTTTCATGACAAGACTCTTTCCTGGTTCTCCTCCTGTCTGACCACTTTGTCAGATTTTTCCATAGCTTCTAGTTAGTAGTACTCAGTTGGAAATCATCATGTCTTATTTTGTCTTTCCTGGACCTTTAGACTTAGAATTTCCTGGAAGGCAAGGTCCGCCTCAGATTACTCCTTTTCTGTCTTCCCTATATATTTGAACTAAACATAGGACCAGTGTCTAGGGGCTTGGGTCACATTCTCCTCCCCTCCCCTCCCCTGCCCTCCCCACTCTCCTCTCCTCTCCTTTCCAAAGAAAGGTAGAAAGGATTGATCCAGGGTCCACTGTCTTGTTCCTCTTCCCTCTACCTAAACCTCAGATTCTGTTAGGTCACAGGGTCATCAGTTTCCGAGCTGTTAAAACCAGTCGGTTTGCTAGGCAACCTCTTAGTTGGTTTTTCTGGAGGGTCTTTATTATAATAGAGGTCCTTACTCTGACTAGACTGGGCTGGCTTCCCTATTTGGCAGATCCAAGCATCAGAGGTCCAGCAGGAACTTTCTTAGAATGGACAATTGAAACCTGTATGTTTGTCAATTGTATCCTCACCCTCATCTCTCTGAAGTGCTAGGAATCAGAAGTAGGGAATTCTCTTTTTCCCAGCTTTTTGCCAAAACATTCTTGTCTTGGTATGGGTGGTAGAAGTGCATTATTAGTCTCCCTCCCCTGAAAAAAAAGTGTTTTTCAAATTCTAGCTTTGCTACTTATTGCCTGTGTGACCCTGAGCAAGTCACTTAACCCTTGGGCCACAGATTTTTCATCTGTAAAATGAAGCAAATAATAGGAGCTATCTCCTCGGGCTGTTGTGAGGATCAAATGAGATAATTATAAAACATTTAGTCAGTGCCTACCACATAGTAAGTGAGTGCTATATAAGTATTAGTCATTTTATTATTTGTAATAAGAGGTGTTATGCTGTAGGAATAGAAAGCTCCTTTTCAGTTCTCAATTTGTGATCCAAAAAACTTAAAGCTCTAAGTTAAAGAAGATGGAAAAGTAGAATAGAAGATAGAGTAGTGAGAGGGCTTTACTCCCAGTGTAATCTTTCTGACTCAGTTTCCTCGTTTGTAAAATGAAGGGGTTGGGATAGATGATGGCCAAAGTCACGATCTCTGTTCCTAAGACCCCCAAAAGAGAAGGAAGAGTAGAAAGGAAAAATAAGAAGAGGGGAGAGAAGAAAAAGGGAGAAGAGAGGGAAGAGGATGGAAGAAGAGGATGAAAAAAGAGAAGGGAGACAAGAAGGAGGAGAAAGGGAAGGGGGAGGAGGGAAAAGAGGAAGAAGGAGGCGGGGAGGAGCCGGGCGGATGTTGGCTGCATAGTTGGGGGAGGGCGGGGAAATGGGAGGGCGGGCGAATTAGCCGGGGTGGTGTGTGTGTCTGTGTGTTTGTAAGAGTCTGTGTGTGTGTTTGTGTGTGTGTGTGCGCGCGCGCGCTTGTGTGTGTTTGTGTGCGTGCGCGCGTGTGTTTTGTGTGTGTGTGTGTGTGTGTGTGTGTGTGTGTGTGTGTGTGTGCGCGCGCGTGTGTGTGTGTGTGTGTGTAGGGCAGTGTGAGTCCGGGTCGCCAGGGAGGAGGAGGAGGAGCCGGACGCGCTGGAGGGATCCGGAGGCCCCGCGCTCGGAGCTGCGCCCCCCCCTCGCCCACCGGGGCCGCGGTAGCCCCAGCCTAGAACGCTGCAGGCGGCCGGGGGGTGGCTCTCCGGGCCGCCCCTCCCTCCTGCCCTCCCTGGCCGGACCCTGCGCCCCCAGCGCGGCCCAGCCTCCGCCCGGCCCCGGATCCGGCGGGAGGAGGCGGCGGGCTAACTGGACTCCGCAGCTGTAGCAGCGGCTGCCACAGCTGGATCCCCGGTCCGGCCAATCCCGGCGGCGGCGGCGGCGGCGGAGGCGGCGGCGTCCGGGCCCGGGAGGGAGGGAAGAGGGAGGGGAGGCGCAGCGCCCCCCGCCCCAGCCCCCCGCCCCCGGAGCGGACTGGCATGCAGAGCGGGAGGCGGCCCCGGCCCGGCTAGGCCCGTGCCCCGCCAGCGGCAGAGACCGCCCCCCGCGCCCGGGGCCTCTCGCAGGTAAGCCCGCAGCCGGCCCGGGCTGGCGGCCCCGGGGTGGGAGCCTCTCCCCGGGCGGCCCCGGGCCGGGGGGGGGGGGGGGGGGCCTGGCCTGGTGCGCCCGGGCGCAGGAGCTGCGGCGCGGCCGGGGCGCGGGCGCTTTGTTCCACGGGGTTGCGCCCCGGGACGTGGCTTTTTGTGTTTCCTTTTGTGCAAAAAAAAAAAAAAAAGGAAGCGGGGCTGGGCTGGCTGCCCTCCCGCCTGTGCCCGCCGCTCCTCCTCGCCCCGCCGCCGCCGGAGCCTGCGATTAGCGAACAGGAAGCTGTTGGCCGCCCCGAGCCAGCCGGGCCCCGGAGCCGCGGAGCCCAGAGGCGCCCTGGACCCCGGAGCCCAGAGGCGACCTGGACCCGGCTGGCGGGGGGCGTGGCGGGGCGCGGGCCGGGGCCGCCGCGGAGGAAGGGACCCGGCGCACACCCGGGGGGCGGTCCCGGGAAGGCTCGGGGCCAGGGTAGAGAGGACCCCGCGCGGCCCCCGCCCGGGCTTCGGGGAGATTTACTCCACAACATTCCCAGGCCAGTCAGGGTCCTGTATCAGCCCCGGCGGAATCCAGGCAGCAGATTCTGCCGGACAGACTGGTCCCATCCCCAGCCCCTCTTCTGGGTGACCTTGGGCAAATCCATTCACCTCTCCGAGTCTATAAAATTCCATCAGCAAATATTCAGAGGCTCTGGTGGACGGGACTCTGAAGTCAGGAGCAGAAGCCCGGCCCTTCTCTCAGGAAGCTTACAGTCTAACAGGGAGAGACCTGTCTACTGATAATTGATCTAAGAGAAAGTGTGACCCGGCTTTTCAGTCTTAAAGGCAGAAATTGGAAGAGGGAGAGATGACCTTTAGGTGGGTATGGAGAACGACTTCATAGAGGGGACAGTAATTAGCTGGAATGTTAACTGCAGAGATGAGATTCTAGAATGGGTAGATTGGGGCTGGCCTTGAAGGCCCTTGATTGGCAGGAGCTTTATTTACTAGGCAGTGGGAAGAAGCTGAAGATTCACAGTTTTGCTTCCTATTGTGAAGACTTAATGAGAGAATGAAGGGAAAGTGCTTTGGAAGCTATAAAGCATCTTTTATACCTGTGAGGGATGATTATTTTTGTTGTTAATGTATTCACTGCAATATGACCTTGGGTGAGTAACTATCTTTTCCACCTCATTTTTCCTGCTCTATCGGCTTGGGGGAGGGGCAGTAAATGATAGAATTCTTATTTTAGATGGGAGTGTGAGGGCCCTTTTGTGTGTGTGTGTGTGTGTGTGTGTGTGTGTGTGTGTGTGTGTGTGTGGAGGTGGGGAGAGGCTGGAGAGACCTTGTCAAAGAATTAAGAAACTTTACTTTTCATCCCAGCTGTCACCGAGGATCATCCTTAAGACTATGAGAGCCGTTGGTTGAAGTGTTTTGGATGAAAGATTGACAAGACCCAGATTCAGATTCTGCTTCTTGACATGCTTATTGTGTGATTACAAAGCTTAAACTTCTTACTGCCTCAGGCAACTGTCTGAAACTATAAGTTATCTAGGAATTGCCAGGTTGCACACTGATGAGAGGGTTGGTTGTGTGTGTAGGTGTGTGTATTTGGGAAAGACTTGAATAACTTGGTGGTTCTTAAGGCACCTGTTCTTTCTGAACTCTTCCTTTTGCCACCACTGTTTTCAGACTGTAAGTTCCATGCGGGACTCATTTAAGCTCATATCTCAGCACAGATCTTAGGGTTAGCAGATTTTTAATACTTGTTGGTTGATTTTGAATTTATAAAGGGGAACTTTGGGGTCTGTACAACCCCAGGGAAGAATTTGAAGATTGTCAGATTCTGCTGCTTTTAGGTCCCATCAAAAGCTTGTCCTTGAAACCTGAAAATTTCACCCTCTCACACTCCCCCCCCCCCCTTTATCTTCTTAAGGGTCACAAAGCACTTTATTCACAACAGTGTTTTAAGCAAATAGCCCATTAAAAAAAAAAAAACCTGAGGCCTAGAGAGGGGAAGTGGCTTGTCCATTAAAGCTGGTGAGTATACTGTGTGCTGCCTCCTGTGCTCAGTTCTGACCAGGAGAGAGATCAGAGGAAGAGACTTGAGCTGTGCCTCTGGGCATTCTGTCTGGAGACTGCCATTGTAAACAGTATATGATGCAAGATCATATGTAAAATGGGGCTTCAGAACAGCAAGTGCTCTTTCTTGGTCAGGAAGGGAGAGGTCAGCAGGAATTGTGGTAGTCTAGAAGGGCTTCCTGGAGAAGGTAGGCCCTAGTAATAATTGCAAGCATTTGTATATAAGGTGTCTTATAAATATATTAATCACAACAACTCTGGGATGTAAGTGGGACTTGGGTCTCAAGAATTGGATCAGTGTATAGTTCTAGTCTCTTGGAGTTTCCAGAATTCTTTCTTACCCATTACTTCACTTGATCTTTACTATAAGAGGGGCTTAAAGCAGGGCTTATTACCTTTTTTACAGATGAGGAAAACAGTCTAGAGTGCTTGTGACTTGTCCAAGGTCACATGGTAAGCTAAATGTTTGGAGGCAATGTCCCTTGATTCTAGAGTGGCCCAGGGAATAGGCTAATCTGAGTTGGTTGGATGGGGCTCCAGCTTCTCTGGGAGGGTCTCTCTTTTTTTCCTCTCTTCTTCCCTGCCAATGACAGGGGCAAATGATAGACCTTTTGTATAGTTTTTTCCTCAGTCTTTCTCAAAACTCTTGTAGCTTTTGAAGGCTGATCATCCCTTCTGTCTGGATTTAGTCTTTCTTAGTTTTTCCTTTAACTTCTTTTCTACCTTTCCCCCACCTCCAAATGTATGCATCCTCTAAAATGCCATACTTAAAATCTTCTTTTCTCTAGTTTTCTTTGGCATCCTCCTCTAATTTGGTTCAATAAACAGTCCACTGTTCCTCAAATACAACACTCCATCTCTTTTCTCTGTGCTCTGGTGAATTTCTATCCCCACCCCCACTCCTACTCCCATTGCCTGGAATGCTCTCCTTCCTTATTTTGGCATTATAGTGGCTTCCTTTAAGTCTCAATTCAAACATTACTTGCAGGTGACCTTTCTCAATGCCTCAGTTGCTAGACTCTTTCTATTAAAGTTATGTATCTTGTAGGTACCTATTTATTTGCAAGTTGCATCTTTATTAGAATGTGAGTTCCTTTGGGAACAGGAACTATTTTTCATCTCTTTGTATCCACATAGTGCTTAGCAAAGGGCCTGCCACAGAGTGAGGGCTTAATAATGGCTTGTTGAATGATTGATTTTTAAAATTCAGAGTTTTTATTTTTTATCACCTTCATTTCCAAATATTTCTCACTCTACTATCCCCTTGGCAGTTGGTCCTTATAACAATACTAACCAACTTACCAACTGAGTCTGACAGTTATGTGAAATGTACCACACCCATAATCTGCCACCACTGCAAAGATCAGTAAATACTTATTAAATGTCTACTCTGTGCAGAGGCCTTGGCAGAATACTGAAGCAAATAAAAAATTTGGAAAAGACAGTTTTTATTCTCACAGAGCTGACAATCTGGGGGTGATAAAAACACAAGTGGAGGTAATTATGTCCATAGTAATTTGTTAGAGAGATGAAAGATAAAGTTTTCTTTGAAAGTCCATTTGAGGGGTGGCTAGGTGGCGCAGTGGATAAAGCACTGGCCCTGGAGTCAGGAGTACCTGGGTTCAAATCTGGTCTCAGACACTTAATAATTACCTAGCTATGTGGCCTTGGGCAAGCCACTTAACCCCATTTGCCTTGTGAAAACCTAAAAAAAAAAGTCCATTTGAAGTCCAAGAGGTACAAAGTCACCTTCTACCACCCTTTACGCCACAGCTCCTAAAGGGCATCTTCGCCTTGGATACCCTATTGGCACTGAAAACTCCCCAGATATACTATCTTCCCTCCTATACCTGTCCTTCCCAACTTATTTATTCTTGGAGTGTAACTACCATTCTCCCAACCACCCAGACTTGAAACTTGTCATCCTGTGATTCTTTCTTCTATATCACTTCCACATCCAGTTTACTCTCCAAATAAATTTTTTACCTTCACAATCTTTCACCCATCCCTTCTCTCCACTGGAATTGCCCCCGCCAGTTCATTCTCTCATCACCTCTCAACTGGACTTAATATAATAGCTTCCTCACTGGTTTCCCTTGCCTTGCCTATCTCTTCTTCACATCATCTTGTACAAGATATTTTCCTAAAGTATAACTGACTGAAATCATTCAGTAGGAGAAAATTGCCATCTCCTCTGTTTGGCAGTTAGGGCCCTCAGTTCTTAGGCTGGTCTCCCTTAATCTGTCATATACAATCTTGGCCTCTGGGACTTGGTTCTATGTATTAAATAGAACATCTTACTACAACTTTTCTTCCCCCCTTCCCTATCTCCTCCAAATCCTATCTGTCTTTCAAAATCCAGCTCAGATACTATTTCTTTTTTTTTTTTTTGCAAGGCAATGGGGTTAAGTGGTTTGTCCAAGGCCACACACCTAGGTAATTATTAAGTGTCTGAGACCGGATTTGAACCCAGGTACTCCTGACTCCAGGGCCGGTGCTCTATCCACTGTGCCACCTAGCTACCCCAGGTACTATTTCTTTTAATCTTCTTCTGGTCTAGAGGAATTTTTTCCATTTTCTAGAACTTATGATTTATACCACTCTGTAAAGTGAGCATAGAGAAATTTTATATTGTTATTTTTGTAATATGATTTCAAAACTTTAGAGTTCCAAATCCCACATTTTTAGATGGGGAAACATGCCCAAGAGAAAGGAAGATACTACCAAAGTCACAGAATAAGTCAGGAATTGAAATCAAGTTTCCTGATTCCCAGTTCAGGCCTCCTTCCTTTGGCATATCTTTGGCCTATGCTATAAATTATTTTTTTTTAAATTGACAAACATTTGTTTTTCTCTGTCCCATTACATATACATAGTTGAACATTGACCATGCCTAAAAATACTCTAGACATGGGTCTTCCTGTTCTCTCCCATCTCCCCTTCCCTAATACCCCCAGTTGTGAGAAAGCAAGAAGAACAAAATCCCTTTTACAAATATGTAGAGTCAAGCAAAACAAGTTCCTGAATTGGCTATGTCTAATTCTTCATATTGAATCCATCACCTCTTTTTTCAGGAGGTGGGTTCATCATGAGGTCTCTGGAATTATGATTTGTCAGTGCATTGATCAGAGGTCTAAAGTCTTTCCATGTGTCTTTTCTTTATGTTTTTATTGTATCATTTGTTCTTTCTTTATAATTCACTTTTTAAAATTATCCATTTTGTCATTTTTAATGGTGAAATAATATTCTACTACATTCATGTACTATAATTTATTTAATCCATTCCCCATATAGGAGACTTCAGTTTCTCATTTTTGACTCTTATGAAAAGAATTGCTGTAAATATTTCTGTACATGGGTTCTCATTCCCCATTTCTTTGATCTCTTGTGGTTAGAGGCCTTGTAGTAGTATCTTTGAATCAAAAGGTATAGATAGTTTAATGACTTTTGGGGGTTCTTTGCTGCTTTCAGTATATAACTATAAATACTTCAGTGATCCATCTTCTCATTGGTATGATATTCCCTCCAAGTTGCAGCTAACAATCCATCTATGACAATCCATCTTGTCCCCTGTGATTTTTGTCCATGCCCTCCTGGTAGTCCCCATTTATCTCTCTACTGAAATGCTGGCCACCCTTTGGGTCAAAATTTCTTAATCATTTTTATGGCTTAGACCCATTTGGCAGACTGGGGAAAGCCTACTTATGGACTCCTAAGGGTAGTGTTTTTAAAGGCATAAAACAAAATACACAGGATTTTAAAACCAATTGTATTGAAATATAGTTAATACAATCCTTAGAAAGTCCCACAAGTTCCTGAACTCCCTGCTCTAGGTATTTTAACTTTTGATTTGTATTGCAACAATCCTTAGGCTCTTCTCTTGTAGATCCTGCTGTTCAGTAGGCTGACCAGACCTTTTTTGGACTAAGCATTTCCTGGATGATGTATTTTATGTTACTGATTTCAGTTCCAGTCATTGTTAAAAATAATTGGCATCCCACTCATGCCCGACTCATGGATCACTTCTGTGGCCTTTACTTAGGGTCATCAAAAATTTTGATTTATAGTGTTCCATGATCATTGCCACACTAGTGTCAGCAAGAGAATATTAGTGTTAAAGAAAAGATGGACTTTTTTTGATTGGAGCAGCTTGAAATTATTAAAAGGGCCATGTAATTTCTCCACATGCAGTCTAGCCTTCTTTCATCTCCCTATTTGATTTTGGGCCTAGTTCATGATATCCCTGCCTTCAATATCTGCCCAAGTTCTGTTGAACTGACTCAGTGGACTGCCAATCAAGTTGCAACAATAGGCATTCTTCCTCCATTTGTTTTCTTCTGTGTAGATTTTTAAGTCAGTCTCTTTTGAGTGGTTATGAATCTTGTTTGAGGAGGCTCAGTTAATATCTAAGCTTTTCATGTAATCTACACAATTATCTATAAATTCAATTTTTGAATTTTTTTTTAAAGATGAAGAAACTGAGACTCCCAGAGATAAAAGTGACTTCTCAGGTCACATAGATAGTAAATTGGGGGAGACAGAATTTGAATTCAGGTCTTCTAAGCCGTAGCCTCCAATCCTTAAAGGGATCTATCTCCTTCTTCTGGAGAACCTCTCCTTTTCCATTTCGACTTTTTATAAGGCATTGCTTGTGACCATAGTGGTCCCTTTTGACTATACATGTCCCTTTGTTTGATGCTGAGATTGATATTTTCAGGCAGAGCATATCTGAGCCCCCCTTATGGGGTATCCTTTTTATGAAACTCTGTATCATCTTAATATCTATCTGGGAGATGAGTTTTGCCCTACTAAGTCCAATGCTTTTTTTTTTTTAAAGAAATAATCAAAAACATTGGGATTGAATACCCCCCCAAACTAATGGTGGAAGAGAACAACTATATGATTATTATGCCATAGAAAATTATTTGCAAAAGCCTGTCAGTTCCTTTTTCATTGTTTCCCCTCTGAATGTAGTTTCTTACAAAGATTTTTATTAAGATGAGGTTCTTCATAAGGATTAGTCAGTGGTATTTCCTTGATTATTTTTTTGTTTGTTTTTTTAGTTGTAATAAAAATATAAAGCATCAGATTGTAAATGGATAGAGAACTGCAGGTCCCAAGAATCATGATGACCTAATAATTCTATACTGTTTTTGGTAGCAAGGAGTTGCCAGGGGGCAGGCAATGAGAATTTAAATGACTTGCCCTGGGTCACACTGAAAGGATTTGTCAGAAGTGGTAATATAGGCTGACCTCTGAGTACCCCTTGACTACTCAGCCTGAAAGTGGTTGAAAATTTGTAGTCTTCTTTAATAGAGGAAATTTCCTTAACTGGAAGGTCCCCCAGAATCACAGATACTGACCAAAAAAAGTCTGATTTTTTTCCCCCCATTACCAAGGATAATGAAATTGAATTGCTATAGAGAGCTGGTGAAACTGTTCCATTTTTCATCCATTTGTTGTTTCTTTCAAGTTTCCTCAAAGATGCTCTCGAAATGACCTGACAAAGTTGGGTCTCATGCAAATGTTTTGACATATTTCCTTTTGTTCTTTGAGGTGAAATCCTTATATTTTCCCACAATTCTCCTTTGTGACATTTTGCAAACAAATTTATATAGTAAATAAGTATGACCTTTAGTTGCCTCAGTGTCTTTTTTGCTTGAGGAGATCAAGTGTTTCTTTGCTGAGGCAATTTTACAAATCTTTTGACCTTCTTATTTGGGTGATTGCTTATATTGATTAAACTCCTGCAGGAAGCTGAAATAGCCCACTCTAACAGCTTTTCCATTTACCCATTTCCTATTTTTCTCTTGTAAGTAGTTTTTTTGAATAGGTTAGGTTGAGGCTATTTTAACTTTATTCAGTTTCATCTTCTTGTATGACCTTTCTTTCATTCTGGTCTGACCTTTGACCTTTTGTATAGCCATTCATGCAGATTGCCCAGGATGATTCAGAAAGGACTCCTACTTTGTTAACTATTTATATCCTGCTGTTAAGATACAATCAATTTGATTTTATGTTTGTGATGATTGCTGCCTGAACGTGGTCTCCATGTTCCAACTGTGTACTTTAAGAGGAAAATGTTCAGGATAAATAGTTGCAAGGTATATATATGTGTGCATATATACATACATATACATATATATGTGTGCATATCAGGTATTTACATGTATTTTATATATTTTTATTTATTAAATAATTCCTAATTAAATAGAAAGTATTTTGTTATTCATTTCTTAAGACTTTGAGTTCCAAATTCTTTACCCTCCTGCAGCTTTCCCATCCCTTGAGAAAACAATTTGAGATCCATTATACATGTGAAGTCATACAAAACATATTTCCATATCAGCTATGTTGCAAAGGACATATAAACAAGAAAAATAAAGTAAAGAAGTTGCTTCATTCTACATTCAAAGTTCTTCAGTTCTTTCTCTGGAGGTGGTGACATTTTTCCTTGTGGTTCCTTTGAAATTGTCACTTGAAAGATTTTTAATGGGTCATTTTCTGGTTCTATGGGGAGCCACCCCATCCCCTAAAGATGTCTGTATATATTGTCTATGTACATATTGATTTGGTTTCAAGGATTTGCATTTTTTAAAATGATTTATTTATTTATTTTTTTTGCAAGGCAATGGGGGTCAAGTGGCTTGCCCAAGGCCACACAGCTAGGTAATTATTAAGTGTCTGAGGCCAGATTTGAACTCAGATACTCCTAACTCCAGGGCCGGTGCTCTATCCACTGCACCACCTGGCCGCCCCAATAGCATTTTTAATATTCCATGTAGACTCCTACAACAGAAGTTGGTATGTAAACTGAAATTATTTTCTTTGTGGTGATCTTTTTTACCTTTCTTTCTTTTTTACCAAGATGAGATAACTGTACATTCTACAAAATGATGTTACTTTTTTTTGTTAGAGATTAAAATCAATGCCTACAATGCCTTTGCTTGCTTTCCCAATAATAACTTATGAGCTAGCTTTCCATTTAATTGAAACTTCCTCTTGTCTCCATTTCATTTGTGAGAATGTCATTATTGATATGATTCACTTCCTCTACTAGAATGTCAGAATGTTGGTCATGAGACAAAAGGATCTCCCATTTAGAGTACCAACAGTTAAGTTAATTTTGGTAGATGGTCTGCAAATTGTTTGATTCTTAGCACCCTTTGCCCCCTTCCCCCGTTTTGTGACTGTCACTTCATAGGATTTGGGGTTGCCATGGTTTAAAAATCCTCCAAGCCAGCCTTTCTTAGAGAAGAGCCTTTCTTTACCTAGTTAGTAGGCTCAGTCTTACACTAGGATCATGCTTAAAAACTTTTCTAATTTGATCTGAGAGGGAATAAGAGGATGTGTTTAGTATTGTATTAGAAGCTTTACAAATATCCCATCCAGTTCTCACAACTCTGGGAGGCAGGTGTATAATAACTTATTATTCCTATTTTACCTGTGGGGAAATTGAGGCAGAGGTTAAATGACCCCTGGGCAAGTGTTTGAAACTGGATTAGAACTCAGGTCTTCCTGACTCCAGACCCAGTACTCTTTCCACTGTGTCACCTAACTGCTTTCTCTCTAAGGGACCCTAGAGATAACTAGTCTAAAAACCTTCATTTTATAGGGGCTAAAATTAAGTCTCAAAGATATTCTGACTTATCCAAGATCACTCAAGTACCAGGAAATAGAGCCAGGATTCAAATTCAGGTCTTATGATTCTAAAGCTTAGTGTTCTTTCCAATGTAGAATATTCCACACAGTATAGCTTCTCTCCTTAGAACACTGAATACAGAGGCAATTGGTGACATTGTGTATAGAGCTCTGAATCTAGAGCCAGGAAGACCTGAGTTTAGATTTGGCCTCAGTTATGTAGTAACTATGTGATCCTGGGCAAATCTCTTGATCTTGGCTATAATAATATTAACAACTATCTGAGAGTTGTTGTAAGAATCAAAAGACATCATATTTGTAAATCATTTAACACAATATCTTGTCACATAATGAGGACCATAATAGGCCCTTAATAAATTCTCTCTCCCTCCCTCCCTCCTTCCTTTCCTTCCTTCCTTCCTTCCTTCCTTTCTTCCTCCCTCCCCTTCCCTCTTTAAAGCAGTTTTCATCTTAAAAAAACCCACCATATTTTAAAACTGCCATAAGACTTTTGGAACATTGTATAATTGCTGACTATAAGTATTTTTGAAAAGATCATGAATTTAGATCTAGGAAAAAAACCTTGGAGGTCTGTCTTAATTCCACTCCCTAATTTTACACATAAAGAAACCATGACAGGGGAGTTGAAGTGACTTGCTGTAGCATCATTTAATAGGTAGTATATTTTTGAACCTAAGTATTAGAACACAAATGGATTTGAACTCAGGTCCTCTAACTCTCTGATCAGTGTTCTTTTTACTACCTCCTTGGGCTGAAAGCTTCCCTGTATTTGAGCCCATTAAAAGAGTCAATGGATTTATCCTTTTTAAATGTTTATTTTTATCTTTCTTTTCACATCACTTAAATTTCTAAATATGTCACCCTCTTCTCTACCAATACCCTGGATTGTAACCATTTGGATATTTATAACATCATTCTATATTTGTCTATACATTTAATAAATTAACACCTAAAAACTCCTAGATTAATTGAATTTCGAGTCATACTTGAGACCTGCAGGCCAGAGATCCCCTACTTAACAGTATTCTGTACCCATAGTCCCCTACCTTTGTAATGAATAGAAGAAGGTTCATTTTTTCCTGTGGAGACCAACCTTATTCATTATCCTTGTATAGCATTTAGGTTTATTGTTGTCATTTTGTTTTTATTTATATCTTTGTCATTGTCTATATTGTTTTCCTGTGTCTGCTTTATATCATTTCAGTAGTACATCCAAGTCTTCTTCTGATTGTTCCATAATCTTTCTTATTTGGTTATACATTTCACTACCTTTATGAACCACAGTTTGTTCAGCTCTACTCCAATTAAAGAACATCCGCTTGGTTTTCAGTTTTTTGCTGCTGCGAAAGTGCTGCTATAAATGTTTTGGTGTAAATAGAACCTTTTAATGTTTGACCTCCTTGGAGTATATACACCTAGCAGTAAGATCTTTGGGTCAAAGGATTTTAATCACATTCTTAGCATAAAGCCAACTTTTAGGATTTCAACAGGTAGAAAGGAAGAAGGAAAGGTTTTTCTAGGCTTTGTAAGAGTTTGAGGAAAAGTCTATGAAGAGGAAATGTTATGCTGAAATTAGCCTGCCCATAGATGATGAGGGAAAGAGAACTTTCAACAAACATTTTTTTCTAGGAATAATATTTTTTCCCAATTATGTGTAAAAACAATTTCTAACATTCATTTTTAAAAAGTTTGAGTTCCAAATTCTCTCCTTCCTCTTCCTTTTCCCTCCCCAATGCAGCAACCAATTCGATACATCTTCAATCCTGAAAAACATTTCCATATTGGTCATCATAAAACACTGCTAAAGCACCTACTATTTACACAGACCTGTGCTATAAACAAAAACGTATCTCAGACTATGTTCCTAAAGTGTTTATAGTCCAGATTTTTTTTTTTTTAGATTTTTGCAAGACAAATGGGGTTAAGTGGCTTGCCCAAGGCCACACGGCTAGGTAATTATTAAGTGTCTGAGGCCGGATTTGAACTCAGATACTCCTGACTCCAGGGCCGGTGCTCTATCCACTGCGCCACCTAGCTGCCCCAGTCCAGATTTTTTTAAACAAGTACTTAAGTACCTACCATGTAGCAGGGATAGTGTGAAGTGCTCTATAAATATTATGTATTCCACAATTCTGGAAATGGGTGTTTTTTTAAAATTCCCATTATCCACATTTTCAAATGGGGAAACTGAGGCAAACAGGTTAAGTGACTTGATCAAGGTCACCCAGCTAATAAGTATCTGAAGCTGGATTAGAACTCAAGTGTTAGGGGTGGCTAGGTGGCGCAGTGGATAGAGCACCGGCCCTGGAGTCAGGAGTACCTGAGTTCAAATCCGGTCTCAGACACTTAATAATTACCTAGCCGTGTGGCCTTGGGCAAGCCACTTAACCCCATTTGCCTTGCAAAAAACTAAAAAAAAAAACCCCCCAAAAACACAAAAAACAGAACTCAAGTGTTTTTGATTCTAGACCCAGGGTTCTATTCACTTCACCACCTAGTAGCCTGAGATTGTGCTGACATTTGATACATAGTAATTGGGCAAATATATCAAATCAATACCTTGTGGCTAAGGAGTCCAGAAGGATATTTTTAGGGGGGGTTATTTCTTGTGATCCTGGAGTAGAGGTCAGATATGTATGATACCTTGTGTGATAAGCACAGTTTTAGATGCCCCCAAGCCCTGTGCCTTTTCCTAAATTTTCATTTGAGAATGACTCTGCCCAGAAACATCCCATCTTACTGTTCTTTCTTGATTTCTTCCAGAATTATTGGAATCAGTGCCCAGACTTGGGAGTCCAGAGCCCCTCCAGTCCTTTCAGGAGGATCAAGGTGACCACTTGGGGCCCACCCAGCCTCTCTTCACCTGCTGGCGGCCATGAACGACGTTGCCATTGTTAAGGAGGGCTGGCTGCATAAGCGAGGTCAGTGTCACTTGGTTCTCCCACTCAAGAGATCCCAGGAACCAGTTTGCAGTTTGAGATATTGGTTTGCTTGCTGTATAGATTAACATTATTATATAGTGATTTCAATTCAGAATACTTGAATTCAAACCCAAATTTACCTACCTACTTACTTACTTAACAGTATGACTTTGAGCTAATTATTTAATTTCCCTGGGGCTTGGTTTTTCCTTCTGTGAAATGAAGGAATTGCACTGGATTAACCCTTAAGGTTATTTCAGTATCTATATATTTTCCATTTTTGTATCAATGACCTTATGATCTTGGCAGGGTATTCTTGGTGTTTGAAGAAGTGGCCAGGGGCAACTAGTTGGCACAGTGGATAGAGCATCAGTAGGACCTGAGTTCAAATTCAGTCTCTGACACTTAATAACTATCTAGTTGTATGATCTTGGGCCAGTCACTTAAACCCTATTGTCTTGCAAAAAGCCAAAAAAGGGGAGGGGCTGAAGCATTAGTGGGAGTGGGTAAGTTCTTAAATATGTTTGGGCCAGATAACAGAGATCCCAAAGTACTGATAGTACTTTAGAGAGCCCCTTTACTTGGGATGTCTTGTTTGTCCTAAAAATGTTATTATTTAAAATTTTTACATTGTCAGATTTCTTGTTTCCGCTTCCTTGGCCCCTTCTCAGAGAGCCATCCTTTGTAATATTTTTTTTAAAGAAAGAAAATATGGAATAAGAGGGGGCTCCCCTCTTCTCTGCAAAGTCGTTGGAGGATAAGCTCTTTGGGACCAATTTTCTTTGTAATTTTGCAATATTCATTTTTGGTTGTTTTTGTAACTGTTGTCCCTTTGGTTGACATTGTTGTAGTTAACTGTGTATTCTGTTTTCTTGGCTCTGATGACTTTACACTGAGTCAGTTGATTCATGTCAGTCTTTTCCCTGCTTCTGAGAGCAGCTTTTCTGAGTTTATTTTTTATTAGGTCTTAAAACTGGGCTTGTGCTAGACTTGGTGAAGGAACAGCATTTAAGGGGATTCCTGATACATGGGGCTAAATTAGGAAGGTGGCCATGTCTGCAGACCTGATCTGAAAGGAAGACAGGACTCATGAAATGGATAACAAAACCAACAACAACAGCCAACTGTTTTTTTTTTGTATTAAAGATTTTATTTGAGTTTTAAAATTTTTCTCCCAGTCTTACTTCTCTTCCCCACCCCCCACCCCATGGAAAGCAATCTGTCGGTCTTTATTTTGTTTCCATGTTGTACATTGATCCAAATTGAGTGTTATGAGAGAGAAATCACATCCTTAAGGAAGAAACAATAAGTATAAGAGATAACAAGATCAGACAGTAAGATATCTGTTTTTTTTTTTTTCTAAATGGTCCTTGAATTTTGTTCAAACTCCATGGCTCTTTATCTGGATACAGATGGTATTCTCCATTGCAGACAGCCCAAAATTGTCCCTGGTTGTTGCACTGATGGAATGAGCAAGTTGATCAAGGTTGATCATCACCCCCATGTTGCTGTTAGGGTGTACAGTGTTTTTGTGGTTCTGCTCATCTCACTCAGCATCAGTTCATGCAAATCCCTCCAGGCTTCCCTGAATTCCCGTCCCTCTTGGTTTCTAATAGAACAATAGTCCAACTGTTGTTGATATGTAGGCAAAGCTTATGGTTTCTTAGGTAGACATCACATACATTTTCTCTTTTGAATCCCACAACAACCTTATGAGAGAAATGTTCCAAGTGTGGCAATCCCCATCTCATAGATGAAGAACCTGAGGCTGAGATACTTTCCTGGGGTCACATAGCTTGTAAGTGATCCAGGCAGGATTCCACTCAAATCTTTTGAATGCAAGTCTAGTGATGTAAAGGCTAGGCCATGCTGTCTGTCCACAAGAGAAGATGGTATAATAGGGTTAATAGATAGCTCAGACTAAGCCTTACTGGAACTTCTAAGAGCTTTGAGGGCTGGGTAGTTGAGAAGTGAAGGCAGAGGGGGACAGGTGATCTATCTTATTCAAAGTTTAATGGAGGGTGTGTGTGTGTGTGTGTGTGTGTGTGTGTCATTAAGACTTGCATTTAAAAAAGAAATGTTTAATTCTATCAATCAACCAAAAAAGCAATTTCTAAATATTTTCTATGTGACATGCACCTTAGGTGACAAAGAAAATAGAGGATGCAAAGAAAAAGCAAAAATTCCCTACCTTTAGAGAGCTTACATTCTAGTGATGGAATCAACATTATAAAAAGATGCATATGTGACACAGAATTATTTCTCCTAGGGGAAGGCACTAGCAGCTGCAGAGACCAGGAAAAGCTGCTTGTAGTAGTTGAGTTTGAACTGAGTCTTGAAGGAAGCAGGGATTGTAAAAGGCAGAGGTGAGGAGGTGGGGATACAGCAAACACAAAGGCCTGAAGGTAGGAGATTGATCAAGTAGTGTGCTATGAGGAACAGCAAATGGGCTGGCATGGCTATTCAGCAGATACCGGATGGGAGTGAAGTACAATGTAAGAAGACTGGAAAGAGACAAGGGAGCCAGGTTTTGAAGGTCTTTAAATGACAGGTTTTTATTTGTCTCTAGAGTTAAGAAGTAGCCACTAGATTTTAAAATAGTAATCGTAAAAGCACTTAGCACAGTGCCTCACACAGAGTAAATGTTATGTAAATATTAGGTGTTATTATTATTATTACTGTTATTACTGTTGTTATTATTGTGGGAGGTGACAAGGTTTGACCTTTTAGAGAATGAAATGGAGCATGATCTAATAATTAGGAGGCTACAGTTGTCCAGTAAAGAGTAATGAAGAACAGAGGTAGGGAATTGATTGGGTGAGTAGAGAGAAGGAAATGTATCCTAGAGATATGGGGGGTTCCATACCTGTGTGACTAGGACAGTGTGATACCCTGTGCAGTAGTAGAGAAGTTCAAAAGAGGGGTGGTTTTTTAAATTTTTTTTAGGTTTTTTTTTTTCAAGGCAAATGGGGTTAAGTGGCTTGCCCAAGACCACACAGCTAGGTAATTATTAAATGTCTGAGGCTGGATTTGAACTCAGGTACTCCTGACTCCAGGGCCGGTGCTCTATCCACTGGCCACCTAGCCGCCCCAGAGAGGTAGTTTTGGGGGAAAAGATAATGATTAATTTATATTTTGGCAAGACAAAGTGACTTAAGTGACTTGCCCAAGGTCACACAGCTAGTAAGTGACGAGTGTCTGAAACTGGATTTGAACTCAGGTCCTCCTGACTCCAGATGTTTTAGCCACTATGCCACCTAGCTTGCCCCTAGATAATGAGTTCTAGTTTGGATACATTGAGTTAAGAGAAGTACCACATGTCTAATAGGCATTTAGTGAGGTGGGAGTCATAGGCTGTGCTCCTATTTCTCTTGGACTTGCTCTGTCTTTGGGCCTGAATTTAGAATGAGTGGAGGAGAAGCTTGTGATTGAAGAGCCACGTGGCTTGACCACTTTGACCAACTTCTCTGCGAGTTAGACTTTTTTGCTTAGGAGAGGTCTGGGTCCAAGAGAACTGTGGATTTTTAAAAGCTTTGGATCTTTAGGCTGTTTTATCAGTGACCTCACCTTGCTCCCAGTGCTGTCTGGCTTTCCTGGAAGAGAAAGGAAAACATTAGGTGCTTTCCACTTTCTAATTGATAGGTTTCTGTACCTTGAGAATTGAAAGAAACCTTGCAATCATGTCACAGAGAAGGTTAGAACTGAAGGAGCACCCCTTAAAAGACCATATTTTCCAAACCCTCCTATTATGTGAAGGTAGAAACCAAAGCCTTGGGAGGGGAAGGAATTTACCCAAGGTCATGTAGTAAGCAAGTGGAAAGAAAAGAGAACAGAATCCAGTCCCTTGTTTACTTCAGCTAGTGAAGGCATCAAGTCATATTTTCATTTTCCATCTTCCTCTGCTCTCAGCATACATAGGTATTTAATAAATGCTTGTGAATTTGAAGTTTTTAGAGAGGCACCTTTGTATAGTAGAAAGATTATTTGGCCCTAGAGACAAGGATTCTGGCCTGGCCCAACATTTCCCAGTCAAGTGGCTCAGGAAATTTACCTCCCTGAAATGACTCTGTAAAATGAGAATAAAATGCCTCCTGATAGGGTTGTTGAGAGGATAATAATGCCTTGTAATTCTTAAGTCTAAATAACCTAAATGATCCTTGGGGGTTATTACTATATTTCAAACTCTTTGTAAGGTTGGGCAGTTCTCTTTCCTTCTCTGGACTGTAGTTTTCCCATCTGTAAAATTAGGGCTTTGGAGTAGAAGTGTTTAAGGTTCTTAGGGGTCACATATGTTAGCCTAAAATCTTAATCCTTTACTTTGGTTTGAGTCTTCTTGGACACTCTAGTTTAGGAGACTTTTCTTCCCTCTGGTGATGTGGGCTGAGGACCTAACTAGAGACTGGGTCTCTGAGACAGTGATAAGAACTTAGAGAAGCAGCTGTGACTTGAAGTCCCTACTTCTTTCCCTTATCTATCAGGAAAGGGAACTTCTGAAGGATGCTATTCAAGGGATCCTGGTCATTTTCACAGAATATGAATTGGCGACCACCTCTGAGTCTGCTTCCCTAGATCCAAATGTGAGCAAGAGTTCTCTCATGATATTGTGTCTGACAAGTTCTAATGACTTCATATCGAGCATAAATTCATTTCTCTTTGCTACTACTTCCCATTTTTCTTGGGGACAAGCAGAAATTTCCTTCAATCCTGGAAGACAGCACTTCTAGAAGGGAGGAATTATAATTCTTTCATGTATCATGGAAAGAACCTGACTGTGGCATCAAAGGACCTGAATTCAAATATCTCATTCTATTTGGACAGATGATTGGATTTTGGTTCATATGGTCCTTGGAGAAAATAGAGGTTAAGTGAGTTGCCCAAAGTCTCATAGATAATACAAGTATTGGACCTTTTATGGTTTCCTTAACCATAAAATGAGGGGATTGAATTAGATGGCTTCTGGGGTCTCTTCCAATATAAGATTTTTAATCTTTTGAAGTCAGTTAAATTAAGTGTTGGATAAGCTATTTGTTCTTAGTGCTTGGCAGGGCAAATGAATTAATTTCATTTTAACAAACATGTAGGAAGAGCTTATTCTGATTTGAGGTTTGAGAGAAAGTGGCAACTTGGCATGAGGGAAGAGCTTTGGAGTTTGGAGGCCTGGGTTCAAATTTTGATCCTGCACCTGACTCATTTTGTGAATGTGGGCTCCTTCTCTAAAATGCAGGTGATCATACCAGTACTCTGTAACTCCTAGGGCAGTGGTGAGGAAAGCATTATAATATTCTAGAAATGAGAATTATGGTGCCCTTTTAAAAAAAACCTACTTATTTATTTAGTATTTTATTTTTCCCTGGTTACATGTAAAAACAATTTTAAACATTTGTTTCTAAAACTTTGAATTCCAAATTCTCTCCCTTCCTACCACTTCCCCATTGAGAAAGGAAGCAATTTGATATAGTGTATAAATGTGTAGTCATGCAAAACATTTCCATAATAGTAATGTTATGAAAGAAAACATACACCCCCTTTCAAAAAAAATAAACCTCAGGAAAAATTAAGTAAAAAAAGTATGCTTCAATTTGCATTCAGACATATGGTGGTTGTCTTTACTTTTATTGGAGTCCTTCCTTAAGAAATGAATTCAGTTTGTCCTTGGGTGGGAATGGAAATATTTTAGTGGTGTGCCACAGGTGGGGAAAGTGACAGGTGTGCATAAGAGATGGGAGTAGGGCAGAAGGGGGATTTCCTTTTTTAGGCCAAATAGGACTAAAGGAAGTTGATTAGTTGGAGGGAGTTGGGATTTTCAAAGACTGTTTTGAGGAAGGGGGGGGGTGGAGGCCTTGTTAGATTGGGTAAAAGGTAGTGGATATGGTGAATTCTGGTTTAGGAGTTGGACAACTTGAGGTTCATTTCTCATTTTGCTTCTTAGTACCTGTGTGGCCTTGGGCCTCTCTGTTCCTCAGTTTCCTCTTCTGTAAAATGAGGGAGGTATACTAGATGGTCCCTAAGGCACTGGAAGCACAGGATGTCAGTAATACTGACAAATTATACGTTAGCATCTTGGGTATTCAAGACCCTCCATATGCTGGTTCCTGGACTTCTTTTTCTGACTTACAACTTTTTGTTCATAGAGTTCTACTGCCTCAAATACTCACCCCCATTAAAATTACCCTCATGCTGTTTCATGAAACCCTCTCAATCCATCTATCATTCCAACGCTGAAAGAGATTTTTGGTTTCTTCAACAACAACAAACACTTGCTCAGTGCCTGCTGCTGGGGACATAAGAACAAAAAATAATCCCTTCCCTCAAGGAACTTATATTCAATTGGGAAGGAACCAATGTATACAGATACAAGTAAGTACAGTTCACTTGGAGCAGAAAAAGTTGTATGACAACTGCAGGCATCAGGAAAGACTTTGGTTTGGAGGGGGCACTAAAAATCTAGATGGAAGCTAGAGTCTGAGATACTAAGAGGCAGAGTGAGATGAGAGGCATGGTTTATGTTTCATACATACCATCTCTGATCTGTCAGGAAGTGTCACTGGGGGTGGGTGGGAAGTCCTCTAGTGATTCAGGTAGAACAAATTCTCACATTGGTGCTGTTGAAAATGTATGTCTCGTAACCTACCATCACTGGTCTGTTAGGAAGGCGTGTTCAAAGATATTACTGGAGATGGTATGCCAAGCAAGAATGTATGGTGGAAAGTTGGAAGGGTAGTCAGGAGCTAGACCATGGAGACCTTTAAATGTTACAGACAGGAATTTCTGTTTTATCCTAGAAACAGGATAGAGGAGTCACAGAAAATATCTGAGAAGGGGAATGACAGTGACATGACCCAAGTCTGTGTTTCAAGGATGTTAAGTTAATTTAGTAGCTATGAGGAGAATAGATTAGAGAGGAGAGGGGAAAGAGGAAAACCAGAAGACCACTTAGGAAGGCTGTTGGACCTGTCCAGACAAGGGGTGATGAAAGTCTGACCTAAGATGGATGATTGAATGAGTAGGAAAAAAGGGGACAGATAGGAGATGTGATAGATAAAACATAAATACTACTTGTCAACTACTGAGTCTTGGGAGAGAAGGGAAGAGGAGACAAGGATACTGTAATCCCTTTAATAGAAATGGTAAATTTTGGAGAAGGATAGGTTTGAGGTCAGTGCTAAGGAGCCCTGTTTGGGGCAGGTTAAATTTGAGGTGCTATTGAAACACTCAGTTTGGGGGTAGAATAGAATTTAAGAGTCATTTGATAGATGAGGAGTCAACCCTCAAGATACTTGAAGTTCAGAATGTTAGAATAGATGATGTCAGAGCTGGAATGAACTTCAGAGACCATCTGTCAACTAAGTGGTTCAGTTAAGAAGATCTGAATTCACATCTAACCTCAGATACTTACTGACTGTGCAACCTTGGGCAAGTCACTTAATCTCCTGGAAAAGGAAATGATAAACCACTTCAGTATCTTTGTCCACCAATATGGTCCATGGGGTCATGAAGAGTCAAACACAACAGCAGCAGCCCAATCCTCTTATTTTACAGATGAGAAGACTGATTCCCGGAGAAGGGAAGGAAATTGGTCAGGGTCTGCTAGAACATGGAATGACAAGAACTAGAAGAGACCCTAGTTAGTATAGTATGATATTCATTTTTTAACTTAAATTTTAAAAATTTTGAGCTTAAACACCAACAAAACGGGCACATTCATAAATGAAGTAGAACAGAAAAATGAGGATTGTACATAAAACTACCTGTCTCTGTTACCTTCAGCTTGCTTTTCCTTTTAAGTATATGATAAATAATTAAATATGTAACTTACAAAGCTATCCTTGTTTATATTTTCTTCTTCCTTCTGTTCTCTCTTTGCATTAAAGAAAATGCTTGTGAACTCATTTTCTTTTTGTTCTTTGTCAGCTTTATTGCTAGTTCTCCCTTCACTCTTCTTTTCACCTTTTCATTGGGGCTGGGGATAGGAAACCCTCTAACAATAGTAAAACAGAACAAATTCTCACATTGGTGCTGTCTAAAATTGTATGTCTCATAATGTTATCATTATGCTTCATCATAATTCCTTTGGAATCATGGCTGATCACTGAGCTGATCAAATGCCAGAGTTCCTAAATCTCATCTTGAGTTTTTTCTTCATGATGTTATTTTATACATTATTTTGATTCTTCTCACTTCAAATGCCCTCATTGTACAGAAGAGGAAACTGAGGCCCAGAGAAAGGAAGGAACTCACTCAAGGTTATAGAATGAGTCATCTGGGCAGAGTTAGACTCCAACAAAGTCATCCCAAGTCTCAGGCCAAAACCCTTACTATTGCATCTTGGAACTCAAGAAATCTTACTGTTTGAAGGAATGATTGATTCTCTAGCCTCAGGTCCCCAAGGTGATTTTTCTCCATAGCTCAGGTTTGTTTGTCTCCCACAGGTTTGTTTGTCTCCCACTGGATTGCTATATTTCCCTTCCCTCAATCCTCACTCCCACCCTGGAAAAAAAAAAACAACCTACAATCCCTGGGGATAGTAGGAGGAAATGACTGAGCAGCCTTCTGTCTGCCCTGCTAAGGGGAGGGGATCCTGTAGCCCTTAGAATGGGATGAGATCACCAACATCTGGGAGAATGAGCTGAGCTGGAGGGAAGAGGAAATCTCTCCTGGCTGGGAAGGACTGATTGGAGGAGCTTGTTGGAGGCCAGGATGGGTGGTTTGGGGGAATGTCAGAAATTTAGGCCTCCAGGAGGTTTGAGGAGTCATCCTGTCTTTTGGGAGGGGGGTAGTCTTGAGAGCTGGTTGCAAGGAAGATCTTTCTAAGCATTACAGCTGTCCTACAATGAACTGACTGGGCAGTGTCAGGAAGCTCCCTGTCACTGTGTGTCAGTGATATTTGTGAAGATGGCTCTAGGGGAGAAGGTTAGTCTGGGGTGAGCACTAAAGTTCTGATATTCTGTGACTAGATTCCTGCAAACAGAGGATTTTAGAAAGGCAGCTAGGTGGCACAATGTCCAGAGAACCTGGAGGCAGGAAGATCTGAGTCTAAATCCTGCCTCAGACACTTGAACTTGGTTAAGTCACTTAATTTCTGTGCCTCAGTTTCCTTATCAGTAAAATTGGGATATCTACCTCCTAGTGTTTTGAGGATCAAATGAGATAGCATACATGATTTTGTTGTGGAGTCATGTCCAACTCCTCCACATGAGTCAAAGATACTGGAGTAGTTTGAAATTTCCTTCTTCAGCTAATTTTACAGATGAAGAATTAAGGCAAATAGGGTTAAGTGACTTGCTTAGGGTCACACAACTAGTAAGGATCTGAGATCAGATTTAAATTCAGTTTTCCTGCCTCTAGGCTTAGTATTGTATCCACTAGGTCATATAGCTACCCCTTCATATCTGAAGCATCTTGCAAACTTTAAAGTTTTAAAGTTCTATATAAACATTAGCTATTATTGCCGTTGCCTTCACAGTTAGTATTTTTTTTTTATTACTGAGAGAAACTTGGCCATTTTAATTCAACTCCTTTTACAGATGAGGAGACCAAAACTCAGAGAAGGAAGATGATTTATTAAGGGTCCCATGGACAGTGTCACAATGATTTAAATTTGCCTGACATCCTGTTCCAACATTCTCCTTTTCAGATAGCCCTTGTATGCAGAATCCATTTGCTTAGTATTGTGGTAGAAGAGACCCTTGGTTGGAGAGCCAGGAGATCTGAGTTCTAGACTAGACTAGATTTGGCCATTGCTTTGTTCTGTGACCTGAGGCCCATTTGAGAATAATCCCTGACCCACAGGACTGCTGCTTTGAGGTTCAAATGAGGTACTTTGTGTGAATGTCCATTGCCAGTAACAAAGCATGACCTATATGTGGAGTGAATTTTCCCTTCTGTCCCTTAGAGGTGTCTCATGGAAGAGAGTTAGCTATATAATTCCTTCCCTAGTGATCTAGCTAGGTGTTACTCTGGAAAGGAATTCTCTTCAAAGCTGAATTGAACTGAGGATTTATGATATCTAAGCTTCTTCGGGTTCTGGGTCCATTCATTAAATTCTCCTTTAACTATAAGACCATAGATTCATAGTTGGGGGAGAGCTTGAAGGAAACTGAGGCAACAGGATAAGTGTGTTCCCCAAAGTCACACAGACAATACAAATTAGAGCTGGAATGTTGGCCCAGGTCCTCATATTCTCAAACCAGTGCGTTCTCCACTAGATTACATGGCCCTTTATATATAACACGACTTTACATTATTCTTTTGGTGTCTGACAGGCTGCTTTGCTGTTCTGAACTAGTGACACCTGAGGCCCACCTGAACTTGAATTTCCCAATATATGCTGTATAGGTAAAGTTATCATTTGAGAAGATTTTGCTAGTCTGTCAATTTACAGTTTAAGTCATCTGTCTGTACCAGGTGTCTTATATTTGGCTGGGCCCCATGGGAGACAGAGGGAGGAGCAGACTAGATCCCTGATCTCAGGGAGCTCACATTTTGGGGCAGTGGAGGAGAAACAAGACTCACATGGGGCTTTCTGTTTGATTAAACTCAAAGTCAGCATTCTCTCCTTCCCTATCCCCATCAGGGCTAGTCTGGCCTCTCCCCTAGGCAGTTGCAGGGCCCAGCTATCATTTCCCAAGAAGAGTAGAGTTAAATCCAGGATCTGTAATCTTTTTTTCTCCCACCTTCCATGTTGCCTCCATTCTGGCCTAACAAGGCCAATCCAGAACTATCCTGACTTCATGAGAATGTTAGCTTTAAAGTGTGGGGAGCAGTCAGTTGGATTGTGGGGCTTTGATCCTCAGGTGCTGTAGAAATTGGGAATTCAGTCTTTGTTGAATTAATGATGACTGGGGAGCAGAGAGATCAGGGCTAGGCTAAGTGATGAAAGAAGACTTTCTGGAGGATGTGGGGATTGAACTAGACCATTATCTTCAGAGACTTAGAACTGGAATGAACTTTGAGAGGCCATTTGGTCTCAGTTCCTCTTTTGCAGATAAGGAAACTGAGGCTTAGCAAATTCTGGTAATTGCCCAAAGCACATCAAGCCAGGGTATAGCTGATGGCAGATCTGAGATTCAAATCCATACATTGGTCTCCAGGTAGAGCATTCTTTCAACTATCTGAAGAGCTAAGAGAAATTTGAGGCAATTGAAGAGGGGAAGAAGAAAGAAGGTAGGCAGAGCAGTGGGGTAATGATTGAGAACACATGGTGGTGGTAGTAGGCTTCGTAGAGAGGACGAAATTAGCTGGAATGGGACAAGTACATTCTGAAAATCAGGGAGAAGAAGATATAGGCAATGTACTTGATCCTCTTATTCTTAGAAAATGATGGTTCTGGTCCTTGGGGAGAATTGCTGGGCCATAGTTTTATAACTCTGAGTGTAATTCCAGATTGCTCTACAAAATAGTTGATCAGTTTACAGTTCCACCAATAGTGTATTAATGTACTTATTTTTTCACCTTCCCTCCAACATTTATTTTCCCCTTCTATTATTTTAGCTAGTCTAATAGATATGAGATGATATCTCAAAGTTGTTCTCTCCTTCCCTATCCCCATCAGGGTTCTGGCCTCTCCCCTAGGCAGTTGCAGGGCCCAACCATCATTTCCCAAGAGTAGAGTTAAATCCATATGTAAAATACATTTCATATAATTTATATATATATATATATATATATATATATATATCCTTTGATCATTTATCAATTGGGGAATGACTCATTATTATAAATTTGACAGTTTTCTCTATATTTGAGATTTGAGATCTTTGTCTAAGAAACTCTATAAGAATCCTCCTCCCCTCCAGTTTTCTGCTTTCCTTCTAATCTTGGCTACATTGGTTTTATTTGTACAAACCTTTTTAATTTAACATCAAAATTATTCATTTTATATCTCACAGTTCTCTCTACCTCGTTTGTTCATAAATTTTTCTATACTTAAGTCTGAAAGGTAATATATTCAGTTTTGCTTATGATAACTCCCTTTATATCTAGGTCATGGTGTAAGATATTGTATACCCAATTTTTTCCAGATAATTTTTCAGTTTTCTCAACAGTTTTTGCCAAATAGTAAATTCTTATCCCCCAAAGCTCAAATCTTTTACATTTGTCAAACGCAAAGATTCTGTGATCATTTAGAACTGTGTCTCATATGTCTACTCTATTCCACTGATCCTCTTTTCGATTTTTAATCACATAATTTTGATTATGTTGCCTTATAATACAGTTTATGATCTGGGATTGCTAAACCTCCTTCTTTTATATTTTTTTTTATTAATTCCTTTTATATTCTTGACCTTTTGTTCTTTCATCTGAATTTTTTTATTTTTTCTAGCTCAGAAAAATATTTTTTGATAATTTAATTGAGAAAGCATTGAATAAGTAGATTAGTTTAGGTAGAATCTTTGTTATTATTATTACATTGGCTCTGCCCACTTAGAAATAATTAAAATTTCTCCAATTATTTAAATATTTGTGTTTTGTAATCATCTTCTTGTATAAATTATATTCATAGCCCATATTCCTGAGTTGTCTTGGCAGATACACTCCCAGGTATTTTATGCTATGTTATTTATAATGGGATATCTCTTGCTATCTCTTGAAGGGTTTTGTATAGAAATTCTGATGATTTATATGAGTTTATTTTATATCCTGCTACTTCGCTAAAGCTACTAATTGTTTTAACTATATTATCATTTCTGATATGGACCCTGTAGTCCCTTCCTTACTTCGCTAAAGCTACTAATTGTTTTAACTATATGATCATTTCTGATATGGACCCTGTAGTCCCTTCCTTACCCCAGGGTTGATCTTTTCACTGAGGCAGTTCTTGCTAGTAAATAATGTCACATGGGTTCTAGTCCTGGCTTTCCCACTGATTTTGCTTTTTGATCATGGCAAAGACATTTGCTTTCTCTGGGTCTCAGTTTTTCCTATAAGTAAAATGAAAGCTTTGAACTGGATAGGCTCCAATGCCCTTTTGTTCTTTTATTTTACAGTCTGTGTGGGAGAAGGGATGGATCCATGGCACTGCTAGCATGTAGAGACTTCAGGAGAGACTTTAAGCTTTGAGATCTCTTCCAATCCCATCTTTCTCTCTGAGATTAAAAAAAAATTACAGTATTAAATGGCTATTTTGCTGTCTAAAAGTAGAGTGGACTGCTTAGATAGGCAGTGATTCTCTTTTATTGGTGGTCTTTAAGTACGAAATAGATGTCCAAGTATGTTGATCTGGGTGACCTCTGAAGTCTCTTTCTACCCTGAGATTCTTTGATTTTCTTTTCTTGGACTGAGTGACCATTTGTGATCAGACAGATCATTTTACCTGAAACTTTTATTGTTTGTGCAGAATAAAATCTCCTGACTTTAACATACCACTTAGTCTTGAGTTTGTGAACCTTGGGACAGAGTCCCAACCTTTATGCTTACTGTTATTAGAATCCCTGGAAGAGTTCTCCATTACTTCTCTATAGCCATTGACATTTGTAATCTCTTTCCTAATTGCTCTTTTAAAATTATTGTTTTATTCAATCCTTAAAAGGTCTTATTTGTTTTTATAACAGTCATTTTCCCTAAAAGCACTCACTTCCTCCATTGAACTCTTCCTTGTAACAAAGAAAAAGATCCCTTCTATCCTTCCCCTTTCTTTCCACCCCCATTGAGGGAAGAGTAGAATGTTTTAGGATCAAGTTTTGTTCATTACAAATTCATTCATTTGACTGTCTTCTATTGTTGTCTTTTGCATCATTGTCCTGGTTATGCATATTGGTCTTCTGGCTTTGTTTTCTTCATTTTTCTTTTTTTTTCCATGCATATTTCCTTATGTTTCTCTGAGTCCCTTATGTTTGTTTGTTCATCCATTCTGAAATAAAAGGGCATATGCCCCTCTCTCACTCCCTTCCCCCTGTTTTTTGCTCCCATAAAGATTGCTGCTGCTATAAATATGAAATCAATCTTTTTTGGGGTATATTCCACATAGTGAAATCTTTAGGCAAAAAAGCGGGGGAAACCATTTAGTGACCTACATAATTCCAGTTGTTTTCCAGAATGTTTGGATCAGTTCACCGCTTTACCAACAGTGTTATTATTGTGCCTGTCTTTCCATAACCTTTCTACCATTGACTGTTTCCACTTAAATAAATCATTTTTGCCATTTTGAGTAGTGTGAGGTAAGACCTCAAAATTATACTTTACCCATTAGTTTTGTTCTTGAATCCTTAACCATATTCCTGTAAGAAGCTGACTGGGTAAGGATGATTGTCCTTGTTTTGCAGGACTGGAAACTGAGGCTAAGGAAAGTTCAGGAATTTTCCCGTTGTTGTATAGTAATTCAAGTGGCACAACTGGGACTAGTAGGACAAGGGTCAATTCCTGATTACTAGGCCAATGTTTTGTTTTGTTTTTTATTTCCACTCTGTTAACACTGCTTCAATAAGAGGTGGTTGCTAAGCAAGCATATAGTGTGGATAATAGTGATAATGATAATATTTAAATGGAACTGTGATTTCCTTCATGTGGGTGTTCTCTTTGTTGATCCAAAACCTGACCTTTCCATTCCTTAGTAGATAATTTTTTGTGAATTTCTGTGAAAAAATACATTTCCTTGGCCATCTAGATCTAGAGGGGAAAAAACACAATATCTGAATGCATACTATGTTCATTTTTTAAAAATCTGTGTTTTTCCTTTCCTCTCTCATGGTATTCCCCTTACACCTAATTCCCCAACATAAAATGACTAATGTGTAAGTATGTTAAACACAAATGTACTGTTCAACTTTTACCATACTGTTTGTCACCATGGGGGGGGGGCAGGGAGGGAAGGGAGGGTGGTAGAAAAATAAATTTTGCAAATGGCTGAGTATTGAAAAACTATCATATAATTGGAGAGCTAAAATAAAATTTCAATAAAAAAATAAAGATACATTCCCTGATGATACTCTTAAGCTTGGCAGATCTTCAGACCACAGGCACACAAACACATGCCTACACATTCATATTCATATCTATCCTTCAAACGTTTGTTTTTTAAAAGAAAGTTTTATTCATGGTCTTTTGATTTTTCATAGCTGCATCATGTCTTTTCTCTTTTTTGACACTGCAACTATTCTGGTGAAGACTCATCCTCATCATTTCATGACTGGATTGCTGTCATAACTTGCTGGTGAGGGGGGGGGTCTCCCGGGTCTCCCTGTTACAAGTGTCTACTCATTCCAATCCATCCTTCATTCAACTATCTGACCTTATCAAGTAAATTCCAGTAAATTTCCAGTAAATTTTTTCCAGTAAATTTCCTGTAAACTCCAATTGTTCCTTTTTACCTCCAGAATCAGATATGAAATTCTCTATTTGGTTTTTAAAACACTTCATAAAACCTGGTCCCTTTTTACCTTTCTAGTCTTCTTTTACCTTATTGCCTCTGACTCATACTCTTTGTTCCAGTGACACTGGCCACTTTACCCCTTCCTCCAACAAAACACTTTGTCTTCCAATTCCAGACGTTTTTTTCTTGCTGTCCCTCATGCCTTGGAACTTTGTCTGTCTTCATCTTTAATCTCCTGCCTTCATTGACTTTCTTCATGTATTGGTTAAAGTCCTACTTGCTGCAAGATATCTCTCAGTCCTTCTTCATGTCTTTTTCCGCAAAGCACCCCAATATTTCCTGAATATATCTTGTTTATAGAGCACCATGCCTAATCAGGAAGACCTGTGTTCAAATTTGACCTCAGACACTTAACTAGTTTACACACTTCCTCATCTGTAAATGAATTGGAGAAAGAAATGGGGTAACAAAGTTGCACATAGTTGAAACCACGAACAAACAGCAATAACAACAAAATATATTGTTTGTATATAGTTGTTTGCACATTGTTTCCCTTTTAAACTTTGAATTCCTTCTCATCAGGAACAGCATTTTTGCCTTTCTTTGTGTTCCAGAGCTTATCCCAAAGACACTTAAAAGTTCTCATAGAGTAATTGACTGACACCCTACATCCACACTCCCATCCATCTCCTCAGTCCTGTAACCAAGAATACAGGTAATCAAAACATCAACTCCTGGTTGTGTCTGACATTATATGCCTCATGCTGTACCTGCAGTCCACCACCTCTGTGCAGAGAGCATCATCAGTTCTCTGAATTGCTTAATGGTATAATGAAAATTCAGTTTTTCAGTGTTCTTTTCCTTTACATCATTGTGTGTGTCAGTTTGTTATAGTTCTTTTATTTTGATCTGTTCAAGTTCAAAAAGTCTTCCAGTTTTCTCTGAATTTTTTATGTTCTTTGAAATCTTTCTAATTTGGGTAGGCACTAACAGGTAACTAAGTTCTGGCCTAGCTTTATGGTTCTTTCAGTCATTGAAGGACAAGACAACAATGGAGGAATAACAAGTCATATCCACAGAGGGCTACACAATTTAAAAGCATTTGTTTTACTCTATGGGGCAAATAAACCTACTTGAGAAAAACCGTTGGTTTTGGATTGAGAAGGTGGATTTACCATCCAAGTTGGACTCTTGGACTTGATAGTTTTATTCCCTGTGGCTTTGGGAAAGGCATTTCCCCTACTGAGGACCAGTTTCTTCATTAGAAATAGAATAGTAGGGGGGCGGCTAGGTGGCGCAGTAGATAGAGCACCGGCCTTGGAGTCAGGAGTACCTGAGTTCAAATCCGGACTCTGACACTTAATAATTACCTAGCTGTGTGGCTGTGTGGCCTTGGGCAAGCCACTTAATCCCATTGCCTTGAAAAATCTTAAAAAAAAAAAAAGAAATAGAATGGTAGGAAAAGTCCTGGATATGGAATCAGAAACCCTGACCTTAAACCCCAACTCTCATATCATACTTTGTCATTGTCTGACCTCAGCCAAGTTACTCTCTCATCTCCAGTTAAGTTATCTTTAAAATGTGAAGGGGTTATACTTGGAAGCCTCTAAAGTTCTTTACTACTTTAAATCTATCTGATTTTTGAATTGCAAAACTACTATTAGGCATGTTGTCAGTGTGGTTCAGCCAGACTTTAAAAAAAAGGATTTGCCACCCTTAGAAGCAAGATGAACTGGTGGTTAGATATTAATACAGTCATATAGATACAGAACTGTTAGATGACTGGAGGCAGCTAAATGTGGCCCTACTACTATTATTACTACTGTTGCTGCTGCTGCTGCTGTTCTTGTGTCTTCATTCTGTGACCCTATGGACCATAGTAGGCCAATACTATCCATGAACTTTCTTGGCAAATGTACTGGATGATTTACTATTTCCTTTTCCAGTGGATTAAGGCACTTGCCCAGGATCATACAGTTAGCCAGTGCTCACAAGGGATCAGAAGTGATACCAGGACACTCTGAAGGTCTTTCTTAAGAACTTTAGAATTGATTGTACAGTTTGGGAGACACTGGCACAATACCGCCCAGCATGATGTACCCTCATCAGAGAGGCATTGTGTTCTATGAGCAAGGCAGAATGGAAGCAGCTCAAAGGAAATGTGAGATATGTAAGTTTAGAGTAAGCACCCCAGGTGTTTACCTGGACTAGTTGTGCCCAACCTGTGGTAGAGCATTCCAAGTTCATATTGGTCTGATCAGCTGCAGTCGAACACACTGTTTTTTGTCTCAAACATAAGTGATGTCATTTTGATCTTCTTTGATAATAAAAGACAAGAATCAGCCACTACTCTCCAAAGATAGGCATTGATGGATGTTTAAAAGATGTCTTTAGTAGGGTCCCCATCTGTCCTGGGCCTTATTCTATTCAATATTTTTACAAATGGCATGGACAGAGATATAAAGGGGTTGGCTAATATAGCATATGATCAGACTCCATAAAGTGATATATAGACTAGAATGATAAGCCCAATCTAATAAAATGACATATAATAAGATAATGTGAATTTTTTACCATTGGGTCCACAAATCAACTTCACAAGTTCTTGGTGATGTGGCAAGATTAACCTTAGGTAGGGATTTGGATGGGCTACATATTTCTTATGAGTACACCATAGCAAGGAAAATGTAATGAGATCTAAATCTAAGGACAGAGAAGCAGATGGTGGGAGAGCAGGGTCAGAGCACTACTTGAGATTGATATTCAGTTCAGGGTGCTATGTTTTTTAGGAGAAGGATAATCAGGATGGTCAGAGGACTGGAGACCACACTGTATTAGGATGATCTGAAGGGCTTAAGAAGACTTGGAGTAGACATGACGCATGTACCATGACCCTGCTTGGGGGAGCCTGGGAATTTGGTGCCTAGGAAAAGTCAGTTTATTAGAGGACAGATGCTTTGACTTTCATGGCCCTCCCTGTTCAGAAGATTTAAGGTCTGGGGCTCATGAAACACCTTTGGGGTGATTGTTTGATCCCTTGCCCATCTCTGAGTTTTGTTTTTCTGCAATTGGGAAAAGCTAGATGAAGAAGCCAAGTGATATTGTATTGATCCTGGCATCAGGAAAATTTGAATTCAAATTCCACTTCAGATTATTGGCAGCTGTGGGGCCCTGGCCAAGTCACTTTACCTCTGATTGTCTCAGTTCCCTCTTCTGTAAAATGAGGATGATAGTAATTTCTCCTTTTGTAGATCTGAGGTAGTTAAATGGTGCAGTGAATAAAGTTCCAGGCCTAAAATCAGGAAGACCCATTGTGCTGAGTTCAAATCTGGTCTCAGACATTTACTAGCTGTGTGACCCTGAGCAAGTCATTTAACCTTGTTTGCCTCAGTTTTCTCATCTGTTAAATGATCTGGAAAAGGAAATGGCAAACCACTTCAGTTATCTTTGCTAAGAAAACCTCAGGGGTCAGGAAGAGTCAACGTAACTGAAAAAACAACTGAACAACAATGCCTCCCTGGTTGTTGTGAAGATCAAATGAGATAATATTTGTATAACCCCTGTCATATAACAGGCATTATATAAATGTTTATTCCTCCTTCCTCCACTTCCCCCTCCCCCAAGCCCTTTTTAAATGATGTTTTATCTGATTTTTTTTATTACTTTATATAACTTATCTTAAAGATTAGCAAACCAAGATGGGGGGGGACTTTCCCAAGATGTCATAAAGAATTAGTAGCAGAAACCATACTTGAGCCTAGGTCCCTGAATTTGCAAATGAGTTTTAATTGGTGAACTTTAGCCTTTCCAAGGAGGGGGTGGAGAGAAGGAGAGGATTAATGTGATCTCCTTCCTCCAGGCCCCTCTGGATAGTTGTTTGGCTGCTGTTTGGAAGGGGTAGAGAGGAACTGAGCAGGGGTGAAAGGGAGGGAGGGAATGGGGAAATCACCCTCCCACCCCCTTTTCCATCCCCCACAGCTCCTAGAAAAGGACTAGAGTCACAGTGGTTTGAATCATGCTATGTTTGCTGTGGTATTTCCTAGAAATGTTGTTTTACAGATTGAGATAATAAGAGGAAAGAGAACTGGCTTCCAAAGCCTTTAATTTTCTGATTTTGTTTCTGTGGGCTCTCTCTGTCATACTAGGGAGATGGGACTATGACTTGGAGCTCATAATACCTCTTGGGGGCCTCTCTACTCTTTGTGGGAAATCCCACAAATATTTGTGAACCACCTACTATGTGCCTGCCCTGGGGGAGAGAACTAGTCTAGATAAGATCTTGTGTCATAGAATAAGCTCTGCCCTTGTCAGACCCATAGGCCTTGATGAAATGTGAATACCTATAATGTGCTAGAGGCTGTCATCCTTCCTTCTGTCCTTCTATGGGAGAACTGAAGGGGAAAATTTTTCCTAAAAGACATCAGGAAATGGTTCCTGGAAGAGGTGACTTGGAGTTTAACCTTTGATAATGGGTAGGATTTCAACAACATCCTTAAGACATTCAGTATAAAATTCATGTCTAATTTTGTCTAGAGAATAATGATCAACACTTGGGAGGTCTAGAAGTTTCTGTCCTCATGTTGCTCCCGACAAGAATTATAATGGCCTCCCCATTCCTGGACATTTGCTCCCCTATTTGCTCCTTTCTCATCTTGATTTCTTAGAATCTTTAGCTTCTTTTTGAGGCTCACACTTCCTACATGAGACTCTTCCTATGTCTCGGATTGGTGCACCTTTCCTCCTGAAATTATTTGCATTTACTTATCTGTATTCATATAAAATTACCCAGTAGAGTGCCATTTCCTTGAAGTCAATGACTTTTGGTACCCCCCAGTGTCTGGCACAGTCTAATGTGTATTTTTGGTCAGGACCTGTGATTTCATTGGAGTAGGCAGTTCCTGGGGAAGAAACTCTTCCTATTGAGATCAGCAGCTGTTCCCTGTCTTATCATTCTACTGGCCAGGGCCCTGAAACTTCTCCTGGGGTTGACTTGCTAGTATGTATCTGATGTGGTTCCTGAACTCAGGTATTCTTGACTCAGAGTTGGGTCTCTTAGCTCTACTCCTTGATGCCTCTCATAAAGTAGACCCTTCATAAGTGCATGCTGACATGAGTTGAAGGCTTTTAATGAAGATGTTTCAGGGAAACCTTTCTGGAGGATATAGCTTTTGAACTGGGCTTTAATGTATGGATTTGAAATTTAAGATGCTTAAAGGGGAGAAAGAAGATTCTAGGCCTAGAAGATCCAGGGCTCTTAAGAGGATGAAATGATGAAATGAGAAGAATGAGAAGAGAGATGGAAAAATGGCTCTGTGAAGCAGAGTCCTGGGTATAGGGATGAGTTCAAGCAAAGAAATTTCTAGAGATGCAGGAAAACATGGGATATTTGGATATAGAGGCCTCCTGTTTTGTTGCAGTGGTTGTTGTTTATCCTTCTTTTTTTTTTTTTTTTTTTGCAAGGCAAATGGGGTTAAGTGGTTTGCCCAAGGCCACACAGCTAGGTAATTATTAAGTGTCTGAGGTCAGATTTGAACTCAGGTACTCCTGACTCCAGGGCTGGTGTTGATTTGACTTGAAGAGAGACAAAATCATCAACCTCAGTCTCTCAGAGTCATTGAAGTCCATATACCCTGTTTGCTTGTGCTGTTAAGTGGAATATGGAAAGAAATACTAGAATGGTGGTAAATTTATAAAGGGTCTTAAATGCCATCAGGAGTCAGAACTTTACTGGGTGGGTAATAGGGAGCAATGGAAGTTCCTAAAACTTGTCTTTCTATTAAAAGATTTTATTTGAGTTTTTGAGTTTTACAATTTTTCCCCCCACCACGGAAAGCATTCTCTCAGTCTTCACTTTGTTTCCATGTTGTACATTGATCCAACTTGAGTGTGATGAGAGAGAAATCATATCCTTAAGGAATAAACAAAAAGTCTTAGAGATAGCAAGATCAGACAATAAGATTTTTTTTTCCTAAATTAAAGTTTGGACTTTGTTCAAACTCCACGGCTCTTTCTCTGGATACAGATGGTATTCTTCATTGCAAGCAGCCTAAAATTGTCCCTGATTGTTGCACTGATGGAATCAGCGAGTCCCCCAAGGTTGAACATCACCCCCATGTTGCTGTTAGGGTATACAGTGTTTCCCTGGTTCTGCTCATCTCACTCAGAACTTGTCTTTCTAAATCTTGAAACTTGACCCCAGCCTTGGTTTCCCTTTTTATTACTGGTTTATTTGACCATCATCTGACAGAGACTAAGTCTCTGGTCTGTAGTGAATCTGAATTTGGATTTCTTTTGGTACATTTATGTATGTATGCATGCATATGCTCATTTAATTTTGAAATTGGGTCTTCCCATATCCCTCAAGCTATAAGTTCAATAGTTTCTCTGACCCTAGTGCTAATTAGTGGACACTAATTGACTTGTAGGCAAACTGAGGCCCAGAACTCCCAAGCTGAGTGGATGGACCAGCATTGGCCTCTCCAGCCTCATTTACATTTTTGTGGTGGGTCTATAGATCGTCTCCTGATTCTACTTACTTCATTCTATAATACTTCATGGGGAAAAAAATAGCATGGTTCAGTGGAAGGAGCATTCATTGGCTTTGGACCTGCTTTGTGCCTGTGACTTTGAACAAGTCATTGCCTCCCTGAACCTCAGTGACTCATCTGCCAAGTGAGAAATCCCTTTCACTTTTAGTGTTACTTCTATGAACATTTATGCATGCATACATACATACATACATACGGGACTTTTCTCCATCTTTGACCTTGAGATATATATGCCAAATAGTTGACTTGCTCACAGCCTATTGGGTCTGGAGAGACAGAAGGCCCCCTCTTCCCACTCTGCCTCCCTCCCAGGGCTTTTAGGAGGATAAAATAAGATAGAAGCTTGTACACAGACTTTTTATTCAGTTTCAGGATTTGACCGAAAGCTCTCGGACTCCTTGGTATCCATGTCTGTGTTCTATCTCTGTGAGGGTTACTAGTGGAAGGGCTTGGGTACTCACTTTCTGGCTCAACATGACCACCCTTCCACCCCCACCACCCTTCCTAGTCATGCCCATTCAGATCATGGTCTGGGCACCAGAGGGACTCAGGCTTCTTGGAAACTAATACATCTGAGCCAACCCTCACGCCGGGGAGACAAAATGCCTATGAGTGGCCCCTGCTGGCTGGCAGGTCGGTGCGATTTATCGGCTGCTAGGGCCTTAATGGGGCTGCCGTCAGCGGCGCTGTTTGCTCAATGTTGTGTAGAAAGTTAATGGGGACCCAGCAGCTGTTGGTATTTGACTGGCTGTGTGTGTGGTGGGGGGATGGCTCACTCACCTCTGTCAGCTGTCTCGCCGCTCGGCGGGCCTGCTGGGGCTCACGGCACCGTGGAGAAGCAGCCTATGCGGCAGCGGGTATGGTCGGTGCCTGCCTGGCTTTGTGCCAGCCTGCTGTCTGCCTGGTACACAAGTGTTTATCCAGCAATTTTCTTGAAAATTGGTAACTTGGAGAAGGTGTTTTTTTTTTAAACTTTAGGCAAGAAGAGGAAGGAGTGATGTAGCTTAGGACCATTGGCGATGGCTGGCTAGGTCTGTGGATGGGCACGTGCCATGCCCACAAGTCCTTGGTTGACATGTCTTGTGTGTGTGCCAATGGACATCTCCAAATGCATGCATCCACATTGTTCCTTCTTTGTACTTGCAGCATCTGGGTTGGTGTGCTTGGTCTTGCTTCATTGGGTGTATGGCATCCGTACCTCTGTATACCTATCTGTGAATATATAGTCCTATGTTCTGCTCATGTGCAGGTGTCTCTGCCTCTGTTCTTTACATGTCTGTGGGTTTTCATGGGAGTAACTTTTGCCAACCTGCTCAGAGCTTAAGAATAGGTTTCTAAATTCAGAGTTTAGAAATAGACCTTAGCTACTCCAACCTCCTTAGTTTATTGACTAGAGAACTGAGGCTTGCAACAGAAGGGACTTGCCTGGGGTCACACAGGAAGTAGGTAGCAGATCTAGGGTTTGAACTCCAGTGGTAGAGTGGAAAAAAGAAACTGAATTTGGACTAAGGAGACCAGTGGTTAGGAGGCTACTCTGTAGGTCTCAGTTTCCCTGGCTGCAAAATGCAATGTGGATTAGATGACTTCTGATGTCTCTTTTGCTGATGAATCTTTTATCCTCTCTTCCTCAAATAGAGTATTCTTTCCATTGTTGTTCAGTTGTTTAGTCATCTTTTATTCTTTGTGCCCAAGAGACTGCCTTTTTCTTCTCCATTGGATTAAGGTAAACAGAGTTAAGTGACTTGCCTAGGGTCATACAGCTAGTATGTGTACAAGACTGGATATGAACTCAGGTTTTTCTGATTCTAGGCCCAGCACTGTATCCATGAGCCATCTAGCTGTTCTGTTCTTTTCATTTCCTATGTTTTGTCTACGTAAATACAGAGCACAGACTGTCTTTTGTCTTTCTTTGTGTCCTCAGTGCTTAGCATTTTGCTTCCTCCATAGTTGGCTTTTATAAATGATTATTGACAGATTCTGCATACCGGAGGTGCTTAATAAATGCTTATTGACTGTGCATGCTTCACTTGTTTATCATGGGCACCTATACTTGCATGTACACACTTTGTACTGGGGAAACATCTGTGTGTGCCTGTGTATTCTGCACTAATGTACATGTTTGTCCATTTGAATCTGGTGCATCTGTGCTTCAGGTATCTGGCTTGGTAAGCACACTCTGGGTGTGTGTTCTGGATATCCTTGAAGGTGTAAATGTGTGTGCCTGCTTTGCCCTCTGCCCACATGTGCTTGATTAAAATCCTCCACCACTTTAGGATCAACCAGCCTGTCCTATGTGGGAAAATGCAGGGATCTGACGACTGTGGCTTTGTGTGCGTGTGTGTGTGTGTGTGTGTGTGTGTGTGTGTGCACGTATGTGTTTCTGTGTCTGTCTATTCCTCTGGGTGTCCGTGTGTATTTTGATATGTTCATTGTAATGGCCTCTGGGACCGAGCCTCCTGGCTCCCATAGACCCTTCTCTTTGCATTTGCTGCCCCCACAGAGTGTCACCATCTATACCCTACATGCACAAAGTCATTTGCCTGGGTCTCTACCAATAGAATTTAAGTTCCTTGAGGAGAGGGACTACTTTTGCCTTTCTTTGTATCCTACAGAATTTGGCTTATTTGTTGATTGACTCATGGATTGATTGTCTTCCCTAGATGCTCAAGCAACTCTCAGTTGGGGATTAAGAGCCTGAAATCTAAATCTTTAGTCAAAATCCTTTTCTGGGCAAGACTGATCAGTTTTTCTGGTTCTCAGTTTCCTTATCTCTAAAATGAGAAGAATTATTCTAGATGACTTCTAAGTCCTTTTTCAGTTCTAAATCTAACAAAGGGTTTAAATCTTAGAGTAGACCTAAGACCTTAAAAAAACTAAGGGACTAACTTGATTTTATATTCCAGATGAGACTCTCTTCTAGACACTGGGGGGAGAGGCAATACAGGTATTCCTTGTCTTGTCCATGCAATAGTAGACAGAATGTGATCCAGGTAGGAAGGAGGGAGGATGGATACAGCTGTCAAGAAGGAAGGAAGGGGGGGCAGCTAGGTGGCGCAGTGGATAGAGCACGGGCCTTGGAGTCAGGAGTACCTGAGTTCAAATCTGGCATCAGACACTTAGTAATTGCCTAGCTGTGTAACCTTGGACCACCCCATTGCCTTAAATAAATAAAATTCAAAAAAAAAATTTTTAAAAAGGAAGGAAGAAGGGAGGGAAGGAGGAAGAGTTATTAAGTGTCTGTTACAGGTCAGTCACTGTGGTAAAACAATTTAAAATTTTTACTTCCTTTGATCCTCACCATATCTCTGGAAGGTAGGTACTATCTATTATGATTTTTGCTCCTGGAATACTCACTCCATCTCTACCTGTTCATAATAAGAACAAACATTTATGTGAAACTTACCACTTGCCAGACACTGTGTGCTAAATAATTTAAAATTATTACCTCATTTGATTCTCACAACAGCTCTAGGAGGGAGGGGCTATTATTATCCCCATTTTATAGTTGGGGAAACTGAGACAAAAGGAAGTCAAGTGGCTTATCTAGGGTCATACAGCTAGTAAGTGTCTGAGGCTTCCTGGTCCAGTACTCAATCCCTTGCTACCTGAGACACAGTGGCACCCAAAATAGGCTTTGTAGGGAATTAGGGAAGTGAGTAGAGAGAAAGAAGGAGCAGTTAATGAAAATAAAGTAGAAACAAGCATATTGAGGTTTTTTTGGGGGAAAAATCTATCCATCTAGAGGGAGACAAAGGGTTGCTATAGTAGAGGAGGAATGGATAGTCAAAAGAAAACCTGGCAAGATCATGGCTAACAAAGGCTTTGAATTGAGTTGTCGAACTCGGTTTGGACCCTGTTTGGGATATTCTCTGGGACCAGGAAATTATAAGGTGTGGGTGAGAAATCTCAGGTTCTGCTATGAGTATCTGAGCCTGGCTTGGCCCCTCTCACTCCTTGCAAAGTGAGAGGAAGAGAACTCAGAACTGCTACCTCAGGTTCTTTATTGGAGGCAGAGCATCTTGGTTCTTTGCAATGTCCCCTTATTCCCCATAGCTTGCATCTTGTTGCCACTGTGTTGATTTGGAAATATTGACAGGTTATTTTGCCTATGGCTTGTTTATGTTGTATATTGATGTTGATCTGACCTTTAGACAAGACCAGGCTATCTATGCCTCTCCCTCAGATTGGGGGCTTTTGAGAGTGGAGGTACCAGATGTCAGGATTCCCTTTTAGTTTAGGCTTAGCATGACCCCTAAGGAGGTAGATTGTGAGGTACTAGTTTCAATGGACAATTGTCAGGGACCTCTCTCTCTCTCTCTCATTCTCTATCTCTAATCTAATTATCTGAGTCCTTTACAGCTCTCTAAACCTCAAGTTTCCTGTCTATCAAATGGGAGTAAATAATTACCTACTCATAACCCAGAACTTTTATGAAGAATTGCTTTTGCTAACTGTGAAGCACTATAGAAATGGGAATTTTAATCCAGTTTATGTCAACAGTCCATTATTAAGTGCCTCCTATATATATATAAGACTCCATTAGGTGCTGGGGAAATAAAGATATATTGAATAACATTTCCTAATAGGTAACTGAGAAAAGATCTGTGTAGTAAGCTTCTATGATAAAGATCTCACATTCAAACTATATAAGGAATTTATTCAGATTTGTAAGACTAAGAGCAATTTCTCAATCAAAGGTTTTAAATAGGCAGTTTTCAAAAGAAGACCAAGTTATCAGTTAACCATATAAAATGATTCAAAATGTGATTAGAGAAATACCAATTAAAACAACTTGGAAGTTTGACCTCACACCCATCAGATTAGTAAAGGTGACAAAAGAGGAAAATGACATGGTTAGAGGAGTTGGGATAGGGTGGTGGTGGGAATAGATACATTCATGCATTAGTGATGCTGTAAATTGGTCTAGCCATTCTGGGAAAGCAATTTAAAATTATGCTCAATAAGTTACTAAATTGGGTATACCCTTTGGCCTAATTATACCATTACTAGACCTGTGCTCCAAAAAGATCAGATCAAAAGGAAAAGAGAACCATGTGTACAAAAATTTATGGCAGCTTTTTTCATATTAGTCAAAAATTGGAAACTAAGAAGATACTCACCAATTGGGCAATGACCGAACAAATTGTGGCCTGAATATAATGGAATTGTAACTGTACATTAAAAAATACTGCTAGCACAATTTGGATAGATATTCAGAGGAAATGGGAAGAACTCAGTGAACTGATACAGATGAAATGAACAGACCTAGAATGATTTACACAATGACATTAGTGAGAAAAACAAGTTGAGACATTTTAGAACTCTGATGAAAGCAGCAGGGAACCCAAGGTTCAGAGGACTGAGGAATCAGGCAACCTATCCCCTACTAGACAGAGGAGAGATTTAATATTCACGAGAAATGCATATTTATATACTGCCATTGTGTCTCTGGATTCTGTGTTGCTTTGAGGGTTTAAAAAAATTGTTGAGGGGGTGGCTAGGTGGCGTAGTGGATAGAGCACTGGCCTTGGAGTCAGGAGTACCTGAGTTCAAATCCGGCCTCAGACACTTAATAATTACCTAGCTGTGTGGCCTTGGGCAAGCCACTTAACTCCATTGCCTTGCAAAAAAAAAAAAACTAAAAAAAATTGTTGAAGGGAAGAGGGCAGAGAGAACAGTGGAAGTGAGAGATAACAAAAATGTGTAAAAATGAATTTTAAAAACTTTAAAAAAGAGAACCCAAGAACCTAATAAAAAGAGAGAACCTAGCTACAAGATACTTAAAGACAACATACACAAAAATAAAAAATGTAATTTCAAGATGCAGTGTTCTTACTCCTTTTCTTTTGTTTTTGCAAGTGACTAGCCCAGGGTCACACAGCTAGTAATTACTAAGTGTCTGAGACTGGATTTGAACTCAGGTTCTTCTGACTCCAGGGCTGGTGCTCCATCCACTGCATCTCCTAGCAATGGTATTCTTATTCCTGAGGGATCAGAAAAGACATCTCTTCCAGGAAATCTCAACTGAATTGTGCTTTGAAGGAAGCCAGAAATTGTATTAGGCAATACTAAGGAGATAGCAAATTCTAAGCATGGGGGACTATTTTTGAGATGACAGGTTAGATGGTGCATGTCAATCTTTCTTAATTCCACTTCCTTCCCTCTATTAAGGGGCTTGGAGATAATCAGGGTCAAGTGAATCGCCCAGAATTGCATAGCTTATTAGGTGTCTGAGGTCAAATTTGAACTCAAGTCCTCTTGATTCCAGGACTCATACTTGATCCTCTACACTATCTAGCTGCAACTGTTGTTACAATTTTGTCTCCCTCATTAGATTGTAAGTCCTTTTGAGGGTAGCATTTGCCTTTGTTCTTTTTATTTAACACAGTGAATAGCACAAAGTAGGCTCTTAATATCTATCAGTCGATTGATGGGAGACTTCCTAAGACAAGAGATGAAGAGATGGACTTTCTAAGTCTTCATTGATTACCAAGTTGAACTTGGATGGAAAATTGGAAAAGTATGAATTGACCCAAATACTCTTGCTAATTTTCAAGTTTACAAGAAAGGCTTTCGACAAGTGACTGCTGTTGAAAGAAATTGCCCACTTATCATTTAGCTGGGTTCTGGAGAACCCATGCAAGCAGTTGGGGCTCACAGTTTGCGATGATACATAGCAGGGGAACAGATTGTAAGAGGCTCATTTTTCAGCCTCACACAATTGGGGGGAATATGGGTGCGCAGTTTCCTTTGTATAAGGACTTCAGGGACCCAGTTGGTTCCCTCATGGGATTAGCACTTAACATCTTTGATGATGGGTGGCCCCTCCTTCCTTGGTACTGAGATAGTTTGAGGAAGCTTGCCATTATAAGGATGACTTCATTTGTGTAATCTTTTTCTTTTCTTTTTCCTAGCTCACCCCAAATCAGCTGTGGGTGAGGGTGGACTTGATGAATTGAGGCAGACCAAGGTGGGAGATCCCCTCTCTACATGGAGGAGTCTCTGCGACTGCCAAACCAATGTGGTTGACCTTCCATAATGAAAGATGCAGAATGGGGGAGGTCAAGGAAGATGGAAAGGGAGAGAGATAGTCAGACCTAGACTTCCACATAATACCATAACATAGTATCTAATACAGAGTAGATGCTTAATTTAAATCCTGGACTTGGCCAGCTTGAGAGCTTGGGAAGAAGGATAGTGTCCCTTCTAGACCCTCCCTGGTGCTGACTGGGAAAATTCCACTGAGGGGATTCCCTCTCACCTCAGGTTTTCTTAGATCAGTTTGATTGCTTTTCCTTTGATCTTGCCTCAGTCTTTGTGGAGGTCTCCTTTATTTGTGTACTAGTTATAATCCTCCTATTCAGCTAGTTGAGTTCAGGGACTATGTTGTTTCAACCTTGAATCACTAGCATTTAGCACTAAGAAACCCTTCTGTGATGTTCATTGAATTTGAACTTGAATGGATTCTAGAATGTAAAGCCCTTTAAGGGTAGAAACTGCCTTCACTTTTGTATCCTGGTGTATGTTTTTGGCGGAAGCAATTAATTAACCCATGTTAAAATTTACAATACTTTTAGCATAGACTTGTTAATTTATTGATAAAAGTTAAAATATTATTAGGGCAGTTAGGTAGAGCAGTGTATAGAGTCCTGGGCCTGGAGACTGGAAGACTTATCTTCTTGAGGAGACCCTGGGCAAGTCACTTAACTCTGTTTGCCTCTCTTTCCTCATCTAGCAGTTCCTCTCACAACAATGCATTTTTTGCTAAGAAAACCCCAAAAGGGATCATTAAGAATTGGAATCAACTGAAAAACAGCTGAACAGCAACAATTAAATATACTTGGGGGGGAAGTTCATTTAAAGGGTAGAAATGCCTTCCAAAGAAAGAAATGAAATTTGATGCTCTATTACTATTAATAACATTTAAAATATAACTTGTCAATACAGGATAATTATTCTATTTTACTTGAATAGCTATATGATTTCTTTGGGTAACCTCCCCAAAGCTTCCCTGGGTAGTTACTTTATTTTTATTTTTTTTTATTTTTAACATTCATTTTTAAAAAATTGAGTTCTGAATCACCTTCCTTCATTCCTATCCCTACTTAGTTAGAAGATAAACAATATGATATCAAGTATACATGTCAAATCATGAAGAACATTTCCATATTAGCCATGTTTGGATTCCCATCAGTTGGGGAATGGCTGAACAAGTTGTGGTGTAGGGTTGTGATGGAATACTCCTATGTTATAGGAAATGATGAACTTGATGATCTTAGAAGGGCATTAAAATACTTATACAAAATGACGAAGAGCAAAGTGAGCAGAATCGAGAGAACACTGTAAAGTCGAACATATATATACATATATATATATATATATATATATATATATATATATATATATTTCGGTTTTTGCAAGGCAAATGGGGTTAAGTGGCTTGCCCAAGGCCATACAGCTAATTATTAAGTGTCTGAGGCTGGATTTGAACAGGGGTACCCCTGACTCCAGGGCCGGTACTCTATCCACTGCACCACTGAGAAGCCCCACACACCAGTATTGTTTTAAGAATTACTGAGCACCTAAGTCATTTTGACTATTAGAAATACATAAATTAAAACTAAAGGACATATATGAAGAAAGATGTTATTTGCATGCAGAGAAAGAAGCAATAAAATAGAAATATTTATAGAATAATTTTACAAAGATGTATAGATGTATATATATGTACATGTATATATTCATATATTTTTATCTAATGGTAACTTTCATTGGGGGTTGGGAAGAAAAAAATTTACATATCTGTATATTTGAAAGGAATAACAAGTTGTACATGGTAGATTTGAAGTTTCATGTGCAGTCATTTTTTTATTGTACTGTTTTGGAAATGCTATTTTGGTTTGTGAATTGAAAATAAAATAAATTTTTTTTTAAAAGCAAGAAAAATAAAGTAAAAAATGCTACTTCAATTTATACTCAGTTTATCAGTTTTCTTTCTCTTAGTGGATAGTGTTTTTTCATCTGAAGGAGTTCTTCAGAAATGTCTAGGATCATTTTATTGATCAGAGTAGCTATCTTTCACAGCTGATCATCATTATAGCATTGGTGTTACTGTGTATAATGATCTCCTGGTTTTGCTCACTTCACTCTTTGTCATTTCATAGAGGTCTTTTCCTGTGGGCAAGTTAATCTGCAATTGGTAGGGTTGCTTGGGGTGCAGATATTGAGTGATTTTCCCAGGTCATCTAGCCCAGTATACATCTGTAGCAAGACTTGAACCATAGGGTTCTTCATTGTGAGACCAGTCCTCTATCCACCATGATGTACTCTCTTCAATAATAGTAGCAGTTGACATTTATATTGAATTTGAAGCTTTACTTCAGTGCTTTTTTGGTACACTATCTCATTTGGGAACCTAAAACCGCCCTCCCCACCCCACATCCTCCTTTTTTTTCCCAAACAACTGGGGAATGTGACTCAGAATAATTAAGAAACTTGTCCATGATCAAAGATTTATAATTAACAAAGGCTAAGATTCAAATGCAAATTTGTCCATTATTTTCTCCATTGTGCCATCTACATTTTTAGGCTATAGTTGACCTTAGAGGTATGGCCCTCTCATGTTATAGAAGAGGAAGAACCAGAGCCAGACAGAGAAGGGACTTGTCCAAGACTATCCAGTGAGTCAGGAGTTGAGCTGGGATTAGAACTGACTCAGAAGCTCTCTTTTGCCATACTGGGCAACGTCTCAATTTTTTTTCCATTTTGTTTGGTGTCTAATGAGTGATTCAGTTCATCTTAAGAATGTAGACTTCAAAGTTTGCATGTCTTTGGTGTTTTGTGAGACACTTTCTCAGACTAAGACCAAGGACAGGTTCTTAAGGGGGTTCATAGGATTTAGATCTGGAAGGAACTTAGAGGTAATGTTGCCCTAACCCCTCCTTTGTTGTTGTTCAGTCATCATAACTTTCAAGTTATGAGGAACTATGAAAGTCAAATAAGTATTTTATATTTGTTATGGAAGGTCTTTTTCTTGGCAAAAATACTGGAGTGGGTTGCTATTTCTTTCCCCAACTCCTTTTACAGATGAAGAAATTGAGGCAAACAGGATGAAGTGACTTGCCCAGGGTCATACAGTTAATAAGTATCTGAGGCCAGATTTGAACTCAGGAAGATGAGTCTTTCTGACTTTAAGTCTAGCACTTGAATTGTCCCCACTGATGCCCCAGACTAGCATGCTGACTCACTTGGACAAAAATTTTCCCTTAAGATCGTCATTAACCTCACCCATGCCTTACAGTGCAATGGAGGAAAGAACATAGAAGACACTTAAAACATGTTTATTGTCCATAACTTGCCTTTAGGAAGATCACTTTGGCACTGAGTAAGACCAGGAGTATGGAGAGAGATTTGAGGCAGAGAGACCAACTGGATATGTGTTCATCACCAGAAAAAGTTTTCTCGAGACCTCTATCTTCTAATGTCTTCTACAGTTCTCAGCTATTCTCAATTTATCTGGGTCCATCTAGGCCTTGACTCCTCCTAGCCAGAATCAAACTCTCCTTCCTCTGAGTCCTGAGGCTCCGTGTTTATCTGCAGCCCTGAGCTTATCTTTCGGGACATTTTAGCTTTCACTCTGTTTTTACACTACACTCCTCTGTGAGCTCTAGGCTTATTCACTGACCCTCAGGATGGGTTGGACCAAGCACACAGTAGGATTCTCTAAGTGTGTGGTGATTGAATGAAGGAATCAGTGAGTGAGTGAATGAAAGGACCAGCCCGAGCCTAGTGGGATCTGTTTTGTCTTTAGAATTCTTTGCTTTGGTCTCATGGCATTGCATGAACCTTAGCCCAACTCCTCCTTTCTCTGGATCCCCTCCCCCAACACATACACTTTTAAACTCTGTGTTGGGCCTTGCTGAATAGGCCTGCCCCACCTCCAGCTCCCCCTGCCCCCAAATTCCCTGCAGATATGATAATTAAGCAGGTGCCAGATATGTTCGCTTTGTGTGAGCGTGAGAACTGGGGCTGGGCTGGGCGCCGTCGGGCCTCGCTGGAGACAGGGCTATTTCTTCTTGACTGGATGGTAGCAGGCCCAGCTCATCATTATTGCCTGGGCCAGGAAAGGGGGGTAGACTCGGAGGTCTCCCCGGGTCTGCCCAACCCTTCCAGCTGCTTGGGGCTTCCTCCTCATCTCCTGTGCCTGTTTTCCCTTGAGGACTTGTTGAGTACAGAGGAGTTGGCTTTATGTGGCTATGGGAAGACCCTCCTAGGCAGTGCCTGGGACGTGCATGGGGTGAGCAGAGCAGACAGCTGGGCCAGCCTGGTTTCCCCCCTCCCTCCCCTGGCGGGCATCCTGGCGGGCCGGCCAGGCTGTCTGGGCCTCTCTCATTGAGATGCAGGGCACGGCCAGAGGGAGGGTCTGTGACTGGGAGCTTTGAGGCCTGGGAATAGCTACCGAGTGACCCAGATAAAGGCGGGGGATCAGAGCTGTCCTCCCGGGAAAAGAGAGCAAACTGAGGGAACCAGCTGGGCAGGGTGGGATGTCAGCTGCCAGTATTTTCACCCCATCCTGTCCCTATTGCAAATCCTGCTGCCAGCTTTGGAGGGCATTGGATGTAGAGGGTTGAGAGTTGGAGAGGGAGCCATCTTTGTCTTTGTGTGTTCATGGGGGCGGCTCCAGCTCCAAAACTTGTTAACATCTGGGAATGAAGGTGAAAATCAGCTCTGTCTCTCTCTGAGCCTCAGTTTCCCTCTTTCAAAGGAAAGTTAAGAATGTTTGCCTCATATAATTATTATAAGAAATAGGAAAATACTTTTTTAAACTTTAAAATGTAATAGAAATGAGAGTTGCATTATACTCAGTTGTTATTTCATAGTCAAATACCCAGTCTGCTTCTTTTTAACACTTGTTGTTGGATAGGACTACTCCGAGAGGGCCTTAGATTTTTCTGGCCCAAGCCTTAGTTACACTCAGGGGTGTCTCATGAGCTTGAGTTGCATTTAGGAGTGTATTCTCAGGCAAGATAAAAAAGGAGAATATTGGACTAGAAGGTCTCTGAGGTTTTTTTTGACTTAGATATCTTGTGATTCTAAGAATGGCTTTGGATGAGCCCCTTTATAGGTATTGCCTATAATTCCTGTTACTTGACAAGTAGAGTGTATTGCTCCAACTTCCCAGCTGCCCTGGCATCCCAAGCTATCATGCTGACCCATATGAACAGTTTCTCTCTAGTAATCTCTTTAGCCCCCACACATGCATTACAGAGCAATAGGAAGAGGGATGAACTTGAAATCATGGATCCCAGCTCTGATGTTCCTTTTTGTCACTCTGGCCAAGTCACTTAACCTCTCTTGGTCTCAGTTTCTTCCTCTATAAAATAAGGGTGTTAGACAAAATGTCCCTCTCCTGTCCTGTGATTATAGATCTGTTCTCTCCCAAAGGTAGGGTTTTGCAAGTAATGCTTCTTTCCCTGTTGTAGTTGCTTCTTTTCTAACTGTTAATTATGCCAAAGTGCATAGTCCTTTTTATGCTTGTCTCTTTGGTGGGGACAACAAAGTTCTATAAGTCGCTAGAGCTGGCGACTTTCCTGGCTTCCTTCAAGTTCTCACTAAAATCCCATCTTCCACTGGAAGTCTTTCTCCATTCCCCCTCGGTTCTAGAGTGTTTCTTTGACTGACTCCATGCAGTTTTTTTCTGTAGAAAGCTTCTTTATACATAGGTGTTTGCTTGTTGTCTCTGAATCCCCAGCACTTAGTGCATTGTCTGGCACATTACTATTTACAGGTGCTAAATAAATGTTTACTGACCCAGAGTGTAAAGAGCCCTGGGTCTGGTCAAATCTTCACTTTGCTACTTAACTCTTTGTGTTCCTTTCTCCAACACTCAATTTCTTCATCTCTAAAATGGGGAGGGAATGGAAGTCCCTTCCAACTTTAAATTCAATGATCTTCCTTCCTTCCTTCCTTCCTTCCTTCCTTCCTTCCTTCTTTCTCTTCCATTTTTAAAATACTTATTTTTTGCTTAATGGTATTTTATTTTCCCCCCTTAATTTTGTTTGTATATGGTTGTTTGCCCATTCCCCCCCCCCCCATAATGCTTTGAGCATAAGATACTGGGTTTTTTTTTTTTGCCTTTCTTTGTATCCCCCAGTACTTACAACAAAGCTTTATTAATAATAGGCACTTAATGAGTGCTCATAGAGTAACTGACTACTGACTCCTTACACCCCTATTGCTGTCCATCTCCCCAGTAGAACCCTTTCTTGTAACCAAGAATGCAAGTATTCAAAACAAATCAGCTCCTGGCCATGTCTTGCAGTATATGCCTTATGCTGTACCTATAGTCTATCACCTCATTACAGAGAGGAGGGAGAGGGAACAAGCATTTAAGTACCTATACTATGTTCTATGTACTATGATAGGTGTTTTATAGAACTTCAGACAAGAAGAGAAGTAAATAAAAACCCTTCTACATGTGAGATCATGGGAGGAACCAAGAACTAGATGATTGTAGTTCTGGCTCCTAACTTTTTTCTACCTCTCAGGGAGCAGTGTGGTCCAGTTGCAAGGAAACAATTTTTGTGGGTGGGGATGTGAGTTCTTATTCTGCATCTTACTCCCTGTGAGATCATGGGCAAATCATTTTCTCTCCTGACCTCAGTTTCCCCATCTGTAAAATGAAGGACTTGCATTAGATGGACTGACTCGGACATAATTTCTAGCTCTCCAGTTATGTCATTGCAGTATTTGCTCATGAGACCTCAGACAAGAAGGCTGCTGGAATTGATTTACTCCCTTGTGAAATGAGAGCAGTGACTTTGGTGGGCTGCCAACCCATTTCCAGTTCTAACCTCCTAGGAATTGTTGTGTCAAAGACTTGCCAACTCTGTCACTGACTGAGCACCTTCTGCAGTTCTAGGATTTGGTCTTCACATTAGCTTGGGAAAGGAGGCTGGGCAGGAGAAAGATTGTCATGCCAGTTTGTAGAAGAGAAATTGAAGTTCAGGGGAAGGGATTTATCTAAGGTTACGCAGAGTAATTCAGCAACACAAACCAACACTTGAGCCCAGAGCTCCTAACTCCCCAAAGTCTAATTCCTATGCAGGAATTAGAGACTATTTACTTCTTCACAGGTAGAGGTGAGGGTGGATAAGAGGTCAGAGCAGGTCCAGTCAACCCATGTCCAGGGACTTTCTCAAGTCTTAATGGAGAAGCATCAGGGTATAATGGACAGTCAGCTTCAGGACCTAGTCAGGAAGATCCATGTTCAGTCTCAACTTAGACTCTTAAGTTATATAGTCCTAAACAAGCTATTTAATCTCTCTGGGCCTCATTTTCTTCATCTATAAAATGAGAGGCTTGGCCGTGATGACTCAGAAGACCCTTCCCCTTTCAACTCTAAATCTAAACTCTAATGATCAAGTCCTCTTCCAAAGCTCTTGAGTAGATATAAGGGGTAGAAACCCAATCCTTAGCTTTGAAGAGCTATCGTGGTGTATTTACATAATGGTGGAGATAGTGGAAAGATGAGATCTAGATCTATACTCAGGAAGTTTGTAACCTGGAAATTTCAGTGTTTTGTTTTGTTTTTTAAACAATCAGTAATTATTTATTAAGTGCCTTTGTGTTAGACTCTATGCTAAGTTCCAGAGATACAAAATCCACAAGACATTCACTGCCCTCAAGGAGCTCACAATTTAAATAGTTCTTTTCCATTTTGCTGTGCCAGAACAGTCAAATGGACCAGATTGTGGAAGGCCTTGAATACTAAGTTGAAAAGTTTTGATTTTATTCAGTAGGCAGTTAGAAATTGTGGAAGTACTTTGAATCTGGAAGTGGCATAATCATAGTGGAGTGTGTGTGTATTTGTTTATTCATTCAAAGCCCTTTAATAATGGTTAATTTGTAGAATAAGACTAATACTTGCCATAAAAGCTAGCTGTTTATCAGTCATTAATAGAATAAAATTTCCATATGTGACTTATGAGATGTCAATCAAAGCAGTACTATCATAGAATCCTTCACCAAATGGAGCATCCTTATTGATCCTCATGTGGCATGATCTCAAAAGCTGTCATCCATATTTGGGAGGATGGCCATCTTATCCATCTTCTAAAATAGCATCATCTTTTAGCAGAATGAGACTTAGCCTCCATAGTGCTTCTGACTTGGCTATCTCAAAATCGTGGTTTGTTGTTGTTCAGTCATTTTAGTCATGTCCAAATATATAATTTTTGCAGGATTTTCTTGTCAGAAATACTGGAGTGGTTTGCCATTTCTTTTCCCATTTCGTTTTTACAGATGAGGAAGTTGAGGAAAGCAGGTTTTAAAGTGACCTGCACAGGGTCACACAACTAGTCAGTATAAGAGTCTGGTATCAGATTTGAACTCGGGAGTGGGATCTTCCTGATTTCAAACCCAGTAATATATTACTGTGTCACCTAGCTGCCCTACCCACAAGATTACATTGGTTCTTTTGCCTGCCATGTTTCATTGGTGACTCATCTTGCATGCAGGAAACTAAAACTTCATATTTTCTTCCCAAGTGTTGTCTGGCTCACTTTTTCAGTCTTGTATTTGTGAGAATGAATTGAGTCAAAATGTAGGATTTTGCTTCCATATTAAATTTTGTTTTCTTAGATTCTGACCTCATTTTCCTCTGTCACTAATCTTTGTAGTCCCTCTCAGTTTTGTATAATCCACAGATCTGATCATCAGAACCTCTGTGCTTTAATGAAAATAATTGCTAAACAAGGACTCAAATGAATCCCCAGAGCACTTCACTAGTGATCTCTCTTTAATTTGACATTGATCTGTGCTCTTCATCCAGTTCTGAATATACCTAAGAGAAAGAAGGATTGAATTTGGAATCAAAAATTTTAGAGTTCTGTCTCTTGGAATTTATCAACTATGTGACTTTTTCCAAGTCATTTTACTTCTCTGAGGCCTCAGGTTTTTCATCTGTAAAAATGAAAGACTTGATTCTATAAGAATCAACCCAGACTTCAGAAAAGTCTGGAAAGACTTGCGTGAACTGATACTGAGTGAAGTGAGTAGAACCAGAGGAACATTGTATACATTAACAGCACCTTTATGTGATGATCACTATGATAGACTTGGTTCTTCTCAGCAGTACAATGATCAAAGACAGTTCCAAAGGATTTGTTATGGAAAATCCCATGCACATCCAGAGAAAGAACTATGGAGTCAGAATACAGACCACAGCATACTATTTTTTGTTTTATGCTTTATGTTTTTCTCCTCTTAGGTTTCCCGCCCTTTTGTCTAATTCTTCTTTCACAACATGATTAATATGGAAATATGTTGTACATGTATAACCTATATCAGATTACTGGCTATTAAGGGGAGGGAGGAAAAGGTGAAGCTCAAAACCCTACAAAAATGATTATTGAAAACTGTCTTTACATGTAATTGGAAAAGAATGAAAAATAAAAATAAAAAATGAAACAGTTGAACTTTGTAATATTCATATTCCCTTTCAATTTTTTTTTTTGCAAGGCAAATGGGGTTAAGTGGCTTGCCCAAGGTCACACAGCTAGGTAATTATTAAATGTCTGAGGCCGGATTTGAACTCAGATACTCCTGACTCCAGGGCCATTGCTCTATCCACTGCGCCAGCTAGCCGCCCCTGTCCTTTTCAGTTCTTGATGTCTTGATCCTATTAAAATGTCTTGAAATATTGATAAAGATATCCAACAAAAAATGTGAAGATTAAAATATTTATCACTGCATCTTTTTGTGATTAAACAAAGGACTGGAAACAGTAGATATTTACTGATTTGAAAAGAGCTAAAGAAACGTGGTACACAAATGTAATGGAATATTGCTATGCTATAAGAAATAGCAAATAGGAAAACTTTTACAAACTGACACAGAATGAATTAAGCAGAGCCAAAAAAAAAAACATACATAGAGTCTGCAACAATGTGGATGGAAATAACATAAAACAATGAAAGTAAACGTTACAAAATTTTTGGTGGCTCCAAAGAAGAGATATGAGAATATCTTTTCTTCTCCAATACTTTGCAGAGGTGGGAGGACATTGTTTATATTGCCAGATTTTTTTAAAGTTGTACTAGTTATTTTTATTAATTGCTTTTTCCCATTTGCTTTCTTTTCTTTTTTTACCTAAGATACTCTGTTTTTAGGGATAATTTTCTGATAGAAAGACGGGGGTATCAAACAAGGAAATTTAAGTGATGTCAAAACAAAATATATGAAATTTATTTAAAAAAATTAGAATACCAGTTAGATGGAATTTCTCCTTACCAGGAAAAATAAAGCAAAAAGTCTTAGTGAGTTTGAGGCTCTTCTTGGGCAAAAGATACCTTTTTTTTAAAATTTATTTTGAGTTTTACAATTTTCCCCCTAATCTTACTTCCCCCCCCACAGAAGATAATTTGCCAGTCTTTACATTGTTTCCAAGGTATACATTGATCCAAATTGAATGTGATGAGAGAGAAATCATATACTTAAGGAAGATACATAAAGTATAAAAGATAGCATGATCAGATATCAGTTTTTTTTTCTAAATTAAAGTAATAGTCCTTGGTCTTTGTTCAAACTCCACGGTTCTTTCTTTGTATACAGATGGTATTCTCCATCACAGAGAGCCCCAAATTGTCCCTGGTTGTTGCACTGAATGAACAAGTCCATCAAAGTTGATCATCACCCCCATGTTGCTGTTAGGGTGTATAATGTTTTTCTGGTTCTGCTCATCTTGCTTAGCATCAGTTCATGCAAATCCCTCCAGGCTTCCCTGAATTCCTATCCCTCCTGGTTTCTAATAGAACAATAATGTTCCATGGCATACATATACCACAGTTTGTTAAGCCATTCCCCAATTAAAGGACATTTACTTGATTTCAAAGATACCTTTCTTACTTAGGACTTCATAGTAGAAGTGGAAACTCAATGTGGAAGAGGATATTGAGTGAGGCAACCTAAGTCTGGAGCATTGTAATTCAAAAGAACAGCTGAGGGACTGTATGATAAAGAGAGAAAGAACACCTAATTTGAGATAAGAAGATCAAACCTTACCACTAATATTTGCTATTATCTTGGTCAGGTCATATAACCTCTGGACCTCAGTTTCCTCATTTGAGAATGGAAGTGGTGGTTGGATTAGATCATTAATTCTCTTTTTATTGGGGGGGGGGGTTTGCAAGGCAATGGGGTTAAGTGGCTTGCCCAGGGCCACATAGCTAGGTAATTATTAAGTGTCTGAGGCTGGATTTGAACTCAGGTACTCCTGACTCCAGGGCCATTGCTCTATCCACCTAGCCACCCCCAAATCAGTAATTCTTAAGTGTGGTCTCAAGACTCCAAGGTCCCAGGACCTTTTCAGGGAGCCTTCCAGTTCAAAACTTTTCATAATAATACTAAGATATTACTTGATTATTATATCACTTCTTTTTCCTACTGTAAATCTGTGTGAGGCCAGATCTTCTCCCTATACTTCAAAGAAAATAACATCCCAACAAATAGACTGCAGAAACAAATATGAGAATCTAGCTGTCTTCTATTAAAGAGATTTGTAAAATATACATAAAATGCTGCCACTCTTCTCACTAAATTTGTTTGTTTTGGAAAAGAGTTATTTTTTCATTAAAATATGTTACTGGTTTTTAGCAAGAAATGGGATTTCTAATGTTATTTTTAAATGAATAAATATTTAAAAAAATTTATCATTATTAATTTCTAATATATATCTGTATATAGTATATCTAATTTGTATATCTTATATAAGATATATATCTATGTCTATATATTATATATAACCTATATATCTGTATCTAGAAGCTCTTTATTACTTTCTCTGTCTATCACCACACAAAGTTTTTTGGAGGGAGGATTTTCAGTAATTTTCACAAGAATGTAAAGGAGTCCTGAGATTAAAAAAAAATTGTTTGAGAACTACTAAATGGGCTAAACAGTCCCTACTGGTCTTCACCACTCTAAATCCTGTGGTCCACATTTCCCCTCATCATCAAAGATAGCCCAAAAGACTGTCACATACTTGGCTTAATCCAGATGTGTTCTGTCTTCAGCAGGATAAGTTAGTGGGGTATAACCTATTCTTGATGAACCCATGCTTACTTTTCATGATTCCCCACTTATTAAATATTCATAGAAAATCCCTCTTCTCTTATGTTCTAGGATTTCACTGGGAATTTTGAAACTTAATAATCTGATTGGAAGTCTATGCTTTCAATTGTTTCCTCCCTTAAAAAATGGGCACAGGAGGGTGGGGTGGGGAGGAATATTTGTTAATCTTCAGTCTTTTAGAATAGCTCTTCTTTGCCATTTTTTTTTAGAGGTCACGAATAGCAACTGTAGATTTTTTCCAGAAATTCTTATAATACTCTGAGATTTAGTTCATTTGGGCCTAGTCATGAGTTTATTGATGGCTATTTTTAACTGCCTCTTCACTAAAATTTCAGCTCTTTGCTAGAATAAACACAGTAGAAGCAAGATGAAGAGTTTAGGCATTCTTTTGCTCTATTATCCATTACCTTTATAGAGGTGTCCTTAGAGCCATTTCTTTTTAACCAGAGATGATTTTAAAATTTTTTTATTGTGAGCATTTTCCCCTTCAAAATTGCCAAATCTTGGAAATGAGTAAATGCTACAGTTGTCTAGACATATGAAAGTAATAGATAAAATGTTAACATCAGATTAAATTTAAAAGTGTGTTAAATACATTCTTCCTCCCCCCCTTCCCAAAGTTGATTTATAAACATCAGCTCAGATTGCTCTTAATTTTCCTTAGTCCCAGTTCTCTCCTTTCTTTGATCTTCTTTTACTCCCAGTACTGCTGAAAAGTGTACTTCCTTCCTTAAAAAAAAAATGCTTCATCAACAGTTAATTTTGAAATTTAGTGCTTGGGACCCTGATTTGCCAGGTGTCCCATGCATTGGAATCCATCCCTCGTTATTTGCTTTTGCTTCCTTTGCCATCCCTGCTTTGCCTTCCTTGTGCTACTCCTATTGGTTTTATCAGAAGACTCTACTTTTTTATTTCTCATTGAAGGAATTTGTTTTTGTGTCATCAGAATTTCATTCTTGAGACCTTTTCATCCCTTCTCCATTGAATTCTAGACAGGAGTTTAGTCAGTTTAGTCCTACCTATCTTTCTCTGAACTTTTAAGAAATATTCTGCCCTATCCTAGGTGGCATGTCACATTATCCCTGGATTCTCCGCTCCCCCCTTCTTCCCCCCCCCTTTCTTTATCACAAATTTTGGGTTATTGTGGTCACTTCCTCTCAAGGTTCCTTCCATTTCTATTTTGGGCCCCCCAGTTCCTCTTTATTGGTTAGACTCATGTCCAGAATAGCAGTTCCCCTTTTGGCTTCTTCCAACCTTCTGGAGGATGAAATTAATAGTCAGATCCAAAAATTTCTCAGCTGTTTTAACAGAGAACACTCCAACAGATGCTTGGATGGTTGACATCTTTCATTCATGCAATTACCTACCTCTTTTCAGGCTTTGTGATCTGTATCAGTAATGCATCATCTATTTCCTCCTTCTGTCTAAATGGTTTGTACTATACTCCTACCATGTTAACATGTTTGCTTCTTACATCATTGATCCTCATCCATATTTTGGCTTCTATTGTAATAGCTGTTTATTATGCATATGTATTTTCTGTATTGAGAGCAGGTATGACATTGTCTAGCTTCTAAACAAGTTTAATTTAGGATCACAGATCATAGAATTAGAGGAGCATAGATTTATGCTGAAAAAGACCTTAGAGGACATTAAATTCAGTTATTTCATTTTACAGATGAAGAAGAAATTTCCCAGAAAGGGAAAGTTACTTTTCCATATCCTGCTATAGTTGGTGTGCATCTGAGGTGGAATTTGAACCCCAGTGGTTGGGTCCTGCAAGACTGCAAGTCCACTCTTCTAGCTGCGACACCACATTGTCTATGGACATTGTGGAAATACAGAGAGTTTCACTATCACAAGTTTTCTCTTGGCTTATGGCGTGGTAGGGAGTTAAATAGAGCTCCACTGGTAAATATTTAACAATTGATTCTCCAGGGGAAAAAAGCATCCATGACACACATTTAAGTTAAATCTGCATGATCTTTTATCCATTACTTTCTGAAGTCTAGCCAGTTATCAGCTCTATAAACCAAGTTCCAGTTTGTAATTTGCCAGTTTCCAAGGTATTAAGGCACAATTGAAAATTTAACAATGGCTCTTCTGAGCCCTATATCCAAGCTTAATGCAGCACATCCTTGCAAGATAAGAAATAAATACAGATAATGGTAATGCATAGTATTACATGATAGGTGTATTAAGCAACTGCATAATGAAATGAAATCTGAGAAGGGGAAAAGAAGGGTATTTCCAAGAGGGGAGATCAGAGAAATCTTTATGGAAGAGGTGGTCCTAGAGTTGGACTTCAAAGGGTAAATGGAAGAGACAAAGAAAGGAATGGGGAAGGCATGCTAGTCTAAGGGAACAGCATGAGCAAATACATAGAAGTAGTGAAAGCATTAAGTTGCACCCAGAGGACAACTGTTTTTGTGGTGTAGAATTCATGTAGGGGAGTAGGGAGGTATAAGACTATGGTGGTGCCAGATAGTTGTTGCTCAGTTGTGTCCAACTTTTTGTAATCCTATTTGGGGTTTTCTTGGCAAAGATACTGGAGTGGTTTGCCATTTCCTTCTCCAGCTCACTTTACACATGAGGAAACTGAGGCAAACAGGGTTAAGGGGACTTGCCTAGGGTCACACAGTTCAGAAATATCAGACCAGATATGTACTTAGGTCTTCTTGACTTCAGGTGCTGATCCACTGCACCACCTACATTGACCAGATGGAGCAATTTGTTGCTTCAACATGGGCCACACAGAGGGTAGCTGAGTGGCATGTTGGGTAGACTGACAGACCTGGAATCAGGAAGACTCATTTTCCTGAGACCAAATCTGACCTCAGAAACTTACTAGCTGTATGAACTTGTTTGCCTCAGTTTCCTCTTCTGTAAGATGAAGTGGCTGAGCTTGCAGATTTCTTTTTTCTTTTAATTTATTCACTCATTTATTTATTTTCTAAGACCCAGAGAGGTTAAACAAATCTTCTCCAAGGACATACAGATAGATAACAAAAAACGAGAGCTTGAAATCAAACTCAGATCCTATGACTCCAGAGTGAACTATTTAAACTTGAAAATTTCTTAGAGCTGATCCTTTTGAGACCAGAGTGACTCTAGGTCTGGATCTGCTGTTTAACTTGCTTTGTGTCCTGTACCAAGTCACTTTTCTTCCTTCTCTGGGCTTGGTTTCCCCCTCTTTAAACTTGGACTGTTAGATTAGCTAGTCTGTAAGAGAAGTTAAGTCCCACAAACATTTATTAAGCATGTGGAGCTCCCTATGTTCCTTGTTTTACAGCATACTCTGTAATGCATGGGAAAAGGCTCAATGGGATATGGATCCCATGTGCTCGCTGAGACTGTGGGAGAGAGGAGGGTGGGTGTGGGCTAGGGCAGAGTCTGATACAGCAGTAAGCTTGCAGCAGTTGGTAAATAAAGATGGATTTTCCTTTGTTCTGCTGGTGTGGGCTGCTCATCACTCTCTCCTTACGCTGTGAGCTTCCTGGGGAGTGGCAGCTGTTTCTGATGTGAGACACTCGATCAGGGGCCGACAGCTCCAGATTTGCTCAGACACTGGGGTGGAAAGGGGGGGAGTGTTGGGAGTTGGGGAGGGGGGGACTGTTATTGTACACCCCCTGGAGAGTTAACTTTTCCTGATGAAGGCGGGTTTCCCAGTGTTCCTTTCTGAAGTAGAGAAGTTGGGACTATAGCTGGGATGATTTTCAGAAATGCTGATTGGATTGGATGAGTTGTGTCTAGCAGGACTGCTAGGTCTATTAGCCTTTCTTCTTTGGCCTTTTAGTGCCTCTCCTCAGAGTGACAGAGGAGGAAGGGAGATAAGGGTGCTGGTGGTAGTTATGGGGTTTTAATGATGGAATGGGGCAGCATTTACACTTTGGGCCTCTATTTCCCTACCTGTGAAAGATCTAGCTTTAAAAAGTCAACGTCTCCTAATACATCCAGGGCCATCCCAGTCATCCTGATCCATATTTGATGCTGGACCTAGATGACTCCAGAGGAGAAACTGAGGCTGGTGACTTTGCACAACACCCTCTCACTTAAATTGCATGTCATGGCATCACCGCCCTGATGTCCTGATCTTCTCCATGAATGAAGAGTTGGGATAGTTGATTTTTTAATTGAAATTTTGTTTTATTTTTATTTAAAAACTATGGTAGTTTTCCAACATTCATCCATTTGCAAATCTGTGAATTCCATATTTTTTACCATCCTCCCTTCCCTTCCCCTTTCCCATGTCGTGTGTGTGTGTGTGTGTGTGTGTGTGTGTGTATATACATTTGTGTTTTAACATATTTACATATTAGTCATTTTGTATAAGGGGAATTAGAGCTAAGGGGAAAGAAAGAAAACTATAAGTTAGGAAGGAAAACATAAGAGAAATTTTAAAAAAGTAAATCTAGTATGTATTCAGATTCCCTATTTTTTCCTCTGGATATGGATGGCAATATCCATAGCAGGTCTCTCAGGTTGTCCTCGATTTCTGAATTGCTAACAGGAGCTGCATCCATTATAGTTGGTCATCTCACAGTGTTGTTGCTAATGTTCTCTTGGTTCTACTTCCATCACTCAGCTTCAGTTCGTGTAATTCTTTTTTTTTTTCAGGTTTTTGTAAGGCAAATGGGGTTAAGTGGCTTGCCCATGGCCACACAGCTAGGTAATTATTAAATGTCTGAGGTTGGATTTGAACTCAGGTACTCCTGACTTCAGGGCTGGTGCTTTATCTAATGTGCCACCTCGCCGCCCCCAGTTCATGTAATTCTTAACATGCTTCTCTAAAGTCTAACTATTCATGATTTCTTATAGAACAATAGTACTCTGTAACATTCATAAACCATAACTTGTTCAGCTAGTCCCCAATTAATGGGCATCCCCTCAGTTTCTAAGTCTTTGCCGCAAAAAAAATAGCTGCTATGAATATTTTTGAACATGGGGGATTTTTCATATTTTTTATGATTTCTTTTGGATATAAGTTTAGGATTGGTTTTGCTAGGTCAAAGGGTATGATCAGTTTTATTGCTCCTTGAGCAAAGTTCCAGAGGAATAGTTGATTTTTAAGATTCTTTTCTCTTGCTCTGATTTTTTTATAAGTTGACTTAAATCTTGAATCTTTTTTTTTATTGGATGATTAGTTTCTTCTTCAGCCCTTATACCCCTTCTCTTTGTTGCTTTGATCACCTAGACTGCCCAAACCTCTAAGCATTTTGGGGGGCTTGCAATGTTTGGATGAGTTGAGAGTAATCAACTACACTTTTGATGAGATTGACTTCCACCAGGCCTTACCATCCTTTCTGCTGTTTCACCCTGAGGACCTCTGGGCTGGGCTGTTCCCATTGTTACACTCTAGAGATCTTTGGACACTGGTACAACCCAAATGCCTCTTTTTCTTTTGCCATCTACACTATTGTTGCAACCTTAGGACTTTATGGCATTTCTATCTGCATTGTATCTTAATTCTCTCATGTGTTATCTACCTCAGTTGTGTGAGCTCCTACAGAGGTGTTTTGCTTTTTCTGATCCATTTCCCAATGCTTAGTGCAGTGATTGGCAAAGCAGGCCCTTAATAAGTGCCCATTCCTTCATTCCTAGCAGCTCATTTAAATATAGATCTGAAAGAGGTTGGCCTGAGGCAACAGCCATCTCAAAGATGACTGGCTATTAGTGCAAAGTTGTCTTCTCCTGAGTATCTTGAGTTTTTCCTCTTATTTAATTCAAGAGAATGATTTTAGATCTCAGACCAAGCTCAAATCTTCATTTTGCTTTAAACTTTACTAGACTGTGCACTCTTTAAGGACAAGGATCTATCTTGCCTAAACTTTGTGTCTCACCTAATGGAGGAGCACTGAACCTTTGCTTTAATAAATCAGCCGGTCAGGAGAACATTTATTAATCGTCTCCTGGGTGTCCACCACTCTATTAAGCTCTAGGAAGACATAAAAAAGTAAAACACAGTCACAGTCTAATGGAGGAGACAACAAACCAACAAAAATGTAAACAAGCTATTTATAAGATCAAAAGGATGTAATTAATAGAGGGGAAAAAACTGAAATTAAGAGGGATTGGGGAAGACTTCCTTCCCATTGAAGGGTGAAATTTTAATTGGGACATAAAAGAAGATGGAATAAGTGGAGATGAGGAGGGGGAAACCTTCCAGGCATGGGAGAACGACAGAGAAAATGTCCTGAGCTGAGAGATGGAGTACCTTGTTTGTCAGACCAGCCAGGAGGCAGTGTCACGGGATTAAAGAGTATGTGATGGGGAGAAAGAAGCCTGGGAAAAGTAGCAGGGGACTCCATGGGGCTTTGAATGCCAAATAGACCATTTTGTATTTGAATCTGGAGGTGATAGGGAGCCAGTGGAGCTTTTAATAAGTATGGGTGGTGGTAGTGGGGATGTGGGGTTACAAGATGGGACCTATGTTTTAGGCAAATAATAAATGCTAAGATTCTTAGTAAATGGTGTTTGAATGAGTCATTTGTTTTGTTTGTTTTTAAAGAAAACCCCAAATGTTTCGTTCCCTCGAAGCCGTCCTGGGGAGCCTAGTTTTCATACTAGACCTTGAGGGCCTGAGAGTGTTTGTCCGAGAAGGAAGGGCCATTCCAGCTCATACATAGACAGAGTTACAGAGTGAAAAACCAGTGTTGGTTTTCCCAGTGGAAGAAACAGGCTCTTTACTTCTAGTCCTGAGTAATCTCTTCACCCTCTCCAAATTTGTGCCTCATGAGTCTGGATTAGGGGCCAGAACCGTCATTCCCACAGTAAGGATGATGATAATACTAGTTCTCATTTCAAAAGTGATTTAGAGTTTACAACAAGATTTTTCTCACAGCTTTGTGAGATACAGGGAAGTCATCGGTTAAGTATCACTCTCATGGCTAGCAAGTAGGACTACTGGGATTTCAGTTAGTCACTCAGCCTAATATTTATTTTATTTTTTCAAGTGAATATTTTTGTATTTTTTTCTAATTACATGTAGCAGCAATTTTAAACATTTTTCTTTTTAAGTTCTAAATTCTCTTGTTCCCTTTCTCACCTCCCCCATCCTTGAGAAGGCAAGCAATAAACATGTGCAGTCATGCAAAAATACATTTCCGTAATAGCCATTTTATGAAAGAAAACAACACGAAACAACAAGGAAAATAAAGTATAAAAATGTATTTTTTTTTGCAAGGCAAACAGGGTGAAGTGTCTTGCCCAAGGCCACACAGCTAGGTAATTAAGCATCTGAGATCAGATTTGAACCCAGGTACTACTCTTGACTCCAGGGCTGGTGCTTTATCCACTGCGCCACCTAGCTGCCCCTAAAAATGTATTTTCATCTGCATTCAGACTCTTAACAGTTCTTTCTCTTGTGTTGAGAGCATTTTTTATCAAGTCCTTTAGAATTGTCTTGGATCATTCATTGTATTATCAGCAAAGTATTTATTAAGTCCTACTTTTTATTATTTAATATATACTAAATAAATCAAGTTCTATTAAGTGCCAGACATTTTGTTAAGACACTGAGGAAACAGTGATAAAGATATCCTGAAAGGACTTAGGTTTCTCTGTTAGGAAACATCTTCCACATATAAAGATATATACAAAATGTATATGAGGGCATAGAGAGGCAATAAGAGATGCTTCAATATGAGTCTTGAAGGACTGGGGGTTGCTAGGAGGCAGAGGTGAGGACAAAGTACATTTCAGGTTTAGGGTGCCTTTGCAAAGGCAGAGGAGAAAGATGATGGAGTGTCATGTGTGAGGAACAGGACAAAGCCAGTTTGATCAGATAGTGACCACTGTGTGAAGGGAAGTGATGGATAAGAAATCTGGAAAGGTTGGCTGGAGTCAGGTGAAGGGTTCTAAATGTCAAACACAGGAGTTTATTTGATTCTTGAGTTGATGTTCAAGTCAGGTCTCCTGTTTCCCCCATCCATGTAAGAGGGATTCTGGCGGGGGGGAGGGGGGAGTTTCAGTCTGACAGAGTTTCATGTTGCAGACAGGGCTTTTTCTAAAAAGGAAAGAATTGAGTGTTTTGATTAACCAACCTCCACCAAAAGCCCTGTGCTTTCTGGAAATATATAAAAAGCAGAGATACATCCTCTTCCTTCTGGGAAGCCCCAGCTTGAGGGGGAAATGTGACTCTGCCCTTAGGGAGTCCCTTTGTGAGGGGTAAACAGTTCTAAAGGATAAGGCCCATTTCTCCTCTTCCTTCTGTTTTTGTAAAGTATAACTGAGTACAGGACTCAGAAAGGACTTGTCGAGCCTAATGAAGATTATTTTTGTTCATGCTTGAGGATGTATGGATATGCAGATGTCTGTTCCCCTTTTTATTGTTTTCTGCTCCAAAGGAGACCAAACCAAAAAATTGGGTGAGACACAGGAAGTTCTTTGGCCAGAATCTGTCTTCTTTTTAGTTTTCCTTGCTTTGAACCCTCATTGGAGGAAAGAACTTTTGACTCATGGTTTAGGATCTCTCCTCTCCCCTAGAAAGATGAGAATAGTTTGTTATTACACAAAAAAATAATCTTGGAATTTGGGATGAAGTGCTATCTTGGACTATACTCTCTAGGGAGTATCTGGGGGATCTGCCATTGGTGTGATGGTATTCAGTAGTTTCATCAGTGATTGGGATAAAGAAATAGATGGCATGATTATTAATTTAATTGATAACAAATGCGAGATTGGGTTAGAGTGGGGCATCACTAGCTTGTTGAACAGTAATTTCAATATCTAGAAAGATGTGAAATTGCAGTGTTATTTGGATGGAGAGAATCATTTCTTTAGACCTTTCTTGTCTTACCTGTAAAGTAAGGAGGTTGGACTTAATGTCCTCTAATGGCCCCTTCTGGCCCTAAATCTATGATTCTAAGTTCTTGACAGGTCTGAAGTCAAGATGACCTCAGTTCAGATTCAGCCTCAGACGTTTATTAGCCATGTGACCATAGGCAAGTCACCTAACCCTGCTCACTCCAGTTTCTCATGTGGAAAATGAGGTGGAGAAGGAAATGGCAAACCACTGGGGAATCTTTCCCAAGAAAACTCCAAATGTGAGCACAAAAAGTCAGACAAGACTGAAACTACTTAACAACAGCAACATTTACTTAAGGCATTTTTTTTTGGTTGTGTCCAACCCTTTGTGATCCTATTTGGGATTTTCTTGGCAAAAATACTGCAGTGGTTTTTCCATTTCCTTCTCCAGATGAGGAAATTGAGGCAAATAGCATTAAGAGACTTGTCCAAGGTTATATAACTAGGACGTGTCTGAGATCAGATTTGAACTCAGGTCTTCTTGACTCCAGACCTGGCACTCTCTACTGTGCCACCTATCTGCCCATAGTAGCTGTTTTTAAGTATCTGAAAGGCTGTCACATAGGAGAGGTATTAGATTGGGAAGAAATGGTGGGAAGGTATTAAAAAACAATTTGTATTTTATTATAAGACCTATATTCCCCATTATATCCTTTCCTAACTCACAGACAACCATCCCTTATAAGGCAAGTCGACCAGCATTTATTGTGATTACTGGGCACTCTGTATTCTGTTAGGTGTTTCTAGTAAAGTATAAAACATGATCTCTATAGTTTTCCCTCATGGGTCCCCACTTCTGTATGAAAGGAAGTTGGGGAAAGGGAAGGTGTTTTTTTCAGATTTCTTCTTATAATTTTGTTTAATGTTATTCTTTCCATATACTCTGTTGTAGTTATTGTATATATTTTTCCCTGTCCCTGTTTATTTCATTTACATTAATTCAAAAATGCCTCACCATCTGTATTCATCATATTCTTTTATTTTGTATAGCACAGGAACAATTCATTACATTTGTGTTTCACAATTTGTTTAGCTACTCTCCAGGGTGTGGGCATCTACTTTGTTTCTGGTTCTTTATTAAGATAAAAATATTCAATCTTAAATATTTTGGTGTATTTAGGACCTTTCTTTTTTTGTCGTTGTCCACCTTGGGATGTGTGCCTCACAAATGAAATCTCTTGGTTAAAGGGTATGGACATTTTGATCACATTTTTTTTGCATTGCCAAATTACATTCTAGAGCGAGGTTCCAGATCAGAGTTTCACTCTGGTTCAGTCATGTTTGTCTGTTTTTCCACTGTCCCTTTCATGAGAAGGCTATATTTTGCTATAGAAAAGGATACTTTGAATCTATAAGAAGGAATTTTCTATGGATTGTAGATGTCCACCAGTGGGACTGCCCCAGGAATTTTTGGGAATGTATACAATGAATTTTTCCCTTATTATGAAGAGCTGGTAGCTAGCTCATTCTCTGTGAGGCCTGGTGAGAGTGGTGCCTAGATAAGACTGAGAATAAGGAAAGAGGTCAGAGCAGAGAAGGAGAAAGAGGGCTGAAATCTTTCATGGTATAAAGGATGTGAATGGTATTTACCTCTGTGGTATTTTGCCTGGTTTCATCAATTATTAGTTAGGTTTGTATTTTCTAGGACTTTAGCCTTCATTTTTTTTTTCATTTTTTAAAAAAGATAAAGTAATATACATTTCATTTTTAAAAAGACTCTGGTTGGTGTTAAGCATTGGTTGGTGTTAATCATGACCATTTCTGGGTGTGCTGGCTTTTCTCCCTGGGGCTTAGATCTTATAGGTCTGGGAGATGGTGGCCAGTGGATAGAGATCATTGGGCTTGGAGTCAGGAAGTGTTATTCAGTTGTGTCCAACTCATAGGTGATGCCGTTTGGAGTTTCCTTGTCAAAGATACTGTAGTGGTTTGCCATTTCCTTCTCCAGCACATTTTACAGATGAGGAAACTGAGGCAATAAGGATTAAGTGATTTGCCCAGGATCACACACCATGTAAGAATCTAAAACCACTTTGCCACTTAGTTGACCTCAGTTCAAATTTGCCATCGTCCTTGCTAGCTTTGTGATACTGGGCAAATCAAATTGACCTTGATTTCCTCAATTTGTTGTTACTGTGAAAATTAAATGAAATATTTGTAAAGTGCTTAGTTTCCCCTAAGGTGGGATGATAGAGTGTAACTGAGATGTTGTCTTTGTCCTAATGGAGTTTATAGTCTAGTTTGAGTACAAGACAAAAGCATTAGGTGTCTTTAATCCAGAGTATTAAGTGGGGTTCAATGGATAATTTGGAGTGGGGAGGAAGGATGTTATAGATATAGGGAGGAGGGCATGAAATCTCAATGGATAGAAAGTAGTCCAGTGTGAGGGGAGAGACCAGTTCAGAGGAATAGTGTGAGAAGACTGTTCTGGTATCAGATTCCTGAGGGTTGAGTGCCAGACAAAAGGTTTGCACTTGACTCTGCAGATACTGGGGGTGGGGTAGTGTTGGGGTATCACTGAAGGGTATTGAGCACAGTGGTGCCTTGATCATATCTGTAGTTGAAAGAGATCATTCTGGAAGCATGTGGAGGATGGAGGGTGAATTGAAATAGAAAGATCTATTAGATTTGCTATAATCCAGCTAAAAAAGAGACATTAATGACCATTGGGTTCAGCCCTGTCACTGTACAAATGGGGAGAAACAGACCCAGAGGTTTGCTCTCAGGTTTATATATCTACAGAAATGGGGATAAAAATTTTCCCACCATTCTTGCTTAGAGGCAGACTTTGCCATTCTCCAGGTGCTGCTGATCTGAATGAATGGTCTATAACTTAAATTTATGATACTGTCCACCACTCTTGTCCCTCCCTCCCCAACTCCCCACCCAACCTCCCTAAGTGCCAAGTTTGATAAAGCAGTTGACTAATTAGCAAATCGCCCATTGTTGCACAAAGCACTTGCTCTGCAAAATGTAAATGGGAAAAAAGAAGTTTTTTTCGGTGTGTCAGTATGAAAAATGACAAGAGCTAAAATACCGCGGAGGACATCTGCTGCTAGGCTAGGACGCCAAGCCCTGTGGAAGGCAGATGTTGAGACACTTTCAAGACGCTCCCGATTTACCTTTTCGAGGTCCAACTAAATAGCCAGACCCCAAATAATAGACTGGTTATCAGGAGAATCTAGTTCTAGAGTCTGCCATTAACTTGATGTGTGTGACCTCCCAGCTAACTCCTGTGCTTTTCTGAGCATCTATTTCCTTGCCTGAAAAATGGGGTTAACCCTTGCCCTGCCAACCTCTCCCAGCTGTTTCCAAGTTCACTTAAGATAATGGATGAAAGCTTTGTAACCCATAAGACACTAAAATAGAGACAGCAATTATTATTATTATTATGAGCAGGGGATTTTAAAGAACTTAACTTCCACTGTCAAAACAAACCTGTGTGCAGAGCAAATAAAAATGATTTGAGGAGGTCAGTATTAGGGGATCAAGAAGGATCTTATGGAAGAGATATTAGTAACCCCTGGACTGAACTGTAAACTTGAAGGAAGATCAAGAAGTGAGGAAAGAGTTCATTCTAGACCCGAGAGACACAGCTTTTTGGAAGAGGGGGAAGAGGGCCTACCATATTCTGGGACCTACAAGGAGAGCAGTTTGGATGGTGGTATTATTATTATTCTCACCTTTCTCCTCCTTATCATCATCATCATCATCATCATCATCATTATTATTACCATATGTCTTAACTTTTTGGTTTCCTCCCCTCATTCTTGCTTTACTCTACAAAAACAAAGGAAGTATCCCTGCCTTTGAGGAGCTTACATTCCAGTGAGAGGGGAAAGAATTTGTACTGGGCTAATCACTTGTTCATTGATAATTTGTAATGTATACTGGAGGGAGTGAGAGAGCCAGAGAAGGTGCTAGAGAAATATTTGAGGAAAGAATATACTCAGGGACTCCCAAGTTTAGGGGCCAGGATATGGTTGATAAACTTATGAAGATTATTGATCACTCCCTCTGAGAATATAATTAAGTAAAGCAAGAAAAGAATGGGTATCCAGGAGAGGAGGGTCAGCAGTATTGAAAACTGCAGAGAGGTCAAGGAGGATACTGACTGAAGAAAAGAAATGGAATTAAATCATTGAAACAACTGGTAAGCAATAAAACAGTGTGGGGTTGGAAGTCAGATTGTGTTGAGGATTAAAGAGTGACTTGGGTGGGGAGTAAATAGAGGAAGATTATTTTGGCATCTTTGTGAAGAATGGATTAGGGAATGGAGAGGACAGACCAGAGGTTTAGAGCCAGAAGGGAACTTATTTTTCTGTTGTGTCTGACTCTTTGTGACCTCTTTAAAGGATTTCTTGGCAAAGCCATTGGAAAGGTTTGCCATTTCCTTCTCCAACCCATCTTACAGATAAAGAAACTGAGGCAAACAGGGATAAGCTTCAGCTATTAAGGGTGTCTGAGGTCAGATTTGAATTCAGAAAGATGAGTCTTCATTCTATCCACTGCACCATCTAGCTCCCAGTGAAGGGAACTAGAGGTCATTTATCTTAGATTTTCCTTTTCTCGTCAGTCCCTTTATTTTACAGATAAATACGATCCAGAAAATCCTTATTCAAAGTCACAAAGGTAATAAAGTCAGAGTTAGTATTTGAACCCTGATCATAAAGGATCATAATCTTTTCACCCTACTATACTACTTTCCATTGTCATAGTCCAGGAGGGAGGGCTTAAAGACTTGAATTTTGGTGATTATATTCAATTTATCTTGTCTGTGAGACATCTTGGTTCATATGTATTTTTCCCTATTTTCTATATACAAAATTCATTTTTTTCCATCAGTGAAACTCTACCTTCTTTTTCTCCCTCTCACCCATTTCCTATACTTACATTCATTAAGAAAGAAAAATGAAATACCATTTTCTTTTTGCAAGGTAATGGGGTTAAAGTGATTTGTCCATGATCACACAATTAAGTATCAAGTGTCTAAGGCTGGATTTGAACTCAGTACTCTTAACTCCAGGGCTGGTGCTCTATCTACTGCACCACCTAGCTGCCTTAAAATGAAACATCTGTTACAAGCATTTACATGTATTTTTTTAAAATTTATTTTAAAGATTTTATTTGTTTTGAGTTTTATAATCCCCCCCCATCTTACTTCTCTCCCACCCCCACAGGAGGAAATTTGCCAGTCTTTACATTGTTTCCATGTTGTACACTGATCCAAATTGCATGTGATGAGAGAGAAATCACATACTTGAGGAAGAAACATAAAGTTAAAGAGATAGCAAGATCACACAATAAGATATCAGTCCCCACCCCCCCAAATTAAAGGTAATAGTCCTTGGTCTTTGTTCAAACTCCACAATTCTTTCTCTGGATACAGATGATATTCTCTATTGCAGAGAGCCCAAAATTGTCCCTGGTTGTTGCACTGGTGGAATGAGTGAGTTCATCAAGGTTGAACATCACTCCCATGTTGCTGTTAGGGTGTACAGTGTTTTTCTGGTTCTGCTCATCTCGCTCAGCATCCGTTCATGCAAATCTCTCCAGGCTTCCCTGAATTCCCATCCCTCCTGGTTTCTAATAGAACAATAGTGTTCCATAACATATACCACAGTTTGCTAAGCATTCCCCAATTGAAGGACATTTACTTGTTTTCTAATTCTTTGCCACCACAAGCAGGACTGCTATGAATATTTTTGTACAAGTGATGTTTTTACCCCTTTTCATCATCTCTTCAGGGTATAGGCCCAATAGTGGTATTGTTGGATAAAAATGGGTATGCCCATTTTTGTTGCCCTTTGGGCGCAGTTCCAAACTGCTCTCCAGAAAGGTTGGATGAGTTCACAGCTCCACCAACAATATTTACATGTATTCTTAAAGAGTTACCCACTAATGCCATACTTCTTTTGTCTTTTTCTTATGGCACAGTAATATTCCATTACAGTCCTATGCTACTGTTGGGTTAGCCATTGCCCAATCAAATAAAATACCTGCTTCCCTTAAAATTCTTGGTTATTATAGAATGTGTTGCTATAAGTATGTTTGCATACATAGGAATTTCTTATCTCTCTTAGACTGCTTCTTAGTTTATGACTAATAATGGTGTTACTGGGTCAAAGTGACTTTTCTACTATAATTTCACATTATTTTCCAGAATGCCATTTGACTAGCATGACTTTAATGTGTTTGTAATGTTTCCAATGCTTTTTTCCCCCATTTTACCAATTTGTTGGGCATGAGATGAAACTCTAGAGAAACTTTTCTCAAACGTTTTTGCCAAATTTAAGTAGTCTGTGACTGTAGGGTTCCCCTGATCTGTTGGTCTAGTAATCCTGCCAGAAAAGGAAATGAGGTTAGCCTGAAATGACCTATTCTTAATGAAGTCATTCTGGCTCTTAAGGATCACCACTTCCTTTTCTAAAAGCTCACAAATCATCTCTTTTAATAGTATGTTCTAGAATTGTGCTAGTAATTGAAGTCAAGCATGCCAGCCTAACCCTTGTATATTCTACACTCTCCCTTATTTTAAAAAAAGTTACATTGATGCCCTCCCCCACTTTAAAAAATAAAAACCATTTAAAAAACCTTTTCCCTCTTTTGAAAAAGACAGAACATTTGCCCATTTTCATTCCTGGGGAACTTGTTCTCTACAGTCTTAGATGTGAACAAATCACATCCAAGAGATTTTTTTGGAAATCAGGTATGTCTGAAGATGTGAACTCATCTAGGGAAGGCAACTAGCTAATAACTTACTGTGATTTCACTTATCTTGGGTTTCAGTTTCCTAAAGATAATTTTTATCCTGTCCTTTCCAGTCTAAAGATGTTTTCTTTGATGGAGAGAAAAAGAAGCAAAATAAAAGCTGGGTCTTTTCCTCATTAGTTCATTATCAGTATCCCATCCATTTTGATCTCTGGTCAGTCCGAAGGCACTCTCTTCTACCTCAACATTGTCATCTTCATCCTCTGCTATTCTGAATTCTAGCATTTTCTTTATATTTAGATTTCATTGCTTGCATTTGCTTCCATTGTTTATCTATAGCTTTTCAATTCTGAATTATTTGAGGATTTCCCCTTTTTGTTATTTGCATTAATGTCTTTAGCTAGATTCCATTTTCTTTATCAGGATTCCATTCTTGAGTTCCTGGGATCATAAATTTGGAGCTGGAAGTTACTTCAGAGGTCATCTAATCTGATCCTCCTCACCTCTCTCTCCTATTTTATAAATGCAGAAACTGAGACACAGATTTTTTAACTTATCCAAAGTCTCACAACTAACATTGAGGCCCTTTGACTCCAAATCCAGTTATAGTCCCTGCCATATTGGACTTGCCCTGCAGAATTTTATTCCATAGGCTCCTACCTATCTTACTTTGACCCTTTGAAATCTTTTTCCCAAAACCTAGGGTTTCCACCAGTCTCGTTTGTTTTTTCTCTTCTGTTACATAATAGGAAAGCAGTAAATACTTAGTTGAAGAAAACGATGCGAAGGGCTAAAATACCAGACCTGGTGCAGTATATAGAGTGCCAGACCTAGAGTCAACAAAATCTGAGTTCAAATCTGCTTCAGAAACTTACTAACTGTGTGATCCTGGGTAAGCCACTTAATCCTGTTTGCCTCAGTTTCTTCATCTTCAAAATAAGTTGGAGAAGGATTTTAAATGGTGCACCACTCCCAGATCCCCTGCCAAGAAGCTGGGGCCAGGAGGAGTCCACAGGACTGAAAACAACTCAACAACAACAATAACAACAACAAAACACATCCAGAGCCTGCCACTGCATATTTGGTTGGGCTTCCAGCACCTTCAGTCTCCTCCCAGGTCCATTCTTTATACTGACTCACTTCCATCCTTGGGCAAGGCTGTTTATAATAGAAAACTTTCTGTAATTAACCCGTCCTATCCCTGCCCTACTTACCCATACATTTTTATGCCTCATCTTTTCCCCAAATTCCACACACCTGGTAATCTTTTAGTTGAATATTTGTGTTCTGTGACCCTATCAAGTCCCTGTTATAATGCAAAACAGGAAGCTGATGATTTTTTTTTTTTGCTGGGGGAGAGGAGGTGTGAGGAGGGAGTATTCTCTCACCCTACCTTCTCAAGGACAGTCTATAACTTCTTTGAAAGCACAGCTCAGGGGCCACATCCTCCAGGAGGACTTTCCTGACTATACTGTCTGTTACTATTAGCATTCTCTTCTTCTTGAATTGACTTTGTATAACTTTGCAGTATTATTTTGTATTTACTTGTTTACATGTTTCCCCAGTAGAATATAAACTCCTTGAGGGTAAGTATTATATTTTTAGCACCTGGAATCATTTCTGGGCATAAATGATGCTTAAATAAATATTTATTGAATTGAATGGACCATGATGTTCTTTAGAAAGAGAAATGGATTTGGAGACAGATACTTGGGTTTGACCCTGATCCTATTGCTACTTCTGCCAGGCAACAGTTTTGGACCAACTAGCTTTACTACTAAGGGTAGAAAAGACCCTGAAAACTCAAAACTCTCTCCCTAGTCCTTTGGGTTCTTCTTCCCAAATATCCTTTCCTCCCTCCAGTTCTTTGTAGTAAAGTATGATATGATGGAAAGAGCCCTTGGCTTGGAGTCAAAAGAACCGGGATCTAGCCCGGAATCTCCCACTATGACCTTGCTTGGTCACCATGGACAAGTTCTATCTTTCCCTTTCCCAAGTCTGTTGCCCTGTGTTCCAAATAAGGACCAGAAGATCTCTAATCCTATGAGTCTGCTGACTATCTCATACTTTTTTTTTTTATCAGTCTGCAGTGGTTCCTATGTACCAGTCTATGCTAGCTCTACTAAACTCTGGGGCATCAAAGAAAATAAAATTTCCTACTCTCACGGAGTTTAAATTCAAATAAGGGAGAAAGCATCACCATCACTAGTATTAATATAGCCATTTGTCTCATTTGGTTGTAACAACTCTGGGAAGTTGTTGCTTTTATGATTCCCATTTCACAAATAAAGAAACTTAGGCAGATAGAGGCAGTATGAATTGTCAAGGGTGACAACGCCAGGAGGTGTTTGAAGGAGGATTTGAACCCAGATCTTCCTGACTCCAGGACTGGGACTCTATCCAATGATCCATAAAAGTAGGTATATGCCAATCTCAAAAGAAGTAAAAGGAAGGTGAATGTAGAGGGGAAGCTGGAAGGATAGAGATCCTATAGAAAGTGACTTTGGAACTCAATATTAAAGGAAGACAAAGATTCTAGAGAGAAGGTTCTTAAGTGTGAGAGACCAGAAATACAAAGGCACAGAGAAGAGAGTTGACACATTGGGTGTGAGAAAAAGTAAATTGGCCAATAAAGCAGGACTATAGAGTGGATAGAAGGGAACAATGTATATAAGGAGACTGAAAAGGTAGGCAGAAGGGCAGTTATGTGGCATAGTGGACAGAGCAGCTGTGTGACCCTGGACAGATTACTTATCCTTCACTTTTCTTAACTGTCAAATGAACTGGAGAGGGAAATGGCAAACCACTTTCTGCCAAGAAAACCCCAAAAGAAAGGAATCTGAAGAGTTAGACAATAGAAAATGACTGAAGAAAAGAATGGTTTAAAGAGGATTAAATGGCAAGCAAGAAGTTTGCATTTGATTTTAGAGATATCAGGACCATTTTTGTAAACAGAATCCTGATTCCCATCAGCTTCCATTGTTAACTTGGAAATGAGTTGTCTTTTCAGTAAATTTTTGAGAAATTGTATGAGCTTAAAGAGTCTTTGCAAACACTTAAATGTACTAAGTGAACCCTTGTCATGATTGAATAAAATGCTAGATAGCACAGTGAATAGAGCACTGGATTTGGAATTAGGGAGTCTCATGTTCATGAGTTCAAATCCAGCCTCAGACACTTAATTATCTTTATGTCCCTGGGCAAGTCATCCTGTTTGCCTTATCAATAAAAATGAGCAGGAGAAGGTAATGGCAAACCACTTCCAGATATTTACCAAGAAAAGTCCAAATAGGGTCATGAAGAGTCAGATACTGACTGATGACTGAACCACAAAATGAAGAAAACTTCTAGAAAGTGAGTTGACCTTAGAAAGAATGCTCTAGATGACTAATAATAAGAGAAATGCAAACCAAAACAGCCTTGAGGCTTTGCCTCACTCCCAAGATGACAAAAGACTGGAACAGTCTATGTGTTAGGAGTTGTTGAAAAAATAGACAAGGGGCTGCTAGGTGGCTCAGTGGATAGAGTACCTGGAGTCAGGAGGACCTGAGTTCAAATTTGATCTCAGACACTTAATTACCTAGCTGTGTGGCCTTGGGCAAGCCACTTAACCCCATTTGCCTTGCAAAAACCTAAAAAAAAAAAAAGAATTGAAAAGATAGGCAAAACTTGCATTATTGGTGGAACTATTAATTGTTCAGTTTGGAGTTATGCAAATAAAGTAACTGAAATGCCCTCTGACCTAGAGATTGCACTATAACCTGGTGAGGTCTTTGCCAAAAAAAAGAAAAAAGAAAAGGATCCATATCAAAATGTTTATAGCAACACTTTTTGTAGTGGTAGATACCTGGAAACAAGAACAGATGCTCATCAGTTGGGGAATAGCTCAACAAATCATGGTATATGAATGTAATGGAATATTTCTGTATTATAAGAATTGACAAAGCGAATGACTACAAAGAACCCTGGAGAGATTTACATGAACTGTTATAAAATGAAGTGGAGCCAAGAAAGCAGTATCTATATAATAGTTACAGTGGTGTCAATGGAAGGAACAATAACTCCAAGCCAATCGTCCGTAAGCATTGATCATGTGCCAGATGTATGCTAACCCCTATGCACATAAAGAAGGGCAAAAGACAATTCTGTCTAATCAACAAAAGTGAATGTTGTGAAATTATTAAGAATGAATTTGGGGGGTGGCTAGGTGGTGCAGTGGATAGAGCACTGGTCCTGGAGTCAGGAGTACCTGAATTCAAATCCTGCCTCAGACACTTAATAATTACCCAGCTATGTGGCCTTGGGCAAGCCCCTTAACCCCATTTGCCTTGCAAAAACCTAAAAAAAAAAGAATGAATTTGGTCTCAGAAGAAAAATTAGAAATATATATCCTCCTCTACACTTTTGTAAAGGTTGCCCACAGGTGTGAAACATTGCATATTTAGTCTATGTTTTTATTGGTTATGCTGAATTTTCTTTTTTTCTTTTTAAGATTCTTTCTATAAAAGATGACTCTTTAGGAAGGGAAAAGAAAGGGATATGGGGGAAATTTAGATGGTCTAAAAATAAATGTCCTTGTAAAAAACAAATGTTAAAATATATCTTTACTGTAATTAGAAAAAATAAAATACTGTTTTAAAATAACATCAAATGATTTTTTTAAAAAAAGACCGTAGATTATCCTACATCATGTCTTTTCATTGTGATATAATGAAAAGAACAATTGATTTGTAATTGGAAGAGCTGAAAATTTGAATCCTATGGAATCCCTTTTGCCCTCTGGGCGGCCTCAGTTTACCCAACTCTAAAATGAGGCAATTAGGGGACTAATTGGCTTTTAAAGTCTCCTGCTGAATCCTAACACCCCAATTTTACATCTATTGAAATGAGACATGCCTATACTATCACTGAAGTGAGGTCATTAGCCCCATCATGGGGATGCTTAGTCTGAGGCAGTCACCAAATGCTGAGTATCCTAAAAGGTCAGATAGAAGCTAATTCGATGAAGGTACAGGATCCAAAGAGATTGAATCAGTGAGGCACACAGTAAAAATAAGAATCATTTTACTGATTTATAAACACCTACTTAGCCAGGTTATACATAGGCAAGAACAGCTTTCAGGGTTCCCACCCAAAGGAACTCATCCAGTCATAACTGTCTGCACCAGAATCCACAGTCAGTCAGCTCAAAAGAACTACATACACTCTCTTCTGGCATTGGTTTACATGAGATATCCTGTAAAGTTGATGTGACTACAACTGGCCTGTTACCATTCTCAGTCCTTGTGACTAAGTGCTATCTAGTAGTATTTTAAATTACAAATACAGTGCAGTCCATTTAGCTCCTTAAGGTCCAAAACCTGGGCAAAAAAAATAAAATAACACGGAAGACACCCTGTCTTCACTTCCTGTTTCTGTTTGTGCATTTAGGAGAATACATCAAAACATGGCGGCCACGCTACTTCTTGCTAAAGAGTGATGGAACCTTCATTGGCTATAAGGAACGGCCACAGGACGTGGACCAGCGGGAGTCACCTCTCAACAACTTCTCAGTTGCACGTAAGTAGTTCCCTTAATTCTGACAAACTGACCCTTGTGTGTCCGCTATTCCTTTTGAGTACATTTTCTGCTGTTGGGTCTTTCCGACCTGTGTGATCTTGGGTAAGTCTCTTAAACACTTTGTTTCTCAGCCCCTACAAAAGGAGGGATTTGGATTAAATGAATTCTATGGCTTCTTTCATCAAGTTTCTATGAATAGATGAACTCTTCATCTCTAAGTGTCTGACTTTTGGACCTGATGTAGCCAAATCCCTCTGCAGTGTGGGACCAGGGCCTAAGTGGGAAATATGATGACCTTGAGGGGACAGAGTATAGGTGGGACATGACTTTGGAGTGACCACAGCACTCCTGGGGACCTTTGGTATTTTACCAGTCAACAGTGGGCTCCTAGAGACTCTTTTGAGAGCTCATTTCTATGTCTTTCCCATGGATGCTTGGTTTCTTACCCTGGAAGCATATCTTAAAACCTGGTCATTCTATTGACTGTCTTAAAATAGTTTTGTTTTTTCCCTCCTGTCTTTGTACTTTCACCTCTGTCTCTGCCACCTTGACACATTTAGAGAGATGCTACCAGCAAAGCCAGCTTAGTAGGCAGGCACTGGGGAGGGGTAAGATTGTCTGAATTGACATACCTTTCTTACTGCTTATTTTCCAGTCTTGTGTAAATAACTTTTGGATAATCTGGGGGTGGGGCTATTAAGAGATTTTTTTTTTTAAATTGCCTACCTATTTTTATCGGTGCCTTCTGCTAGTCAGGACTTGATATAGTAAGTGGCCTGTAGAGTCCTTGGGTGCCCATCAGAGAGAAGTACGTGTTCATGGGTGTGGGGGCGTGGGCCCTTCAGGAAGGTGGAGGTTCACTCTGTTCCTGCCCCAGGTTTCTGTTGGCAGGCTAGGCTAGGCTTTCCATCTGAATTTGGCAGGATTTTAGAACCTGGTTTTTCAGGCTTCCCTCTGCCCCTCCAGGGTTGTACTAGGAGAGGCAAAAGGAAGACTCAGAGTGCCCTCCTTGGAGTATTCTGTGGTTTGGCAGATTCTCCAGCTCAAACATCCCTAATACCAGTCCTGGCCAGAAATATATATGATGTGAGGAGGGGAGGGATTATGTAGATCCTGGCAGCAGACTTCCCACCCAGAGCTAGGGTAGGAGAGGTAGAAGGGCCCAGACCACTTCTCCATAGATCTTGTCAGTTTGCTGGTTTGGATACCCCACTTTCTTCTTCAGATTCCAGCCCTTAGCAGCAAACAAATATGTGGCAGTTTAGTAAGAAGAATCCTAAACTTGGAGCCAGGAGAGCTGTGTGGATCAAGCTTCTAAAAACAATCAGAAGTCAGAGGAGGAGACAGAGTCTTGACCTGAATTTTGAAAACTAAGTAGCATTCAGATAAGAAAAGATGACCAAAGAGGAGGGCATTCTAAGCTAGGAGATGTAGGCAGGAGTGTAGTATCTGGAGATCCAGGAGAACATCACTCTTCGAATTTAGATTTCAGAAGTATGTGGGGCTAGGGGCAATTAGGTGGTGCAGTGGATAGAACACTGGCCCTAAAGTCAGGAGGACCTGAGTTCGATTCTAACCTCGAACACTTAATAATTACCTAGCTGTGTGACTTTGGGCAAGTCATTGAACCTCATTGCCTTGTAAAAACAAAACAAAAAAAGCATATGGGAAGCCCAAAGCTGGTATTTTGGACTGTCTGTGTTTCTGTGTTCTGTGTTCTCCCAACCCCAAGTATCAGTTGGTTATTGGGTAATCCTTCTTTTACCCTATTGCCTCCACCCATCCGCCATTTTTTGTCCCACCTAGAGTCCAAACTAAGACATGATTATCACATTTCCCATCCCTGAGAAGAGAGTAAGAGGCTACCTTTTGCCCAGGTGGCAGTTTCTGTACCACAAGAGTGATAACTAATGAACCAATGAGGAAACAGACTTCAGAGAGTAACTCAGTTGTTTGTGAGTGACAGAAGTCAACTCTTTGTCCAAGTGGAAGAGAACAGGCTTGGAATATAGAGGGGGAAACAAGTCAAATGAGGGGGATGCAGCATGTGCAGAAATAAGACATGATGAGAGGTAGAAGGTGATGGACAGAGGAGAAAGAGTGTTCTAAGGGAGGAAATGTGCAGAGAAGATTCCAGGAGGAGATGTCTCCTGAGCTGAGCCTTCAAAGTAGGGGAGAGATTCCACCAGAGAAGAGATATGAAGCAAGAGGTGGCACAGTAGAATCAGACACAGGCAAGGGCAAGAGGAGAGTGGAAGGGAATGAGGGAAGGGCAAGATGGAGTTAATGACTCAGGGTCACAAGCCTTTTGGTTCTGAATGAAGAAGGGAGAAAGGAGGAGAAAGCATTTATGCAACCTCATTACATTTGTCTCCTTAACTATAGCTCAGACATCCCCAATAGGAGAGCCTTCTTCTTAGAAATGCCTAGAAGAGGGGAAAAGATTCCACAGTCTCACATCTTAAGAGTATGCTCTATGAGTCTCCAGCATAAAGTCAGCCCTAGTTCTTTCATACTGCAGTTTTATTCTGGTTCCTCTTTGTCTTAAAAGTTACAACATAGTACAAGCTTCTTTCTGGGCTTACAATGCTATTGTAAATTAGTTATATGCTAGTCTATCAGACAACAAACATTTTGTTGTTTTTGTTCAGTCATTTTTTGTGACCCCATTTGGGGGTTTCATGGCAAAGAATAAAGTGATTTGCCATTTCCTTCCCCAGTTCATTTTACAGATGAAGAAAGTGACATATACATGGTTAAGTGACTTGTTCAAGGTCACACAACTATTAGTGTCCGAGGACAGATTTAAATTCAGGAAGATGGGTGAAGGAGAATGTGTAAGTAATAGAGTACCTTGTTTCCAGAAACAGTTTTAAAGATACCACTTAAAACTGTGGAATTTTTTTCTGTATAATAATGATCATGTTAACAGTAGGTATTTACCTTGGACTTTAAAGTTTAGAATGTGATTCACTTTATCTTTTGATTTCATTCAGACTGAAAGCCTCTATAAGGTGATTATTTATAATGATTCCCAATTTTATGAATGCAAAAGCAGAGGTTGAATGGCTGTCTGTTCAACATTCTCATCACTATTCCATGAAGGAAGAGTCTATATACCATCCCTTTCTTTTCTTCTGGGCCTCAGTTTCTTCCTCTATAAAGTTTGCTTTCTGTGACTTCTTCTAGATCTATCATTGTATTAATCAGTGAGATGTTATCTCCATTTTAGAGATTATCTCAATTTTATAGAGGTTAGGGTATGTACTCAAGAGTCCCGAAAGGATTTGGTGGCAGAATCAAGCCCAAAACCCAGGTTTTCTGACTCTCAGCCCAAGGCTCCATCTGCCCCACTATTCCATCCCCATGTGCCCAGTGAATATCATTTACACATTCCAGTTTGGAACATCTTCTAAGACAGAGAGAAGGCTCTGCTCTTGGAAATTTTGTTGGTTAATGATGAGCAGGGCAATTAGGGGGTATATTGTTCATCAAACAAAAACCTTCCCTGTGACATGGTTGAATGATAGTGGTTATTAAATGATAAATCTCTATTATTCATCTTGCTGTAGTTAGAATTAGCAGTTGGAGAGGTATTTGTGGGAAAAGCTGATTTGATTTGGAAAAGGACGATTAGATTCTTCTCTCTCTTTCTCTCTGTAAGATTCTGTCTTTGTAAATCTGATGGATACAAGAGAATTAATTAGTGTGATGGTACAGGCAGGGGTGGGAAAAATCCAGTCCAAGGGCCATTTAAGGCCTGTGAAATCATTTGGTCTGTTGCTGCCATGGCAACTGCAGGCAGAACTTGAAATTCAATAAATCTAGGAACTTTTTTAGGGGTGAATTAGTTAAATGTATGACCAAATATAGCAGGCTAATTTTTAAGTTGATAATTTTGTATGACTCACAAATGATGTTAAAAATATCCAAATGACCCTTGGAAGAAGAAAAGGTTTTCCAGCCCTGGTGGAGTGGAAAGAGAGTTGAGTTTTACTACTTCTACTTATTAGCTATATGATCTTGGGCTAATAGGTTTATCTTTATGCCCTATTCTTCCTTACCTGGGAAATGGGGATAATTGATATTTAGACTGCCTGCCTCCCAGGGATATCATAAAGATACAGGGAACCAGGACAAAGAATAGGAACACAAATCTCATTCAGAACACCCAAGTATGAAGCCCAACTCCTAAAGGATCACCTGTGTGCAGAGAGGGAGATAGAGCAACTAACTGCCAACAAACTAGTTGAACTGATTTGTCAAATTTGGGAAGGGGACTAAAAGGAAATAAGACTAGAAAGATTGATGGAAATTCTCATGTGGAGGACTTTGAAATGCTAGTTGAAAATGAATTTTATCCAGGAGATGATAGAAGGATTTTGTGAAGGTGAGTGACATAACTGATCTGTGTTTGGAGAATATATTAGTTTGTTGGGTGTGCCAAGGATGAATAGGAGAAGGGTGAAAAGGGCTTGAGGCAGGGAGACCACTCAGGGTATTTAGAGTAGTTCAGGCTAGAGGGGTTAGACTCATTGATTTTTAAGATTCCTTCCACTCCTGAATGCTGTGTTTCTACAGTCCTGGCCATTGGCCTGACTGACAGGAGAGGAGCCCATTTTGTTTGGCTCTGTCCTGATGGTCAGAGCTCCAGGCTTTCACAACTGAGAACCCTCCTTTGCTATCTGCCTGACCACTGGCATTGGGGTTGGTCCCTCTCCACTCCCCTTCTGAGTATAGGGAGAAATGAGCTTGTATATGTCCAGGAGTAACTTGGGGTCCATCCTTGTAACTAGATCTTAACCCTTCTTCTAGGGCCCTATTTAAATAATTTCTCTTCTAAAAAAAGCCATCTTGGACCCTAGCAGTGCTTAGAGTTCTCTCCTTCCATGGCTTTTACTTTGATACTTATGCCTCTAGTTTCTCCCTAATCATAGATCGATTGCCCCAATAGTGTTATCTTTTTTCCCCTCTCAGATATGACTTCCCCAGTCACATTGTGACCACCCAAGGACTGGCTTAATAATGTTCCATTTTTGGTCTCAGCTGCTGAAGTACCAAACTCATTGTAAGGTCACAGTAAATGTTTAATTGGACAAATCCTTCAACTGCTTTGTTCTTAATTCTGCTAGGGATTGAGAGAGAGAGAATAGCCCCTCACCCTCGGCGAGTTCAACTTTCCTAGGAGATTTGAGGAAGTCTTGAACCACAGCGCTTTTGTCTGATGGAGCAGTCAAAGATGATGCCCTGGAGGAGGGCCCCCAGAATGAGACCTGAATAGATGGGTAGGATTTGATGATAGCAGGAGTCTGCTTGAGTTTTGGACAGGTAGCCAGAGGAATTTTTAGCAATGCACAGTTTGGAATATCATGCTTGGTGGAGGGTCCTTGTGAGCATTCTGTCCATCCCCCCTCCTCTTCTCCCTACTCCTGGGGTTGGGAGGTGGGGGGGTGGGGTGAGCATTGCAGCACGCCAGTGACTCTTGTCTGCAGCCTGGCTTGGTTCTCCTCTGTTCAGTGAGTTCTCAGTTCATTTACGGACTCTGTGATCCCTACAGCAGCTGGTTGAGCTGGGGAGTCAGGCAGGCTCTGAAGGGCAACCAGGGAGTTTATTCAATATCTGATGTGTGTCCCTGACCCTTGGGGCCCCTCTGGAAGGTCAGTTCCCATGCCCTGAAAAGCCCCTAACCTGCCTGGTTGCTAGTGCTTGAGATGGAATTCCAGACATTCTCTGCAGACAGCCTGGATTCCCCAGGCAGGGCCCCCCGTCCTGATCCTCAAGAGTTTCTCTCCCAGGTTCTGATCTGGTGAGGGGAGGGTGTGTTAAAAATCTTGGAATTTTTAATTTATTCAAAAAGCCTCTCCATATCCCCTCCCCCTCCCACCCTTTTCTTGGATGTCATGTGCTGGATGAGTCTTTATAGGACTAAGGGCAGGTGGGGAAGGATTCCTTCTAGTCTCGTGTGTGGTTATCAGAGAGCCCTCCACCTCCCATGGCATTTGATCTTTCCAGTGCTTAGACAGAATAGATGTTCAGAGTAGCAACCATAGCTCCCAGTTTTGGGGGACTTTAGAGACTCTTTCCTCATGTGACATGTCACATCTAATAGATGATTACAGTAATAAGGGTTTGGACTGAATTAACATAAAAACAGGTAAGTTTGGATAACAAATCCCTGGTGAATTCAGTTCAATGAACCTCTCACGGATTCTTATTCAGGTATAGGTTGGAGCTGTTACCATCCGTCAGATGCCTTGGGTGAGAGCCAGAGGAGATACAAATTTTCAGGCAGATATGGGCTATACTCTCATGGAGCTAGCAGTTTAATAGAGTAAAATGCATGCTAAAGGGGTACATACAAAGTAGAGGGTGAGGGGATGGGAGGAGGGAAATTGTTGATTCAAGGGATAAGGTCTTCCTGGAGAGAGGAGGCATCTGAAAGGTGGGTAGGAATTTGGCAGTTGGAGAAGAGAAAGTTGAGGCTTAGGAAATAGCAAAGGCATTGAGGTAAGAGAGACCAGGGTACATTAAGGGAGGAAAAGAGGAATGTCTTACCCAGAGTCACCCAACTAATAAGAGGCAGAGCTAGAATTTGAACTAAACTTCCTAACTCTAAATCCATTACTCTTTTTATCAGCATTTCCTTCTTGTTCCCCTTCCCCCTTAACTATCCTATTTTTCCCTGGCTGTAAGTGTGTATGAATACATGTTCATAGGTCCTATACTTGCTAACAGGTTCATACATGTGTGCAGGTTATTAGGAAGTCTAAGGGTTCCTGTTTGGGTCTTGGGTTAGGGAGATGAGAAGGGTGGGGTAGCATTTAGGTGTTCACTCCTAGAAGAGCCAGTGTGTCAACATGAATAAAATCTCTGGCCTTATGGCAAGTAGGAGTATAGCATGAGGCACATTAACAGATGAGGATACTGAGGTTCAGTAATTTGCTCAGGGTTACAAGTTGATAAGAACTGGAGCAGGTTATTAGAACCCAATCTCCTGATTCCAAATTCCATTATTTTTCCCTCTCTGCCTTGCCAACAGGTGCATCCATCTCTGATTTTGTAACATTTCGTGGGGAAGAATCTTCTAATGTGGTTTCCTCCAAGTCTGAATTCTGACTGAGAGCTGGTGTGGCTATCAAGACCCAGGGTGGGTCATGGATGTTATCAGAGAATTTAGTGCTAGAAGGATCTTTTCATTTGATCCTAGTGGCATGTGGGTCTCAAAGAAGGGAAGGACTCTCCCAAGTTCTCACAGCTAGTTTGGGGGCAGAGTCAGATTAAAAACTTTAGGTTCAATGAGATCTAGTGCCTTTTCTCCTTGATCTATTGGGTCTGTTTCTTTGACTGCTGTGTGACCTGAAGAGCCCCAATTCCTCCCAGTCCCATAGGGGACCATAGACCCAGTGTGTTTGTCCAGGACCCCTGGCTTCTCAGCCCCTCCCTCCCCTGAACTGCGCACAGACGGTTTCTGTGCCTCCCTGAGGAGTGTACAAGGAACATTCCCTGGCTGATGAATCGAAGCCACTCGAGGGATTGGAATAAAGACAAATGATTATTTAAACCTGCTTACATACCGTGACTTCTTTTCCTTGACTGTGGTAGAATGCCAGCTGATGAAGACAGAGCGACCCAAACCCAATACATTCATCATTCGCTGCCTGCAGTGGACCACGGTAATTGAGAGAACGTTTCACGTGGAGACCCCTGAGGAGCGGTATGTTTCATTCATGTTTAATAGAGAAACCCCTCCCAGAGACAGATGGGGGGGGGGCAAGAAGAAGAAAGAAAAGAGGAAGGTGAATTATACAAAGTTCCAGATTTTGAGTCAGAGTGCCTGGGCAAGTCATGTCCCTTCTCTGGATCTCCATTTTCTCCTCTTAAAAATGGAGTTGGACTCATTAGCAAGAACCTTGCCAATTCCAATTCTCATTTGAGCCTCTGATTCTACAGTGGCTTGACATGCCTCATTAGGTGCATGCTCCTCTGGACTGGGCCATCTTAGGGGATCCACTGGTTCCATTCTTCTTCCTCCCCTTTTCACCATAAGCCCCTAAAGAATGCCCCAATTTACAGATAAGGAAGCTGAGTCTTAGAGAAAAGAAGGGACTCCTCTGAAGTTACACAGTAAGGCAGTAGTAGAGCCCAGATACCCTGAGTCTCAGTACAGGGCTCTTTCTGCCAGCACCATCCCTGGCAGGCAGTCATCCAGCCTTTGCTTGAATATCTCCAGGGGCAGGGAACTCACTACCAGTTCTTTTTCCCTTTCCATTTACCCTAGCCCTAACTTATAGAGCCCAATAGAACAAATCCATCTTGGGGGGAATTTGAGACCCAGAGCTAATCATGTTTACTCCCATTCCAGTCTGGAATAATCCCTTTCTAATCATATTCTAATCTAGAACAGTATATTTCTCTTATTCACCCAACCATGCTCTGATTTGTATTACATTTCATGTATATATGTATTTCTTATATACAAATGGGGACTGTCTTTTTACCTTTTACCTGCTTCAGTAGAAAGTCTCTAATATTTAGAGAATGCAATGAATATCTCTGAGTAGAGAGTTTTCCATAGCAGGAAGTCATTAAACTGTCAGACAGATTCTAAAGGAGATTTTGGCTTTGGCATAGCTTGGGCTGTTTTTTAATATTTGGGTATAACTAAGATTCTGAAATTGTGGCCTCTTTGTCAAGCACCACCCAACAAATAGCCTAGCACTCAGATCTAATGAAACAATATATGTAAAGTGTTTTGAGGCTGTTTAAGGACTAGGTAACTGTTAGCTATGATTTGTTGTTAGTGAATGAATGAATAAATCCAGAGGGGTCAAACAGAGAGAACACATGATACCTGGGCAGCACCTGGGGCAGGGGGAGGTATTGCCCTGTGGCGGGGAAGGTAGCCTGACTCCTCCCTTCCATGACCCCTTTCAGGGAAGAATGGACCAAAGCCATACAGATGGTGGCTGACAGCCTGAAAAAGCAAGAAGAAGAACTGATGGACTTCCGATCAGGTTCTCCCAGTGACAATTCTGGGGCTGAAGAGATGGAGGTGTCCACAACAAAACCCAAACACAAAGTGGTGAGGATGAGTGAGCTCCCATTTTGTTCCCTCTGAGAGACAGTGGCTATGCAAGTATCAGGTCATGGTCTTGGTGGCTGACACGAGCTCTGTGACAGTGAAGACTTTGTCTTCATCCTCCCCTCTTGCTTTCCTCTCCAGCCTAATTTTTAAATTTGAATTTTAAGTCATTTAATATTTGGTTAAAGCATATTGGAGAAAGCTCTCTGGCCTCCCCTTACCCCTGGGCTCTTGTGGAAAAGCTTCTGGGTGACTAGAGCAGCTCTGGTCTCTGGAGAGAGACCTGCCTGGTGCTGTGAAAGCTGTTTCAAGGGCGGCAGGGGTCCTCATCTTGTCCTTGATACTCCAAGAGTGGTTTCCAAGGGAGAAGCTATGGTTTTGCCACCTGGCTTTCTCTCTAGCAATTTATTTTTAGTTGTGGTGTGAGGCTCTGCTACATCTTAAAACAGAAGCCCCCTGAGTGCATGCCTTCCTATTTAGCCATTTCTGACTCTGTGCCAATCCAAAATTCCCTTCCAGACAATGAATGAGTTTGAATATCTAAAGCTGCTGGGCAAAGGCACCTTTGGAAAGGTGATCCTAGTGAAGGAGAAGGCAACTGGGCGATACTATGCCATGAAGATCCTCAAGAAGGAAGTGATCGTGGCCAAGGTGATCCAGGGCCTCTGTCTGGGGGGGGGATGGGGGGAAGAAAATAGGGTTCCCTTAGGCCATTTGGAGATGCAGGGTGGAAGAGTGCTACCTATCTTGGGTCTTCTCTTGCAGGATGAGGTAGCGCATACACTTACGGAGAACCGAGTCTTACAGAACTCAAGACATCCGTTCCTGACGGTAAGTGTTGACCTTCTCAACATGAGTTAGGGTGCATAAAGCCATCTCCCCACCACTCTACCTAGTGTCAGTGAAGGACCAAGCTATCTCTTCTTTTGTTGACTTAAGAGGTTTTTATTTTAACATGAAAAACTTTTTCAAAAATTATTTTATTTTACATGTAAAAACTATTTTTTTAACATTCATTTATTGAAACCCCTTCCCTTTTTTAAAAAGACACTTGATTTATTTTTTCCTGTCATTTCTTGGTAATCTATCTCTACCTTCCCTTCCACCTCATAGCAAAGATAATATAATCAAGAAAAATAAACTGGTATATGGCAGTCTGACAAAGTACAACTCTTTTCACACCGGTGGACAACCATCCCTCTTCCAGGAGGTGTGGGGCTTTTATTTTATGGCTGATTCTGTGGGGTCGAGAGTAGGGGATGCATTTGATCAGAATTCTAAAGTCAAAACTGCTTTTAAATGATAATGATTTTACTTCTCTTCATATTAATGGTTTGTAAAAAAGGCTTCTGGCCCAAATGTGGGTTGTGACAGAAAATCATCAAGTTACCTTGAGAATCTAAGATTCTAGTTGAGAGTTCAAATGGATCATTTGGGATGTGGGATCATGGGGGAGGGGGGGGCTAGAGAGAGAGAGGAGAGAGACTTTATTGTCGAAATAGAAATGATGGAAATTTTGGTAGGGAGTAAAACCTTCATCTTAGAATTTACAGTAAAGAGGTAGGGGAAAATAGGCATAATCTGACATTCATCCTAGAGTCTGGGAGAGCAGACTTCACAGAGTCCACAGGAGGATAGATAGAATTCCATGAACTACAATTCTGTACAAAGACATCAACCTTGGTGGGGTCAGAAACCCACAAGAATGAAAATCTGAAGCCATAAACATATAATTGAGATAAGAAGAAAAGCATGTTTGTTGCCTACAAAGAAAGATGTTGGATGCCCAGGAAACTCAGCTAATTTAGGTTTTTGGTAGATGTATACAGAAGATAAGGAAAACTTAAAAGAAACTTGGAAGAGAACTTTTAAAAGGTATCAGAAGTGTGACAACTTATGAAGAACTGAGGCTGCCAAGGAATATTAAAATATTTTATTTATAGTTAGATCCCCCTGATTAGTTCTGGTAATGAAATCCACAAACTAGTCTCATTATTTCATTTTGCACTGCAGATTTCCATTGGCCTTGGAACCAGTGACCATGTTTATATATCAATTCTATAAATACATCATATCTTTCTCTAATAGATATATCTATATATCTATTATATACTAGATATGCCTATTATATAGATAAACCCAGTTTATATAAATGTACCTGTATTTTAAACTGTTGAGGAAAAAAGTTTAGAGAGAGAGAGGTCTCTAATGGAGTGTACTGAAGATTTGTGTTCAGTGCTGTGCTGTTTATAATTTGAACCAGTTAACTTGGATAAATGTGTAGGTTGTAGATTTATCAAATTTAACACTGCAAGAAGTTAGCAGAGATAGCTAACACATTGAACATAAAAAGTATAATCCACAAAATTCTCAACAGGTCAGAAAGGTAAGCCGATTTTACTAAGAACTTAATTCTTATTACAATCAATATGGGTTATATAAAGATAACTCTAATGGAATAAACATAATGTAATAGGGATGAATAGAAGTGGAATTTAAGAAGTGAAAATGTAAAATTATTTTGTTGAGTTAAGGAAATAATAGCTTCAATGCCATTTGAGTGAACTGCAAGTTCTTTATGGGTCAGGAATACAATTTGGCAGCCAGAAAAGTTAATGGGATTTTAGGCTGCATTCAGAGTTACAATTGTCCAGGATATGAGAGGTAATAGTTGTCTAACTCTACTCTAGTCAGACAATGTGTGGCGTTCTGCTTTCATTTCTGGAAATCCATTTTAGGGAGGGCTTAGAAAATGTGGAGAAGTATTTAGTAGAGGGGGACCAGGATGGGATGAAGAGTGGAAGATCAGCTGAAGTGACTTGGGGGTTGTTTACCTATTTAACCTTGAGGGAACCCATGGGTAGAATGCTGGGCCTCCAATTAGCAAGACTCAAGTTCAAATCTGACTTGTGTGGTCCTGAGCAAGCCACTTAACCTCTATCTGCCCCAGTTTCTTCATCCGTAAAATGAGGTTAATAAGAGCGCCCACCTCCTAAGGTTGTTGTGAGGATCAAATGAAATAAAGTATAAACATTTTATAGTAAGATATAGGACCTGTGCTAATGCCTTACTTTTTTGGAAAGGACAAGATCTGAGAGGTGAGGTGACATTGTAGCTTTCTTCAAATATTTGAATGACTCACAGGTAGAATTAGACTTATTTTCCTTAGCCTGAGAGGCAGGATGGAAGCTGTTGAAAATTGCAAGGTGGCAGATTTGGACTCCATATAAGAAAAACCTCTAGTGATTCAAGCTGTCCTGAAGCTGCTTTTGGAGTTGTGATAAGGATGCCATCACTAAAGATCTTCCATTAAATCTTTGGAAGTGGCCTCTTTGGTGGGGGGGGATTTGTAGAGAGGATTCTTGATTATAAGTTAAACTGGAGAGACGCCAAGCTCCCTCTTTTCCACTGTTGAGGTTCTATGTGTCTGTATATAGCAAGTCACTTAAAAAAATTTTTTTTTTATTTATTTAAGGCAATGGGGTTAAGTGACTTGCCAAGGTTACACAACTAGGCAATTATTAAGTGTCTGAGGCTGGATTTTAACTTGGGTCCTCCTGACTCCAGGGTGGTGCTCTATCCACTGTGCACCTAGCTGCTCCCAGCAAGTCACTTTCGTATAATAGATAGAGGCAACATGGGGTGGTGGAGTCAGAAAACTTGGGTTTGAATCTCAACTTGAACTCTCAGTCATGTGAACCTGAAACGGTGCACTTTCCTCATCTATAAATGAAGTTGTTAATGAGAATGGTAATATCTGTACTTTCTGCCTCACAAGATGGTTATGAGAAAATTAGCCTATATTAAAATGTGAGAGAGAGGGCTAGGCCTTGAGACAAGTGATATAATTAAAGTAGGGAACTGTGGCACATCATTTCTTTTCTCCACTTTTCTCTGAGGAACTTCTCCAAATTCTGGTCAGTCTCTTCTCTGCAAATTAGATAAGTTATAGAGAGTTGCCTTGTCCTAGGTTTACACTGGCAGTTTTTGTCAGAAGCAGGACTTGAACCTTGTTGTCTATCTATTATGTTATGCTGCCTTTCATAAAAATTTGTGAAGTATATATATTTACATATATTCACATACACTTATACATAAACTTATTTTTAATTATTGGGACAGCTAAGTGGCACAGTAGATAGAGTATTAGATCCAGAGTTAGAAAGGCCTGAGTTCAAAGCCAGCCTCAGACACTTAGTAACTGTAATCCCATTTGCCTCAGTTTCCTCATCTGTAAAAATGAGTTGGAAAAGAAAATGACAAGCCATTCCAATATCTTTGTCAAGAAAACTGAAAATGGGATCATGAAGAGTTGCACCTACATAGGAGGCTAATAATGCCTTTGAAGAAGGAAGAACAATCGACAGTTGTATGGTCTTCCTTTGAGCTTCCATTAGTAAGAATAATCCACTGAAGGACCCACTTTACATCATAGTTCATAACACAACTGACTAGGAAAGCCCTTACTTTAAAAGAAGGTGAAAAAAAACCCTGAGAAGATGTAAAATGAACAATTAGGCAAATCCTTGACTGATCCAGTATTAATGTCACACTTTTACCCTGAGGTACTCTAGGACACAGGTGAAAGATCTGAGAATCTCTGGGTACCATATTAGCAGCAGAACCTGAAAGGAAGGATCAAAATACCTACCCTCAGATGTTCTCCATTCATTCTGCTTTCACTGGCCTCCTGCTATATTGAGTTATTGGCAGTCTGGCTCCCTAATGATATGCTTTGTATACCAAACCAACAGCCTGACTCTCTCAGCTTCAATCGGGCATCTTGGAAGTGGCTATTGGCCACCCCACAGTCCACAAAGGGAGGGAACCAATAGCTACAATCTTTTGGCTCAAGCCTGCCTGAGTTGAGATTAGTAGCTACACTCCCAGACTGTGCCCTTGTTTGTATTTCCCTTCCAAGTCTCTTTAAAGAACAAGACTACTAACTATATTATGCTCTGTTAGTCCATCCAAACACTAGTTAGACTATTCTTGAAAAAACTACAGGTGGTATTTGCCTTTAATTTCCATAAACAAAGATCAAAGACAAAAAAGTCATAGGAAAATGGCAAAAAGAAGCTCTGTCGGCTTATGCATCAGTCACCGTTAGGTCCCAGGGCTCTGATAGGCAGTAGCTAACAGATCAACAACACTTCCTGCCATCCCAGGGAACCAGACTTATCTGTTCCCCAGCTAACCTTCTTTGCCCCACAGCTCAGATCCCACAGGACAAAGGATAACAAGTAGAGGGTGACCCCTCAGAGTCCCACCTCTGCTGGAGATATTCCAGAACTCTCCTCTCCTCTAACCTTTGAACCCACTGTCTTCTTGGAAATGGATGATACGCCTTGCCATTGTTCTCTAAGATCCAAGGAGCCTTGTCACCTGCCCTGCTACTTCCCTGCCTAAATATTACTTGGTCTTTCCACCTCCCTGCTACTTCCTTGCCTAAGTACTGCCTGGTCTTTCCAGGAAGGAAGACCTGAATTCAAATCTAGCCTCAGATACTTGCACTTAGTAACTTCTTAATAAATTCTTTTCTATTATATTCCATAAAATAAACCATTAATACAATGAAAAAAATGACTTAGAGGTAAGAAATGTGGGCTTGAATTCTGGCTTATATCACATAGAATCAGAAATGGGAGGACTCTTGGGAGATGAGTTGGTTTATTTTCATCATTTTATGGAGTGGACGAAACTGGTCTACCTAAGTGGAAGAGACTTGGTCCAAGGGGGTACACCGAGTCAGGGACAGAAGTGGGACCGGAACCTAGGCATCTGGGGCTCTTTTCATTATATAGCACATTATTTCCTCTAACTAGTTGGATTAGTTACAGGACCAAATAATTTCTCTTTGCTGAGGCAGTTTCTTCCTCTGATACTATTTACATTACCATTCTTATGGGGTATTGTGAAAAAAAGAGTTTGGTAACTAAAACATTCAGCTGTTTTTCAGTTATATCTGACTCTTTGTGACTGTGTTTTGGGTTTTCTTGGCAGAGATACTGGAGAGGTTTGCCATTTCCTCTTCTAGTTCATTTTGCAGATGAGGAAACTGAGGCAAACAGGTTTAGTGACTTTCCCAGGATCACAGAGAGCTAGTATCTGAGGCCAGATTTGAACTCATTAAGATGAACCTTCCTGACTCCAGGTCTTGTAGTCCACCTTATTTTATTGCTGAGCTTCTTTTTTTTTTGTTTTGTTCTGTATTCGGCTTACCACTAAGCTGCCCTGTGTTCAGAGTTTAGTCATAATCAAAAGTTAACAGATCTTTTCTGAGCTCCCCCCCCCTTTTTTTTTTGTTTGCTTTGTATTCAAGAGCTAGAAGAGGAAGAGTCCCTGCCTTTGCTTCCAGGGAGCTCATAATCTCAATGGGAGAGGAAATGTACACACATATAGGGTGCCATGGGCCTCTGTGTAAATGAGGGTTGACTAGTGAGTTCAGCTTTAGAGTTAGCAGGACCCGAGGTAGAGGCCAAGCTTGGCTACCTGTGTCACCTGAGCAAGTGATTTCTGGGCCTTAGTGTCCTCATTTATAAAACAAAGGAAGGTGGGACTAGCAGGTCTGTAATAATCTTTCTTTCTCAGAATGTCTGATCTTGTCTCTTTTTAGGCACTGAAGTATTCCTTCCAGACGCATGACCGTCTCTGCTTCGTGATGGAGTATGCCAATGGAGGAGAGGTAAGGAGATCACAGCCCTGACAGGTATGGGTGTGGATATGAGGCGATGTTCATTGCAGCCAGTGTCACTGCCTACCTGCTGTGTATCAAGAACTGTGCCAGATACTGAGGGAGAGGAAAAACTTAGAGACGTGGTCCCCTTCCTCGTCTTGCTCCAGGTAGCTATGATAAACATTGTTACAGAACAGATGCATTGGGGCAAACTTCCTGAATAAGGATGCTGTGACATCTCAGGGGCAAGTTATTTCTCTCTCTTTTTTTGCAAGGCAAATGGGGTTAAGTGGCTTGCCCAAGGACACACAGCTAGGTAATTATTAAGTGTCTGAGGCTGGATTTGAACTCAGATACTCTTGACTCCAGGGCTGGTACTCCATCCACTGCCGCCCCTGCAAGTTATTTCTCATCAAGGATATGAGTTGACCTCCAATTGGAAATCCAGCAGGTGAAGAAGGGGAGGAGAGTCATTCCAGGTGTAGAAAACTGAAGAAAGGCATGGGGGTGAGACTGCACCTAGCTTTTGGGGGATGGTAGAGAGTAGTCCAGTTTGGTTGATGCATAAACAACTGGCCTTAGAGTTAGAAAGACCTGAATTCAAATTTAGTCTTAGAAACTCACTAGTTCTGAGACCCTGGGCAAGTCACTTCATCTCTGTTTACTCAGTTTCTTCACCTGTAAAAAAAAATCTGCTAGGGAGGGTAATGGTGAGGATCAAAAGATATAATTGTAAAGCACTTATCACAGTGCCCAGGACATAATAAATGCTAACTAGTGTTATTATTGACTGTTTGGAGAAAGGATCGTTGGAGCTATAAGGTAAAGATGACTGGAATGTTTTCAGATTGCGGAGGACCTCAGATGAACTTGAACTTGATTAGGCAGTAGGGAGCCACAGAATGTTTAAAGCAGAATGATATGACAAATAATGCAGAAGGAAAATAGGTGCCATGTGAAGAATAAATTGGAACAGGGAAAGGGTAGATGTTCTCTATCCCCTCAGCTTCAGAAATATTTCACTTTCTGATTCTTATTAGCCTGTTCCATTACAGGAAGCAGTTACATTCTGCTGATTAATGTTCTGAAATAGAAACTTACCAGATGTGACTGGGATAGAGTCAGTTCTCTTATCCATGGGATCTTTTCTTCTTTTCTTTTCTTTTCTTTTCTTTTCTTTTCTTTTCTTTTCTCTTCTTTTCTCTTCTTTTCTCTTCTTTTCTCTTCTTGTATTTTCTTGTATTTTCTTGTATTTTCTTTTCTTGTATCTTCTTTTTTTATAGTTTTACTTGAGGTGCTGCTTTCCCTCCCCAACTCCCAGGGGTTTAGAGTCCATTGAGAGAATTTAATGACATCCAGTCTACTTATTGCCTAATAAAGATATTTGCCAGGTTTAGAAATAGGTTAAAGGCAGATAAGTGGTACAGGGGAATAGAGCACTGGGCCTGGAGTCAGGAAGACTTGGGTCCAAATCTAGCCTCAGGCTCTTAATAGCTGAATAACCTTGGACCAGTCACTTCATCTCTTTCTGCCTCAGTTTCCTCCACTGTAAAATGGGAATGATAATAATAACAGTCCCTATCTCCCAAGGTTATTATGTGGATCAAGTAAGATAATATTTGTAAAGCACTTAGCAAAGTGCCTGACTTAACAAATGTTTCCTCCTTTGCCTTTTCTTCCTCAATGTTGAACCTGTGGGAAGAAGAAGAAGTAAAACTCTGTGGTAGAATAGCTCTCCCTCAGGGCCCCTGGAGGGTGTGGGAAGGGGAGTTGTGCTTTAAATGCAGTTTTTTTTAAAAGCAAAATAGACTGTATTAGGATTTGATATTATCAAGATCAATAGATTTTGTGATGTTAGTGCAAAAAGAGTTGTGTAAAAAGTTTATCTCTCTGCTCTGACATTTAATAGTTTGTGGGGTTTTTTTGTTTTTATGTTTTTTTTCCTAATCTGTAAAATAGAGCTGATGATGCTGGAACTACCTCCTTCATAGAGAGGTTACAGGTTCCAAGGAAAGTGCTCTCTAAAACTCGAGACACTATAGAAATGGAAGTCTTTCTTCCCTTTGTTTAAAAATGTTCTATTAGAGATAGGGTTTGCTTGCTGCCCAGGACCCCCTTCAGCAAGAAGGGAAACTTCCTCTGAAGCCTCCTGAGGCCAAGTTAGTTTCTCTACTGTGCCCTTCTTCCCAGCATGCTGGGCTAAAGGTTTCTGGGCTTAGGACTCTGAATGCTGACTAGAGCTTCCTCTCCCAGGACTCATTTTTAGCCTAGTTGGTCACGTGGACAGTACTTGAATGTACAGAGTGCCCTTTCTAGTAGCCCCTTCACAGAGGTTTGAATTAAAATTTTAGGAATTGCTGGACACAAAACTTTGTGACAAATGGGAAAAGTTGGTTAATGGGACCAGGAACTCTTTTATTCCTCATTCCTGCCTCAGTGGTGATAATAGGGAAGGCAGCCTTTTAGTTCCAAGTCCAAGAAAGAGGGTATTGAAGAGGTATAATGTGTCTTTGTCTCCTCAGCTGTTTTTCCATCTCTCCCGAGAGCGGGTATTCTCGGAAGACCGAGCCAGGTTCTATGGGGCAGAGATTGTGTCTGCGCTGGATTACTTGCATTCTGAGAAGAATGTGGTGTACAGAGACCTCAAGGTAGGAAGAACAACAATTTGGGTCCAGAAAAAAAGGAAAGGAATATATACTAACTATTAAGGCCAGTCTCTTGACTTTAAAAAGTAATGTGATATTTTCCATCACGAGTTCTTTAGAAGCAATTCTTCTTTCTCAACATGACTAATGTGGAAATATATTTAACATAGTTATACATATATAACCTATATCAGATTATTTGTTGTCAAGGGGAAGGGAGTAGGAAAGGAAGGAGGAAGAAAAATATGGAACTCAAAATCATAAAAAAAAAATGAATGTTGAAAATTATCTTTGAGTGTAATTGGAATAATCAATAAATTAATTTTTTTAAAAAAGTAATGTGAACTTAAAGGCAGTTTGGGGCTAGAAGACTTAGATTTTGATACACATACTGTGTATCTCACTATGTGACAGTGGGGCAAGTCTTTCAACCTGGGAAGCTCTCTAAAGCTGTAAGTTGCAGAGATGGTGCTAGTCTGCATCAGTAAAGGGAGTTTCCTCACCTGGTCCATCTTATCTTTCTGTATTAAATTCAACCAGCTAGTAATACAATTGCCCTATTTGATTATGCTGCAATCTTAATTTCTTTTTTTTTTTCTGTATGGTAAAAGATGTTTTATTGATTATCTTCTCTTTTGTAGTCCTTACTGTCACATTCCATTATTTTGTCCCTCTTCCCCCCATACATACCCTCCCTTGTAACAAATAAGTAAATGCAATCCAAATATCAACAGGTTTGAAAATGTGGATCTCCTTCTACACTTCTAGTCAATCATCTCTTTGCTAATGGGCAGAAAGTACACCTCTTCAACACAATGGTTCTGAAGGGATGGTTTGCCCCTGCATCTCCTAAGTCTAAAGCTTCTGTGCTTCAATAATTTAACATTATTCTGGTTATCATGTATTATGTTCTCCTGCTTCTGAAGAACCAGTTACTTAGCACAGGAAGGTCCAGAAGAATGCCAGGAGCCAGGCAGAAGGCAGAAAGAACCTTGGATTTGATGCTCAATTTTGATTGGGAAAATTTGAAGGAGAAAAGGATTAAAGAGAAGGAACTGTGAATATTTGGAGGCTTTTGGAATTGTAAACAATATCCTCTTTCTCTGGGGGGACAAATTATAGAGAGCAAAAGTGGTCACCAAGGCCTCCCTCTCTGTTTAGCCCTCATCAAAACTCCTGGTGTTCAGAGAACCCCAAAGAATGGTCCAGTCATCAGACCAGTTCTCTGGGGTACATATTATCTATCCTATACCCCAAGACCATCATGACACTGATTACCAGGCCCCTCTTCTCCAAACACTGATAGGTACTCATGAAGGACAGCTTCTTCTCCCCTACCATTTCCAATCCTCAGTGTCTTCTGTCCATTCCCTTAAAAATGTCCCTATTGGTAAAGAATAACAGAGAGGTCAGTGGGATAGGGCCACTTGAACAAAGCTAAACTACCCATTTTCACCAAGTCCCTCACCAGAGGACATAAATGTCATGGTAGGGATCTTATTTGGGGCACTGGAAAACAGGGTTTGGATATTTACTCTGCTCTTGTTGGTTATGGTAGCTTAGACAGAACAGTTTTCCCCTGAACCTTGGTTTCCTTATCTGTATAAGGAACTTGCTGTCTAATGGAACTATTTTGAGGGAAGTACTTTCTAAAAGCTAAAGAAATAGTTATTTATTATGAATCCCAGATCCAACTGAGTCACTGTGTGACTTGGGGCAAACTTCTCCCTTCTTGGCCCTGTTTCCTCTGCTGAAAGAAGGGATTTGATTTAATGATCCCAAAGATCCCTTCCATGACTGATATCCTATGATTCAAGAACTTCCTTAGAAGAGAAAAGAATTATCAGGGGTGGGATTGAGGAGAAGGTCAGGAATCACATAGTTGTTTTGGCCTGTTTTTGCACATAGGAATCCAAGAGTGAGAAGGGACTTTGGAGACTGTGTTGATTGCTACCCCATCATTTATGGTGCAATGGGTAGAGCAGTGGACATGGAGTCAGGAGGAACTGAGTTCAAATCCTGCCTCATCAATATTCATTAACTCTGTGACCCCAGGCAAGTCATGCAGCTACTGTCTGCCTCAATTTAGTCATCTGTAAAATAGGGATGATGATGATAATAACACCCATTTTTTAGGATTATTATGAGGATAAAATGAGATAATATTTATAAAGTGCTTTGTAAATCTTAAAAGTGTTATAAAAATGCTAGCTCTTAAGAGCGATTGGGGTAACTAAGCAGTGAAGTGAATAAATTGCTGGGCTTGGAGTCAAGTAGTCTCATCTTTATGAGTTCAAATCTGGCCTCAAGACCCTTATTTGCTATATGACTCTGGGCAAGTCACTTAACCCTCTTTGCCTTAGTTTTCTCATCTCTAAAATGAACTGGAGAAGGAAATGGCAAATCACTCCAGTATCTTTGCCAAGAGAACCTCAGATGGAGTCAGAAAGAGTCAGACATGACTGAAAAGTGACTTAACAACTCAATACATATTAGCTATTATTTTAACAGAGAGGAAACAGAAGTAACTTCCTCGAGGTCACATAGATTTCAGATGTTAGACTCAGCATTTGAATATGAGCATTCTGGCTCCATATTATAGCATCACCAAGCACTCTTTGCAAGGGACTTCAGAAGCCATCTAGTCTAGCCCATACCTAAACAGGAATCTCCATGCACTTTCAAGCGATCTACTCACTAAGGCTCTAGTGAGGAGGAATGCACTGCCCCTTTCCTACTTTTTGATAGCTCTCACTTTTAGCAAGTTTTTTCTTACATCAAATATCTGTAAGCTTCTGCAATTTCTGCCTGTTGTTCCTTGATTCTACCCTTTGGGACCAAGCCAAACAAAGCTCATCCTATCTGAGTAATGACCCTTCACATACTGAAAAATAGTTATCATGACCAAAGTTTTTGTTTTTTATGTTAAACAACCCTAGTTCCTTAATTTCATGACATCTTCAGCTTCTCTGAGTCCTTCCTAAAAGGGGGCATCCATAGCTCAGCCCAGTATTGGGTCAGATCATGGAAGAACGTTTTTACTTTCTATTATCTTTCCAGATATGTTGGGCTTTTTAGCTACTGTTGTTGACAGATTAAACTTGTAAAGCTCTCCAGTTTTTTTCAGATGAACTGCTATCTTAACCATCTTCTCCTTGTAAAGCTGATATTTTGAAGCTAAATTAAAGACTTTATCCCTATTAAATCTGATCATCTTAGGGTCAACTCAATGTTCATAGGGTTATAGATTTAGTGAGAGAAGACCTTATTGGACCTCTAGCCCAACCTTCTGTCAGCATGATGTTGGTGAAAGCATGCTAGTTTTAGAAGACCTGACTTCACATCACTGATCCACCACTTAGTACTCATGTGACCTTGGACAAATAATTTTCTCTAAACCTCAATTTCCCTTACTGTAAAATAAGGGGGTTGATCTGTATGTGCTCTGAGTCCTAAAGTCACAGAACTGTGATCTTTTTTTAATCTTGACATCTGATGGGTTAGTTATTCTGCCTACCTTTGTGTTCCCCTCAAAGTTGATAGTTGTGCCATCTATGCCTTCATTCATAAAAATATGAATTAACCCAGTCAAGTGTGGATCTCTTGGACACTTCTTTCCCCCTCCCCCCAAGGCTGACACTGAATCATTAATGGCTCCTCTTAGATCACTCAGTCAGTTTGTAACTCATCTTATGCTACTGCCATCTCTCACATCTCTCCTAGTTGATAAGAATAACAGGAGAGACTTGGTCAAATCCTTTGCCAAACTCTAGGTCAAAATGTATAGCATTATCTTTATCTGACAGGGTATTAATAATGTAATGAAAGAAAATGAGGTTAGTCTGGTATTATCTATTCTCTAAAAAAAAATTGATGCCTTGTAATAATAATAATAATAATAATAATAATAATAATAATGATGATGATAATAATATAGCATTTAATGCAATGCTTTAAGATTTGCAAAACATTTTACGTGTTATTTCATTTGATCCTTACAACAGCCCTATGAGACTGTTTTCAATTTAAGGAAACTGAGGGCAAATGGAAGTTGTCACTTGCCTAAGATTGTGCAGCTGAGTGTCTAAGATCATACCCAGATCTTCCTGACTCCCAAGTCCCAAGGCACACTCTACCCACTGCCTCACTTATTTGTCTCTAGTCTTTATATTACATTTCCTACCCCTTTTTCTAGATCCAACTCTCCTTTAAGATAAGGAAAAAAAATTTCAGCAAAATATCTGATTAAGAGATTTTATTTTTCACAGTCTATGCATAATAATTTGTTCTAGTAGCTCCCTACCTCTCTAATTCAAAAGTCAGGAAAGGTCTATTTCATAATTTTTTCTCTAATGCTCTTGTTAATTTTTCCATTACTCTAACTTCATCTTCTTTTTAAAGTGATCTTTTTTGTTTACCTTATTGTAATCATTGTAGATAGTGTTTTCTTAGTTTTGCTTGTTTTGTTCTGTATCAGTCCATGCAAGTCTTTCCTGGACTCTATGAATTCCTTGTGTTTCTCATTTCATACTATATAATAATATTCCATTACAGTCACAACCTTTTTTTTTTTAAACTGCTCCCCAGTCAATGGTCATTTGGCCTATTTCCAGTGCTTTGCTTCCACAAAGAATGCTGCTATTAACATTTGGGCATATACTGGACCTTTGTTTATCTACTTCCTTTGGGATATAAATCCAGTAGTGGGATAGCTGAGTCAGAGAGGAAGAATGGTTTACTTTTTCTACATAATTTCAAATTTGAAATCTCTGATAGTTGGGCAACTTGTGGTAATCCCCTCTAAATTTTAGACATCATAATATTTCTGGATTACCAGAAATACTCAGTGTAACAACAACTCCCCCCAACCCTTCCACCCTGCCATTCAACAGTTTTCTTCCTATTCTAATTGCCATCTGTTCTACTTAGATTGACTTACTCTGCAGATTATTATTAGGCCACTGGATCCTGCCCATCCTTTCTGTGAACACTTTTGAACGCTGCTCTCACAAAACCTAGATTGGATGTCAGATTTGTATGCCACTCTTTTTTCTCCTTCTCTGTCAAAATTCTGTGATGGAATTCCCCCCCCCCCTTGGTTCCCATCATTTTATGTCAGTCAGTTCCTCCTTCTTGATGAGAATAAGGTCAAGAATAGCAGTTCCTCTTGTGAGTTCTTCCATGTTTAGAAAGATGCAGTTACACAAACCAAGAACTTATTACATACCCTACTTGGAGTAGAGTGAGGGAGAGGGTTGTAACAGATAACCAACTCATTGATTTCCCCTATCATTAGCTTCAGTACTATGCTTATGGTCTCCAATATACTCTAGTAACAATTTTGATTTTATTTCTGCCTGGATCTTATGTCAAAGACTTGCCCCCCCCCCCCATGTTTCCCTATTCTGGTTCCTACATCCTATTTAACTGCTCTTTCTTTTTTTTTAAACACATTTTATCTTATTGAACATTTCCCAATTACATGGAAAAATTATTTTAACATTAATTTTTCATTGTTGAGTTCCAAATTCTCTCCTTCCCTCCTGCTCCACCCCCACCTAGATTTGATATCAATTGAAAACTGCTATTTCAAGCTTCTCCTTCACCCTTACCTCCCTTTCTTAACCATTTTAACCTGTCCTATTGTTTTTAAATAAGGTAAGTCCTTCTAGAACCATATTCCACTCATGGGTCTCCACTCACCAATTGTCAGTGATACCAGTCAGGTCCTATCTGCCTCATTAGGTTAGGGTGTCTCATTTTTTTTTAAATTTTTTTAAATTTTTTAATTTTTTTAATTTAATATTTATTCTCATTTGTACAAATGTTTTTTATACATTAATAAAATATTCTTGTTTAAGAGTAAATGAAATACCCCCTCCCCCATAAATATAGACTTGCTTGAGTGATAAAGTAAAGGGGAGAGAAAAAAAATTAAAATAAAAAAATAATAGTAATAATTGTAGGTATGGTCAGGTGGTGCAATGGGTTGGAGCACCAGCCCTGGAGCCATGAGCACCCAAGCCCACATCTGGCCCCGTACACCCAACAATCACCCAGCTGTGTGACATGCAAGCCACCCCAACCCCACTGCCCTGCAAAAACCAAAAAAAGAAAGAAAAAAGACCCAAAATGAAATAAAATAGTAATAATAGTAGGGGTGGCTGGGTGGCGGACAGAGCATTGGTCCTTGAGCCAGGAGCACCCGGGTCCAAATCTGGCCTCAGACATCCAACAAGCACCCTGCTATGCAGCCCCAGGCAGGCTACCCAGCCCCATTTGCCCTGCACCCCCCCAAAATAATAATAATAATAAAAAATGTGCTTCAGTCTTTGTTCCAACACCAACAACTCTGTCGTGGGTGGATCACATTCTTTATGATAAGTCCATCACAAAAGTTACTTCCATATTGCCATTGCTGATCGCAACTCCCTCCTTTTGTATTTCTCCACTACTATGTACTTTATTTTCTCTCTCCTTTCACTCTGACTCTGCTGTGGCACAGCAGACAGATACCCTGCTCTGGGGCCAAGAGGCCCCGAGCCCCCTACCAACCCTTAGGCCCAGCATCCACCTGGCCCTATGGTCCTGGAGAAGCCATCCAATCCCAGCCCTTTGCAAGAAGTAAAAAAGAAAATGTGTTATATCTGACCACTCTCCCACCATGGTTCATCCTCTCCTCCATCACTCACATCCCCCCTTTCCCCCTGTCCTCCTCCTTCTTACTCCAGATACCTATACCCCACTGAGTATATATGCTGTTTCTTCTCCTAGCCACCTCTGATGAGAGTGAAGATTCCCTTATTCCCCCTTGCCTTCCCCCTTCTATATCATTGCAATAGTTCATTGGAATAAAGAAATTCTTACTATATGAAATATCTTGGCCTATTCCCCCTCTCCTTTTTCTTTCTCCCATTACATTTCCCTTTTTTCTGTTGACTCCATTTTTACACCATATTTTATCTTCAAATTCAGCTTTCTCCTGTGCTTCATCTATAAAAGCTCCCTCTACCTGCTCTATTAATTGAGAAGGTTCATATGAATATTATCAGTGTCATTTTTCTATGCAGGAATACATGCAGTTCATCATCATTAAGTCCCTCATATTTTCCCCTTCTCCTCCACTCTCTATGTTTCACCTGAGTCCTGTATCTGAAGATCAAGCCTTCTGTTCAGCTCTGGCCGTTCCAAAAGGAACATTTGAAATTCCCCTGGTTCATTGAAAGTCCATCTTTTTCCCTGGAAGAGGACATTCAGCCTTGCTGGGTAGTTGATTCTTGGCTGCATTCTAAGCTCTTTTGCCTTCTGGTATATATTGTATTCCAATCCCTATGAGTTTCCAGTGTAGTTGCTGCTAAGTCCTGTGTGATCCTGACTGCAGTTCCATGATACTTGAACTGTGTCCTTCTGGCTGCTTGTAATATTTTCTCTTTGATTTGGAAGTTCTGGAATTTGGCTATAATATTCCTGGGGGTTGGTTTTTTGGGATCTCTTTCTCGGGGGGGGATCGGTAGATTCTCTCCATTTCTATTTTTCCCTCTGCTTCTAGAATATCAGGCAATTTTCCTGTAGTAATTCTTTGAAAATGATGTCAAGGCTCTTTTCCTGATCATGACTTTCAGGTATTCCAATAATTTTTAAATTATCTTTCCTAAGTCTGTTTTCCATATCAGTTATTTTTTCAATGAGATAGTTCACATTTTCTTCTAATTTTTCACTTTTTTTTTGTTTTGAAGTATTGAGTCCTGGTTTCTCGTAAATTCATCAATCTCCCTGAGTTCTATTCTTTGTCTGAAGGATTTGTTCTCCTCAGAAAGTTTTTTTTTGTCTCTTTTTCCATCTGGCCAATTTTGCTTTTTTAAAGCATTCTTCTCCTCAATAACTTTTTGAACTGTTTTATCCATTTGACCTAAGCTGGTTTTTAGCATGCTATTTTCTTCAGCATTTTTTTAGATTTCCTTGACTAGGCTACTGACTTCATTTTCATGTTTTTCCTGCATCTCTCTCCTTTCTTTTCCCAGTTTTTCTTCTAACTCCCTCATTTGATTTTCAAAGTCTTTTTTGAACTCTGTCATAGCCTGAGCCCAATTTCTGTTTTTCTTGCAATCTTTAGATGCGGGAGTTTGTGCTTCCTCATCTTCAGACTGAGTATTTTGATCCTTCTTGGGCTCATATGCAAAATATTTCTCAATGGTGTTCCTCTTGTTTCTCTGCTTGCTCATTTTCCCAGCCTAAGCCTGGTTTTGGGGTGCTTCCTGAGATTTTGGGACACTCCCACAAGGGTCTCAGTGTGTGAGGCTCTGTCCTCCCTCCTGTTCTGTGAACAACCATAAGTGCCCCCCCTCTGCCATGGAGCTGAGGTGGGGGGGTTGCTGTTCTATGGGGGGGCCTAGACTGTGATCAGAATCTGAATGTGGTCAGAGCCCCAGAGTCCTGTTTCAGGGGCAGAGCTCTGCAGTCTCTCTCTTCACTCCCCTCCCTAGGTTCAATGGGATCATGCCTTGGGGGCTCCTGCTTACCAGCTCTGCCTGCTTCTGTTCCTGGAACTGGGCTGCACTGACTGCTCTCTGTGTGCCCTGAGGACTGGGCTTCATGTGCTCGCACTGGCAGAGGTTCCCCCTCCCCGTTTCCCCCAATTTGTGCCCAGTGCTCTCTGGGGCATAGCTCAGGAAACTCCCCCGCTGCTGTGAGCTGAGGCTCCCAGTGCCCTGGGACTACCTCTGTGAGGCTGAAGTTTTCTCGCTCTGGCGGGCCACCCCTCTGGCGGGCCGCCCCTCCGACCCCGGGGAGCAGAGCCTTTCTGCTCTTTTCCAGGTTACCTTGAGTAGGAGAACTGCCTCACTGGGTCCTTCTGTGGGTTCTGTCTCTTGAAAATTTAGTTAGAGTCCTTAGCTTATGAGTTTTATGAGAGAGCGCCTAAGCCATCTGGGTGTCTCATTCTTTATGCATTTCTTTATAGGCATCTGAAGTCACGGCTATCTTCTGTCTTGGATTTTGTGTTTTGTTAATTTCTGGATATCTCTTTTTCCTACACATGCTCTTTCTTATCTCACTTGTAGTTGTAATTAATTTTTTTCTCCTTTTCCCCTTTCTTTTCATTTTTGAATCTTTTTAATTGTATTTACAAAACTCCATGCAAATAAATTTTTACTGACCTTTATTAAGTATGATTTAGTCACTGGCCTTGGGATGGGCTCATGATTTCTATATCCCAAGGCACTTTTGTCCCTATTTTTGCAAATTATTCAGTGACTACTACATTTATTACCTGGGCATCAGTGGGTAAGACTTTGTGCTCAGTGTTTTTGAAGAGTCAGAGAAAGAAAAGATTTGATCCTGTGCTTGGGGAGTATCTAATTTTAATAACTAAATAAGACACGGGGTGGGGGGGGATCAGGACCATGGAGAATGGACATTCATATAGTGGTAGGGAGGTTGAGGAGGGAGAGCACTCCTTGCTTAAAAGGATAGGATGTGTGGGATAGAGAAAACTTTACAGGGGGGGTGACATTGGAAGTCTGGGGAGACTTTTTGGCATTCTTCCAGGTGTTAGTTTCCACATCTTTGTCCCTGGGCAAAAACTCCTGCTTTTATTGCTTAAGAGTTGGGGTACCATGGGAAGAATTTCTAGCCCGGAAATCAGGAGATTTGAGGGTCCAGCCATAGTTTCTAGTTAGGCTGGTGACCTTGGGTGGTCTTCACTTCTCTAAGTAAAACAGGGGTGGGGTTGGAGTCAGTGAGTTAGTTCTCTTCTGAGATCTGTTCCAATTCTGATGTCTTGTTTTCTCTTCAGTCCAATCTATGATACTAACCTTGATCTTGATTTGTACTTCTCCTGCCCAGTTGGAAAACCTAATGCTGGACAAAGATGGTCATATCAAAATCACTGACTTCGGTCTCTGCAAGGAGGGGATCAAGGATGGTGCTACAATGAAGACCTTCTGCGGGACCCCAGAATACCTGGCCCCTGAGGTGAGTTTATTTTGTTTCCCTGCTCTGGATCAATTTTTTTTTTATGGGTCTCAGTTTTCCCATTTGCAAAGTGAGGGGGCTGGAATTGATGAGTTCCCAAATATGATGGTATGCACAGGGGAATAAATTATCTTTTACTATTTTTCATATAGGTGTTTAATAAATGCTTATTGACTGATTCTGTGATTTATGATTTCTAGGCTAGCTGCTATCTTGGGAGACTTTTACATTCAATAAATATGTATAGAACCTGATATATATATATAGAATACTACTCTACCTTGGAGGAGGTGCTAGGTTTAATTGATTTCCTGCTGTCAGTGAGATCTTATTCTGATGTGGCCTTGGTTCCCTCTCATCCTCTAATGTCCTTTGATTAAAGATTCCTTCTCATTGGCTCACTAAAAGGACTCATGCTATCAACTAAACCTATTCCCTTTTTAAAAAAAAATTTTATTTCTTTCCAATTACGTAAAAACATTATTAGCATTTTTTCATAATTTGAGTTCCAAATTCTCTCCTTCCCTCCCGTTCCCCTGTCATTGACAAGGCAAGCAGTTTGACAAAGGTTATGCATGTGTAGCACGTTACCATGTAAGTTACGCTATGCTGTAAGTCTTTCCAGGTCTTTCTGAGAACATCTTGCTCATCATTTCTTTCTTTTTTTTTAATAAAGATTTTATTTGAGCTTTGAGTTTCACAATATTTCTCCCAATCTTACTTCCCTCACCACCACAGAAAGCAATCTGTCAGTCTTGATTTTTTTTCCATGTTGTACATTGATCCAAATTGAGTGTGATGAGAGAGAAATCACATCCTTAAGGAAGAAACAAAAAAGTATAAGAGATAGCAAGATCAGACAATAAGATATCTAGTTTTTTTCCCCCTAAATTAAAAGGAATAGTCCTTGAAATTTGTTCAAACTCCACAGTTCTTTCTCTGGATACAGGTGGTATTCTCCATTGCAGACAGCCCAAAATTGTCCCTGGTTGTTGCACTGATGGAATGAACAAGTCCATCAAGGTCGAACATCCTCCCCATGTTGCTGTTAGGGTTTTTCTGTTTCTGCTCATCTCACTTAACATCAGTTCATGCAAATCCCTCCAGACTTCCCTGAATTCCCATCCCTTTTGGTTTCTAATAGAACAATAGTGTTCCATGACATATATATACCACAGTTTGCTAAGCCATTCCCCAATTGAGGGATATTTACTTGATTTACAATTCTTTGCCACCACAAACAGGGCTGCTATGAATATTTTTGTACAAGTGATGTTTTTACTCTTTTTCATCATTTCTTCAGGGTATAGACCCAGTAGTGGTATTGCTGGGTCAAAGGGTATGCTCATTTTTGTTGCCCTTTGGGCATAGTTCCAAATTTCTCTCCAGAAAGGTTGGATGAGTTCGCAGCTCCACCAACTGTGTAATAGTGTCCCAGATTTCCCACAACCCTTCCAACAATGATCATTATCCTTTCTGGTCATATTGGCCAGTCTGAGAGGTGTGAGGTGGTACCTCAAAGGAGCTTTGATTTGCATTTCTCTAATAATTAATGATTTAGACCTGCTCATCATTTCTTATAGCAGAATAGATTCCATCATACTCTTATATAACAACTTGTTCTGAAAACACCAGCTAAGCACTCTGAGTAAGAAATAACCATTGAGGCCAAGAGGGTTTTCTTGTCCTGCTCATAGCTTTTGTCTTTCTGACTTAAGTGGTCCTCTTTCCTTTTTAAAACTTTGACACATTTTGTTCTGATGTGATAGAGCTTTCCAGCAAACCCCCTTTGAAAGTATCCCCCCCCAACTTCCTTCCTAAGATGTGTCTTGATTTTGAGAGTATGGTCCTAGAGTTAACTTTGTATCTGATAGTTTTGTTATGCATCTTTATGTTGTTATTACTGAGATGATACAGTGGATCTGAAGGACCTGAATTCAAATTCGACTTCAGACATTGACTAGGTGGGTGACCTTGGGCAAATCACTTAACCCTGATTGCCCACATCCAGGGATCTCTCCAGTTGTCCTGATTTATGGAGGAGAAAGTGAGGCTGGTGACTTAACCCCCACCCCACTCAAATCCAGTTCACTTGCATGTCATCACCTCCCTGATGTCATGGTCTTTCTTGAGAACGAAGGACAAACATCTTTCCCAAATTGTTAAGTTCTGCTGCTTCCACTCTATCATTTCATAGTTTTCTTAGGTTTCTCATAATTATTCATTTTTGTCATCCCTAATTAATCACATACTAGAGTTTCAGTGATTGCTTCATCATAAGTTACATATTTTGTTTCTAGATTTTTTTTTTGTTGTCTCTTGAGGGGAGAGACTTTTTTTTTACCTTTTTTTTTTAAATATCCCCACCACTTAATACAGTGTCTGCATACGGTAGGGACTTAATAAAAATTCCTCTTGACTAACTGTTACAAATGATGGTACTCTGAACTTTTTTACACATTTCAGTTTTTTCTTGCTATCAGTAACCTCCTGGGGTATATGCAGACCCAGTAATAGAATCTCTGGGTCAAAGAGTATGAACAGTTTAGTAATTTTCTTGTGTAATTCCAAATTGTTTTCCAGAAGAGTTGAACTAATTCAAAACTCTACCAGTAGGGAATTAACATGCCTGCCACTAACCCCTGTACCATGATGTTTTTCCCATGTTTGTTAACTTGGTGGATGTCAGGATTGTTATAATTTTAGTTTTCTTTGATTATTTCTGATTTTGAACTTTTTTTTTCAAGGGGTGACTGGTAGTTTATATTTCTTTTTTAATTGTTCCTATCCCTTGACTGCTAGTATGTTGAAGAATAGTTCTTAGTCATAGAAATAAACATCAAGACCCTAGAAATGTTAGATAAAAGCTTTTTTTTTTAAAGTAGTCCTCTCTTTTCCAGGCAGAAGGTGTGTGTGTGTGTGTGTGTGTCTGTCTGTGTGTCTGTGTGTCTGTGTGTCTGTGTGTCTGTGTCTATCTTTTTTCCTCTTTGGGTCTACTCATTCTTTTTTGTTGGATAAGCTCTGTGTTGGTTGCTGGGAAACCTACACAATTTAGGCAAAACACAGAAAGGAGATAGGATACAAATACCGAAAATTATAATTTATAATATTATAAGTTTAGTGTGATAGAGAGCTATAAAAAAAAGTACTATGTAAGGACCAAAGGAAGCAAATATTACTGACAGAAGGAGTCAGGGAAAGCTTCCTATATGTAGGGTGTAGTATTAGAGTTGGGCATTAAAAAATTGTTAAGAATTCATTGGGTGGGAGCTAATACTATAGCATCTACCTTGTAAGGTAGTGAGCTCCCCATCTCTAGAGGTTATTTAAGAAAAGATTGGGTGACATCTACTTCCTTTCTCCCAATTATCAGTATTAGTAGACAGGTGGTGTAGTAATAGACAGAACAGTGGTTCTGCAATCATAAAGGCCTAAGTTCTGTTTGTCTTAGTTTCCTCATCTGTTAAAATGGGAATGATAATAATAGCACCTACCTTAGAATTGTTATGAAGATGAAATGAAGTAATATTTGTAAAGTACTTAAAACAGAGGCTGGCATACAGTAGGTGTTTAATAAATGCTTGTTTCCTTCTTTTTTTCAATAAAGGAAGGTTATATAATGCACTGTGGTCCCTTACCAGCTTATAATTTTTGTCTATGTCCTGAATAATCTGTCCTTTATTCAAGGTCACTGAACGCAAAGGGCTGATTCTTTTGGCATCTGGATCAGTTGCTTCCCCTGCATCATAACCCCACTGGGGAATAAAGTCTGGCAGGTCCAGTTTTCTGTGTCCCAAGACCACAATCCTGTTCTTTATTTCCATCATTGTAGCCAAGACTCTTCCATCTGGCACCTTATTTCTCACCCCCCCCATTTCCACTTAGAGTAAGGTGGCTTTGTACCATCTCTGGGGTTTCAGTTTTTCCTTATTTCAAATAAGAGTTGAATTAGATTGTATCCAATATCCTTTTCCTTCTCTGAGATTTAATTTTCCTGTTTGTAAAATGGCACTGAGATTTTACATTCTGTGATTGCTGACTTGGCTTAAATTGGGTTTGAGAAGGGACATGCTGTTTGCCTTATTTGCTGCCCCTGATCACCCTCTGGTCTGGAAATTAACTGTGAGCTTATGTTATTCACCCTCTGGACTACTCTAATTGTGAGGAAGACTGGAGCTATCCAGAACTGAAATGGGCTACTCCAGTAGGTGGTGAATCCCTTGTCACTGGAGATATTCAAATACAGGGAGGATGACCACTTACTTGTCAGGAATATTTGCTCAGATATGGTTAGAATTCTCTGATTCTGTGACCTGTCCTGATGTTTCCAAGTCTCTGTTGGCAGTGCTGAGTGAAAAAAACCTTGGGACTATTGTGTTGAATTTCTATGGCATATCACCCTTTGCACTTTTTTTGAGATGTGCAAATGATAACACTGAAGTTCTAAGAGGTTAGTTAATTTGTCCCAGGATCTCACACTGGGAGATCTCACTAAACCAGGGCTAGCATCCAGGTGTCTTGTCTGTTGTTCTACTCATAGAATCTTACAACTGCATGCTTTTTTATTTTAAGGTTTTTTTTGCAAGGCAAATGGGGTTAAGTGGCTTGCCCAAGGCCACACAGCTAGGTAATTATTAAGTGTGTGAGGTCGGATTTGAACTCAAGTCCTCCTAACTCCAGAGCTGGTGCTCTATCCACTGTGCCACCTAAGCCGCCCCCAACTGCATGCTTTTTAAAGGAAGTTTTATATCCATTTATTTGGTTTTTTTTTTAATTTTTATTTTCAGCTCCAAGTTTTCTCCCTCCCCTCTCCCCCTATTGAAAAGACAAGAAATATGATATCCATGATACATATGAAATGCTGCGTGCTTCATAGAAGCATCATAATTGTTATGTGCCTAGGATTAGATGCTATTTGTAATTATACTGGTCTTGGGGGGGGGATGCTATGACTGACCTTACATAGTTAAGATAGCTCCTACCTTTCACGTGTTTCTTTCACATACCAATGAAAAGATTCTCAAACTAGAGATTAGGAAAGAGAACGGAATAAGCATCTATTAAGTGAATGTGCTAGATACTTTGCTAAGCATTTCTCAAATATTCATCCATTTGATCCTAATAGCAGCCTGGTGCGATAGGTGCTATTCTTACCCTCACTTTAAAAAGAAAACTGAAGTAGACAGAGGTTAAGGAGCTTGCCTAGGATCACTTGAGCCTCACAACAACCCTTTAAGGTCAGCACTATTATTATCTTCGTTTCACAGTTGAAGAAACTGAGGCAGAAAAAGGTTAAGTGACTTGCATAAAGTCATACTACTACTAATTGTCTGACCTTCCTGACTCTGGCTCATCATTCTATCCACTACAATACCCAGCTGCCTCTAGGGTATGTTGATTTGAGTTCTTTGTGATTTGAAGCAAGTTAGTTAACCCTCTTTGCCTCAAGTCTCTACATCTGTAAAATGAGAAAAATGTACTCTAATATTGCCAAGTTCAAAGAGTTATGAGAAAAGCCCCCCCCCCCCCACCTTTTTTCCAAGGCATTGCAGTTAAGTGTGACTTGCCCATGGTCACACAGTTAGTATGTCTGGAGAAAAGCCCTTTTAAAAAAATTAAAAGTCCTATAGGAATGTGAATATTTGTTGATCCTACCTAAGGGTCTTTGAGGTCAACAAAAAAAGGAATCATTACTAGAATTAAGTAGTGGACAGAACAAGGAACAATAATGGGGGAGATAAGAGGGGGGCATCTTTTGCCTGAAGATAAAGAAAAAGATTCTTAACAACTAGAACTATTGAAAAATAGACAGCACCACTTGATTTCAAACCGCCATCTGGTCTTGAACCAGAGTTTGAGGGGCCAATTGTTGGGGACATTCTAGAAGGAGAGATTTGTCATGCTTGGTTATAAGTTGGATTATAAGTTTCTGGGGGGGTTTCTTCTAAAACTAATTCTAGAACTCTTCTTGGGTTCCTTTTTTTTAAAGGTTTTTGCAAGGCAAACAGGGTTAAGTGGCTTGCCCAAGGCCACACAGCTAGGTAATTATTAAGTGTCTGAGGCCGGATTTGAACTCAGGTACTCCTGACTCCAGGGCCGATGCTCTATCCACTGTGCCACCTAGCTGCCCCTGGGTTCCTTTTCTGTGATTCTTTTTATCCCCATTTTATAGGTGGTGAAATTGAGACCCAGAAAAGGGAAAGTGACTTTCCTTCAATTTTCATGGCAGATCCAAGACTATTCTCTCTCTCTCTCTCTCTCTCTCTCTCTCTCTCTCTCTCTCTCTCTCTCTCTCTTTTTAGATTTTTCAAGGCAATGGGATTAAGTGGCTTGCCTAAGGCCGCATGGCTAGGTAATTATTAAGTGTCTGAGGTCGGATTTGAACCCAGGTACTCCTGACTCCAAGGCCATTGCTCTATTCACTTCGCCACCTAGCCACCCCCAAGACTATTCTCTTTACTGATCCTTCTGGGAGGGCTAATTTTTGCAGGAGGAAAGACATTGCAAATTGGGAAGAAGTGTATTGAATCGTGATGAAAAAAGTGGCCTTCCAACTTTCAAATTCTGTGATTCTCTCAATTTCTAGTCAACAAACATTTTAAAGGCACATGCTATGTGCAGGAAAAGTAAAACTAAAAAAACACAGACCTTGGCCTCATGGAGTTTACAATCTAGTCAGAGAAGATAAGACATACTTAAAATTACTGTAGCATTTCAGAATGAGAAGATTCTTGGAAATCATCCAATCCAACCCCCCCTACTCAAGCAAGAATCCCTTCTGCCAGAGCTTCCAAAAGCCATCTTATAGCCTCTGTTTGAGGTCCTACATTGAAGCAGAGCCCATCCACTGAATTACAAGACTAGCCATCCCACTTTGGTACAGCTCTGATTATCAGGACAGTTTTTAATCCTGCCCTGTGGACCAGGAAGAGCCAATCTAATCCTTCTTCCCTTTGACATTTCTTCAGATATTTGAAGACAGCTATCATATCCCTTCTCTCTGGTTTTTTTCACCATGCAATGCAACACCCCCAAATATATATTCTGTAGCCTGGAAATAAATATGTAAATGAGGAGAGGATAAGGGCTGAAGTTCAAAGTATTTCAAGAAAATAAGGAGAGATCAGTTCTAGTTAGGGGAATCAAAAGGTTTGGTGGAGTTTGTGACACCTGAGATAGGTCTTAAAAGAAAGCTCTCAGCAAGTGGAGGGAAGGAGGGACAGATGAAATATAAGGAGGGATGGGGTAAGCAAAAATGTAGAATCAAGAAAAAAGGCATGTTATAAAATCCAAGGGAATAGAAGGGATTCCTTGGAAGAATCCTGTAGGAAATGATATATGGGGAGTGGGCTATCTCAGGCATGGGGTGTGTGTGTATGTGTGTTCAGAACTTGATGTATATCTCTGTGTAAATGTGTGACTGGTCATAATGGTGTGAGAAGGTAAACGTGTCAAGATTCAAGACATGTGTCATTGTATATGTGAAAGAGGTAGGGTGTGGTTGTGTCTACCTGGAAAGGGAGTGGTATAAATGGATATGTAGTGGTAGAACTATGGAAGAGGAAGTAAGATTGTTGATTCTGAGCCTATGAAAAACCATAGTTGTGCATGTGATTGTATGGCTGTGGGAGTGTGAAGGAGTAGATTGTGTCTACGTGAAGAGGTAGCGTGGTTGTCCTTGTCACTTTTAAGGTCCAGGACAGATTAAGAATCTCTGCGATTCACAGAGATAGAAACCCTACTGTGACCTCCTGTTAGGCCAATTCAGGCTCTGAAAATCGAAGAGTTCCAGTGGGGAGAGGCTGGGCAGCTGTGTTGGTCTATGTTCTCTGGGCAGCTGCAGTGACAGCTGTCCTATTAGGGTGAATTACCCTGAGAGGCTGTAAATAGACTTGAGTTAGGGGGTGGGGGAGGGAAAAGGCAGAGGGACCTGTAACCTGATCCACAGCCCCAACCTTCCCAGAAGCTTCATGGCCCCTGCTCTGTCCCCAAGTGCTCAATGATAGGCTTTCACAACAATGCCCTTTTCCCAATTCTTCACTTTTGCTTACACCATCCCTTATGTTTCATCTGTCCCTGCTTCCCTCTACCTGCTAAGATCCTTCTTTTTTTTGGGGGGGGGGGTTTTGCAAGGCATATAGGGTTAAGATCCTTCTTTTAAGACTCATCTCAGGTACCACAAACTCCACCAAACCTGAGGAGGCCTCATGGGCAGAGGTGGATCTGACCACACCATCAGATTTGGAATTGGAAGAAAGATTAGAAACTCACTTTTCTTTTCATGTCACCTTCATTTCTGAATTGAATATATCCTTTTCCCCTCCCCTGCCCAGTGTTCCATACTCTATAAATAAAAGAAAAGAAAAGAAAAAATGGAAAAGAGTTAAGTAACTTCAGCCTTTTCTGACAGTATATTCAGTATTGCATACCATAATACACCACCTCTGCAAAGAAGGGGAAGGAAATGCTTCACTTGATCATTATAATTATATAATATTTATTATAATTTTGCTCTTTTCTTTATCATTCTAATCCCTTCTTTTTATAACTAGAAAAATAAGCCTAGAAAAGGGAAGAGACTTATCCAAGGTCACATGGGTTGTGCTTGGCAGAAATGAGATTAGAGTCTAGGTCAACTTCATTCTGTACTCCCTCCAGTCCTTGAACCCAGAGAGTTAACCCAGGAAGGGATAAAGAAGAAAGACAGTGAGTTCCTTGCAGGGATCTACAGTGGGAAAGACCATTGACCTGAGTCTAGAAGCTCTGTTGCTTATAGATAATGAGATTTTGACCTGTCCTTTCCCCAAATCTCTATTCCCTTATTTTTATAATAGAGTTGGACTAGGTAATAGATTTCTAAGTATTTTGACATTCTTTTTTTCTGTTCTTTGTCACTGAAACTGTTCAGCAAAAACTCCCCAAAGCCCTGCTAGGCAATTGTATCAGAGATTCCTGTATGTGAGAGATTGAGCCAGAGCTCTCACTTCTGTATGAGGATGAGCTCTCCATCTCTGGAGGCTTTTGAGCAGAAGTTTAGGTGACTCTCAGTCACAGGCTGTAGAGATTTTTGACTTGGATCAGAAGTTTCTTTTTAATGGTTCAGAGTCTAAAATAATGGAGATTAATTTCTTTCTGTGTAAATATTGCCTTTCATATTAAAATCTCATTTATGTTTTATGCCTACATAGTGCTTTTATATGTATGGTACTTCTCATAGCTATTTCTCAGTAAGAGTTGAAGTAACAAGGCTTAGTTGAGCAAACGCCTCATTTACTATGTAGTCTTTAATACATATATATGTGTACATATGTATTTTATTGATGAGGAAACTTGAGTTTCAGGCTTTAAGCCTCTTTTCCAGGCTCACCCAGCTCCTAAAGGTCAGTGCCCAGCATTCTTTCCATTCCACTGCACCCTGGACTGGGTTATCTGTCTCTCTATTATCAATATTAATCCTCACAACAGCTGTGCAAGGCCTCTCAAGGACAGTCCAATCCATCCTCCACCTTGGCCCATTACCCTCAGTGATTGCCTAGAATGTAAACTTCTTAAGGGCAGGCGCTCCTTTTTGCCTTTTTATCTATACTACTTTTTACAAAATAGGTAACTAGTAAATGTGTGCTGACACATTAATTTAGAAGAACAGGAATTATAGAGAAGGAAATATAGACCTAAAAAGAGAAAGAAACTATCTCCTTCATTCTGTACTCCTTCCAATCCTATGAACCCAGAGAGTTAACCCAAGAAGGGCTAATGAAGAAAGGTAGTGAGCTCCTTGGCAAGGTCTTACAGTGGGAAAGATCAATAGACTAAGATAGAGACTAGGGTTCAACTGTGGCATCTCTTTGTCTGTAGTTGACAGACATTCTTGTCTCCTTGTCCCACAGGTGTTAGAGGACAATGACTATGGAAGGGCAGTGGACTGGTGGGGCCTGGGAGTGGTGATGTATGAGATGATGTGTGGCCGGCTGCCCTTCTACAACCAGGATCATGAGAAGCTGTTTGAGCTGATCCTCATGGAAGAGATCCGATTTCCCCGAACGCTCTCCCCGGATGCCAAGTCTCTTCTGTCGGGGTTGCTGAAAAAGGACCCCAAGCAGAGGTAAGAAGGGGCTACAGGAGAGTGGGAACTGGTTGAGTGACCTAGAGCACTGAGAAATTAAGTGACTAGAACAGGGTCATAGTGTTCAGATTTGACATTAATCAGCCTTCCTTGACTTTGAGACCGGTTAGTTCTCTTTCCATTACCTCACACTGTCTCTCAAAAGGAAAAACTTGCTCTTCAGAGCTTTTCTAAAGTAGGATGTACTGTCTCGGTTAATAGTGAGCTCCCTGAACACCACAAGGGTCCAAGCCAAGATTAGGTGACTTTCTTTCAGGGAGATGATTGAAGAATTTCTTTAATGGGAAGTTGGATGAGAGATCTCTGTAGTCCTTCCTAAATTGGAGAGACTGGAATTCTGATATGTGTATTGGGGGGAAGGGTAGGAATTGGCATGCAACAGGGAGACCTTGTGGAATTCTCAGTAGCCATTGGTAGAAGTTCGGTCTGCCCCAGCAGTTCATCTGCCCCAGCAGTTCTTCTGCCCCAGGGGCTTATTATACAGGGCTCTGGCTCTGTACGTTTTCCCCTCAATTATCAATAGTTGTGGTCAGTAATAATAGCAGTTGTTTACATTTCTATAGTACTGCTTTCCTCATGAGGATCCTTTGTGGGGTTTGATCTCCCTTGTACCCAAGAAATCAATTCTCTATAAATTTTAGAGAGGCAGAGTCTCTAGGATGGGTCTTATTTTGCTCAAGATGACATAGAAAAGCCCAAAAAGAGCTTTCCTCACCTCTCAGGTGAGGTGGGAAGCAGATCCCTTTTCCCTTTGGAAGCATTTGAGTATGTCTTCCAAGGAGCTTTTCTGAATGCCCAAGTTGAGTCTGGCCCAACTGGTAGTCCATCCTCCCTCCCCTCAGGGAGCATTTGTTCTTTAATTGCATCTAATTAGTAATAAAAATAAATCCTGCTCTGACTCCTCATGCATGGAGGATGGTGCCTCCAAAAATTCCTTGGGTTTAAAAGATTCTCCCAGGAGAGAAGAAATTCTATCAGATTCACCTAAGCTCGAACAGTTTTAAACAAAAGCCCAGAGAAGACAAATTGGGAAGGTTGCCGTTAACAGGTTTAACCCTGAGGTACTGAGTGTTTTTGAGCACAGCTATCCTAGAAGATAACCTACTAAACCACAGTGAGCGTGTGAACCATTGGTGGAGGGAGTGCCAATCCCAAAGAAATCAACTCTTTGAAGTAGAGAAGAAATCATATAATAAAGGATGAATAGGGTGTGAGTAGGAAGAGAGCCTGGGGGATGTGGGGAGAAGAGATTAAGCAGCCTCCTCGCATTCAGATTATACACTTTCTAAATGGAAGTAGGAAGTATTTATAGCAGGCCTAAACATGGAGTTACCATGTTACCTTATGAACTTCTCTTGTACTGATTTAGTTTGCAGATTTCCAGTTTACAGATGTCACCTTGTTGACACAGCTGTTTATTAGATAAGGTTAACCTGAAGGTTGACCTTGGATTTTTTGGAACTTGTGACCAGAATCTCAGAGATGGGAAAGATCCCGTAATGCTTTAATTCACTGGGTATGGTGAAATGGGCATTGGATTTAAAGTTAGGTGCCCAGGGATTGAATTCTAGTTCTGCCCTGAGATCTGGGGCAAGTCACTTAACTTTGGAGGGCTTTGGTTTGTTGTTCAGGTTTTTCAGTTGTATCTGACTCTTCCTGACCCTATTTGGGAATTTTCTTGCCAGAGATACTGAAGTGGTTTATCTTTTCCTTCTCCAGCTCATTTTTACAGACAAGAAAACTGAGGTAAATGTGACTTGCCCAGGGTCACACAGCTAGGGCTTTTTAATTATTATCTCATTCAATCCTCACAAAAGTGCTAGGAGATAGGGCTATTATTATCCCTGTTTTTTTTGTTGTTGTTGTTGTTGATCGGTTGTTTTTCTCTTTGGTCCTACTCTTTGTGACCCCATTTGGCTTTGTTTGGGGTTTTTTTGGCGAAGATACTGAAGTGATTTACCTTTTCCTTCTCCAGCTCATTTTATAGATGAGGAAACTGAGGCAGACAGGGTTAAGTGACTTGCCCGGGGTCTCACACAGCTAGTAAGTATCTGAGACTGGATTTGAACTGGAGTCTTCCTGATCCATGGTGCTTTCTAGCTGCTCCTATTCCTGTTTTGCAGATGAGGAAACTGAGGCAGTTGGAGATTCAGTGATTTGCTCAGGGTCACACAGCTAATAAGCAAATAAGGTCGAATTTAAACACCAATCTTCCTGAATCCTGGTTCAGTGCTCTAGCCATTTGAATGCTAGCAGTTAGCTATCCCCTGAACCATCCAGCTCTCTGCTCACATATTATAGAAGTAGTAACATAGTTGAGACCAAAACCCAGGAATCCTGTATCCCAGCCCAGGGTGAGATTAAAGCTCAACTGGCTGTTGTGTCTAATTACACTATTTCAACCCTTGGGGTTGAGACACAGCAGAGATGTTGTATGAGAGACACCCAACTTCTGTTTCTGCCTTCTCTTGGTTAACCAGATAGCAGTTGGGCTGGAAGTCGTCTGCCCCAGCCAGCAACCTCCGGACCAACTTCTCCTTGTTCCAGGGCCTGGTGTCCTTGGTCAGAACTGCCCCTCCCCACATTACCACTCGCGTCCTAAGAGCTAGCGTGAAACTGCTGTGTGGGCCCAAGGTGGCGTCTGTTCTGCTGGGGTAGGAGTTCCTGGCCTTGCAGCTGCTGCTTGGAGCATCCTCCGAAGGAGATGAGCCAGCTGCCTCCCCTGCCTCTCTTGCTGGATTGCCAGAGAGCACAGCCATGGGGACCGTTGGCATCAACAGTGACAGTCCCTGCTCTGATATGATTCATAACCCCTGCCATCCCTGTCCAGTCATGTGCTCCAGCCCTTGCCTAGAAGGAGGGTCAGGCTTTCCTCCTCTGATTCTTCCCCTAGAAAAAGAGAATTTGCTTCAGAGGGAGAGAATTCTATTGACACTCTTGGAAGAATTAAGACCTATTTGAAGAGTGGACCAAAGCAAACAATATTGAGTCTAGCCAGCTATGGGGAGTCTGTGATTTTAGTGGTCTGGGAGCTCCTCCACTGGTGTATGTTTGACCCATTAGCAGATCTGTAGGTTATGGAGAAGCAAATAGAAAATTTTTCAGTCCACTTAATATTTTTAGTTTAAGAGGTACAGGATGGAAGAGGACATGGATGAATAATAATACACATGTGGAAAGAAAACTTGTTCATTGTGACTCCCCAATAGTGTAACTTGGATCCTTTTCTCTACTTACACACCAGGGTCTTCCCTGTCCCCTAGCTCACTGCACCTCAAAGCCCATAGGAAAGAGTTATTAAATACACACTAAAATTGTCTAAGATATAATAACTTCTTAAAACTTTGATCTCAATATATGATACACTAATGGGTTATCATATTTCTTTTCAGTGGATGGGTTAGGGAGTATAGGGAGAGAATTTGAAAGATTTGGGAAAAAATTGGCAAAGAAATTTTTTTCCAAGGAAAAAACTGATATAGGAGGAAAGCACTGGATTTGGAATCTGAAACTTCAGTTCTGATCTCAGTTGTTACTTATCATCTGTGAAACTGGGCAAGTTGCTTTAACCACTCCGGGTCCTTACATTCATTTCCCATTTGAAAAAGTTTGAAAAAAATTTGAAGATCTCTTCCTGTTCTAAAAAAATGTTCCTTTTAGCTCTCTTCCCTTCCAAGTAGCTGGAGAAAAAAGATCAGGCTCTTCCTTCCCAACATTGTGATCATACACTCCAATAGATGTGTGATTTCACTAATGCAGCTCAAAATCCATCCTTGGCTGCGCATTCCTATGCCTCTTGTATCCATATCTTTCCGTCAAATGAGATAATACAGGAAGAGCAATTTGCAGACCTTACAAGTGCTGTGTGAGGGTTAATTATTATAAATATCAGAATACAGCAGCTAAGTTATAATAATGATATAATAATAACAATAATAATAATAGCTATCATTTATAAAGCATCTCCTGTGTCCCAAATGGTATACTGAGCACTTCAACATTATTAGCTCATTTGATCCTGTGAGTTTTATTATCACATTTTACAGATGAGGAAACTGAGGTAAATAGAGGGGAAGTGTGTCCAAGGGAAGATTTAAATTTGGGTTTTCCTGACTCCAGGCCCAGCACTTTATCCACTGTACTACCTAGCTCCCCTAAGTTTATGTTTATTAACTTCACCAAGTCCTTCTGGGCTTCACAGTGGCACAGAAGTGACCTGAGCTCTGGAAGACCTTGCCAGCAAAGCCAGGCTAGAAAGGCTGCATCCGTAGCAGTAGATCCTAGTTGCTTACCCAAGGACCAGCCTTAGAGCCTGGGGACTCAGCAGGCTAACCACTAGGAGAGAGAAATTCTCTTGCCTGAGCATCCCATAAAACAAAGAGAAACATGCAATCACAAGCATGTTTAAAGATGGACCAACAAAAATGGAGGACCTTCCTCAGATTCTTCCCATCCTTCTGGCCTACATCCTGCTTACTTCCCGGGCTATGCAATTTCCCATCTCTTAGGGCAAAATTGATCAAAGGAAGATTCTTAACTGAGGACTTTGGGACAGAAGGATAGAAAGAGGGAAAGAATTATCCGGAGAATGAAAAATTGGCCTTTCAGAAACTTACATTTGACTCTTGTCATACCAAACCTGAACCCAACATTTTTCCTTTGAGAACCAGTTTGTGTTAATTGTTAGGCCATTATCTTCTACCCATTTGTCAACCTACCTCCATATTTGAGTGTCACATCTTATACTTCCATGTAATTGTTTTCCAACCACATGAAAAATGAATTGCCCCATCTTTATCAGAAATGATTATCTTTATTCTTCTGATGATTTTGCATGCTCCATTGGTGTCTTCACAAAAATTTTTTGATTATGATAATAAGAAAGGAACTAAAAGAACCATTTTCCAGTTGACAAATGGTCAGAGGTATAGCACAAGCAGTTTTCAAAGGAAGAAATTGAAGTTATTAACAGTCTTATGAAAAAAATTCTCCAACCATTTATGATTAAGAAATACAAATTACAGCAAGTCTGAGGTTCTACTTCAAACCTATCAGACTTGCAAAGCCTACAAAAAAAGAAAGATAACAAATGTTAGAGGGGCCTTGGAAAAACATATACTATTGCATTGTTGGTCAAGCAGTGAATTGGTTCAACTATGCTGAAAAGTGTTTTGGAACTATGTCCGAAAGATCCCTAAACTGTCTATACCCTTTGACCCAACGTAATCATGACTAGGCCTATCCTCGCAAAGAGATAAAAGGAACAGAAGATCAATACATACAAAAATATTTATAGCAATTTTTTTTTGGAGGTGGGGCAAAGAATTGAGTCATAGAAACTGAGTTCAAACCCTGGCTCTGCTTATATGACTCTGGCCAAGTTACTTAAGTTGTTTTTCAACCTTGGCCTCAGTTTTCTCATCTGTAAAATGAGAGGTTGGACTGATGATCCCTAAGGATTCAAACTAAGTTTCTGTGACTCCCACTTCAGCATGGTACTATGGTTGAATGCTCTGTTGGTTTGGGTGAGAGCAAAGACTCAGGTTGGGAGATTTACAGAAAATAGGTGCTTGCAGGTATGAGATTTATCACTTTGCAGCCCAGCAAGCCCACAAACAAATTGCACATACTTACACTATGGTATTAAGGGAAGACAGAGGTTTGGCCATGCGAGACCAGAGTTACCCACAATGTGGGGGGGGGGTGTACAGTGGCAATATCTCAGTGAGGATACACACTCAAGACTGCGGTCTGAGCAGGGGAGTTTTATACTTTCAAAATAGGCTTTGATGGAGAACAAATAATGAATGCCAGATATAGGTTGGGGAATTTTTAATCAGATCTAGATATTGCTGGGAAATTATCTAGGTGGCTTTTCAAAATCAGACTCAGAAGGAGGCATTTCCTAATTTGGACCAGAAATGAGGTGAGGATCTGTATCCGTCACCAGGGATCCCAGAAGTCTGCCAGAAGTTCAGAAGCCTCCTAGGGCTCTTTCACGTACATTTTTGATATAAAGTCAGCATGGGTCAGGAAAAGTATAAACTGTCCATTATTGCTTATATATTCATAATTATTGGAACCACTTGGCCTAAGTGGTTCCATTTTGGAGTCCTGTCACTTATACTATCACACCAAAAAAATACCTTTCACAAATTAAAATTATTATATTGATGTATTAGTTTTGCTAAGCTGCTTTTCTGGACTTTCTTCTTTTTAAAAAAATTTTATTTATTTAAAGCAATGGGGTTAAGTGACTTGCCCAAGGTCACACAGCTAGGCAATTACTAAGTGTCTGAGGCTGGATTTGAACTCAGGTCCTCCTGACTCCAGGGCCGGTGCTCTATCCACTGCACCACCTAGCTGCCCCCTTTTTTGGGGTTTTCTTTAAAAATATTTGTTACATGGATGGATAATGGAGTAGGGGAAGGAGACAGCACATAATATATATTCTTGCACACAAAGGTGTATACACATTTGTGTGGGTGATGCAGTCTAGCCCTGTAGTCAGGAGATCCTGAATTCAAATCTAGCCTCAGACACTGCCACTTATCCAGGATGACCTCTGTGGGTCCCTGTGTGACCCTGAGCAAGTCACTTAACCCTGATTGCCTCGCATCCAGGACCATTTACAGTTGTCCTGATTCATATCTGAACCCAGATGGCTCTGGAGGAGCAAGTAAGGCTGATGACTCAACACAACTCCCCCCACTCACATTGCTGTTGCAATTCACATGCTTGTCGTGACATCATCTCCCTGATATCACGGTCTTTTTCTAGAAGGAAGGATAAACAATAACTACATACATGCATACATACAAACTCTATATGGAAATGGGGGCAGCAAGGTAGCATAGTAGATAGCACCTGGACCTGCAGTCAGGAAGACCTGAGTTCAAATCCACCTTCAGACACTAATTCTGTAACCCTGGGCAAGTCATTTAACCATGTTAGCCTCAGTTTCTGAAGAAGGAAATGGCAAACCACTCTCGTATCTTTACCAAGAACAACATGGGAATATAGGTTTTTCAGATATATATTTTATAAATGAATGTGACCCCAAAACAAACGTTATCAGTAAGAATAAGTAAATTAAAAACAAAACCAGCCTTAGATGTAGAAGTCAAAAGGTCTGGCTTTCATGTTTGGCCTTGCTTATTGCCTGTATGGTCTGGGCAGTTAATCCCCTCAGGTCCCTGGTTTCCTTACCTGTAGCCTCTGTGTGCCCTCTGTCTCTGTGGTGTTGCCTCCAGAATGCTTCAGGAGAGACCTTGCTGAGAATTTGTCGTATTCTGTTTGAAAGTAACTCTGGCCCTCGGCCTCTCTCCTCTGAATCCCGCGGAGCCAGCCCCATCCAGAAATTCAACATGTCATTTTTGAAGATCATTGCAAGAGAGATCTTTGACTCTCTCGTGGAAACCCCATCATTGAAGTTGATCTTTACACTTCAAAAGGTCTCTTCAGAGCTGCCGTGCCCAGTGGGGCTTCTACTGGCATCCATGAAGTCCTGGAGCTCCAAGACAATGATAAGACCCACTATATGGGGAAAGGTGTCTCAAAAGTGGTTGAGCACATCAATAAAACTATTGCCCCGACCCTGATTAGCAAGAAACTTAATGTTGTGGAGGAGGAGAAGATTGACAAATTGATGATAGAGATGGATGGTTCTGAGAATAAATCTAAATTTGGGGCAAATGCTATATTGGGAGTGTCTCTGGCTGTTTGTAAGACTGGGGCTGCAGAGAAAGGTGTCTCCTTGTTCCACCATATTGCTGATCTTGCAGGCAATGAAGAAGTCATCCTGCCAGTTCCAGCCTTCAGTGTGATCAGTGATGGCTCCCATGCTGGTAACAAGCTAGCAATGCAAGAGTTCATGATCCTCCCTGTTGGAGCATCAAACTTCAAGGAGGCCATGTGCATTGGAGCTGAGGTCTACCACAACTTGAAGAATGTGATTAAGAAGAAATATGGAGGGGTGGCTAGGTGGTGTAGTGGATAAAGCACCGGCCTTGGAGTCAGGAGTACCTGGGTTCAAATCTGTTCCCAGACACTTAATAATTACCTAGCTGTGTGGCCTTGGGCAAGCCACTTAACCCCATTGCCTTGCAAAAACCTTTAAAAAAAAAAAAAAGAAGAAGAAATATGGACAGGATGCCATCAATGTAGGAGATGAAGGTGGCTTTGCTCCTAACATCCTGGAGAATAAAGAAACTCTGGAGCTGCTGAAGGAAGCGATTGGCAAGGCTGGCTATACTGACAAGGTTGTAATTGGCATGGATGTTGCTCCCAGCAGAAACATCTCACCTGCCGAGCTTGGGGACCTTCATCCAGGACTATCCTGTGGTGTCAATTGAAGATCCCTTTGACCAGGATGATTGGGAAGCTTGGAAGAATTTTACTGAAACTGCAGGCATCCAGGTTGTAAGGAATGATCTCACAGTGACCAATCCCAAGTGCATTGAAAAGGCTGTGAATGAGAAAGCTTGCAATTGCCTCCTGCTCAAAGTGAACCAGATTGGCTCCATGACCGAATCTCTCCAGGCGTGCAAGCTGGCCCAGTCCAATGAGTGGGGAGTAATGGTTTCCCATCGTTCTGGAGAGACTGAAGATACCTTCTTTGCAGACTTGGTGGTGGGTCTCTGCACTGGGCAGATCAAGACTGGGGTCCCCTGCTGATCTGAGCGTTTGGCCAAGTATAACCAAATTCTCAGAATTGAGGAAGAACTGGGTGGCAAGGCTAAATTCGCTGGAAGGAACTTCAGAAACCCTCGGGCCAAGTAAGCTCCATGACCATGAAGCCTCAGAGCTAGTAGGCGCCAGTCACCTCAGTAGAAGTCCTCCAAAGAATGGGCAGCACCAAGTAGTAGACCAGTTTTGTTTTGGGGATGGGGGCTCTACTATATAACTCCACCCTGCTCTCTTCCACCTTTCTGTGTTCTCACTGCTTCTTCTGGTACCTGAGGTCTTTTTTGGAAGACCTCATCTTGTGACTGGGTAGAATGATCTGTTCTCACCCCCATCCCCATTGTTGATGTGTAGAGTCATATACTTGTGATGCAGCCCCCCAACAAGCCCATGGGCCAGATCCTTTAGTGGCTTCTATGTGCAGAATGAAAGTATCCACTGGGAAAAAAAAAAGAAAGTAACTCTGTCCTCTCTTCTCTCCCTGTTATTGCAGGTTAGGTGGTGGACCAGATGATGCAAAAGAGATTATGCAGCACAAGTTTTTTGCTGGCATTGTATGGCAAGATGTCTATGAAAAAAAGGTGGGTTCGCAGGAAACAAGGAAGGTGGGGCTGCCAAGTGGGGCATGGGCTCACTTTGCATTTCCCTTCACAGAAGATTCCCTGCACTCATTGGAACTGTTTCATATTAGAAAGAGACTTTTGAAGGAATTATCCAGTTTTCCATCTGTAAAGACATTCAAGTAGGAGCTGAATAATCAGCCTCTTGGATGATGTTATGGGTGTGAATGGAGGGGGACTTCCTACTCATGTGAAAGATCTCTTCCCATTCTGAAGTTGTATGATTCTGTGACCAGTAATAATGGTAATAAATAATAATAATAATATTTAGCACTTACTTGTGCTTTAGCATTTACAGAATGCTGTACAGTATTGTCTTATTTTATCTTTACAATAGCCTTGAGAGGTAGTTTAATAATAATTAGCCCCATTTTATTTACAGAGGAAACTGAGGCAGATGGAGGTTAAGTGACTTGCTCAGGGTCATCCAATCAGCACATGTCTGAAGTGAGATTTGAACTAAAGCTCTCTTGACTCTGGTCACAGCCCTCACTCCACACTGTGGCCTTTGTGACTCCACTGCTGCTAAATTGAGATCTGTCCTTTGGAGCTGCCTGCCTCTAACATTGGAAAGAGGAAGAGGGAGCTTCTGGGGCAGGGCAGGGCTATTGCAGGCCCTGAGGCACTGGTTCCTGGCCCCTGCCCTGGCTTGGGTGCCTGCCAGCGCTTGGCCAACACCAAGAGTCTCCAGATACTTTCCCTGTTCCCTCTATTTCATTGTACAAACTGGGAGCTCCGGAGGTCATAGGAAGCCAGGGGCAGAGGAATCATTTTATCCTGACATTTCCTCCTGAGCATCAGACCCTGTTTACTTTCATATCCTTGATCTTCTTAAAAGCTGAGATGTTGTTTTTAAGTCCTTATCTATTGGATGCCCAGGACCACTCTTTGCTGCTTCAAAAAAAAGAAAAAAGAAAAAAGAAAACAAAAAACCTCTCTTTCATCAACAAAACTTAATAGGCTCATTGAACTTAGAAGGAGAGAGGAGAGGAGTTCCTTAGAAATTTATCTGGTAAAACCCTTTTGTTTTATGGCTGAGAAATCTAAAGCACAAGTATCCCTAGCCTTGGAGTCAGGACTTGGATTTGAATCCTACCTTCTGACATTTTATCATGGATCTCAGTTTTTTTCAAATGCTAGATGGGAATAATAAAACCTGTAGTATGTCCCTAATAGAGTTGCTGTGATGAGATCATGCATGTTAAATGCTTTATAAACTGTAAAGGGCTCCATAAATGTCTACTATCATTCATAAGCCCAGAAATTTCTCTTTCTGCCATACCCGGCTGTTTCTGTTGGTCTTTCTCTGGGTCCAGAGAATAAGAAAGTATATAATAAATTTTACAAATCAATTTTTTTCCAATTTATTTAGAAATTTTAGGCACATGGTTTTTTTAGGTTTTTTTTTTGACTTCCAAATTCTCTCCTTTCCTCTTCTGACCCCCTCCTATCCATTGAGAAGGCAGGCAATAGGGGGTGACATATTCTGCCTTTCCTGTTTAAGAATCAAAGAATTTGAGGGTTCAAGGGACATCCATCCAGTTCAATCCGTGGACAAAAGGAACCTCCCACTATGACATAACCAATAAGTGGTCATCCAGTCCCACCCCAGGACTGAGTTCTGTTCATTCCTTGTAGCTTTCTAGGGCACAGACTCTGCTCTACACCCATAGGTGGTAGGTAGGTGCTTACTGACATTCCATGCACCTCCTTGAGGACAGCGCCTGGCTCAGGACATGGGTCAGTTGGCTTTATCTGTTCTTCATCTCTGGGTCCTCAGCTCCCAGGTCTTGCATACTGCCAGGGACCCTGGCAAGCACTGCCTTTCTTGTGGGACAGAGATCCTTACTCAGAAATGCTTCACCTGTCCTCAATTCCTGGTAACAAGTTTGTTTTTTTCCCCTGTATCTTTTGTTGAAGAGGTACAATCTTCCCCCGCTGCCGTCCCCCAGCTCCTAGCAATGAGAAGCACTGGCTGTTCCTGCCCCCAGAGTTGGATCAGACCCTTCCTTTGTTCCCCTCCTCTCTATGTGGCATAGCAGCCCACCTACATCCTTTTCCCCTAAGAGAAGCTCAGACTACCGAGGGAAGGCGACTCATCAACCTTTCTCTTACTAGTTTCTTCTGCCTTGTATGAGGATCCTGGGGATGGTGTGGAGTGACCTTGCAGCCCTTTCTCTACCTCTCTCTTTCCATTACAAGCCCATGCCCAGGCAGTGAAGTTTTTTAATTCAGCTAGATTCTCCTGATTTTGAGGGTGGATATATAGTTATTCCCCTAGCAGCTCAAAAGAAAAGTTCTTTAAATGTTTTTTTCCTTTTTTAAATTCTGAACTTAAGCACCCCAAAAACCAGCATTTTATTTAAAAATATATAATAAATTCTACACATTACTTTCAGGACTGTCCTATTTGTATTGTCTTCTTTTCTCTTTTGTGTATTGTTTGTTTGTTTGTTTGTTTGTTTGTTTGTTTGTTTCTTTCTTTCTTTCTTTCTTTCTTTTTTTTTTGCAAGGCAATGGGGTTAAGTGGCTTGCCCAAGGCCACACAGCTAGGTAATTATTAAGTGTCTGAGGCTGAATTTGAATTCAGGTACTCTTGACTCCAGGGCCAGTGCTCTATCCACTTCGTCACCTAGCTGCCCCTCTTTTGTGCATTTTTCAAAGTTTGTAATACCTTTTTTTCATTCTTTTTTTTGGGGGGGGGCAATACTATTGCTATCTCCTCCTCTATTAACTTCAAAAAGAAGAAGGGGAAGTGGAACTTGTAAGAAATTAGCCTAGCAAACAAATCAGATCCACAGAGTGGCCTTGTCCAGTAATTGTATGTCTCTATTCCTTGTATCCATTATCTTTCATGTTTTATAATAGATCTTTTGGAGACATGTTAGTCACTGCTTTGATAATAACTCCAACAACAATAATGACTTAACATTTATATATTGTTTACTGCATACCAGCTAATGTACTAAACATGCCATAATTATTATATCATTTGATATCATAACAACTTTGGAGGGTAGGTCTGTTATTATTACCCCCCTCCTCCCATTTTACAGATGAGAAAACCAAGGCAAACAGAAGTTAAGTGACTAAGCTAGTAAGTATCTGTGACTGGATTTAAACCCAGGTCTTCCTGACTCCAGACCCAGTACTCTATCTAGCCACTGTGCCATCTAGTTGACTTTGATCAGGGTGATTAATTCTCTCAGTTGTTATTCTTTGTGATGTTCTCTTGGTTCTGCTTACTTCATTCTGTATTAATTACTAATCAGAAATCTCTGAATCAGCTCTTTGATCTTTTTTAAAATAATATTTTTTCCAATTACGTGTAAAAACAGATTTTTTTAACTTTCATCTTTTAAAATGTTGATTTCCAATTCTCCCTCCTTTCTTCCCCTCTCCCTTCTTTGAGATGGTAAGCAATTTGATATTGGTCATACATGTGCACTCATGCAAAATATATTTCCATATTAGTCATGTTGTGAAAGAAAACACAGAACAAAAAAACCCACAAAAATTTAATAAAGAAAGTGAAAAATAATATGCTTTGATCTGCATCCAGGCTCCATCAGTCCTTTCTCTGGAGGTGGATAAGATTTTTCATGATGAGTCCTATAGTATTGTCTTGGATCATTATATTGCTGAGAAGAACTAAGTCATTCACAGTTGATCATTGTACTCTTGGTCCATTTCTTTTTTTTTTTTCTTGGTTCATTTCTTACAGCTTGAAAATATCTCATTACATTTATATACATTTACCATTTGTTCAACCATTCCCCAATTGTCTAACCCCCATAATTCCAGGTCTTCTTCCTTCTCCCAAATCCCTGTCTTTAAGATAAAGAATTTTGTTTTACTTATGCCTTTTCCCTCCCCAGTATATTCAATTCCCATTTGAAATCCCCTTCCCTCATTCCCCACTTGATTACCTGTTGAGTTTGATGAATTTTTGCATCAAATTCTGTGTTTGATGTGTTTGATGCTTGTAACAGTATATCTTCTTTGGACTTTGGCAATGATATTTTTGAGACTTTACCCTTGGGGTTCTTTTTAGGAGGTGATCACTGGATTCTTTCTATCTTTGCTCTCTGGTTCTGATAGATTTGGGTGCCTTTATAATTTCTTGAAATTTTTTTTTTAATCACGGTTTTGGATCAGTCCATTGAGTCTTAAATTCTCTCCTTGAATTATTTTCAGGGTCTATTGTTTTGAATATCAGATTTATATTTTTCTGTTTTTTTAATGGTTTATGTTCCCCCCCCTTTTTTTTTGTTGTTGTTTTGTGAAATCATTGATTTTTGTTTGGTCTATTCTGCTTTTCAGAAATTTCATTTCATGAATAAGGATTACTACTTTCTCTTCTGACCTACTTATTCTCTTTCCAATACTTTCCTCAAGAGCTCATTTCCTTTTTTAATGTCTTACTTCATTTCTTCTAGGTATTCATGTAGTCTTTATGGAAAATTCCATTTTTTCCCCCTTTGAGTCTCTGCTTATAGTTCTTGGGGTTAGATTTGCAGTAATTTTTTTTTTAGGTTTTAAAAAGTTTGCTATTCATTTTTAACATTTTTAAAAAAATTTTGCATTCTAAATTTGTTCCCTCTTCCATTCAGTGAATGGAAGCAAACAATATGATATCAATTATATATGTGAAATCATTCTAAAAATATTTCCATATTTTCCATGTGACCCAAAAAGCAAGAAAAATAAAGAGAAAATTATACTTAAATTTGCAGAATCTCTCTCCAGAGTTGAATAATATTTTATCACAAGTCCTTTGGATCAGCGAATAGATTAATTAGAGTAATAACGAAGTTAAAGTTGATCATCATTCCAATATTGCTGTTACTGAGTGTAATGATCTCCTGGTTCTTTTGCAATCATTTTTGATACCATTTGGTGTTTTCCATGATTTACTCATCTCTCAGATTAATTCCTGAATAAGGGTTTTGTTTGCTTTTCTTTTGAATGAAGTGATCTGGTCTTGTTTCTGGGTCCGCAGTGTTCTTGGAGTGACTTCTACCTCCTGAGGTTTGGCCCCCTCAGAATATTTGAGGTTCCAATCAATGGATCTTGGAGACCTTCTCTAGTATTTCAGATTAGAGTTGGGAACCTCATTTAGGAACTGAGCTGGTCTGATCTGAGACTGGCAGGAGCTTGCTGACAACCCTGGTAGCTTTTAAAGCACCTGCTGCCTCTGGATATCATGTCAAGAGGCTCCAGATGCTTTGTCTCTGGTCCACCTGGGAGACCTGGACATTGACTCTGGACATTGCCTTACCAGGCAACTGTTCTATGTTTGGCCAAGCTGGGAGATCCAGACACTAGTTCTGAGGGCTTGAGGATGGACCCCACTCTACTACGTGTACATGCAATTCTGAGGTGGAAGATGACACTTAATGTAGTCTCTTATTGGGTTTTTGGATCATTTTTCAGTCTAGTGTGAACTTTAGTCTTGCTTGAGTAAGGTCTGATTCCCATTTCAGGTGACCATCTTGGCAAGAAGACAGATGTAGAGAGTTTGTTATTAGCAACTAGAGCAGGGTTTCAAGAACTCCTTGGAACCCATGAGCTAAAAATGGTTTTTAAATTTTTAAGTAAGTTCTTGTATTGAAAAATATAAAGACCAATCTTGTCTTCCCATCTGGTGATTATTTGGACCTGAACCTGCCTTGCATTTCAGGAAAAGACCACCCCACCACACCCCAGTTCCTCCCCATTTCAAAGCTGACACATTCCTTGATTCCTATCACCAGTTTAGGGTAAGGCTTCAAGGTGCTGTCATTTGAATAGTTATGATTATTAGATGATTTCTGAAGTCTCTTTCATGCACCAAAAAATAGCTAGTTCTGCATCTTCATTCAGTGGGTAAAAAAACTGGGACTCTGAAAAGAAAAGTGACCTCCAGAAGGTCAGTAAAAAGATGGCAAAACCAGGGGTAGAACCCAAGCTCTTTGACTTTCAATCCCCTTGGCCACTGCCCCAGAACACCTTGTCCAGTCAGTACTCAAATGAATATATGTAGGAGGTTTGGTCATTTGTCTTTCTTTGCCCTTTATTCTCCTGATTTATCTGTCCTCTGATCAGAAAGGAAGAGTTGTGCAAAACAGAGTAACTGGGCCTGGTCACATTTGGGGCAGGCCATCTATGATTAATAGATTGAAATGGATGAGCAAGCAGTTTTTTTGTATTTTATTTCTTCCAATTGCGTACAGTTTTCAACATGGATTTTTTGGGAAGATTTTGAGTTCCCCATTTTCTCTCTCCCCCTTCCTTCCTCCCCTTTGAAGAGTAGTCCAATATGGGTTATTCATGTACAATTAGGTTAAACATATTTTCATATTAGTCAAGTTGTGAAAGAAGAATTGGAACAAAAGGGAACAAACTATGAGAAAGAAAAAACCAAAAAGGAAATTTTATGAAGTGAAGAGAGTATGCTTTGGTCTACATTCAGACTCCATAGCTCTTTCTCTGGATGTTGATAGCATTTTCTATCACAAGTCTTTGTTCATTGTACTGCTGAGAAGAGCCAAGTGCATCGTAGTTGATCATTGCACAAATGTTGCTGTTGTTGAATACAGTGTTCTTCTGGTTCTGCTCCTTTCGCTCAGCATGTGAGTCTTTTCCTGACATCCATGTACTCATGATTTCATACAGAACAGTAGTACTTCATTTCATTCATATATCACAATTTGTTCAGCTATTCCCCAATTGGTGGGCATCCCCTCAATTTCCAATTCTTGACCACTACCAAAAAAGTGCTGCTAAAATAGTTTTGTATTATGTGAGTCTTTTCCTCTTTCCTATGATCTCTTTGAAATACAGACCTTGTTAGTGGTATTGCTGGTTCAAAGGGTATACAGCTCATTGGTTCCTAATTGCTCTCCAATGAGCAAGCAGGAATGAAGTGCCTCCATGTGTCCTATATGCCATGCTAGGGAGCTTGACCTGTCTCCTAATGGGAGAAGCAACCCACAAAGAGGAGCTGAGAAGGTGAGAGGTGGGGGGCACAGAGGATGTGGCACAAAAGCCCAGTTTCTATTAGAGCCAAAACTCGGGGGCAGGGTCCCAAGGAAGCAAGGACAGCAGCCAGAAAAGTCAATGAAGTAAGTCTGGCATTTATCTAGCCTCTGTCATAATCCATTTGACAAGCACCCAGGGTTCTTCTGCTACTTCTGGCAAGCCCTAAGGTCTAGACTTTCCCTTTTCAAATCCTCTTATTAAAACCCTTTTTCATTTCCTGTTCTCTTAGGACACTGTGCTCCTGTACCCAAAAATGTTCTTAGGTTAATGAGTAATACAACTGGCTTTGGATCCTGGGTTGGCCACTGGGCCAACTCTCACTCTGTGGGTCCCAGTTTGCCCATGAGGACAATGAACCAAATAATCTCCAAGGACCCTTCCAGTTTGAAATTCTAAGATCTTCTGTATAACATCATTGTTGTTCTTACGGGAGCCTTCTGAGAGAATGCCTAGATGCCATTGGTGGGATTTTTAACCCATGAGTGGAGAAGAGGTGGTTGTTCCCCTGGGAATGGAGGCAGTCAGCTTGTGGGGGAAGGAGGAGTAATCACTTGGCTGACCTTTGAGGAAGTCCAAAGAAATCTGCTACAACTAGGGTAAAGCCTGAATCAATCTCAGTCCAGGCCTTAACTCTCAGATCCCCTTCACGTGGTGAGCAACTAGCACCAAGGATGTCAGAGAATCGGTAGGTTAGAGATGGCTTCTGAGAATTCACACAAGTTCTTTTTCCTTCTCTCCCTGCAGCTGGTGCCTCCGTTTAAGCCGCAAGTCACATCTGAGACGGACACCAGGTATTTTGATGAGGAGTTTACAGCCCAGATGATTACAATCACCCCTCCTGACCAAGGTGAGTTCCAGGACTTGAAGGGGCAGCTGCTGGGGCAGGACCTTGGGGATCATAGGGACAGGTGGAAACCTGGCCTTAGGGGGAGGGGGGGTAGAAAAGAGGACCAGTATATATGAAAGGGGCTGTGGGGAGGGCAGAGGCCACAAATAAATGGGAGGTAGTGGCTAGGACTAGGAGAGGTGATGTCTTAGACTCAGCAGAAAAGGCAGAGACCAGAGGTTGGGGAGGACAAGAGAGAAGAGAAATTTGAACAGGTGGATAAAGACCTAGAGGGACAGAGACTGGGATGCTAGGAGTCATTGGATTGGGGAAGAGGGGAGGAAAGCACCATTGTCTCATGAATCTGTTTGGTCTTTGGAACACAGATTTAATTGAAAGGGCTTGTAGTCTCCTTCCCTTATTTGACATAGGAGCCAGTTGAGGCCCAGAGAAGTGATAGGATTTGCCAGTCAAAGAAGTAACAGAGCTTGAATTTGATCTCCAGGCCTGTGACTCCAAATAAGTAGAGTTTCTTAGATGGCCCTGGCGACCTCTAACCTAGTCAAGGACTCCAAATGCTTTCTTTTTAAAAACCTAAAGCATCAAAGTGGAAAAAACCCTGGCTCTGGAGTCCCTAGATCTGAGTTCAGGGATTGCCCATAATGGTAACCATTTGCCTGACTTTAGGCAAGCTTAATCTTCCTTAATCTTCTGTCAGAAGAAAGGACTGGGCTAGATGGCCCCCGAGGTCCCTTTCAGCTCTGGATCTCTCATCCATTCCTCTCCCCTCTCTATTTTTTATGTATAGGGAAACAGATCCAGAGAAAGGAGGAGACTAATATGAGCAATAAGTGGCAGAGTCTGACATGACTATTTAGACTTTGGGCCAACTTTTTAAAAAATTAAATAAACCAACTGAACAGCAGCATCTTCAAAGTCCTCTGAAGTCCTCATACCAATTCCCACATGGTTGCCATGGTTTAGACATTTAAGCAAACTGGTGGGAAGGCTCTGTAGAGCCCACATCACACTTGTCTTACGTGCTAGATCTGGGAATGAGCAAAAGTCATATTATTACAAATTTAAAGCTAGAAGGAGGTCTTAGCTAGAAGGGTGACCCAGGTGGTCAGACTAATTTGATCTTTGACTATAGCATGGTTGGGAGTAGTTGATTAGAGAAGAAGGGGGTGTAGGGAAGGCAGAGACCAGGAATAAGGGGGTGGATCTAGCATAGGAGAGATTAAGCCTGGGGTTTAGCAGAGACCAGGGGTTGGAGAGGGTGGGAAAGAAGCCAAGACTAGAGGATTTAAGGGAACAGCCTAGGACCAGAAAGATGGAACTGAAGCTGGAGACAAAAACTGGGGGTTATTTGGATGGTTCCAGCATTGGCTTTGATGACTCTTCTCCAAGAGTTGTTGACCCCTAAAAAAGGATTCTTAGGAGAGAATAGGTAAGGGAGGTGGGGTCAGGAGTGAACCCATTGTGACTATGGGGAGTGGGGTCTATTTGAAGAAGCTGTTACTTCATCATTCATAAAAGGCTTCCTCTGTGTTTAGGTTAATGTGCAGGTAATGTAGGAATGAATGAACAGCCTTTAACAAGGAATCAGGGGGCGGCTAGGTGGCATAGTGGATAAAGCACCGGCCTTGGAGTCAGGAGTGCCTGGGTTCAAATCTGGTCTCAGACACTTAATAATTATCTAGCTGTGTGGCCTTGGGCAAGCCACTTAACCCCATTTGCCTTGCAAAATTCTAAAAAAAAAACACAAGGAATTAGGGGGCGGCTAGGTGACACAGTGGATAGAGAACCAGCTCTGGAGTCAGGAGGACCTGAGTTCAAATTTGGTCTCAGACACTTAATAATTACCTAGCTGTGTGGCCTCGGGCAAGCCACTTAACCCCATTTGCCTTGCAAAAACTAAAAAAACAAAAAAACAAAAAAAAAGTGGGCCAAGTGCCCACACACAGGAGTTCCACCCAGTGCCCAATCCAGGGAAATTGGCAACCTTCAAAGAGCCTAGCTGTGTGGCCTTGGGCAAGCCACTTAACTCCATTTGCCTTGCAAAAAAAACCTAAAATAAAAAAAAGTAACCTTGTGTGTTGGGAAGCACAAGTATTAGCACAATAGTGGTGATAGTGACAGTAGTGGTAGTAGCAGTAGTAGTGGTGGTGGTAGTAGTAGTAGTAGTAGTAGTTGTTTTCCATATGGGTAAAATGAAGCTCAGAAAAGTTAAGTTGTCTAAAATCCCAGTAAAAGGGGGAATCTTGAAGTTTAAGGGGGAATCTTGAAGGTATTCTTGTAGAAGGTGGGATTGTAGCTTGGACCTTAAAGGAAGTCAGGAGGTGGAGATAAGGAGGGAGACATTGGCACAACCAGAGAAAATGCCTGGAGTCTGGATTTGATGTGTTTAAGGAATAGCAGAGAGGCCAGTGACGCTGGATTGTAGAATTTGTGGAAGGGAGTAATGTGTAAGAAGATTGGAAAGGGGTGTCTAGGTGGCTCAGTGGATAGAGCACCAACCTGGAGTCAGGAGGACCTGAGTTCAAATCTAGCCTCAAATATTTACTAGCTATGTGACCCTGGGCAAGTTAACCTTGATTGCCTCCCAACCCCCCCCCCCCCAAAACTAGGAAAGATAGGAGGTGTTCAGGTGTGAAGTGTCATATCTGGGATTTATGTAGAGGTCTCTTGACTCCAAATCCAATGAGTCTTCCTTCCCCTTGGGTAAGGTCCAAGGTCTCTTTAAGTTTGGATTTTTAATCCATGGCTAGTTTTACATCTTTATCCTCAGGTGGGGAGGGAAGAAAGGAAGGAGGGAGGGAGGAAAGAAGTTCCTCCCCAACTCCTATGCTCACCTGTGGCAGGGCAAACTGAAAAATCTTATCTGTGCCCAAATTTGGCCTTGTGTTCCCCATTCAGCCCTTAAGGACTCATGGATGGCCTGCCTGCTCTTCTCTTTAGTGGATGGTGAGAAAAGGAGAGAAGGCCAATCAGTCTAGGAGGTCTGTCTGGTGATTACACCAAGCTTTGCTTTAGATCAAGGATGGGAATGTCCAGACCATGTGAAATCATTTAGTCTGGCACTGCCATGGTAATCAGAGGCAGAATTCGAAATTCAATAAATCTAGCAGTTTTTAACTTTTTTAGCTAATTAAATGTTTGACCAAATATATCCCTCAAATGATGTTATAAATATCCAAAGGGCCCTTGGCAGAAAAAAAAGGTTTCCCCACCCCTCCTTTAGATGTAGACCATAGATTATGTCTATGTCTTTCCGGTGACAGATGGAGGCAGAATGGGATTCTAAAAAGAACTGGGTTTGGGATGAGAAGCCCTGAATTCAGAGGTTAGGGCTCTCCAACCCTTCTTAAATGGTGACCTTGGACGGGTTATATCCCATCTCTGAACCTCAGGATCTTCATTTGTGAGATGGGATAATCAAGATTCCCATGTCAACTTCCCAGAGCTTTAGAAGGGAAAGCATAGTGCCTGACCCTTAGTAAGCATTTAATAAATGTTTATTGAATTTAATGAATGTTTATTGAAGAGCTTTTATTGCTCTGGCCTCTGAAGTCCCTTCCAGTTCTTGATTTATGTTTTAATTACTTACTGCCACATGACCCAGCTGTCTTATTTTACAGACAGGGAAACTGAGGTCCAGAGAGTAAAAGGGAAGGAGAGAAAGATAGAGGTTCTCTAAATTTTAATTCATTCTGAGTTGTTGTTTTCCCAAACTCAAGAAAGACATCCTCAGGGGCATCTAGGTGACGCAGTGGATAGAGCACCAGTCCTGGAGTCAGGAGTACCTGAGTTCAAATTCGGCCCCAGACACTTAATTGTGTGGCCTTGGGCAAGCCACTTAACCCCATTGCCTTGCAAAAACCTTTAAAAAAAAAAAAAAGATATCCTCAGACTGGGGTTTGAAGACATAGCTGAGCCTGGTGGAATCTGTGGCCTCTCTTGCTTCTTTTCATCTCCCTCCCTCCCTCCAACTACAAAACTTTGTACAGGGGCCAGCAGTCAGGGCTGGTTGATTCAGCCAGACTCCTGAAGACTGGACCTGCTAGCAGGCAGACTCCTTCACCCCAATGGAGCAGACTCTTGCCTCTCTTGCAAGGGGTGGTGGAGCCAGAGCTGGGGGGCCACCCTGAGAGGGGAGGCTTCCAGGTTGACCAGACCTAGAACACAAGTGGCCTTTAAGACTATCCACAGGCAGGAAAAGGAAAGGGCTACCTTAAAGGCAACCTGAGTTATCAGAAAAACCTTGCAGTGCAGACGCCCAAATGTACAAGATTTACTCCCCCCGTTAATTTTACAGATGGAGAAATTGAGCTTCAGAGTTGTTGAAGGTCACAGAGTGAATTTAAGGCAACACCCAGGAATAGAGAGAAGTTCCTTCTCCCTCCAGGACTCTCTTGTTCCCAGACAATTGTTTTGTTGGTGTTTTTTTTTTTTTAAGACCTACTGAGTTCTAATCCCTTGCTCAGCAGGGAATTTTTTAGACTTCAAAGTTTTATTGACTTCAGATGTTTTTTTAGTTCTAAATACAAAAAAGGGGTGGATAGTAGAGGGCTTTTTTTCAGTTGTTTAAAGGTGCATTATTTCATTTCCCACCTTTTCCTATCCTAGCTGTCAATAGTGTTTGGCACATCCCTCAGCCATGCTGTTAGCCCTAGTCTTAGAGGCAGAATTTCCTGAGAGTGGGCCCTTTAGTTTCAGGGAAATCCTTCCATGGCTCCAAAGTACCCCATAGTTCATCTCTGTGTTCTCCAGAAGTGTTAGAACTTATCACAAAATCATACAAAATCACAAAATCATACTTTTCTGTTCATTTTTTAAAAAATTCACTATCAGTAGGTTTTATTAATAAACAGAATTAAAGAATTGGTTTTATATTAGGAAAACTGTTTATTATAATAGTATATTATAATTATCCTGTTATATAATTATATCATAATATAATTATCTATAATAATAGCATACATAAAGGTTGTGATTGTACAGTAGATACAGTAGATAAAGTCTTAGACATCAGAGAATATATAGATGTATATTAAAATGCTAAAAAGCATAGTAATAAAAATTTTTTCCTCAGATTTAATCAAAACAATTTCATATTTTAAAAAATCAGAATAATGAAACCAATACACTAAAATAGGAAAGAATTATGAAAGAAATCCAGGGGCAGCTAGGTGGCATAGTGGATAGGGCACTGTCCCTGGAGTCAGGAGTACCTGAGTTCAAATCCGGCCTCAGACACTTAATGACTACCTAGCTGTGTGGCCTTGGGCAAGCCACTTAACCCCATTTGCCTTGCAAAAACAAAAAACAAAAAAAAATCCACAAAAATCATCTATATTTTTTATATATTTCTAACAACATTTAAAAGAGCAAGTCTATAAATAAAATAAAACAAAATGCATTCAGTATTTGTATACGAACCTATCAAGAAATTGACAGACGTTTTGATAAATACATCTGAATAAAAGGCAAATCAGTCTATATGGAGGAGGGAGGGTCAGTTGAGCCTTGGAGGGAAGCATGGGAGGGGGGCATGTGGATCTCCAGGAGATAGTCTTACAGGGCCCTGTAAGAATTGAGGGTCAGAGCCCCCAGAGGCTGGGAGCTAGCCCAGATCTTGCCTACTGTGGGTTCACCAGAGAGCTGTCCCTGTGAAGGGACATGAGCTTGAAACAATGCCTTGAGTAGCACTGCAAATTTTATGACATGAACCATGGTAAGACTGATCCAAAACTGGCTGGACAGTCCCCTGGGAGAGATCAGGCACTAATAATTCTCCTCATGGAAAGTGGTTTGACCCTGGAAGTCAAAAGATCCTGGGTTCTAGTCCCAGTTCTGTTGTTTACTCATTGTGTGATCTTCAGCAAGTCTTTGTTGAACCTCTGTCAGAGCTGCTAAATTGAGAGATATCTCAGTTGGAACCATATCTCTGCCAACTTTTAAAGATAGTAATGTGGGGGAGCTAGGTGGCACAGGGGATAGAGCACCAGTCCTGGAGTCAGGAAGACCTGAGTTCAAATCCAAATTCTTGATACTTACTAGCTGTGTGGCCTTGGGCAAGTCACTTAACCCCCATTATCCCATAAAAATAAACAAAAAAGATATTTATGTGACCTTGGGCAAATCTGTTCTCAGCACCTCTATTAAACAAGGGGGTTGGACAAGATAGCTTCTCTAGTCCCTTCCAGGTCTAAATCTATAATCTTCAGTTTCCCCTATTTGTAAAATGAGTTGTCTAAGTTTGGTTTTTGTTGTCCCTCCCAGGTTTTTTGCTAGGAAAATAGCAGATTCTTTATACTTAAAGTTAAGTGATTGAATTCAGACTAGTTTGGTGGCTCCTTATTAGATTTGGCCTGTGTTTACTATATGGTGAGGGCCCCCAAGACCTTGGATATCTCCGTGGACTGGAGTCTGGGACATTTAACTGTTCAGCCAGGGTTCTATTTGGACCAAAAGAGAGGGGAGAAGAGAAATTGTAGAGGGGAAAAGGAAAGGGAAAAAGTAGTTCTTAAATGGCTACTGTGTACAGGACTCTAGGCCAAATTCTTTAATACCTTACAACAGACCTACAGGGTAGGTGATATTATGGTGCATTTTACAATTGAGGAAACTTGAGTCAGACTCTGGATCATCCAGTCAGTATCTGCAGTCTGATTTGAACTCAAGTCTTACTGACCCCAGACCGAGTGCTCTGTCCACTTCATCATCTAGGTGCCCACTGGATTGTTGTGGGTATGGAGGGGTGAGAAAGAAAGGAGTTAAGGCCGAGGAACAAAAGGCGAGTGTTTAAAAGGAAGGAGAAGAGAAGGAAGGTAAGCTAGGGTTGAGTGATGGCTCTGCCGCCAGCCTGCCCGCGGGAACTCATGCCCATGGACTTCCTACTCAACCTCTTATTCCATTGTCCTCTCTCCTCCTCTCCAGATGACAACATGGAATGTGTGGATAACGAGAGACGACCCCACTTTCCTCAGTTCTCCTACTCTGCCAGTGGCACAGCTTGACCTCTGGTTGCCCTGAGAGCATCCATTTGGAAGCAAACACCCGGACTGTATTTGGGGGAACTTGGGCTTCAACAGACACTAGGAAACTTCCTGCATTACCTGACTCACGAACGACGTTGCTTTGTACAACGCTTTAGATTAATTTCTAGGAAGTCTCACCATTGATTTGTATTTAAAAAAAAAGAAAAATTCTCTGATGTGTTTTTGAGAGGAACCGAAGCAATTACAATATTGTCATTTTCATGCCATCAGGACCTAGGGGTCAGAAAGAACATGTTTTTAAAAATTGTTCATTTTAGGAATAAGACGTCCAACATATCAGTCAGTTTGAAAAGAAAACCCCCCTTCATCTTTTTATTTATTTCATCTAACTTTTTTTTCACTTCTTTGTTGCCTCGGCACTCAGAACACCCAGGTGGATGGATTTAGAAAGATGTAAAGACATTTGTCTAGTGCAATAATTAACCTCAGCAACAAGATGAACAGGCTTTAAGGGCCAAGGAGAACTCGGGGGGTGGGTGTGGGGGAGGGGGGTGGATCTTCACCATTGCAGAGAGACTGACTCCCAAAAGGAGCCTAGCTAATGGCCTCAGTGAGGTGCTCGGCAGTCCAGCGATGTGGCTTCAACCCCTGATGCATGGTGAGCAGGATGGTTCAGGGGACTACCTGAGCTTCTGCATAAGAAGTAAGGGCTCCAGAGTCCCTATGGGGAGCATCCATGGACTAGACTCCCTGCCAGCCTCCTCCTCCCCTTCCCCATCAGGTCTCATGCACACCCAACCAGAATTCCTCCAGTGTAATAAATATTGGCACTGAGCCCCCTCACCCCAATTTCTCAGCTACCTTCAAAGGTAGGTAGTAAGTTCCTGGATATGAGTATGTAGGGAAAAAAGCCCCCTGTAACCTCCTAGAAGTGTGCCCAGGCCACGTTCAGTCTCAGAGAAGCTTTTTTTTCTCCCTTGGCTTATGTATAACAGAAGAACTTGAATTTGAATTTTTCCTCTGTATTCAAAGGAATATGATGTCAAAGTATATTGGGGGGTGTCTTATTAACTGTATTGTGGACAGGAGCTACTCTACCCCAGCCTCCCCCCCCAACACACACAGATCCCCTTCCTCACATTTCATTGTCCACATCGTCTTAGGTCTTAGTAACTTTTCACAAATGACATCTCGCTATGTTTCCGGCGAGTGGCTGCCTCTCCCGTTGTAGGTTCTCTTCTTTCTAGTTTGCTTATGCACCACTCCCCAACTTTCCAGCCCCATGAAATGAAATGTGCTTCAGGCATGAAACGCTTTCAGCCACAGGCATCCATTGCGTTCTCCCCTACCCTCACCCCTCCTCTCTGTCCATGGCATTTTTTTATAATGTTCAACTTTACTATTTTTACTATTATAATATGGAATTTTCCCTCAGAATACTTCAATAAAAATTGCTTTACAAGTTAGGTCCTTGTTTTTTTTTCTTGGAAGGTATACATCAAATTGGAGTGGAAGGTGTCAGATTGTCTTCAGAATGTTTGAATGAATTAGTGAAGTGGCATTTACTAAATACTTGATTATACGTAAAGCATTGGAGATGGAACAAAAAGCAATATTCATTTCCTTTCAAGGTGTTCGTACTGTCATTTTTTGGCTTTTTGGACAGTGGGTATTTTTTGGATGTTTTTCTAGGTTTTCAATGGTATGATGGAAGTGAGAGATGCTCAACACCTGCCTTAGCTAGCAGTTGCTGGATTTCATCTTCCCTGGATGATGGCTGTAGAAATGGGATTGAAAGTGGGACCACAGGGCTGGAGGCATTGCTGTCCCCCTAGCTATATGCTCAAGTGTGAGGGGAGGGAAGGACCAAGGTCCTGTGGGTGCTTTGAACTGTTGGTCATACATATCCTGCCCTGCTTCGACAAGAGTGAATCCAAGAGCTGAAGCAACTTTAAGCAGAAGTCTAAAAGTTCATCTTGTCCAACTTCCTCATTTTAGAGGTGGGCAAAGTGAGGGACAGAAAACTTGATTCTCACAGGTGAATAGCAGAACCAGGGATTCTGAGTCCAGATTTATGGCTCTTTCCATCACAGCAAACTGCAACTCTGCTTCAGCAAGGGTTTGTTAAGGACTTGCTATCCCTCCTGAGGCAGGATTGGCTTTGGAATTAGGAAGACCTGGATTGAAGTTCTGATCCTAACCCATATTTGGTGTTTGGTTCTGGGAAACCTCTCAGTTGCTCATGAGACAGATGCTAAGACAAAGTAATTTGTAGGATGGTGGCCAATCTGCATTGGTGGATTTCTGAGTAGGCCATTCCCCACACATTGACATTGCAGGTCTTGTCCAAAATTCCTCTTAGTAATAACTTGTTCCCTAATTCCCACTTTTCAGAAATACTTCTTTAATGCATTTGTCTGATTTCCCATAATGCATTAATTAGATGTCTTAACCCTTTAATTGTTCACTTTTATGTAAGACAGCCTCCTGTCTGATACTATTATGGCAAGCATCAAGCATTTATTAATCACCAATTGTATTTACATGCTCGAGATACCAATGCAAGCCAAAAGAAAGATAGGCCTTGGGACGGCTAGGTGGCGCAGTGGATAAAGCACCAGCCCTGGAATCAGGAGTACCTGGGTTCAAATCCGGTCTCAGACACTTAATAATTACCTAGCTGTGTGGCCTCGGGCAAGCCACTTAACCCCATTTGCCTTGCAAAAACCTAAAAAAAAAAAAGATAGGCCTTATGCTACAGGGGGCATACATTCTAATGGGGGAAAACTGTATCAAAATTGGGGGAGATACCCTCTAAGGGCATCCGATGCAGCTAGAGACTGGTTAGTATGAATAATGAATCCTCTGGGGAAGGTTCTTACGATTCAAAGTTATATTTATGTGAATATGTCAATTAGGTCCTGTCCAGGGGAAATATGAAGTATGAATTTGAGACCACTCCTGAGGGATTTCTTATCCACACTAATCTGGACTTAGCAGTACTATTTTATATAGAAATTGAGGCTGAGAAGTGAATTGTCCAGTCATATGGTTGTTGATCTGCATTTGAACCCAGTATCTAACCACTGTATAATGCTGCTCTAATTAGAAGAAACTCAAGGAGGGTCAGCCTCTTGCCTTGCTTAACTTTTCTCCATGTTCCCTGCACACTGTTAAGTGTTTAATGTTGAGTTGTGATGTTATGTCTATAGGGTATAACTGCTTACCTGAGTTTCTTGAGCCAGGAAAAGAAATGGCCAAGACTTAAGGGCCATTGCAGTAAGAACTCCAAATGGGGTCACAAGGTGTTAGAAACAACTGAAAGTGATGGAGCAGCAATAATTTTGTACATATGGATCCCTATATTTGTATATTGACTTAGTTTTAAAAATGTAATATTGTCTATTTTAGTGTACTTTTCTTTCATCTGGTTTAGGCCACACTCTTGAGTGTTGTGGACCTCATGCTGCCTGCCGGCTGTATGTTGGACTCTCTAGTGAAGAGTATTTTCCTTGTTTTGTTCACTTCAATCTGCTTCAGTTCGTACCTTCTCCTCTGAATTCCTTTAGCTTTGATGAGCCCTTCCCTGAGAACTTAATGGGCTATGGGAGTTTATTGCTTCTATGGAAATCTGACATAAACTTCAGTTTTGAGTAAAGCTTTTGTCTTTCTGAGAGCTTAGTGATGGTAGGTCTGACCCAGGTATCACAGTGAAACCTGGGGAGGGGGGGGCAGGATTATACATAAAAAGAGAGATAAGGGAAGAATTGTCAGAAAGTTCTAGAAGGGAATGGCTAGGATTCCCCCTACTCCCTTTCCAGAGCATTGCCTCCTTTATGTCAATCCTTCCCTCTGGTCTCTGACCACCAGAATGTTCTGGTTCTTGGAACAGAGACCTATAACTTGATTTTGGATCAGGTTACATCCTTTCTTAGAAGCAATCTGGGCAAGTGAAAAGTGCCTTGGACCTCGAATGAGAAAACCTGGATTTAAATCCTAACCCCAACAACTTTCCAACTGTGCCACTGGGCTTCTACTGGGTCTTGACATCCTTCGTTTTTATTCTAAAAATGTCACCTATCTCACAGAATTGTGGTGAGGAAAATAAATCTAAAGGGGTGAAGAAATCTGAGGTGTGGTTATTAATATTTATATCTGATGCCTAAGAGGGTCTAAGAAGAATATCTAAACATCTGCTGCTGCACATGTTGTCTGCAGAAGGTAATGACATTGGGTGTCACCTACAAGTCCAGGACCTGGGCATGAGCGAAACCAGCCAACCATCTGAGTGATGAGAGCAGGTTGGAAACAGCAAGACAAAAGCTAGCTAGTGTTAGAACCATGTGAGGGCAGAAATGGAAAGAATCCCCAAATACAGGCGGACTAAGTTGGAAAGGCCCTAGAAAAGAAAGTCTGAATTAGAATGGACTTGAGACTTAGAAGTCTCATTTCTTATTTTACAATGAGATATATAGTTCCAGAAATGACTTCCCAAAGATCACAGAGAAGAAAAGCTAGCATTAGAAACTGCAAGGGTCCTGATTAAAAATCTGGGACTAAGCCCAGAGGTTCTATCAGGGATGCTTCTATCAGGATGGGCTATGACTGACCCTCTGGCCCTGACTGTTTCCATTACTATTTCAATGTGAGCTTCCTCCCTATGAAGGGAGAGCTGGGCCTAGCAGAGTGAGAATGCACAAAAATATTTTCCTTTTCCTTGGCCCCTTTGCTCCAAGCAAAGGGGGTTGGGGGGGAAGCCCGAGGGGTGGGGTGGGGGGTGGAGGAGAGGTAGAGAGGCAGATTTCTTTTTTGTTTGTTTTTGTTTTGTTAGTTTTTTAGGTTTTTGCAAGGCAAATGGAGTTAAGTGACTTGCCCAAGGCCACACAGCTAGGTAATTGTTAAGTGTCTGAGACCAGATTTGAACCCAGGTACTCCTGACTTCAAGGCTGGTGCTTTATCCACTGTGCCACCTAGCCGCCCCAGAGAGGGGCATATTTCAAAGAAAAAAACCAACTCAACAACTTCCTAATAGTTGGGCCATCTTAAAAGAATGGGCTGCCTTCCAGAGCTGGTGGACAGATTTGAAGAGATTGAATGATCATTTGGTGATAATGCAAAGAGGATGCCTCCCCAGGCTAAGTTTGAACCTGGTGTCCTTTTGGGACCCTTTCAACTCAAAGTATAACTAAAGAGGTGGCAAAGAATGGGACAATTCAGATAACTCACATTGCTCACATTACAAAACCTTCCTTTTCCTACTCCCAACTGCCCTGTGAAATAGGTTATATTTGGCTTGTACTCATTTTACAAATGAGGAGCCCATGCAAAAGGGATAACTTTGACAATGAAAGTGCTCCTCTGAGACTGCAGGGAGCGGAGGAGAACATGGCTTTTTAAAAAAAAATTATTTATTTTGAATTTTATAATTGTTCCCCTAATCTCACCCCCCCCCAGAAGGCAGTCTATTAGTCTTTACATTGTTTCCATGGTATACATTGATCTAAGTTGAATGTGATGAGAGAGAAAGCATATTCTTAAGGAAAAAAATAAAGTATAAGAGATAGCAAAATTACATAATAAGGTAAGTCATTTTTAAATTAAAGGTATAGTCTTTGGTCTTTGTTCAAACTCCACAATTCTTTCTCTGGATACAGATGGCATTCTCCGTCGCAGATACCTCCAAACTGTGCCTGATAGCTGCGCTGAGGAAATGAGCAAGTCCATTAAGGTTGATCATCACCCCATGTTGCTGTTAGGGTGTACAATGGAGAACATGGATTTTTTTGAAGCAAATGGAGAGCTTTGTCTTCTTTAAAAAACTAGATTTGGGGATGGTTAGGTGGCATAGTAGATAAAGCACTGGCCCTGGAGTCAGGAGTACCTGAGTTCAAATCTGGTCTCAGACACTTAATAATTACCTAGCTGTGTGGCCTTGGGCAAGCCACTTAACCCCACTGCCTTGCAAAAACCTAAAAAAAAAAAAAAGCTAGATTTGGGGTGCTCTAGTGGAGAAGAGGAAAAGAGTAGAAAGTTGAGGCTCGAGGAGGAAAAATTTAGTTGTGGGGACCTTCCCCCTTGGTTCCTCCGTGAATCTTTTTTAGTCGTTATTCTAATATTTTCTGTTTGATTCTGAGCAAATCTTCTCATTTCCTGAAGGCTCAGTTTCCTTCTTTGTAAAGTTAAAAACTAGCACTGAGCCACTGGCATTGAAATGCTTGGGGACTTAATGAGGGATTTAGAGATGACCCAACAGTCTGGTTAAGCTCAGGGTCCGGTTGAGGTAAAGCCTCATGGGAAGCCTTCAAGGAGCGAATAGATGACCACTTGTCTGTTAGGTTGGGATAGGCGTTCTTTTTTCAGGTATGGATTGGATTAGATATCCTCTGAAGTCCCTGTGAGCTCTGACGTTTTTTGACACCAAAAACTTTAGAAAGGATTTCTGAGTTTTTAAGAGTTTGTGGGCAAATTGCCAGAGGATGCCACCTTGTGGATATTTAGCCACACTGCCCTGGACCCTCATCCTCAGTTCTATTCTCAATATTAATTCAATGAAAACTGCAGATGGCCTTGTGTTGGCCACTTGGACTTTCAGAAGAGAAATCAAATGAGGAGAAGCAAACTTTTCTACCTTAACAATTAACTGAGATTTAGCATAGTGTAATGAAGAGGGAACAATACAGGGTCAGGAAAACTCAGATTCACATCCGGTTTTTGACATTTATTAGCTATATGACCCTTGGCAAGTCAATTTAACCTCTCTGTGCCTCTGTTTCCTAATCTGTAAAAATGAAGTTGAACTTCATGACCTCTAAGGACTCCTTCTGTCTATAAATCTATTATCCTATAGAGAAAGTTTAAAAATACCCAGCAGTTTGGAAAAGGCTATAAAGGATTGTACATCTTACTTCACCTTAATAATTCCAAATGATAATAGTAGCTAATAATTATATAGTGCTTTAAGGTTGACAAAATATTTAACATGAACAATTGTTTCATTTGCTCCTCAAAGTAGCACAGTGAGTGAAGAATGCAAATCAACTGTCATTTCCATTTTACAAATGAGGAAACTCAGGTTCAGAAAAGCAATGACATGCTCAGGGACTCACAATTAAGTGAAAGAACTGTAACTTGAACCCCTTTCTTTTGACTCCAAAGCTAGTATTTTTTCTTGTATACTATGTTATCCCTCAAAAGAACTGTGATGTATTAATGTAGGTAGCTTTTTCTACTAACACAAATCTTTGTAACAGTTCTTCAAATACAACGTTTTGCATATCAGAACTAAAAGGAGCAACAATAATAAAAAAACATCTATGTTTTGCTTTAAGATTTGCACAACATGGTATATATGTTATCTCAGGAGAATCTTAAAACAACTTTGGGACCTTAGGATCAATATTGGAGGACCTGTGAGAAGACAGGCACATTAATACATAATTGATGGAGCTGTCAGTGGGTTCATTCTTCAAAATAATCTGGAATTACATTTTTTTAAAAAGTTGCTATACTGTTCATAGGAGGTCAAAGATGGGAAGAAAGACACAACATATGCTAAAATATTCAGATTTTGCTGGTAGTAATAAATGTCAAGATATTGACCTTCCATTGATTGGGAAGGGTTAACAAATTGTGCTGTCTGAATAAAATGAACTATAAATGTTTATGACAAGGGAGGACTTTTTTTTTGCAAGGCAGTGGGGTTAGGTGACTTGCCCAAGGTCACACATCTAGGTAATTATTAAGTGTCTGAGGTCAGATTTGAACTCACATCCTCCTTACTCCAGGGCCAGTGCTCTATCCACTGCACCACTTAGCCAAGGGAGCATGGGGATTGTGAGAATGATTTTTTAAAAGTACACAAATGAAACATTGGAGATACACAGACAAAGCAGAAGGAAATTCTGAAGGAGAGAGATACATAGGGAAATTTTACTTCTATCATGTTAAATTTAATATGCTTTTAAAAAACAAACTGTAAGAAAGCTCCTAGTTTCAAACATAATAAAAGAGGGCATTTAAAAGTTAAAACTGAATGTAATGAAAGATGATTATACTATTAAAAAATGAAGAATATGTGGAATTCTGAGAAAAAAATAAAGACATCCCACCCCCACATTCCTGATTACTATTAACTATATGATTATGAATAAATGCCAATTTTTAGGAACCAGTAACTATTCAACCCTGACAGAATTGTTTTGAGTATCAAATGAGCTAATGTAGGTAGAGGGTTCTGCAGGCTTTAGAGGAAGGCTGAAATGTGAATAAGACACAGAACCTTCCTGTGTGTCCTTAGTCACCATTCTAGCAGAATGAGGTCACTCTGTCCAAAGAAATGGGATCTGTTAGGTAAGTGGTTTAGTCAAGCACTTCATGTCCTACACCTGGGGGGCAAGCTGTAGGTGCTGGCCAGCAACTGGGCTAACAAGCACATCATCCACCACATAATTCTATTCATGACCAGAAAGAAATATGTTGTCCAGAGGCTGGGACATGATCAGATGACTTTGGTCTTGAAACCAGAGTAGAGGGCAGAGAAATAGCCCTACTAGAATAATAAAGTCTAAATGGAATGTCAGAACTGGCTTTGAGCTGCCCTCCATGGGTCTCGTGGCACAGTTTTATCCACCTTCGAGTAAGGTTATGGAACATTCACAATCATGACTAGATCAGAGATGTCAGTCATTGGGGGTCCTGCCAAACCACATTAATGAAAACAGGGCTATATTTAACAAAATTAATACAAATGTGATAGAGCACAGATAATATTAATATGTAGTATTCTAAGTCAGTTAAGTGACAGCAGCTATTCCTATTTGATTTTGACACCATTGGGCTACCTGACCTTACAGGCTAAGATGCTCAGAATTCATTCTTGTTGAGGTACAGACTGGCCCCTCCAACTCTGATCTTCTGGGATTCTATAAAAGGAGGGATAGGGGCTGGACCAGTAATATCATTAATATGGTTATATTCAGACAGGGAAAGTCTTTCTAATAATGCACATGGACACTACTCTTGCGATTTGTTAGGTGACCCACTGGATCTTGATCTGAGTTCAAATCCAGCCTCAAACCACTTGACTCTGGGCAAGTCACTTGATCTTTGTTTTCCTCAACTGTAAAATTGTGATTTCCAGAGTTGTTGTGAGGTTCAGATGAGGTAACATTTGTAAAGAACTTAGTATAATATCTGGCATTATATAAGCCATGTGCTATATATGCTATAAAATACTACAATTATTTTTAACTTAAAATTTTTTTCAGTGAAAATGAATTTTTTGGGGGGCTGCCTAGGTGGCACAGTGAATAGAGCAGTGGCCTTGGAGTCAGGAATACCAGGTTCAAATCCAACCTCAGACAGTTAATAATTACCTAGCTGTGTGGCCTCGGGCAAGCCACTTAAACCCATTGCCTTGAAAAAAAATCTAAAAAAGAAAATGAATTTTTTTAACAATCATTTGGGGGGGGGTAGAGCTAAGATGGAGACAGGAGAAGAGCCTCTCTTAAACACTCTCTCTATATATAATATTTCAGAACTCAAAATAATGACTCTAACTAAATTTTTGAGACAGAACCCACAGAAAGATCCAGTGAGGCAATTCTCCAGAACAAGGTAACCAGCAAAATAGTGGAAAGGCTCCACTCCACTGGATTAGGGGGCAGCCCACCAGAGTGAAGGAACTTCAGCCTCCCAGAGGAAGCCCCAGGGCACCTGGGAGCCCTGGCTCACAGCAGCGGGGGCAGTTTCCTGACCTACACCCTGGGGAGTACAACTTGGAAGGTGGGGGGGGACCTCTGCCAGAGTGAGTATGTGAAGCCCAGCCCCCAGGGCACTCAGTGAGTGACCATGGTAGCACAGATCCAGGCAACAGAAGCAGGTGGAGATGGGCAGGAGCCCCCAGGCAACTGAGCCTTGAATGCTCAGGCCACCAAAGGTAGGGGAGTGAAGAGAGACTTCTGAGGTCTGTCCTCTGTCCCTGGAACAGGACTCTGAGGTTCTGACCACATTCAGATCCTGATTGCAGTCTAGGCCCCCCATAGAACAGCAGGTCCACCCCCACCTCAGCCCTGTGGCAGAGGGGTACACTTTGTGGTCATTCACAGACCAGAAGACAGCGCCTCATGCACTGAGATCCTTGTGTGTGTGTGTGTGTGTGTGTGTGTGGTGTCCCAATAATACTCAAAAGCTCAGGAAGCACCCCAAGATCAGGCACAGGCTGGGGAAGTGACTAAACAGAAAAAAGGAATTCCATTGAGAAATACATTGTCTATGATCCCAAGAAGGATCAAAATACTCAATCTGAAGATGAGGAAGTACAAGCTCCTGAATCTAAAGACTCCAAGAAAAGCAGAAATTGGTCTCAGACTATGACAGCACTCAAAAAAGATTTTGAAAATCAACTAGGGGAGATAGAAAAAAAATTGGGAAAAGAAATTAGAGAGATGCAGGAAAAACATGAAAAAGAAGTCAGGTAAAGACTGACAAATTGGTGGGGGTGGGGGAGGGAAGTAAGATCAGAGGAAAAATTGTAAAACTCAAAATAAATAAAATCTTTAAAATAAAAAAAGTCAGTAGCTTAGTCATGGAGATTCAAAAAAAAATGCTGAAGAAAATACATGTTAAAAACCAGCATAGGTCAAATGGATAAAACAGTTCAAAAAGTTATTGAAGAGAAGGATGCTTTTAAAAGCAGAATTGGCCAGATGGAAAAAGAGATAAGAAAGCTCTCTGAAGAAAACAAATTCTTCAGATCTAGAATGGAGCTAAAGGAAGCTGCTGATTTTATGAGAAGTTGAGACACAATATTTCAAAACCGAAAGAATGAAAATGTGAAACATTCATTGAAAAAAACAACTGAACTGGAAAACAGATTCAGGAAAGATAATTTAAAAATTTTTGGGATACCTGAAAGTCATGATCAGGAAAAGAGCCTTGACATCATTTTTAAAGAATTCCTACAAGAAAATTTCCCTTACATCCTAGAAGCAGAGGGCAAAATAGAAATTGAGAGAATTCACTGATCTCTCCTGGAAAGAGATAAAAAAAAACCCTAGGAATATTATAGCCAAGTTCTAGAACTCCCAAATCAAAGAGAAAATTTTACAAGTAGCCAGAAGGACACAATTCAAATATCATGGAGCTGCAGTCAGGATCACACAGGACTTAGCAGCAACTACATTAAGGGCTCATAGGGCTTGGAATATAATATTCTGGAAAGTAAAAGAGCTCATAATGCAACTGAGAATCAACTACCAAGCAAAACTGAATATCCTCTTTCAGGGAAAAAGATGGACTTTCAATGAACTGGGGAATTTCAAATGTTCCTGTTGAAATGGCCAGAGTTGAACAGAAAATTTGATCTTCAAATACAGGACTCAGGTATAGAAAGTGGAGGAGAAAGGTAAAATATGAGGGACTTAATGATGATGATGAACTGCATATATTCCTGCACAGAAAAATGATACTGATATTACTAATAAGAAACTGCTTATTTAATAGAGCAGGTAGAAGGAGCTTTTATAGATGAAGCATAGGAGAGAGCTGAATCTGAAGATATACTATATTGTAAAAATGGAGTCAGTAGCTAAAAGGGAAATGTAATGGGAGTAAGAGAAAAGAGAGGTAGAATAGGCTAAGATATTTCATACAATAAGATTTTTTTTAATTACAATGAGCCATTGCAATAATATGGAAGGGGGGGGAGGCGAAGGGAATGAGGTAACCTTCACTCTCACCAGAGGTGGCTCAGAGAGGAAACAGTATATATACTCAATGGGGTATAGACATCCAGAGTAAGAAGGAGAGAAGGGGGACAGGGGGAAGCAAAGGATGTGAGTGATGGAGGAGAGGGTGGACCATGGGAGAGAGTGGTCAGATATAACACATTTTCTTTTTTACTTCTTGCAAGAGGCTGGGATTGGATGACCTGTCCAGGACCACAGGGTGGGATGGTTGCTGGGCCTTAGGGGTGGTACATGGGCTCAGGGCCTCTTGGACTCAGGGCCATTGATCAGTCTGCTATGCCGCTCAGCTATCCTATAGCACATTTAAAAAGAGGGACAGAGTGAAAGGAGCAAGAAAATATAGTGTATGGTAGAGTGGAAGTACAAATGGAGGGATCTGTGATCAGCAATGGCAACAGTGGAAAAATATGGAAGTAGCTTTTGTGATGGACTTATCATAAAGAATGTGATCCACCAGCGACAGTTAGTGATGTTGTAACACAGACTGAAGCACATTTATTATTATTATTATTATTATTATTATTATTATTATTATTATTATTGTTTTTGTTTTTGCAGGGCAGTGAGGTTGGGGGTGACTTGCCTGGGGTCAGACAGCTGGGAGATTGTTGGATGTCTGGGGTCAGATTTGAACTCGGGTGCTCCTGAGTCCAGGGCCAGTGCTTTGTCCACTGCGTCACCTAGCACTATTGCTCATGAGGGTTTATATTTTTTTGGGGGAGGGGGTATTATGTTTACTTTTAAACAAGAATATTTTAGTAATGTATAAAAAAACATCATTTGTACAAAAAATAAAAATAAATATAAAAATAAAAAAATCATTAAAAAATTTTTTGAGTTCAAAGTACCCTCCATCAAACCTTTCTCCCACCCAGTGAGGAAACAAGCAATATATCAGTTACATATGTGAAATTATATAAAACAAATTTCCATGTTATAAATGCCATTACTATTAATCTATGTTTAAAGAGTAGCTAAATGACAGTCTGAAGAGTTGGGGCTTGAACTCAGGTTCTTTCTCTCTCTATCCACTGTACATATTATCTAAGCAAGGTGACTTTCTAAAGTCTTTTTGTTCAGCAGTTGAAGAATCTGCCATGGCTGTCTATTTTACTTTGGGACAGTTCTCATTCCTACAGAGATTTTCCTTACATTGAGCTAAAGTCTTCTCATTGCTATATTCAGCCATTGCTCCATTCTTCATTTTTCCCCTCTGGATGTAACCAGTTTGCTAACCAAAGGACCTTGCCAAGTCACTTAATCCTGATAGGTCAAAGTGTAGTCATCTATAAAATGAGCAGGATGGACTAATGACCTCTGACGTCTCTTTCAGATATATATCTATCATCCTGTGATAGATAATAGGTTAATCCCTCTTCTACTGGACAGACTTTTAAATACATAAGACAGCCAAATATTATTTTATCCCCTTTTAACTTTCATCCCTGGTTCCTTCACTGACCAAGCACATGAATCGAATTTGAGTGAGGGGCTTGCTGTGCTAAGTCACCAGCCTCACTTTCTCCTCCAGAACTATCTTGTTCCAGTGGCCAGATATGACTCAGGATGACTGGAAATGACCCTGGATGTGAGGCAGTTAGGGTTAAGTGGCTTGCCCAAGGTCACACAACTAATAGGTATAAAGTATCTGAGGTCAGTTTTGAACTCAGGTCCTCCTGGCACCAGAGCTGATGCTCTACCTAGTTGCCTCCCTTTAGACTTTGAGACTCAATGAATCTCAACCAATTTCTCAACTGACCTAAGTGGGGAAAGAATTTGATTGCATTCAGGTCAATAGAATTAGGAAAACCCAAGGCCTCCAGAGGCCGAGTTTACTAAGCAAAACAGCAACAGAGAATGGAGTACCATTATCCTCTCTCCTAGGCAGAACTGAGGGGGTTAACAGGGAGCAGGGATGTTAGAGAAAGGAAAGCCTCATGGCAGGGAGGCCGTGTCAGGGTCCAGTTGTCCTTCTTTGACCATTTGCCTATGTTAGGCCATTCTTTTCTACTTCGGTGAGACCTTTCAAAGAAAAAGGAAGAGCTAAGCATGAGATCTCTTAGCTCTTGTCAGAGGTGCGCAGGATTGTAGGAGTAGAATAAGCTGTATGTTCCCAGATATGACCCCCATGCTAATTTATTGAGCTTAATTATAATTCTTTTGGAAGTGGAGCATCATTAAGAAGTCTTGGCCACTAGATAGATAGATAGAGCATTCATAAAACACTACCCTCCCCAACCCTCGCCAAAAAGAGTTAAAGCTTATCATATCCCATTTGATCTCAAACCCGCTGCATCTGCCTAGAAGGATTTCACAGTGCCTCTCATCCAAAGACATCTAGCATGTCTCACTTTTAAAGTCTCTCTTCTTTCACTTCCTGCTCCGATACACAGGTATATATGAGATGTAGAAGGAGGATGAGCTCCTCTAGTGTGAGGGCTTGCTGAGTCCTCCTCAGAGCTGCTCATCCACCTCCAGGGTCTACCTTTCATTCAACTCTCACCTGTGGCTCTAAGAAACTGTAGTATATGCAGTGGCCATACCCCAGTAAAACCATATTGGCAGACAGCCTAAGCCAGGTTGAGGGTAAATTAATAGACTTCAAATCTGTCAGTGAGTTAGGGGAATGTCTTCCCCAAGCCTGTGAAGGCATTCCCCAGGGGAACAGGTGGACGAGGACAGTTTGTCCCAATGGCCATGAAGGCAACAGGTGCTGTGAATTGCTTAGAGTTTAATCAGACATTGAAGATGCCAAGGTCATCCACTGCATCCCATAACACTGCCATTTATCTTGACTTTTGTCTTGTCACTGGACTGTCATGACTCAGAAAGAGAGAGTGAGGTCAATGACTCTGCCTCACTTAAATCTAATTAACGTGCAAGTCAAGACCACTCATGATATCATTGGTCCTCCTAGGAAACAAAGGATGAACAAAAATTCCAATACACAGAACCCTGAGGCCTCAGAACAGAAGACTTTCCTAAACTGAACTTCAGGAATAACCAATCCCAAATCTTTTAAATACAGTTCTGCAGTGCTCTTCCAAGTTTCCCTATGAAGTCATAGTCTCCTGGAATCTCAGAGTTACAAGGGACTGAAGCAGCTTTTGAATCTTTGGTTTGTCCTTCATTTTGAAGAAGACCATGGACTTCAGGGAGGTAATGCCACTACAAGCATGCGAATTGATTTGGTGGGGGGGAGCTGTGCTAAGTCACCAGTCTCTAATTTGTACCTGAATAGGAATCCTCTTTGTAACAAGTTCTAAAATAAATGATTATCCAGGTTCTGCTTGAAGATTGCTAGTGAAAGAGAAATCACTACCTACCCAGAGTAGAAAATTCTATTGTAGCACCTTCTTTGGGGTCATTCTCCTCCTTGTACTGGCACTTGTGAGCTAGGTCCCCTTGAAGGCAGGATACTAGAGATAACCTTGAGGGTCTGGCTTGAGTAATTGTTCATGAGTCGCCATTGTAACTTTTAGAAAAAGCCTTTAGTAGAATAATATAGATTATGAAAATAGTATATATTATAAAAAGAAAATAGTTACAAAAAACAACCATCTCCAAACCTGGTGTGAATTCTCCTTTCTATATCCATGGTATGTGTATATGTTCAGGGGGTTGAGATGAGGGAGTGGGCACTGAGTATAATGGTAGTGAGGAACACATGTGGCAAATGGGTCCTTTCCAGGACACTGGAAATCTTTTCTCCTTTTGTGGATTCTTCATGAAATTTCTTAGTCTCTTCTAGGCTCCAAGGGTTAGTGTCATTCTAGAGTCCAGAGTGAGCACTTTACTATGACAAGCCCATAGCTACTGAATTTGGGTTCCACTGTAATTACCTCCAGTTGCCTCTACTATTGTTGGCCAATATCACTCAACTTCAATAGAACTCCAATGGGATTTTAGGAAATTATGAATCCATCATGTTTCTTAGACACTTCCAAATTTGGAATATTCACTCACCTCAAATCAGAAAAGACTAAATTCAAGAGAGATAGAGACAGTCATGTGGTCACAGTCTCCATGGTCATGTGGGAGATAGAGCTAATATCCCTTTTCCATTTGTCTTTTGGGACCTACTGCAAATAGTTCCATCTTCTCACAACCACAAAGGAAAAGAGAGACATCCTTTTACATGCCCCCCAGTTCCAGTTCAGTAAGTCCTGAGTCATCTGTTCTTCCAGTTCCACAGATAATTAGAAGACTTTTCATTATAACATAGTACCAGCTCCTGATTCATTCAAATAGTTGCTTGTCCACTCATACTATTACTGGATGACTATGATTGTTAAGAAGTTTCTGAGTCAGCTGAAAATTTTCACCCTTTAATTTCAAAGGCCTTAGTTAGTTCTGCCCTCTGGGGCCAAGCCAGGTGATTATAATTTGAGGCTAAACACTACTGAAATTCATTAGGCAAGAGGCTGACATACTACTTAGGAACTAAACACCCTTTACAGCATTTTAAAACTTTGGCTTTAACCACAGAAGAAATTTTCTCATAATAGTCAAGTTGATAAAATGAATTCTACTTACTTTAAAAGTTCCAAAGGGTGCAGAAGAGGTGGTCAATTGACTAGTCCAATAGGAATGATTTTGGAAGCTTAGAGAACTAAGTTCTAGGAGTGACATTCAAGGTTTTCCTGATGGTTACCCCTCTCCATTTTATTCCCCTCTCCCCCACTGACTGTGAAACATAATTTCCCTGTTAACTGTATATAGTTTCTCCTCATTATATAGATGAAGGGAACTGAGAACTGGAGGAAGGAGGAAACTTGCCAAAAGTTGAACAGTTAGTGAACAGTGGAATTAGAATTCATATGCAGTCTCCAATTCTGTTGTTCTTTCTACTCAACCCATCCCTGATTTACTAAGAAGTATGACCATGGCTATCATAGAACTTCTCTCCTGAGTGGCTGCCCTTCAGCAGTGTCATATAAAAGAAACAATGCCACATGGGACACCAATGTTTGGTACATCCTTGCTATTTTTCTTTTCCCATTTCAGGTACAATAACATACATATTTCTTGCTGTTCAGTCATTTCAGTCCTGTCTGACTCTTTATGACACTATTTGGGGTCTTCTTGGCAAAGACACTGGAGTGGTTTGCCATTTCCTTCTCCAGCTCATTTTACAGATGAGGAAACTGAGGGAAACAAGGCTAAATGGAGAGAAAGCTGTGTTTGGAGTTAGCCAGACTGGTCATCTTGAGTTCAAATTTGACCTCAAACACTTACTACCTGGGCAAGTCACTTAACCCCAAGTGTCAGAGGCCAGATTTGAACTCTTTTTGACTCTTGGCCCCAGACACTGTACTATCTAGCTGTCTAATATACATATGAGGCATTTAGGAGTAATAATAAGCTGACATTTATGTGTTATGTTATAATTTGAAGAGCTTCGCATTCAATAATACCTCATGTAGCAAGGATTATTCCTTCTCCCCAGATCATTCTCTTTAGTATGCATTATTACTGGAGGAAGAGAGTATATGATTCTCCCTCATCTTGCCACTATTCCATCTATCCTACTATATTGATTTACACTTTTCCTTAGTGTGGAAAAATGTAGGTGTGGTAAATAATAATAATCAGTCCATATTTGTGACCCAATCAGTTGTCCCCTGGGAAACTTATGAGACACAATTGGAGAGAAATTGGGCTTCACACTTCTCATTTCTTCCAGTACAGTGATATTTATTTCTATTATTGTCATGACCCACAATTTATTCAGTTATTTCCCAACTGATGAGCCTCCACTTTTGGGGGGGATTCTTTGATAGATTCTTTTCTTGTAAAGAAAAGTTGTGATAAATATGTCAGTGTCTGTGGTACCCTTCTTTCTGTCTTTAACCTCCTAGGGCCATGTGGCTAGCAGTAGGATCACTGATGCCACCTTTGGGAAGCCTTGAATAATTACAAGAGGATCCACACAATCTTTGAAAGGTCATCTCTCTCCATAATGTATGACTGGTGGTGACTGAATACAGGAATCAGGAAACTCAGTCAATGGCAGGTGGGGTGATTTTTTTATGCATTCCATTGTGAGTTCTATTTTTGACTTGTAAGTATAACTTTTCTTTGAGTTTTGTGAGTTCTATGTTTGCAAGGAGAGTTAGTCCCAATACACTGGGTGTTTATAATCAAAACTGACACTCTTTCCATACATCATCTCTTGTAATAACCAGGGATATAAATTTCGGGTATATTAACCCAATTTTAAAGATGAGGAAACAGAGACTCAAGGTGACTTGCTCAAGGTCTTAGAACAAGCAAATGTTGGAGGAAGGATAAAAAACCTAGTTCTCTCCTAGCTTCAATTCTAAGACTGATTACATTATTTCAAACACTTCACCAGTGTTCTCAGCAAGGATTAGAGACTAGAGAAGTAAAAGTCCCTATAGGCATCCCCAGGCCCTTTTTATCTTGTGAGAATCTTGGAAACAATCATCACACTTATTTGCTCCTCACAATAGTCCTGTGGTTTACCTAATGTAGTTATTGGTAATCCCATTTTATACGGGAGGAAACTGAGGGACCAAAAAAAAAAAACTGGTCTTATTGAATTGAATAGTAAAGGAAGAGACTGTTATTGATCCTCTTTCATTTTTACCCTCTGCAGTCTCAGAATAGGACCATAAGGCTTTGAATTGAAAAGGACCTTAGAAATCATCTAATTCAAACATTTTATAATCCTTTGCCCCTTGTAATATCACTAATCATGCCGCTAAAACTCAACCCTAGATTACTACCACCCTCCTCCTTTTTATTGCCTATTTATACCTTTTTTATTGCCCAGCCTTGGTAGTGGAAGGCTGCAAGGTCAAGTCCACACATAATTCTATCTGCATAACCCAAGTTTGCTGATCTGTTTCTCCCCACTGTCAGTCTGCTCCATGTCTGCTGTTCCCCACATGGTCTGCTGTCACCACATGGTCTACTGCTCCCCCCCCCCGTGATCTGACCCCAGTCTGGGCATTTATAGGGACATAGAATAAAGCCGGTATCATATCAAATCTGGGACTTACATAAGTATTATCATATAAATGAGGTGTGTAATCTGAATGAGCCCAGATCTCATATAAGGACTATGTCCGCCCTGATTATATAACCATTATTAAATGAATGTCCTAATATTGACCTTATATCCGATAAACCTGGACCACTGTGATTAAGGAAAATTCATATTCTCATCTGGACCAAATGGTTTACCTTACATCTCTCCTCAAGATTCCCTTAGCACTTTCTTCCCCCCTCATTTTTTGCAGTTGGAGATGAGATTTCATCTAAAAAATGAAGGCCATTAGCTAAAAGCTTCCATCTCTCCCTTCTTCTCTTCAATCTCATTTATTCCAGTCTTAGATGATCTTTCTTTTTTGTCAAACCCCTGCAAGCACCCTGGATCCTTTCCCCACCCACATCCTCTAGGAGATAGCCTCCATTATCATTCCCACTATCTTTAGTCTCTCCATTTTTACTGGTTTCCTCCCAAATGTCTACAAACACACCCACACATCTTCTTATCTTAAATCAACAACAATAACCACCACCCTCCCTTGCTCCACCAGGTCTGCTAGCAGTCAACCAATATATCTCCTTTTCATGGTCAGACTTCTAAAGAAGGCCATTTATATTAATATCTTCACTTCTTATTTTCTTCTAAAACTCTTTGCAGTCTACATTCTACATTCTGTCTCCAAACATACTAGCAAGAGTTAAAATGCAAAGCTGAATAGCTTTTTTTTTGCACTTTCTTGACTTCACTTGCAGTATTTGATAGCTAACCCTCTTTATTCCCAAATAATCTCTCCTACCTAGATTTCATGAGACTTCTCTCTGCTAATTCTCTTACCTGTCTGAACATTCTACAGGGTCTTTTGCTGGCTCTTCATCCACACTATACGTTTTACCCAAGGGTGTCCCCCAAGACTCTGTTCCAGGCCCTTTCTCTATTCTGTTCAGTTTATACCATCGCACTGGGTAATCTCATTAACTTCCTTGAGTTCCATTACAGGATTTCCAGATTTTTGTCATTGTTCAGTCATTTTGGTTATGTTCAACTTTTTGTGACCCTATTTGGGGTTTTCTTTCTTAGGTCTTTTTAGCCTTTAATTGACTCCAATGTGGAGCACCAACTCTGTTTCTTCACATCTGCAGACTGGACTTTGGCTGGCCTTCCTTCCTTTGTATCCCATTGTTTTTTTTTTTTCTCCCTGACTCACCTTCCATAACACATGTGGAGACCAATGCCCTAAACAAAGAGGAGCTTGGAAATATGCCTCAGAGCTCTTTTGACTCACAATGACCTGTCAGGAACCACATGGCTTAGAATCATAGGATGTCGGCTTAGAATGTGGATGGTCAGAGCTAGAAGGGTTTAAAGAGCATATAGTCTACTACTCTTATTTTGCCAATGCTGGAGAAGGGAAGGGACTTGTCTGAGGTCACTTATCTAGTGATAGACTCAGGATTAGAAGGTAGGTCTCCTGATTCCAGTTCAGAATGATTTCCAGTTAGGAGGTACAGTGGACAGACCACTGGCCCTGGAGTCATGAAGACAAGTTTAAATTTAGCCTCAGATATTTACTAGTTGGGTGATCCTAGAAAAGTCATCTAACCTTTCCTCAACTATAAAATGGGAATATTAATAACACCTCCTTCCCAGGGTATCATATATGGAGAATGCTTCATACAGGGTCTTACCATGGTAAGCACTATAGAAATGTTAGTTGTTGGTATTATTGTAATACCATGCTACCTTCTTTATTCCTACCCATGCCCTTAAAGAAAGGAAATGGTGGTAGAATGTCATTAAAAGAAGCATGAATATCTGTTGAAAGATTTTCCAAAAACCTTTTGAAAGGAAAACTGTCCTTTATAATCTACACTCTGGGTTGTTCTTCCACATTTTCTAACCCTGGAGTTAGAATGAAGAAATAAAAGCAACTCCAGAAGATCCAATGTGGCCCTAGAAGGTAAAAGACAGAAGGAAATTTCCCATAGACTAACATGTTTAACACATTTCTGGTAACATCAAAGAATCAGATAAAAAGGAGTGGTGTGGAGAAAGGAGGTTCATCAGTTGGGAAACAGCTGAATAAATTGTGGACCATGAAAGTAATGGAAATATCACTGTGTCAGAAGAAATTAGGAGTGTGGAGAATTCTGAGAAATCTGAGAAGGGCCAGGACCTGATGCAGAAGGAAGTAATCAGAACCAGGGAAAATATGCAAAATGATTAAACAAGGTAAACAGGAAGAACAATATAAAAAACCTGGATGCTATATAATTAAAATGACTCTGCCTGACCCCGGAGAAGAGCTGAAAAAATGAATCTTATGCTATTCCTTGCAGAGGTAGAAGATCAGTTAGTTCTGTTGGGCTGCTTCCTCCTTTCCCTTTCTTTAAGTTTTGCTATAGGGGTTGCTGGGTGGAGGAGAGAAGGGATATATTAAGAAACAGATAGGTAGTAACAAAAGGTACAAGTAAAAAAAATAATAAAAGAATTAGCAGAGGCAGCATATAATGGAAAGAGACCTGGAGGATCTAGGTTCAAATCCTAGCTCTGTTACTGCTATGTGACCTTAGGTAAATTGTTTCACCTCTTTGTCTTCATCTATAAAATGGAGTTGAAATATTTATGTTCCTTCCAACTGTATGATCTTATGGCCAGCCTAACTAGGTGTAAAGTCTATCTTCAAAGGTAAAAGTCTTTTCTATTTGTCACAGTAACTTTAAAAAAAATTTAAATGTTTATTTTCAGATCTAAATTTTCCCTGTTCCTTTAGCCCCTTCCCTACCCAATGAGAAATAACACTCATTATACATATGAAGAAGTCATGAAAACATATTTCCACATTAGCCACTGTGCAAAAATAAGCAAGAAAAAGAAAAAGAATATGCTTTAATCTGTACTCAAGAGTTCAGTAGTTCTTTCTCTCTGGAGGCTGATGGCATTTTTCAACCTGGATCCTTTGGAATTGTTGTGGAAACTATATTGATCACATTAGCTAAGTCTTTCACAATTGTCCACCATCCAATATTATTGTTATTGTACAATGTTCTCCTGATTCTGTTTATTTTACTTTCTATCAGTTCATATAAATCGTCCCAGGTCTCTCTGAAACCCCTTTCATCATTTCTTGAAGCACAATAGTATCCCATCATAATCTCATACCACAATTTGTTCAGTCATTCCCTACTTGATAGTCAAAGAATATAAGAAGTTTTCACAAATCAAAGCTATCACTGTCATAATAACTTAAGAATAATCCTGCTTTGTGGCTTCTTCCATTTCTATATTGAGAATCTTGCAGTTTTTAAGACATCAAATAATATTCATTTAATTGTTGACACCCTCTCAGCACTCCCCTGGACAGAGATTGGTGGTCAGTGAATTGACATGGAATAGGAATTGAAATACAGGTATGACATGAATGAGAAGAACACATTATGAGAAGGGTGGTTGAGGATACATTTGTATTAGTGGGAGTAGTATCTGTATCTCATATTGCTTTGGTTCAAGAATTCTGAATGCCAAAATATTGGAATATTATCTCACGTTCTTTACTTTCCCTCTCCCATCTTCATGTTTCATTCAAGTTGCTTATGTATACTTAAAAGAGACTCCCCAAACAGTTCCTTCTTTCCAAGCTCAGCTCAAGTGCCCCCTTCTCACTGTCACACTTCCTCGCATACATTCCCTAATGAGAATGTTCTCTCCTTAGATTTTTCCTTTTTTTTAACTTTGTCTGGATGGGTCCTTTGTCCCTATTATATTTTACTTTGTATTAAATGAATATAACCACACTATTTCACCCTGTTCCTCCACTCCAAATATAAGCTACATTATTTTTCATCCTAGTCTAGTCATGAAAAATCACTGGTAGGTCTCTAGGGGCTAGATTACTCTTTGCATGCAGTTAGGATCAGGTTCAGTTCTAAGAAGCTCAGACTGTCGAGAGAACCTCTAGGCTCCCTTTTCTCATACTCTTCTACTTGCCAAATCCTATACTTTTTTATTTAATATTTTATTTTTCCCCAAGTATGTGTAAAAACAATTTTTAACATTCATTTTTAAAACTTTGAGTTAAAACTTCTCTTTCTTCCTTCCTTCTCTCCTCTCCCCCCCACCCCCATCTAGAAGGCAAACAATTCAATGCAGGTTATATATGTGTGGTCATACAATTTCCACAATACTCATGTTGTGAAAGAAAGCATGGATCCCCCCCCCCAATTGTATTACAGAGAAGAGTTAAATCATTCATAGTTAATCATCTTATAATTTTGCTGTTAGTTTGTACACGGTACACTTCATTCTGCATCAGCTTATATGTCTTCCCAAGTTTTTACCAAGTGCATCCTGCTCATTTCCCATAGCAGTATTCCATCTCCATCCCATACCACCATTTGTTCAGTCATTCCCCAATTGATGAGTCTCCCCTTGGTTTCTAATCCATTGCCATCAGAAGAGCCATCACAAATATTTTTTTGTACATATAAGTACCTTTCATTTTCCTTTTCAAATTTCTTTTGGTATAGCTGGGTCAAAAGGGTCATTGTTTTACAACCCCTTAGACATAGTTCCAAATTGCTCTACAGAATAGTTGAATCAATTCACAATTCCATTGTGTATTAATGTCTCATTTTTTCCACATCCCCTTCAACATTTGTCACTTTTTTCTGTCCTATTAATCAATCTAATTGGTATAAGGTAGTACCTCAGAATTGTTTTAATTTGCATTTCTCCAAAAAACAGAACATTTCTTCATATGGCCTCTAGCTTTGATTACTTCATCTGAAAACTGTTCATATCTTTTGATCATTTATCAACTAGGGAATGGCTTGATTTTATAAATTTGATTTTCTCTATATGTCTAAGCCTTATCAGAGAACTTGCTTCAAAATTTTTTTCAGTTATTGCTAACAGTATTTCCCTCTACCCACTCCCTCTCCTCTAACCTCCCCTCCCCCCAACATTTATTCTTTTTCATTTTATCCACCCTGTGATTTCTTACTTAATGAAAGGTATTTCCTTTTTTGGATAACCTAAAAATTCCTCAAAGGATGACCAAACAGTTTCTCTATAATTGGGGGTTATGTCAAAAAGGATTGGTAATGCAGTCAGAAGTGCCACCTTCTCCCTGTTTCTTTCAAGATGGTCTTTTTGTTGAAACATAACAAAAAAAAGAGTTCTTCCTTAAACCTCTAGTTTGGGAGTGGGAGGGATTGAGGTGAGGGGGCATATCTTCCTTTCCCACTCTCAGCACCTATGATGGCTTCAAACTTATGGCAGTAAGATAATATACTTTGCTAGGCATGTCCAGGACTGTAACTTAAGCCCCTGGTTACCTCCTTCCTGGTGGCCTGTTTTTTCATAAACTCAGGTGACAGCAATCCTAAGGGATCTATTTCTAGTGTTGCAGTAACCTTTCTAATTTGAGAGGCCAGAAGTCAGGAGCTGATGTTCCTCGCAGGCTGTGATCTCCACATCCCTTCCTGGAGAAGAACACAATGGTCAGAAGGATGCGTCCTTTCCTGGCTTCCCAAAGGGTTTGGATTCTGTGAATTACTCAGATAATACAGATTTGAGTGGGGAGGCTGATCTCAAAGAGAGAGGTTTAGACTTTTTTATCTTGTACCCATGGCCAGAGGTTCTAGGGAAAATCTCTAAAATAAACTTAGGAATGGCTTATGTTTGGGTTTCCGTGAAAAGGGAGAATAAAGTCTTCCAGACTCACTTTATAGTTATCAGGTTAGCTACTTTTATCTTCCCCACAAAAGACAAGACACGTAACAGCACATTAACAAATTTTCAGGACACAAAACTATAACACTTTGGTTCTTTTAAAACTCTCTTTGAAAGTGAAAGATAACTTTCTAGGACTGCTCAGCAAATAATTCATATTCCCTCTGAGACTACATGATACCTCTCAATATAAACTCTCTTAATAGAGGCAGAATTTTCTAGCTTTCTGTTTTGTTCAGTTCATGTCTGCAATATTGTATCCAGGTATGGGGATTAGTAGAGAGTAGGTTAAAAGCTGGGTTTGGCATTTACTGATATTCATTGATTGGGGAATGGCTAAGCAAATTGTGATCTATGAATCCAAGAAATATTACTGTGAGAATTGCCATAAGACTATGATGAATATGATGAATACAGAGAAGCATGGGAAGAGTTTACATGAATTGATGTACAGTGAAATAGTAAACAGAGCCAGGAAAACAATGTACATTATAAAAATGAAACTGAAAACAACAACTCCAAATAATTGAAAATGCTGCAAAAGAGGCAGCTAGGTGCTACAGTGGACAGAGCACCAGCCCTGAAGTCAGGAGGACTTCAGGAGTTCAAATCCAGTCTTAGACATTTAACAGTTACCTAACTCTGCGACCTTGGGCAAGTCACTTAACCGCATTGCCTTGCAAAAAGTAAAAAAAATAGCATGGAAACAATGTAAAGATTATCAGACTGCTTTCTGTGGGGGGCTGAGGGATGGGAAGGGATTGTGGGGGAAATCAAAACCTTACAAAAAAATGATAGGTAGAAACTACTATCGTATATAATTGGAAAATAAATAAATATATTTAAAGTCAAAAAATTAAAAAATTAAAAAAAAGAAAGTGTTACAAAATTACACAGAACAAAATTGGATCTACATCAGAGATTTAAGACTCCTCCCTTTAGATCCACATGTTTTCTAATAGAAGTAGACTTTCATGGCTGGGGAATATTGAATATAATGTCACATTTTTTCTGAGATACTGATTGATTTTTGCTATTTTTCTTTTTTCTTCCTTTTTAAAAATCATTTGTTATAAGGAATGGCTCTCTGGGAGGAGGAAGGGAAAAGGAGAAAATCTAGGCAATATTGAAACAAAACATGATAAAAGTCTATTTTTAAAAACTGGGTTTGTGATATGTGGAGTATGTGGGTACAAATTGCTGAGTGATAGAATGATTCAATTTTAGGAAGAACACCCCAATATCTGGAGATGTCCAATAATTGAATAGAAATGGAACAATTGCCTAAGATGGTGGTGAGTGCCCCATCACTAGAGGTGTCAAAGTAGAAGCTAGATGGCCCTTTTCAGAGCTAGGTGATCCTGAGTTGTCTTCTGAGATTATGGGATTTTGGAGGGAGTCCCTGAAATGAATGATTTTAAAACAAAAAAGAATGATACCCATTGCATAATACCTGAGGTAGTTTCCATGTGCCCTCAGGAAGGAAATATCTTGCTAAAAGGTACCTTAGATAATGAAGTATATATATCAATATTAAACAATTTAGTACTGAGTTTTAATTAGATCTATTTTTGCTTTTACTTTGACTGAGATCATGATTGCTACCCCTGCTTTTTTAAATTCAGCTGAGGTATCAGATTCTGCTCTTCTAATCATTTCTGTTAAACAGTATACTGTAGGATTCTAGTTTTTAATCCATTCTGTTATCTGCTTACATTTTAGGTGTAAATTTATTCCATTCACATTTATAGTTGTAATTGTTTTTCTCTCCACCCTGGTTTTCCCTTGTTTATCCTTCTCTTACCTTTTATACCTGTTCCTTCTCACAAATGTTTTACTTCTGACCACCACCTCCTCCAAACTTTCTTTTATTCCCTGTCCCTTTTTAAGATAGATTTCTATATTCAACTGAGTGTATAGATTCTCTTTGAGCCAATTCTGATGAGTAAGGTTAAAGCACTGTCTGACATTTTTCTCCAATGTTCCCCCCTCCATAGTTAGAAACACTACTGTCATAGTGCTTCCTTCCTGTTGAATAGCTTTCCTTTGGATTTTACCTTTCATTTTGATGAGAAATCAAACTACAGGTTGTTGTTCAACAGTGTCTCTGCTTAGAATATCTCTGCCCTCTTTCTTTTCCTATTTCTCCATTTCCTACTCTGTGGTTTGGAGTAGCCTTTTAAAATCATCCTCTAACTCTGGTAGGCAGAATCTGGATTCTTTATACTTCTAGGTCCCTTTTTTTTGGCTCCTTCCTCTTTCCCTACGTGGCCCAACCACTTAATTTGTCCTAATTTTTGTTACATGCAGAATCACATATAAAATCCCATTTGGCTTTTAAAGCCATTGATAATTTGGCCCCTTCTCATCTTTCCAGTCTTCTTACACCTTACTCCCCTCCAATAATTCTACAATTCATTTATGCCAAACTCCTTGCTGCTCCTCACACAATATTCCATCTCTGGATTTGCATTTTCATTGGTGGTCCCCTATGCCTGGAAGCCTCTCACTTATCTCCACCTCTCTGGCTTCCCTTGCTTCCTTCAAGCCAAAATGCAACCTCTTACGAGAAATCTTTTCTAGTATCCTTTTATTCTAGTGCTTTTCCTCTAAGATTACCTTCAATTTATCTTATTTCTATATTGTTTGTATGTAGTTGTTTGCATGCAATCTTCCCCTTCAGCCTGTGAGCACCTTGAGGTTATATTATATTTCCAGAGCTTAGCATGGTGAAATGGACATATAGCAGGTACTTAATAACTGTTTAACAACTTGCTCTTGGACAGGAAAATTAAAAATTAGTATTCAAGTAGGAACCCCAAAATATGATTGCTTTTAAATAAAGTGTCTAAATGATTTAGGTTAAAAAATTCTACATTTTGGACATTTCAATGAATTACTTCACAGTCCCAGGATTTTGCCAATACCTTGCATAATAATGACCTTCAAAGGGCTTGGGATTTCTCATCCTTTACAAAAGTAATAAAAAGTTACCCAGTTGTCCAAATATAAAGGCTTTATTCAATTCTGTTACTTATTCTATTTAGAGTACAAAATATAAAACATACAAGCCACAAAATCCTAGAAATCCTCTAGTTCTTCCATCTACACACCAGTGTAATTGTGCAGATGGAGAGGGCCAAGGTGCACAAATCTCTCAGTTGGGAGAGGTCATCCTTTTTAACTGAAAATCAGGCTTCAAACATGGAGCAGCCACTGCAGAAGGCACTCTCACCAATATCACTGTAACTGGGTAGAACACCATGGAGAAAGAGAAGAAAAGAAAATCTGTTAGATAAGCTGTTGCCAAGAGGAGAAACTAGGATACAACAGGAAGAAACTTGGCCTGGATTCTAGTCTGGGGCTTCGTAGCTAAACTGCTGGGATATCTTGGGCAAGTTATGTCTTCTTTCTAGGAATGACTGTTCTCATCTGTAAAATGAAGGGCCTGGTCTAGGTCTGGGGTTCTTAATCCTAAAGTAGTCTAAACATGGATTTCAGGGGATTTATGAACTTGGATGGAAAATTGCTCTTCTGAGTAATCCAATGTATTTTATTTTATGAATTTAAAAACTTTTTTTCTGAGAGGCAATCTATGGACCTCACTAGGGAGCCAAAGGGGTTTGGGATGCAAAAAAAGTTAACAATCCTTGGATGATCTCTAAAGTCCCTTCTAGCTCGGACATTCTGTGATAATAGTTAATATTTTAAAACTAGCAAGAGATCTGGAGTCACTATGAAATCAGCTCTTTACTTCCTACCTGTGTGGCCTCTGACAAGTCACTGTGTATCTCTGATCCTTCCCCAACTGTAAGAGGGGGGATCAGACTGGATAACTTCTAACATCTCTTCTAAACTGTGTCCAGGTTGCTGACAATGCTTTCCCTTCCTCCCCAGTTAATACAAGAACATTCTCCAAGAAGACAGGCAACATTCCCACAGCCCACCACAATGGTTCTGTCTGAGTCACTTACTTAACAATGGCACACAGAGAGCAGACCACGGTGTTGCAGCCATAGCAGATTTTGATGCAGCTCTGACATAGGAAACGGTCACACTGGCCACAAGTTTCTTTCCCATGGACAGTTCTTACACAGGAAGAGCAGGCTTTGGACATTCCCTCTGATGAGTCTGTTTGGGAAATCAAGGCCCCTGGTTCACTGATTTGACCACAAAGAAGTCCTGGAAGCCTCCTGCCATGTCCAAACTGACCCACTGCCAGGTATCCACTTGCCTTCCTTTACCACTTCAGCTAACTGGGCACCCAGAGAATAAAAGGTAGTTTTTTCCATTTATATTGAAACTGTGTAATTTGCCATGGTGGGTTTCTTTTGCTTGTGGTTACTGAGTTTATGCTGGAGCCCAACAATTCCATGAAGCAACGTGCTCCCTATTATTCCACACCAATTCTTTCAATTCTCCAGATGATTTCTTTGCTCCTTTGCTACTGTTTGAGAGAATACCTCAAAGATGGACCAAGGTGTTAATAAACTGTATTCATCAGGAATGCTTTAAGACTTTGACTGGCTAGAGAAAGGTTCAGATCTAATTTTTTGCTAACCATTAGCAGTTTAACCTAAGTTTCAAATTTAAATTTGTAACTGGAGTTTCTTGTCTTTCTGAAAGAACAAGCTCTCTCATATTGGCCCAATTTGTAAAATGAAGTCATCTGAGTTTGTTTTTTAAACTGAAACCAAGAAAAACTTCATGAAAGTTACATACTTGTGGCTAGTGTCATGAATTTTTTGAAGAGATCCCCTTAGTTAAAGAGCTATGAATGGAAGATGCCTCTCCCTCAGTTGCTTAATTCAAGTACCTGTATCATCTGTGACTTGTGCACATCTCCTGAGCAGTTTTCCATCCTGTCCAATCAGCATCTGCCCACTCAGAGTGCACACTGCCCTGGGGGTTTCATGACCTGGCTTTGCTGGCTCTGGAAGGTGGTCCATGGCACAGCTTTCATCCCACATGTGGTCCATGTAGGCTTGGGCTCCCCGGAACAAGAGCTGCTTGGTCTTCTCTGGAAAAGAAATGGGGGGGGGGGGGGGGAGTATGTTAAAAAAAAGAAGGAAAAAAAAATAAGGAAGACAAAAATGAAACAAGTTCCTGATCTCAAGCAATTTATTAGGGGGAGAAGTAAAGAAAAAGTCATTTGAGGAAGGAGATAATTCTTCACACCTGGGGGAAAAATTTGTAGAGGTTTCAGAGGATGTGGCACTTGGAACAGACTTGTCTTAGGTGGAAGAAGAAAATAGGAATCCTAACCCAAACCCAACAACAAAAATGGAGAAGAGCACTTTTGTGACACTCCAATGAAACTTATTCTCTCTCATCCTCCCTAACTAACTTCATTATTTTTGGAGAGCAGAAAGACACAAATGTTACAGACCATGCCTTCAGGAAACATGGTTACAGAAAACAGAATCAAGGCTGGAGAATCAAGCACCTACTTTGTGCTAGGCCCTGGGGATGATGATGATGATGACGCTTGTCCTTCATTCTTGAAGACTACCATGACATCAGGGAGGTGATGCCCATGACAAGCACGTGAACTGGATTTGAGTGAGGGGTTTGCTGTGCTAAGTCATCATCCTCACTTTCTCCTCCAGAGCCATCCGGGTCCAGTGGTCAGATATGAATTAGGATGACTGGAGATGGCCCAGGAAGCGAGGCAGTCAAGGTTAAGTGGCCAAGGTCAAGTCCTCCTGACTCCAAGGCTAGCTCTTTAACTTGCTGCCTAGGCCCTGGGATAGAAGATGGGCAACAGACCCTGCTACTCAAGAAGGTTTACATCTATAAGGCACAACTACATGCACACATATAAGAATAAGCAAACTAATACAAATACAAAATAATCTGAAAGAGCACTAACAGTTAAGAAAGGCCTCAAAGAAAAGATGACCATTGAGCCAGGCTCTGAAGGAAACTAGAGGTAGTTGAAGGTGAAGAAGAAATGAATTCCAGGCCTGGGGAACAGTATCAGAAAGGATTCATTCCATAAGCTCCTAATATGTGTCTTTTGTTTCCTCCCACCACCACAAGCTGAACAAAATTATTTTAGTAGATGAGATCCTCAAAGCAAGCCTAGATAATGAACTTCACAAAAATGTAGAAGCTTAGAGCAAGCTAACCACACTAATTTATGCAGAAATTATGATCAATGGGTAGTGGGAACATGACCCAGTGAAGCTAGAACATGGGAAACAGAAGAGCAAAGTCTTAAAAGCTAAGGGAGAAGGAAATTTCTGGTTTCTTCTTTACAAACAACGGTTCACAACAGATCTCTTCTTACAGCACTGAGCCTGAATGAAATAGATGATTTAGCATCTACCAGTAAACACTTGTATATTTCCTGTGCACTAATCTTAATTTCCCAACAAAAAGTTTTGGTTCCCACTCAATATTTCCCACAATAGATATGGGCATATCAGAAGTGCCCAATACTTTATAATTTGATTTCAGTTAAAAGGCAGGGGATGATCAGCCAAAAAAAAAAAAAAAAAACTGAGAATCTGACTGAACTTGTATATTGATCATCTGAAAAATAAGTAAAAGTACAGATTACTTTTGACTGTTGTGGGTGCCTGGTAAAAGGGAAGAATATAAGATGAACTGGGGCAAGAATCTCTTTGAGAAGGTGGCATCTGAGTTGAGACCTGAAAGAATATGGGGACTCCAAAGAGATGAGGTTGAGAAGAGGGAGCATCTGGGCCCCAGGCACTGACAAGTGAAAATGGAGATAAGAATACCTTGTACAGGAACATTGCAAGTAGGCGAACTGAGTTGAAACATGGGAGTGTGTGAGGGAGGGGAATGTGAAATTAGTCTAGAAAGAGAAATTAGGGGCCAGAATACGAAAGGCTTTAGACATCAAAGAGAAGAGTTTGTATTTTATCCCAGAAGAAAGAGAGAAGGAACCATGGAAGTTTCTTGAGCACAGGAGTAACATGTTCTGAGCTATATTATAGGAGAGATGTATCAAACAAATAAAATAGGGGATCACGAAACCACACATAAGGACCCCCGAAAGTCACATATTGACTTGGAAAACCACATATTATTCTGAGATACCATCTCATATCTATCAGTTTGGCCAAAAAGGAAAATGATCACTGTTGAAGGGGATGCGGGAAAACTGGGACACTAATGCATTGTTGGTGAAGTTGAGGAAAAGGTAGAAAGAATCCCAACCATTCTGGAAAGCAATTTGGAATTAAGTTCAAAGGACAATAAAACTGAGCCTACCCTTTGGTCCCACAATACCACTATTACGTATGTATCTCAAAGAGATCATGAAAAAAGGTTAAAAACCACACAAGTACAACAATATTTAAACAGCTCTTTTGTAATAACAAAGAATTAGAAACTGAGGGGATGTCCATCATTTGGGAAATGGCTGAACAAATTGTAGTATATGAATGTGAGAAAGTACTGTTGTTCTATAAGAAATCATGAGGGTCAGAACTTCAGAAAAGTCTGGAGAGACTTGCAAGAACTGATGCTGAGTGAAGTAAGCTGAATCTGAAGAATACTGTACATACTAACAGAAACATTGCATGATGATTAACTATGATGGACTTGCTTAATTCAGCAGTACAATAATTAAAGACAATTCTGGAGAATGTGTGATGGAGAATATCATTCATATCCAGAGAAGGAACTACTGAGTTTAAATGCAGACCAAAGCTTACCATCTTCAATTTTTTGTTTTTGGAAGGCAATGGGGTTATAAGTGGCTTGCCCAAGGCCACACAGCTATTAAGTGTCTGAGGTCGGATTTGAACTCATGTACTCCTGACTCCAGGGCCAGTGCTCTATCCACTGTGCCACCTAGCCACCCCCTCATCTTCAATTTTTAAGTTGTTTTATATATTGTTTTCCCCCTCTTTTTGATTTGATTCTTCTTTCACATGATGATTAATATGGATTTTAACATAGCTATACATACATAAACAATATTAAATTGCTTTCAGGGGAAGGGGCAGAAAAGAGAGGGAGAAAATGTGAAACTCAAAACCTTATAAAAATGATAGCTAAAACTATCTTTGATGTAGTTGAAAAAATAAATTTTTTAAAAAAACCAGGAAAACCATCTATTAATATTATGTTTTTTTATTGTATTTTTTATTTATTTTGTTAAATATTCCCCAATTACATTTTATGTATCTCAGGTCAAACTTGGGAATGTTATAGACTGTCACAATATGTTTGACATTTCTGCTTCAGCATATTAATTTGGCATTGGTGTTGAGAATGGTGTGGAAAGCAGACATTGAAGGTCGAGAGCCCAATTAGAAGATTATTGCCATACTAATGGTAAGAGATGTTAAGAGCCTTAACTAGGGTATAAGTAGAAAGGAGGAGTCATGAGAGTGATGGAGTGAAGTTAATAAGACTTAGTCAACTGATTAGCTACTGGGAAGGAGGAAAGTAAGAGAGATGATGACCTGAAGATGACTAAAGCAAGTTCTTAAATTTTTTTGTTACATGAACTCTTTTGGCAATCTGGTGAAACCCATGGGCCCTATCTTAGATTGTTTTTAAATAAGTAAGATTAAATGCATAGGATTACAAAGAAAAGTAATTACATATATACTATACATACATATACACACATATATTTACATCATGTACATATATATATATATATATGTATATGTATATGTATACATACAAATGAAAGGTTCATGAACCCCATATTAAGAACTCCTGATCTAAGGTTACAAGCTTGAATTGGAAATCAGTCAGATAAAAACAATTATAACCTATCTTTATTTCCGACCAGGTTCCACTCTTCTGAATTTGTCCATCATTCCAGAATCTGACTACCTATGCACAATCCCCTTTTAACTTTCTTATGGGTTGCCTTCCAGTATTAGAAGCAAGCTAAAAAGGGAAGAAGTAGTCAGGTTCTTTAAGAATTTTAAATACCAAAGAATTCTGTATTTAATCCTGAAGGCAGTAGGAAATCACTGAAGATTAATTAATTGGGAGGTGGGGGGAATGAAGACAGTGGAGCAGGACAGAAGCCCTGATATGATCAAACCTAGCTTTTAGGAAAAAATCACTTTGGCTGCTTAGGGAGACCTTTAGAAGTTTATTGCAACATCTGGGGGGAGGATGATGCGACCATGAACTAGGTTAGCAGTTATGTTAAGTGAAGAAAAGGGCATGTACAGTAGAGATATTGTCAAGGCAGAAACAAAAAGATTTAGCAATAGAATGGAAGAGTGAGAGTGAAGAACTGAGGAAGACACAGACTTCCAGCATGGGTGACCAGGAAGAAGGTGATGACCGTAATAGTGAAGTTTAGAAGATGGAAGGATTAGATGAGACCTGTTCTGGTTATATGAAGTTTGAGATGTTTACAGTACACTCAGGTGGGGTCTGATAGCCTGATAGCCTGTTGGTTGTAATGCAACATCTCTCCAGGAGAGAGATGAGGGTTAGATATGCAGATCTGGGAGTCGGTGGTATAAAAATCATATTTAATTCCAAGGGAACTGATGACATCACCAAGAGAGAATATAGAGAAAAAAACAGGCAACATTCATATAATGAGGGTAGGACATGGATGTGGATGATGACATGATCGAGGGATGGCAGAGACTCAGTGGCTGGGTCAGTAAATGCCTGGGAACTGGATCCCCAGAGACCAGGCTAACTTCCTAAGTGATACCAGCTGGCCTATGCTGACAATCCAGAAGTTACCCTGAAAATAAAGCTAGGACTTGACTCTGAGCCTGGTGGGCAGGAGGCAACAGAGGTGGCCCTTGTATACATTCTACTTTCAAATTGCTGAAGTACAATTAGCACAACAAATGTTTATCACATGGCTATGTTAAGCACAGAGTTCTGGCATATGTACTTGGAAGGATACCAATGTTTACACCTGGATTTGCTCTCTAAGCAATTATTTGACCCAATCCCCCCATTCCTTTTCCCCTTTTAAGGATGAGGAAATAATCCCAGAAAGGAATCACTGTTCAAGGTCACAAGGACCCGGAAAAGATTCTGATTCATTCTAATTAACAGTCTCTGATGAAGAGGCACCTAGTTCATTAAGCCTTTAAAAAAAATTATTGAAGGCAATAGGGTTAAGTGACTTGCCCAAGGTCACATAGCTAGGCAATTATGATGTTTGAGGCCAGATTTGAATTCAGGTCCCCGGTACTCTAGCCACTGTGTCACTGAGCTGCCCCTAACCCTTCTACTTTTAACCTCCTATCTCCTCTAGCACAGTGTTCACACAATCAAGCCCTTTCTATTTTTCAACCTCTTTCTATCTACCAGCTTCCTACAAACATGCCTAAGCCTCTTCTACCTTATTAAAAAAAGTTACTTTACCCCCATCCCTCAAACTATCAAATTCTCTCACATCCCTTTTACGGTCAAATTCATAGAAAAAGGTATTTATACTCACTGTTTCTATTTCTTTCCCACTTATTCATTCTCAAACTTCTGGCTTCTGATCTTATCACTGAGCTCCAGTTCCTCCCCAAAATACCAATGATCTCTTAACCCCCCCTAAACTTGTCTTTCCTCAGTCTTTATCCTTTTCATGACACTGTTGACTGAACATCCTTATCTCCTCCTCTCTAGATGATACTAACTCTCATTTTCTTTTATTAGACCAACTATGTCTATGCTCTGTCCTGGGCTCTCTTTCCTCTCTCTAAATTCTCTTTCTTGTTGATCCCAGCAGCTCCTGTTATCATCGTCATGCATTTCTCCAACATCTATTTGTCCAACCCTTGTCTCTCTCTTGAGCTCCAGTTTCATTAACACCAACTGCCTGGTAGACATTTCCAACTGAATGTCACATATGTCTGGAAACTAATATACCCAAAATATAGCGAATTAGTTCCTACACCCACTCAACCTGCATCTTTATCTCCTTCTTCTGTTAATGTGGTAGCATCCTTCTAATTACTCCTGAGTTCACAAACTGAGAATCATACTCAACGCCTCCCTTTCATGCATTCTCTATATTCATATACAATCAGATGTCAGGTCTTTGTTATTTCTTCCCGGACACAACTCTCAAATCTATTCCTTTCACTTCCAGTTAAGGTTTTCATTATATCTTGCATGACCATCTCAGTAGCCTAACTAGGCTCCCTGGCTCAAATCTCTCCCCATCTTCCAGTCAATTTTCCATACAGTTGTTGAATTGATATTCCTAAAGGTAGCTAGATGACATAGTGTATAGAATGCCAGGATTGGAGGTGGAAAGACCTGAGTTCAAGTCCAGCCTCAGACACATACTGGCTGTGTAGCCCTGGGCAAGTCACTTTACTTTGCCTCAGTTTTCTCATCTGTAAAATAAATTGGAGAAGGAAATGGGAAACTACTTTACTATCTTTGTTGAGAAAACCCCTAAAAAGTCATCATGAAGAGACAGAGATGACTAAAAAGGACTAAACAACAAAAGCAAAAGCTGAGTATATCACACCTCTGCTCAAAAAAAGTTCAATGGCTCTCTATTGCCTCTGGGGGAAAAAAAACAAACTCATCTTTTAAATTTAAAGCCTTTCACAAATTGGCTCCAAGCCCACCTTTCCAGATTTACAAAGTGATCCCTCTATGGACTCTGTCTTCTTCTTCACTGGAGTCTTAGTTTCTTTTAAGCTCAGTACAAAGGATGTCCTCCACATGCCAGTGCCACTCCATCAAAATTACCTTGTATTTACTTTTTTATAGACAGGGTGTCTTTTAAGCAAACTTCGCTTTAAAAACAACACTAAAGACTTTTGAACAACTGTATTTCTTAATTATCTATATGTATTCATGTTTCCCCATTAGAAGGACCCAAGGATGGGGTCAGTTTTTAAAATTTATTTTATTTTTAATGTTTTTCCCCCAGCTATATGTAAAAGCAAGTTTCAACAATTACTTCCAAAACCTTGAGTTCCAAATTCTCTCCCTTCCTACTACTGTACTCCTGTCTTTGAGAAAGCAAGTTACTGGGGCAGCTAGGTGGTCTGGTGGATTAGAGCACCGGCCCTGGAGTCATGAGGATGGAGTTCAAATTTGACCTCAAACACTTACTAAATTACCTAGTTGGGTGACCTTGGGAAAATCACTTAACCCACTGCCTTGCAAAAGTCAAAGAAAGAAAGAAAGTTACTTGGTTAAAATGTGTAGCCATGGGGTGGCTAGGTGGCGTAGTGGATAGAGCACTGGCTCTGGAGTCAGAAGTACCTGGGTTCAAATCCGGTCTCAAACACTTACTAATTACCTAGCTGTGTGGCCTTGGGCAAGCCATTTAACCCCATCTACCTTGCAAAAACCTAAAAAAATAAAATAAAATAAAGTGTGTAGCCATGCAAAACATTACTACCATAGTCTTGTTGTAAAAGTAAACACCGCCCCCCCCCACCCAACAAGAGAAACCTCAAGAAAAATAAAGCTCTGTCTTTGGGGTGGATGGCATTCTGTATCGTAAATCCATCATAGAAATTGCTTCAATATTTTTTTCCCACAGTTGGTATTGTTAGCTGAATTTCCCTCCATCCTATTCCTCCCCACCCCCATTTATTCTATTCTCTTTTTACTTCCTTTTTTTTTTTTTGTTTCTTTTTGCCAGGCATTGGGTTAAGTGGCTTGCCCAAGGCCACACAGCTGGGTCATTATTGAGTGTCTGAGGTCGGATTTGAACCCAGGTCCTCCTGACGCCAGGGCCGGTGCTCTATCCACTGCACCACCTAGCCGCCCTTACCTGATCCCTCCTCAAGGGTGTGCTGTGTCTGGCTCCCCCCGGTCTTTCCCATTCTCCTCTCGGGCATCCGGAGGAGCCCCTCTCTGCGCCACTTCTGAGAGCCGGCCTCACTCGGGTGAGGTCAGCTCGGCCTCGTCTCTGTGCCCCTCCTGCCCAGCATCTGCTCTGACCTCCGCACAAAGACCGGCTGATGCGCGGCCAGCGCTGGGCGCGGGGGACCTCCGCATCTGGAATGCACCCCATCTGCCCCGGCCCAGAATTAGGCTGCTCCCTATTTCCCCTCCCGCGCAAACTCTCCCCACCCCGCATCGATCACGGCGGCTCCGCCTCTCCGCGCGGAGTCCGAGTTGGCGGCGGGACAGCCAAGCCCCCTCGGGCCAGGCCCGCGGCCCCGGGCTGGGCTCCTCGGGGGCGGGGGCGGGGGCGAGGCTTTGTGCCCTTGGCCCTCCGGCCCTAACAGACGCCCGATCGAGCTTTCCCGACGGGCGATGTTTTTTGCGCTCTTTAAAAACTTAATTTTTGTGAAGAACCTCATTTGCTTCCGAAAGCATGAACAAGGGAATAGCGCGGGGGCTGATTGTGCGGTCGGGCCGCGGCGCCCCCGCGCCCCACTTCCCGCCGCCCCGCCTCTGCCCGCCGGCCCCGCCTCGCGGCCCTCACCGAAGATCTCCCGCGTATAGCGCTCTCCGAAGACGCCTCGGCTCAGCTCCTTCGGGCCGACCCTGACCTTGAGTTGCAGCGGGGTCGCATCCCCGAAGGGGCAGCATCGCTTCGGCATCGCCCCGCAGCCGCCGGCCCCTGGCCGACCCCTCTCCCCGCCCGGGGCCGGAGCGCTACCGCCGCGCGCGCCCCCCGGGGAAAAGTTTCTGCTCTCGTGATGTCACGGAGAGGCTAGCCAATCAGCAGCGACAAAAGGAGGGAAGGAGGCGGGAGATGGGGAAAAGAGCCCCCGGGGCTGCGCGGGGGGGCGGAGCGGTAGGAGGGGGCGGGGCTACGAGGGCCACGCCCCACCTCGGGCGCGCAGCCGCTGTGCTTTCCCTGGCGAGGCGCGGCGCGGGGCGGGGCTGAGGTCGGGGCGTCTTCTCTTCCGGGGGCGGCGCTCAGCCCGGGCTGCGGGCGAGCCCCGCCCTGGTTTGGGCAGGGCCTCAGTGTGGGCGCCGGGGCGCCGCGCATGCGCGGTCCCTTCCAGTTCTTCCGGGTAGAGGGGGCGGAGTTTGGTGACACGAGCCTGGAACTGTAGGAGCCTCCACCTGGCGCCCACGAGGCCCTCCCTCGAGCTCGGACTAGGACCCCAGCTATGGCCCACGCCGGCCCCATCCCGAGGAACAAAGCAAAACAATACCCTACACAACCTGAACGAACACCACATCCACTTTTTTTGTTTTTGCAAGGCGTTTGGGTCAAGTGACTTGTCCAAGGCCACACAGCTAGGCCATTATTAAGTGTCTGAGGGCGGATTTGAACTCAGGCCCTACTGACTGCAGGGTGGGTACTCTATCCACTGTGCCACCTAACCACCCCTCTACATTCACTTTTTTTAAAATTTTCTCTTATGTATTTTTTCCTATCTCAAGAATTTCTTTTCCCTTAATCCTAATTCCTCACACCGAAAATGACTGTTTTTGTAAACATGTGTATGAACAATATTCACCAGACTGTTGGCAACTGAGGGGAGGGGGCTGAGAAGGGAAGAGGGAAGGAAATCATGCAAGTTAGAAATATGCATATGTGTGTGGGTGAATGTTGAAAAGCTTTCATACATGTATTAGAAAAATAAAATAGAAAAATTGAAAAAAGTGCCCTCCTTCATGCCCCAATACCTCAGTGTTTGGGGAGTGGAAGAGCATAAATCCCATCAAATTCCAAGTGTAACCCCCTCTGACCCCCACTTCAATGCCCACACCCCAATATTTGGCTTGGAATTCTGCCTTTCAGGTCGCACCTCTCAACCTCAGGGTCCAAGGATTGTATTTTTTTTTAGGTTTTTTTTCTTTTTTTTGGCAAGGCAATGGGGTTAAGTGGCTTGCCCAAGGCCACACAGCTAGGTAATCATTAAGTGTCTGAGGTCACATTCGAACTCAGGTCCTCCTGACTCCAGGGCCGGTGCTCTATCCACTGTGCCACTTAGCCGCCCCAGATTGTACTTTCTGTATCTGAAACTGCAAAGGAGAGAGAGACAGAGATAGATGGAGGGAGGGGGAAAAGTGGAGGTGGGGGAGGGAGAAGAAAGAAGAAAGAGGAGGAGGGGGAGAGAGAAGAGAGAATTGATATTCGAAGACCCAGTCTATTCCTATTTAGCCAATGGAAGAGGCTGGTGGCAGCTCCCGCTCACCTGGCTGATATCATAGATACATATGCAAAATTTCCTTCCTAAATTGTTTGCTAATTGGGAGTATGTTTAGAACATTTATGCACCATTTGCCTGTCTTGGACAGGTCCTGTTGTTATGTCACACATGAACTTCCTAACCTTAACACTGTGTAGCTCCATCCACTTCTAGGCTGAAAACACATCTTTTTTTGTTTCCAATACACCTTTTTAATGGGGCTCGAGTTATTCTAATCTTGAACTTTCATTTTCTGCCAATACAATTAGAAGTGAGGGCTGCAGATTTTGCCCATTTGGATATTATCCCTCCACTGAGTCCTCTCCCCAACTCTGCAAATGGTTTTATTCTTTAGGGTTTATTTTCGCATACACTTTCTCCTCATGCTATTTATAAATACAGTACTCTTGTACCTGGAATAAAAAGAATGATTATTTGGGGCATGTGTGTGAATTCTTAAAGAACACTTCTCATGCAGGCTCCACAGGCTAGTTCAGTACTAACAGTAATTTGTATTTCTATAGTACTTTGAAATTTGCAAAGAATTTTTCATTCAGTATCCCTGTAGGTGAGTGATACAAGTATGAATATCTCCTGTTTCAGAAATGAATAACTACAAATTTCCTTTATCTTCATTAGACTATGATTTGCAGTTGGATACCTTCTAGAACTTGTCAGTCAGTTATGTATGAATACAAAGAGTATGCCCCCAATTTCATAGTGCAGTTTTGTTTTATTAACATAAATCTTTTTATTAAATTTAAAAGTGTTAGTAGCTTAAATCTGTACTAAGATTCTTGGGACATCCCATATTCATCCTTTTTTTCTTTGGAATATTGAAAAATTATTTTTAATAACTACTTTTTTCTGAAACAAAATCTCATCTTTTAAATAACAGTAGTCTTTTGGAATTCTCTGGGAATCTTGGAACACTACAGCTCTGAAAATAAATTGAGCATCACCCAAAGGATAATAGTAAAAGAAGTTTATGGTGGAAATTATGATGCAAAAGTTTTATAAAAAGTCATCAAAAATATATGACAAAATTCAGATGGCCTGGCTAAGGGGCAAGAGTGAGAAATAACCAATGTAGAATCTATTTATTGGTACCTCTGAAATGTCAGAAATGCTTAAGGAAGGACCTCATATGGGAAAATAGGCTCAAAAGTCAAAATGGTCAGGTCCACACACACACACACACACACACACACACACACACACACACACACACACACACACACACACAGACAATTGTCCCCACCAGTAGCTTGGACTCTGTACCTGGGTCTTGTGAGTCTTAGACATTAGCTTTTTCTGCCTTATCTTTCTGGGGCCCAGACCCCCCTGCTAGTCTGCTCCACTCACCCCTTTTTCAGTCTCTCACCTTTACCTTCTCCCCAGTTTTCCATTTCCATTTTGAGTTATTTTTCTCCATTAGAATTTAAGCTGCATGTGAACAGAATGTGGAGTAAAAATGTGGCTTAGATTTTTGGGTAACAAATGTATTTATTTGGTATCATTATTTCCTGACCACAGGAAATGCTCCCTGAACATCTCATGGTCCTTGAAATTGCTACTTTGAAAAGATTCTATTTCTAACTTTCTAAGTTGAAATTATACAGTAATTGGGAAATTGTTAATCATTATTGCATTCATTTTTATGTTTTTATTGATGACTTTTTTATGTTAACGTGATTTCCCCTAGAACCTCTTCATTTACTCTGACCAGAGAGGCATCAAATAACAAATAGAATTTTTTAAAAGAGAAAAGAAAAAAAAAACCAAAGCATAACTGATCAATACAAGTTTTAAACCATGTGCAACACTTGAGGCTCTCCCCTCTGCAAAAGGATAGAGATGGGTATGTCTTCTACTATCTCTTTTTTGTAATTTTTGCAACATTCACTTTTTTGGTAGGTTGTTTTTATTTACATTGTTGTTATTTTGTATATTGATTTCTTGACTCTGTTTATTACATTTTCATGTTGATTTTCCTATGATTCTCTGTATTCATCACAACTATTTCTTTTTTCTTTTTTATTTTTATTAAAGATATTATTTGAGTTTTACAATTTCCCCCATCTTACTTCCCTCCCCCACCCCCTCACTGAAAGCAATCTGTCAGTCTTTACTTTGTTTCCATGTTGTACATTGATCCAAATTGAGTGCATCACAACTATTGCTTAAAGTACAATAATATTCCATTACTACAATTTGTTTAGCATTACCTAATCAATATGTTTGCTTAAAATTGTTACTATCATGAAAAAATGCTAATATAAATATTTTAATGCATTTGTGGTCTTTTTCTTATCATTGGCCTCTTTGGGGCATAAGCCTAGTAATGGAATCTCTGGTTCAAAGAGTATGGATATTTTGGTTACTCTATTGCTATAATTCCAAATTGATTTCCAAAATAGTTGTACCACTTCTTAGCTCTACCAGCAATGAATTAGTTTACTTATCTATCCTGAGTTCTCCAAAATTTATCTTTCCTATCTTATGTCATCTTTGCCAGTTCAGAGGGTGTGAAGTAAAAACCTCAAGATTATTTTTACATATTTTCTTATATTGTGTTATGGACCATTCCTTCCTTTAATTGTTAATAGTTTATGTTTTATCTTTTTAGAGCTTTTTAAAATATCCTTTGGCCTTTTTTGTTAATAGTTCATCTATCTTGTGTACCAAACCCTTTGGAGATAACTTTGATAAAAAGAGATTTTTCCCCTGTATTTAACTGCTTCTCTTCTTATTGAAAATGCACTAATTTTATTTAGGCAGGAACTTTTTAGTTTCATGTCAACAAAATTAGTGCTTTTATCTTTTGTAAATGTCTCATCCTTAAGAATACATTTCCTACCATATCTGTGAGAGGTATATTATCAGCTTCTCTTCTAATTTTATTTTCATTATGATCTTTAACATTAAGGTCACATATTCATTTACAATGTATGTAATGTATTGTTTTAAGCCCATTTTTCTGCCAGATTTCCAGTTTTCTTAGTAACTTTTATCAAATAGGGAGTTCTTTACCTTAGTAGTAGAGATTATAGGGAAGTGCCACCATTCCTAGTCTTATGATTGATTTTTTTAAAAAAAACTTCAATACTTTATTTTTTTTTTGTCTTTGTGTCACAGTTATTTTTGGGGAAAAGCCTCCTCTTACTCTCAACAAACCAAAAGAAAAACAATACCAGCAGTCAAAGATACTCTCATTCCAAAACCAGTGATCTTAATTTGTTTCCTTTGTTTCCTTCTTTTAAAACAAAACAACTACCAATGGATATTTATCAGGTATTCAAAATGTTAGGGTTGTAAGGTTCTTAGAGATCCAGACTCCTTCATTTTGTAGGAGAAAAACAAATTCAGAGAGGAATAGAATTTCCCAAGGTCACTCAAGAACCAAGAACTTTTTTTGTGCAAAATAGTTTCATTTTCTACTGTTTTATCTGAAATGTGCCTCTGTAAGCTCCTTGAAACATTTCATTTTGTCTTGTATCCTCAGCACTTTGCACAGTTTTTTTTTCATGGTAAGCCTTACCAAGTGTTTATTGTTTTTTTTGTATACTTGCTTATTCTGTTTTAGTTGCCCAAGAAAAGAAGCTACTTATCTTTGTGAATCAGAAGCTATCCTAATGAAAGTCTCAGAGAAGCATCTTCAACAGAAGAGTTAGAATGGCAATCTATTTATGGTCTTTAGATACTGAAACTAGATTAAAATTGTATTGTCTTTGTATATAATAACTCATCTGTCAACAATTATTACATTTATATGCATATTTCTCACATATATGTATATGATTATTGCTAAGAAGAAGAATAATTCACATTTTTATTATGCTTTAAGGTTTAAAAGCACTTTCTTACAACAATTCTGTGAGATCAGTAGGGTGAGTATACTTTATCTGCAAGGAAACTGAGATTTCAGAAAGAGAAACGATTTGCCCATGGTCATACAGCAAGTAAGGGTACAATCAGAAATTTAACCCACTTGTCTTGATTGCAATTTGTTTGCTCTTTCTATGGCTCTGTAACAGTGAAGACGTCCACATGGAAATAAAAGTAGGTGGCTTACAAAGTGTTAAGAGTTGGGAGAAATCTTCAAGGTCACTCTCTAGCCCACCTAATTTTATAGTTGTAGGAGTCCAGGGAGGCCCATGGTCACACACACTCAATGTTAGTACCAGAGTCAGTACTAGAGCCAAGGTCCTCAGACTTCCGGACTTGGCCTCTTTTCATCAGATATTTTTGTTCCTTCTTATTTTGAGCTTCAAGATTCTAAATTTTTGTGTTTATATAATTTTAACTTTGAAAAATATTTTAAATTACCATGGAACTTGAGACCTGAAGGTTTAAATAAATATATAAAAATACAGAAAATATGTTTTTTATTTTTTTCCATAATCTTTTCAACTTAGTCTGATCAGTAACAGAATAGCTATTGTAGCCTTGGGGAAACAGATGACTATTGAATTGTGATTCTCAGGACTGAAGTTCTTTTCTTTTTAAAACAGCTGAATCATAGACTCTCTTGATTTTCCAACACCAACCCACTTAACTGAAAAACACAAAATAACAAATAGTTATTCGAGCAAACAAAAGACAGAAATTAATTTCAAACATGCTATAATTTTTATATTTCATTAAAAAACTAAAATGAGAGGAAAAAATAAGGATAAATAATAATCTTAATGCCACTTAATGCCACTAAGGAAGGATTTAACAATAGATTTTAAATACAGGAAGGGGTTATATGTGGGTGAATGTGAATAGCTGCTAACCAAGATAGAATGAGGTTAGAATTTCAGAATTTCAATGATCTGAAAGATTCATTTCTTCAACTGTAAAATGGAGATACTACAATTTGTAGTACAAAGCTATTAATGCTTTGTAAATTTTACGACGCTACAGAGAGGTGAACTATTATGATCTTCTTATAATTTTCAATACAGTTGAGATAGAAATTTTTATGGGACAAGATGCCATTTTTCTGAATCTAGGAGCTCTTGTAACCTGAGTTGCCTTAATCTACCCAGAGGAAGGCTATGCTTAATCCTCCTGGGAAATGGGAGTATAAGCTTAGTTAATATCTTTAACCTCCCACTGCCTTTTGAAGGAATAATGAAACAAGAAAGCAAACAAGTGAATAAAGATGATACTTTTTAGGCTTTCTAGACAAAAGTTAGAGGTTCCAACAGCATGTGTACTGGTAAATTTTTAATATCAAGTCTCTGGGGGAAAAGTATGTACAACCCACTTTTAAGTTTAACATTTTCTATATCACTTTCTCAAATCTAGACAATCAACAAAAAAGTAAATCAAATCCTGATTTTTAGCTTTTAATGATATCCAAAGTATAAATACTTAGACTGCATATTTAAGTTGTTTGTGATGGGGACAGAGGAGAGTGTAGAATTTTTTCTCTTTAGTGCTTGCTCAATTTATTTATAGTAGCTCTTTTTGTGATGATTAAGAATGGAAATTTGGAGGGTTGTCTATCAATTGGGGAATGGCTAAACAAGTTGTGGAATATGATTATGATGGAATATTATTTTGCTATAAGAAATGACAAGCAGTATCTTCTTAGAGAAGGGAAAAGGAAAAGAGGGAGGAAATGAGAAATTTTACAAACAAATGTTAAAAATTGTTCTTACATTGGAGAATTGGAGAAAATAAAATACTAACAAAAAAGAAAGAAATGACAGGCAGGATCATTTCAGAAAAACTTGGAAAGACCTATAAGAACTGATACAAAATGAAGTGAACGGAACCAGGAGAATAGTGAACACAGTTTCAACAATACTGTACAATGAAGAACTGTGACTAATTTAGCTATTCTCAGCAATACCAATGATCCAAGACAATCCCAAGGGACTATTGATGAAGTGTACTATCCATCTCCAGAGAAAGAAGCAATATTGAGTACAGACTGAAGCATGCTATTTTTCACTTTGTTGCATTGTTTTTCTTTTATTCTAGTTTTATTGTACAAAATTATTAATATGGAAATATTCTTACATGATTGCACATATATAAGCTATTTATGATTGCTTAATATCTCAAGGAAAGAGAAGAAGAGGAAGGGAGGACAGAATAGAATTGGAAACCCAAAGCTTTAAAAAAATCCCTAAATATTAAAAAATTTTGTGAACTTGTAATTGGGGAAAAATAAAATATTTAAAAAATAAATAAACAGTGCTTGCTCTCAGGACAGAAGCAAAGGGTGGCCAACTAGCTAAAGAAGACTGGATAGGAGGTGATTATGTGGAAGGAAGGAGTCTCTGATGTCTGGGCATTGCATCTAGTCAGGAAAATAAAATTTAGATTCAGGATATTAGAGCTAGAAGAAATCTTAGAGATTATTAAATCTAAACTCATTTTACAGATAGGAAAAGGAAGAAAGAGAAAGTGACAAAGTCATGTCTTAAATTAGTAGTAGAATGGGAACTAGAATGTAACCCACTTGTGTCCTCTTTTGGAGATCTCCACATCTTACCATGCTTCTTTTTAAACCTTTAAACCGTGAACAATTTTTTTTCCCTATTCAAACAGCTGTTTAGATGTACTTTCTCTATCCTGTATTTGTACATATGATTTTTGATTGAGAACTTAACCTTAATCTCAATTAAATCTTATTGCATAGATCAAGTCTGCCCTTTTTTTCCAGCAGGTCAACAACATTCTGTATCCTGACTCTGTTACAATGTAGTAGTTATTTCATTTAGTTCTGTAACACCTGTAAATTTGATAAGTGAACCATCTATACATCCATTTAAATCTCTGATAAAAATGTTGAACAGCACTTAGTTGAAGACAGATCCCTGGGGAAAACTCTCCTGGGATCTCTTCCCTCAATTATGCCTTTATTCCTGTGGGTTAACATTGCTCTCTCTAGACTCCTTTAAAAATATAATTGTTATAGGGATGTGATATTCATTCCTCAACTTCTCCAACTAAATGAGTTTATGAAATATTTTCCTCTAATGTGTTAGTGTTCCACTTAGACCTGGAACTCTACCCACAACTGCATATGCCCATTACCAACAAAGGAAACCTTGTAATCTCTGACCAGTTATCCCACCCTCTTACCATCTATAGATTTAGAACTCCTGATGCTGCCACTGCCCCAGAGACCACCACTGTTACAATCACCTCTAAGACAGGCTCCTGGTTTTACAGTGGTGGTGTTGCCTCTACCTGCACTGTATTCTGGGCCAACCGAGACAACCTTCTAAATTGTCTTGGACTGGACAAATGTCTTGCCCTTAATCTTTTGTCAACTCTGCCACTCTGGAATTCCATTTGAGGATTTATTTTAAAGACTTTTGGAGGGGAATGTTGGAAGAGTTCAGCTGAGTTGCTGCCTATACTCCCCTATCTTGGCTCTATAGTTATACAATCCTGGGAACAAATTGTTAGGGCTTTTGAAGGGGGAGTGAAGTGGGAGAAGGAACAAAGGAGCACAGAGGAAGAGAATATCTCATCTTCAGCTTAAGCCTCCTCCCCACACTCCCTCATTCTTGGTTAAGGATTTGAATTTTTCATTGGCATTCTAACAGGATTTCCTGAAAGAGAAGCAGCTGGCAGTGATATATCAAGAGCCAAGAACAGACTGGATACAGGGAGGAAAGGTAGATTCAGAGCTCTCCAAGGAGTCCTTCGATTCCAAATTCATTGAGATTCTGTGAACTATTACATCTTTACTTACTCTGGGTCCTGGATCTAGTACTTACTGGTATTATGACCTTGGGCAAGTGACTTCCCCTCTCTTAGCCTCAGTTTCCTTCTCTGCAAAATGGTAACAATGATATTTTCCCTGCTTTCCTCACTGGGATGTGATGAAAGTAAGTGACCTTTCTTAATCTTTGACCCAGTACCATCATGCCCCAAACTATTATTCTTTATTATTCCCTTGTTATTTCCTGATAAATCTGGGCAATGAAGTTAGCTTATTCTGAACACATTGATTAGTCCTCCCTCTAATGCCCCCTCTGCTGTCAAAGATATTTTTTAGATTAAAAACAAATCCAGATTTGAAATAATAATAATAATAAAAATAACAATAATATTAGAAATAATAATACTGATAATGATAACTTCTCTAGAGTGCTACAAAGTTCTTTTCTCTTAACATCCAGATAATGAATACAAGGAGTTATTATAGCCAGGTTTTGACTCTTCTTGACCTCTATTTGCAGTCATTTGTCAAGTCTTGTCAATTCTACATCCACAATATTTTCCTTTCTTTCAATTTACACTAGCTTTCTGTAGTTGAAATGCACAATTTTTTTTGTCTAGACTACTGTGATATAGTTTCCTCCCTACCTCTTCTTTCTTCAGTCTATACTCACATAACTGACAAAGCAATATTCCTAAATTGTGGATCTAACCATATCATCCTCAAACAAAACAAACCCTGCTAAAATCCTACCTTCAGTGTCTCAGTATTACTGCTAGGATAAAATACAAAATTGTCAGCCAGGGTTTTTCTAGTTTCATTTGACATTACTCTTCATGCTGTTCCTTGTACATGACGTTGTATCACTCACCTCTGTTGGTTTGCCCAAATCTCTATCTGGAATGAGCTCATTCTTGCCTCAAGAATTCCTAGCTTCAGTTAAGGTATTATTTCTTCCATGAAGTCTTCTTTCCCTGATTTTCTCCCTCCTTCCCCAGTTGCTAAACTTACTTCTTTCTAATTTTTTTTCATATTATTTGATATATACTTTTGTGTTTACTTGTCATGTGTCCCTCTGACAAAATAGAAGTCCTAAAAGATATGGGCTATTTTGTCTTAGTATCCCCAGTATACTAGCACAGAATCTCACTTATAGTAAACACAAAACATGCTTGTTTTATTGACTTTTCACAGATGAGGAAACTGAGAGATGCCTCAGAGAACTGAAATCATTTATCTAGTCACACAAATATTAAATGTGGGCTTCAGGATTCTATTTCAAAGATCAGTATTTTTTGTTGTTACCTTTCAAGTTTAAATCAATTGCTCCCTTTTATACTACCACTATGGTTAATGATGTGGCTAGGTAGTATAGATAGAGTAGCAGTCCTGAAGAGTCAGGAGGACCTGAGTTCAAATCTAACCTCAGACATTTACTACCTATGTGACCCTGGGCAAGTTACTTAATTCCCTTTTTGCCTTAGTTTTCTCATCTGTAAAATGAGCTGGAGGAGGAAAACCACTCCAGTGTCTTTGCCAAGAAAACTGCAAATGGGGTCACAAAGAGTTGGCTTCAACTGAAATGACTTAATAACAAATGGCAAATGATGGGTTTTTTAGTGCTTTATACTTTCACAAGCATGATCTCATATGAGTTTTACAATAAGCATGTGAAGTAGATAGTGTAGATACTAGTATCCCTCTTATTTTATCTCTTAGTTTTATATAAGGAAAATGAGATTCAGAAGTTAAAACAACTTGTGCATGATCAGACATAATGTCAGTGGGACAAACAGGAGTAGACTCTAAGCCTAATGATATCCAGAGCAGGGCTCTTTCCAACTCTCTTTTTCAAAAACCCCCTAAGTCTTACTATAACATTTCAGATTTTTTAGATTCCATTATTATCTGTCCCATCATTCCAGTCCATCCTAATCACAATGGGTCAGCACTTGAGGAGATCTGAGTGTGTCTAGTGTCCAGGACAGATCTGGTGGGTGCGTTCCAACCAGATAAGTAATGCAGAACAGCTAGATGACACAGTGGAGAATCAGATAGACTCATCTTCATGAGTTCAAATCTGGGCTCAGACACCTACTAGCTGTGTGAACCTGGGCAAGTAACTTTAACCCTGTTTGCCTTGGTTTTCTCATCAATAAAATGAGAAGGAAATCAAAAACCACTCCAGTATCTTTGCTAAGAAAATCCCAAAATGGAACCAGGAAGAGTTGGAAAAGACTGAAATGACCCAACAACAAAAACCTACCTGCTACACCAATGTGATTCTCCACAAACCGGATATAATTCTGAGCCTTGGGAGGGAGGTCTTCCCATTTTCTGGCCCCAGTTGTATCTGTCTTCCAGCCAGGCATGGTTTCATATTCCACTTCCACCTTCTGAAGTATTTCCTGATTAGCTAGAAAACACATGTTTCATAGCATCTTTTAGTCACAGATTCAAAGGGCAAACTTCCCACCACCCTCTTCTACAGCCTCCCTCAGAATGGAGTCATTCAATTTCTCCTTTTATAACTTCAGAGACAGGGATCTTGCTATGTAATGATGTAACACAAATCCCCTTTAGAACCAATTTATAGCTTAGCAGTATCACTACTAGGTCTGTATCTCAAAGAAATCAAAGAAATAATGAAAAGATCTATATGTAGAAAAATATTTTTAGCATCTCTTTGTGGTGGCAAAGAATTGACTATTAAGGGGATCCCCATCAATTGAGGAATGGCTAAGCAAATTGTGGAGATTAATTAGAACATAACAATTGATTAATAGTGAACAATAGTATTGGGAAGATGATACCAAGCCAACACACACACACACACACACACACACGACTGCCCAGTAAGTAGAGAGGTGTAAACAAAATGCTATGTGAAGTCTGAGAGTGGAAGATCCTAGCCAAAGAGTAAAAGGGTTTAATGAAGAATTAGCATTTACCTATGCTTTAGAAGAAAGCTAGGAATATAACAGTGGAAGACAAACACAGAATATGAAAGATAAGGCTGGAAGTAAACCTGGTCTGAATGAATGCATCACAAACAAGCTTTAAAGTGAGCAGTAGAAAACCAGGGATAACCTTTGAGTAGAAAGACAGACAAAGCTCTCTGGGCATGTCTGCTGAGTTGTTGGTGGTGGTAGTATTGTGATGATGAACAGCTATATGAATAAGGAAGATGATTCTTCTCGATGCATTTTGACTCTATTCCTTCCTGGAGACCTCCAGGGCTCAACTGATCGATTCCCAGAAACAATACCCGGACAACCTATAGGATCACTTCTCTAACATACTTCTCATGTGATCCTTTGTTTGAGTGCTGTGTTCCAGGGTTACCTGGTGCAAACCTGCTCTGCTTGTTTTCTCTCTGAATGAAAGAGAGAGTCACATGGTTCTCAGTCCTGTCACTCTGTCTGGGCTCCTGTTTCCTCATCTCTCAAATGATACGTATTATCTACTTTAAAGGAATGCTGTGAGGAAAGTATCTTATTAACTTTGAAGTGCTATGTAAATGTGAATTATTGTTACTACTAGCTGTGTGACCATGAACAATTCATCTGAATTCTCTGGGTCTCAATTTATTAATCCATTAAATGTGAATAGTAATAGTTGTATAACTGCTGATGTCATGGTCTTCTTCAAGAATGAAGGACAACACATTATTATTATCCTGCAGCACTTTGCTGCTCACAGAGTGGGTAATCCAGGGCTGTTATGGGGAAAGTTTGCATGAATCATAAAATGCTTTAGAAGTGTAATATATTATTATATATAATGTTTTTGTGTAGAGTGTGGCTAAGTAGATGGAGGTTGATTGACCAAATGATCATGCATTCTGGTATCAACTTTAGTCAGCCTTTTTTACTGCTTCCTCATTCCTTCAAGAGGCAATGGAGGGTTAAAGATAATAACCAGGTTGGCACTTTTCTTTCCCATAAGGCTCAGGTAGCATCTATCCATTTGAAAACCCATGGTAACTCAGGTTACAGAGTCAGTGGGCTCAGACAATGAGCAAGAACTCAGATGAGGCTGAAGTTGGGGTTGGGATACAGGGGACAGTGTAGGATTTTCTCTCTCTCTAAATAGCTGACTTTGAGCACAGATCAGCTGGCTGAAGAAAGTTGGATAGAAGGTAATATGTAAGAGAGGACAAGGTAAAAATAGGGCAAAGGGAAAGAAGTAACATCATGATGAAATTTAGACTTAGGATGTTGGAGCAAGGAAGGATTTTAGAATTTAGTATAACCTCTTCATTGTACAGAGAGAGAAATTGAGTCCAGGGATGGGAAATGACTTGTCTAAGATCATGCAGTAAGTTAGTGACAGAGCAGAATGGAACTCTTTTTGTCACCCAGTTCAGGGAACCTTCCACTGAACCATACTGTTTCTTGGTTTTTAAGCCAAGGACAACTGAGTAGCTTAAAACAAAAGTAAGGGAACCTCTCCATTTTGGTAAAATCAAAAGATTTTAAGTTATCCACTGAAAAGCTCCTTACTATATGAAATTATAAGTCTTTTAATTTTCAAAGGATGTTCAGATGCATTATTTCTTCCAATATACATTGCATTTTCAGCAGATCTTTATAGGTTAATCATTAATTAATTAATTAATGACTGATGAATGAATGAGATAGGGAGGGAAGCAGGCTGGCATGTGTTCTCTCCTTCATCAGAGGTTTCTGAGGCTCAAAGGATCTGTCCAATGTCATACAGTTAGAAAGCAGAAAGAGTTAGAATTAGATGCTAGGTCCCTTGCCACTCAGTCCCAGACTTTTTCACCTGTATTATTCCTAGCTGATAATAATCATAGAAACAAATAACATGAAATGGAGGGTAGAAAGTTATCCTCAGGGTCAGAAAGACTTGAGTTCCAGTCCTTTCTCTGACAATTATTGTCACATAATCTCTCAGTGACCTAAATTCAATAAAAAAAAAGAATCCACCAGCTCCTTAGCAATACATTTCACTTTTGGACAGCTTTAATTTCTATGCCCTCTTCCATATGGAGCCCAAATCTCCCTTGCTGCAGATGTCCTACAATTTCTGGTCTCTGGGGCCAAGCGAGACAAATTTATAATCTCTTCTCCATTACAACCTTTCAAACACTCAAAATAGCAATCACATCCACCCTGTCTTTTCTCTCCCAGGTTAAAGAGTCCCAGTTCCTTCCACTGAGCTTCTGAAAGCAAGATCTATAGTCCCTTCCTTATCTTGCATGTCCTCTCCAGAAATCTCCAAAATTGACTCTGTGATTTACTGAATATTTTACATACCATTCTATTTAATATTTTTAGCAAGCAAATATTACCATTTACAAAGAAAAAAACAGTCTCATAGAAATGAAATGACATACCAGAGGTCACAGAAAGGAAATTGCACAGCCGGATTTTGAACTCTGGTCCTCTGAATTATGGGTCAGGTACTTTCTTTCTCTCTTTCTTTCTTTCTTTCTTTCTTTCTTTCTTTCTTTCTTTCTTTCTTTCTTTCTTTCTTTCTTTTTTATTTTAGAAAGGTTTTACTTATTTTGAGTTTTACAGTTTTTTCCCCAATCTAGCTTCCCTCCCCCCACTCCCCACAGAAGGTAGTTTGCTAGTCTTTACATCATTCTCATAATGTGTGATGGGATTTGAATGTGATGAGTGAGAAATCTTATCCTTAAGGAAGAAACACATAGTATGAGATATAGCAGAATTACATAATAAGACAACATTTTGTCAGGTATTTTACACTATATTCTGTTACCTAAATGACTACACTGTGGATGTAGACAGATCTGTCTCATCAAAGTTCTATTTATTAGTTTACAAGGCAACGTATCATTGCTCTGGTGTGCTTCAGTGGCTCATAATCTTTGTGTCAAATTTTAGAGAAGGAATGAAAAATATATTCTCTAAAGAACCTTTAATGAATATTTGCCCCAAACTCTCTAATTCTGACTTAGCTAGAAGGAAAAATGGTGTACATCACTGAAGATGGAAAGTTGACTAGAAAGGCTTCTATGGTATACTCTTAACTTACCTGGAAAGTATGGAATCCTTTTCCCATTCAGCTTGTATGAAACACCAACTTTAATCTCATCTAGGGCATCCAGGATATCCAGTTTGGTTAATGCCAGCCTAGTCAAGACCCAAGTGTTTCAGAAAATAGTACTGAATCAAATATTACAATGATAATAATTCACATAATAGTTTAAAGTTGGCAGAGCAATTTCCCCACAACAATCTTAAGGTAGGTCTTTAAGGGTCCCTATTTCACAGATGAGGAAAGTAAAACTTCTGTTGTCTTGTTTTCCAATTTCATTTTTTCCCATGTGTAAATATTTTTTCCCAGAAGGATTATGGCTATCACCTGTGGGTTAGGAAAAATGTCTTCTTTACTCATCTCCTCCATCCTGCAGCAGGTAGCTAGATGGAGCAGTGGATAGAGCACTGGCCTTGAAGTCAAGAGGACAGAAGTTTGAATCTAGCTTCAGACACCACTTAGTAGCTATGTGATCCTAAAACCCCGATTGCCTCCCATCCAGCCATCTCCAGTCATCCTAATTCACATTCGACCACTGGACTCAGATGGCTCTGGAGGAGAAAGTGAGGTTGGTGACTTTGCTCACCTCAAATTCAATTCACAAGCTTGTCATGGCATCACCTCCTTGATGTCATGGTCTTCTTTAAGAATGAAGGACAACACATTATTATTGTCCTGTAGCACTTTGCTGCTCACAGAGTATTGCTCAATGAAATTTTTGAATGTTTCCCAAATTCAATTGGTCATTGAAAATTGGAAGATTGAAATTTGTTCACGCTAACACAGGAGAATAGGGAATTGGATATTCTGGATAAAAGGGAGATTTGGAGAAATTATGGAGCAAAATTTGGAAATTTGGTTAATTTTTAATTCTAAAAATTTTCACTTTAAGTATTTTTCATATATATGATGTTATATTAGTTATACAATAAATTCGATTTTAATATTCAATATAATTATATTAAAATGTATTTAATATATAACAAAATTATGCAAATATAAATTAACACTTAACATTTTAGAGGGGGATATAGTGCTACTATTGGAAATGTTAACATTTTTTACTGAGTCTATTTCATAGGAATGAATATGAAATACTTTGAGAATGCTATTGTATATAATTGAACAAGTCAAAGAAGTGAACCTAATCTTAGTGTGCATCTTTCTACTTGAAGAATATTATTCTCAGTTAATTATCCTATGGGGGGAGCACAACATATTGGAAGGAGCATTACACTCAGGAACCAAAAGACTCCTGCCTCTAGTATTTATGAAATGTGTAACCTTGGGCAAATTACTTTTCTTTCCTGAGGCTCAATTTCACTATCTGTAAAATGAGAATAATTAAAACAATATATGATCTAGGGGTGGCTAGGTGTCACAGTGGATAGAGCACCAGCCCTGGAATTGGGAGTACCTGAGTTCAAATCTGGCCTCAGACACTTAATAATTACCTAGCTGTGTGGCCTTGGGCAAGTAACTTAACCCCATTGCCTTGGGGAACCCCACCCCCATGTATGATCTAACTACCTCCCAAGTGTATTGTGAGGAAGGTACTAAGATTTACATAATCTTAATAAGTTGTGAGATGATGATGATGATGATGATGATTATTGTTATATTTTCCCAAAGATAGTAACTACCTCTCATTTATTTGCTCTAATGTATGTGAGTGAGGATACAATATAACAATTTCAAAAAAAAAGAACATCTCATGGTTATTTTTTTACCTTAGTTTAATCTTTCTAATTATGTTTCACAGACTAAGAATTAGTTTGTATTAGTTAGAATTTGCATAAAGTAGATGGCAGGGGTAAAGACAAAGACTGAATTTAAAGTGAACCTTGGTGGCAGCTAGGTGATGGAGTGGATAGAGCACCAACCCTGGAGTCAAGAGGACCTGAGTTCAAATGTGACCTCAGATCCTTAATAATTGCCTGTGTCACCTTGGGCAAGTCATCAACCTCATTGCCTTAAATAAATAAATTTTTTTAAAAAAATAAAGTGAATCTTAAGTAATTTACATTCAAGGAAAGGAAAGGGAAACCAGCATTTATTAAGTTCATTATATATGCTAACTACTTTACAAATATGATCTCATTTGGTTCACCACTGAGCTACTATTATTTCCATTTTTATAGCTGAGGAAACTGAGGCAGAGAGATGTTAAGTGACTTGCCCAGTATTACAGATCTTAAAACTATCTGAGGCTGGATTTGAGCTCAGATCTTCCTGTCTCCAGACCCAATGCTATATAGCCATTATACCTTCTAGCCCTGTAAACTGAGTGTTCATTATTTTGGCAAAATAGAATAGCCCTCAATTCCCACTTTACTGATATTGTTTTGACTTCTTCCCTGTTTCATAGTAGAGAGTCTTGTGTTCTCTCTTGGCTGCCTATGACCTCCAGGATGAAATAGAAAATGCTCTGTTTCAATTGTTTGCTGCCATAGGGAGGGAAGGGAGTGAGGGTGGTATGAAAATATGTAATTCAAAAGTTTGCAGAGAATGAATATTGAAAATTATCTTTGTAAGTAATTGAAAAAAGAAATAATAATTTTTTAAAAAAGAAAAAATCCCTTGTTCTTTAAAACCCTTCACATGGAAATTGCCATACACAACCAGATAAAAAACTATGAAATCTGAATGAAGAGCAAAGCATACTATGATCACTTTTTAAAATTTCTTTTATATATTTTTCTTTCTTTCTCATAGTTTTTCCCTCTTAATTTCTAATTCTTCTTTCACATAACATATGGAAATATGTTAAATACGATTATATATGTACAAACCTATATCAGATTACTCGCTGCCTTGGGGAGGAGAGAGAAAAGGGGGAGGGTAGAAAACTATGGAACTCAAGAGCTTAGAAAAAGATGAAGGGTGAAAATTATCTTTGCATGTAATAGGAAAAGTAAAATAACACTGACAAACCCTTCATAACTGTCTCTTCCTAATCTTTCTAGTATTTTTATATTCATAAACTGCAATCCAGCAATACTGGTCTACTTGCCTGTTCCTTGCACAAGATACTCCATCTCCTGACTGAGCCTTTACCCTGACTCTTCCCCATACCTGGAATACCCTCCTAGCTTCTCTGGCTTCCTTCAAGGCTCAGCTGAGATGTTGCCTTCTGAGCGAAATCTTCCCTGGTCCCCACAGCTGCTAGTTTCTTCCTTCTGAGATTAACCTCAATTTTTATTTTGTATATGGATGTATGTATATATCTGTCTATGTATGACATATAGCTATATATCTATGTGTGAATGTGTGTATACACATATATGTATGTCTTGTATTCATTACTTTTTTTCATGTTGACTTTCCCATTAAAATTTGAGCCCCTTTTAATATATACCTGAATCATTAGTGCCTAAAGCACTAATTCAGGTAAAGTGCCTGAATCATTAATAAATGCTCCTATTCTTACTGACCTCCCTATATCTCAGACTATGAATTTCCCCAGAGGAAGAGTCTAGGGTTGTTCTTCCTCAGTTTTCTTCCCTGTGTGGCCAAGTAAGTACAGAACAAAGATTAGATGCTTACGCAGTAAATCCATTGATCATGTGTGCATATCTCAAAATCATAAGGTCTAACCAGCCACAGCGCCGCTTTCTACCTGTGGTCACTCCCCACTCATGGCCTCGGTTCTGTAACAGGTCTCCAATTTCCTGCACAAAGAGAAGAGAGATTTAATGATGCCTAGCTAAAATACTCCTTCAATACCCAACTCAGGTCTCCATTTCTCCATGAAGACTTCCCTGACTATTTCATCTTAACTTTATCTTTTTAGTGTGCAAGTCCCATAAGTTTAATACTTAATTCATAGAACCCTTGAATGCTAGTGTTGGAAAGAATTTTCAAGGCCTTTAGTCCAGCGGGCATATAGAAAAGAATTGCTATACTCATTACAAGACCAAATGAAGATCAATTTTAGGAAATGGGTATTTTTAGCTTAAAGAAGAAAAGACTTAGGAGAACATGATAGCATCCTTAAAATAATACACTGGATAGACATTTCATTTGTTCTGTTTGTCTCCAGAGGACAGAAGTATATACTTCTGGAACATAGAGGTTATAACATAGAGGATATAAAAGAAAAATTTTGAACTACTGGAGTTGACCAAGTGAACTGGAGTTTCTTGTGAGATGATGAGTTTGATACTACTGAGGCTTCCTAGATGGAAGCTGGAGGTTCACCTGCTTGGGATGCTGTAGAAAGGATTCTTGCTGAGTATGGGTTGGCTTCCTTCCAACTCTCAGATTCTATAAGAACCAGGACCAAATTCACAAAGCAAGATAGTGATAGAGTTGGGGGGGGGGTGCGGGGAGAGTGGAAACAAGGGAGTTTCTTTCCAAGTCTGAGGTTTTCCTAAGACACCATAATTAGACCCTTTCTTGTTTTTTAATTCATTTTTATTTAGGAGTATGTTTCAAAACTATGAGATTCCTGAGAGAAGGGATGTTGTATTCTTCTCCTAGTCTCCCTGATGATTGGTTTTACTATTCACTACTGGTCTGATTTAAGGAAACCTCTTTAGGTTTTAGTTTCTTCACCTACAGATTGCCATTGTTGTTGTTGTTCAGTCATGTCTGACTCTTTGTGACATCATTTGCATTTACTTGGCAACAATACTGGAGTGATTTGCCATTCCCTTCTCCAGCTCATTTACAGATAAGGAAACTGAGGCAAAGAGAGTGAAGTGACTTGTCCAGGGTCACATAGTAAGTATCTGAGGCTGCATTTGAACTCAGGTTTTCCTGAATCTAGACCCAGCATTTTATCATCCAGCTCCACAGGATTAAATAATCTCTAAGGTCCCTTGCATCCAGCTCCACATATTATGATCTCATGGTACCTCAGTAGACCCTTAGTAAGAAGAGTGGATGGTTTAATTGGTAGACTTACATTGATTTGTTCAGTAGGAAAGGCACCGATTCCTACGCGGGTGGTATAGGCTTTCACCACTCCATACACTTCTCCCACATTCTGTGGTGGGATCCCCAACCCTGTGCACACTCCCCCCACAGTGCAATTAGACGAGGTCACAAAAGGGTAAGTGCCTGGAAGAGACAAGAGATTTCAAGCAGTGACATTTGACATATCCCTATTCTCCTCATGAAATTAAAAGATTCTTGCTCCTTAGAAAGAAAGTTATGGCAAATCTGGACCACACTAAGAAGTAGAGACATCACCTTGCTAACAAAGGTCCACATAGTCAAAGCTATGGTTTTTCCTATTAGTAATGTTTGACTGTGAGATTTGGACTATAAGGAAAGCTGAGCACCAAAAAAATCAATGTTTTAAATTGTGTTACTACAGAAGACTTTTGAAAGTCCACTGGACAGTAAGGAGATCAAATGAAATAAGTTAATTCAAACTATTCATTAGAAAAACAAATAAAATGAAGCTGAAGTTTAAATACTTTGGCACATAATGAGAAGGTGGAAAAGACCTTGATGTTGGGAAGGAGTGAAAGAAAAAGAAAAAGGAGATGGCATATGATGACATGAATAGATAGTTTCAAGGAAGCAGCAAACATGACTTTGGACAGACTTCAGGAGATAGTGGAGATGGAAGGAACTATTATGCTATGGTCCATGGGATCATGAAGAATCAGAAAACTGAACAATTGAATAAAACAACTTAGTAAAAGACAATAAGTAGTAACTATAGTGCATAGTAATATATTAAAAGTGCATTAGATGATTACAAAACTAACTACAATATGAAGTCTGAGTGGTTATAGATAATTAGAACAAATCAAGGAAAGTTTTACAGAGAAAAATGCTGTGGTCTTTAAAATATGAAAAAAGGGTGAGAGAGAGGATATTACAGGCATTTACCTACAATATTTATTTACCAGAACATTAGAGAGATACAAAGAATATGCTCAGTAATTTTTGAGGGGAATTGGAGATTTGCTGAAAGTCAAAAGTGCTAAATCAAAGCCAAATATCATTCAGCCCAATCCTCTTAAATCTGATCCTATGGGGGGAAATGAATGAACATTCCAACTTTTCTTTGGCTAACTCTGTATGAGATCCTCCACTCCCATGAAAACCTTCACATTCATTTCTAGGGTGTCCCCCACCATCACCTCTGAGCTGCAGATCAAATAAAAGGGTTCAACTTCATTCTACTTATCCATGACCTTGTAAAATCAGCATCTCCCTGTCTATGTCTGAATGTGATCTCACCCTGTTTAACAAAACCTTGTCTCTAGCCTGGCACTCTCTAAATTATGCCAGACACTCTGTTAACTAACTGTTCCCTGAATGTCAACCATTACTTTGGTTCTGAGCTGTCTTCACTGTACTCTTAATTTACCGAAGTCAATATCCAGGAGAGCTGCATTGGCACCTTCCACAAGAATCTTCTTTGGGGGTCCATGAAGAGCTTCATAGATAAAATATACTCCATCTCTTACCATGGGTCTGATTCTTTCAGCAAAGACCTGCAGGTATCAGTAGAAATGGAGATGATGAGCAACTGAAGGGAACATTCCCATCCAAAACTCAAAAAAATTTCTTCCAAGAGAAATAATAAAGAAACCCTGATTCTAGTCCTTACTGAGAGGGAGCCATTGGCATATATTTTATCATGTTTACTTCTTATGTTTGCCTTAGGATTGTAAGAAGGGACTTAGAGAGACCACCTAATTCAAAATTCTTATTTTTAGAGAGAAAGAAATAGAGACTAATGGGTTAGAATATTCAAGGTTACAAAAGTAATATTGAGGGGGTGGCTAGGTGGCACAGTGAATAGAGCACCAGCCTTGGAGTCAGGAGTACCTGGGTTCAAATCCAACCTCAGACACTTAATAATTACCTAGCCATGTGACCTTGGGCAAGCCACTTAACCCCATTGACTTGAAAAATCTAAAAAAAAAGTAATATTGAGTAAGAATCTTAATCAGATCTTCTGATACTAAATCCAGCCTATTTTCTCTTAAAAACAATATTGCAATGCTATTTCATGCAAGTCTTTCTATGTTCTTCTAAGATCACTGAGCTCATCATTTCTTATAGCACAATATGTGGTTTTGGTTAAGTATCTTCTGCTTTCTGGACCTCAGTTTCCATTCCCATAAAATGATGAGATTGGATTATACCTGGAGTCCTTAACTCACTTTTTGTGTTAGGGACCACTTTGGCAGTTTTGTTGAAGCCTATGGACCCTTTTACAGAATGTTATTTTAAATGCATAAAATAAGATACATATGATTACAAAGAAAACTAATTATATTGAAAAAGTTATTAAAATATTTTAAAGACAAGTTCATAGGTCCCAGGCTAGGAACCACTGGATTAGGTTTCTTCAAGCTTTGAATTCTATGTCCTATTTTTTTGATACCTTTAAACACCCTAAAAAACAGCATCTGTACCTTGAGTTTTTTGAGCTGTCCTTCTGTATCCACTTCCAAAGTAGGAAACATTGACTGGTACTGATAGGCCAAGTTTTTGAACCTATAAAACAGCAGACAAGTCAGTCTTTTCCTCAGGGCTTGAGAATATATCCAGATATGCTGAGGAGCAACCTAGGATCTCCTCATAATCTGTCTTTCAATAGAGATGCCCAGAGGAGAACTACTCACCCTAAGTGTGGCCATTCTTTCTTTTTTTCTCCTGGCTTAGGGATGTGATCAAGAGCAAATACCTTTCTCCACTTTCTGTCTCCCTTAGAGATAAATAAAAGGTCAAAATTCCTGCCCATACCTTGTAGAAAATTCATCGAAGTCTGAAAGGAGGTCACAGATGCGAAGTCCTGTCCTGGCAGCTTTTGAAGAATATGTTGGTCCAATTCCTTTCTTTGTGGTGCCAATACTGAAACAAAGAGAGTCAGACTCCAGTTAAGATCTGGCAGATCTTTTTAAAACATAACTTAAATATTATATACTGTTTGGGCTGTAATATTGCTTCCTCTCTTCCATCAGAGATGTCTCTTTCCAAGGGAGTAAGTCCTTGCATCACTCTCACCTCTATGGTGCACATTTGGCCAACTAATCCTTACTTTCTGGCATGCTATTCAATATAGAGGGTATATTTTAAAATATTATTTGTCTTTGAACAAGTCACTTCTGCTATTTGAGACTCAGTTTCTCCATCTGTAAAAGAACTATACAAGTTATAATATTCTAGGATTTTATGAAATATATTTCAGAAAACCCAATCAAGGAAATGATTGGATAAACTGAAAATCTATGTCCCAGCTTATCTGGGCATTGTCCTTGGGGAACTTAAAGGTTTGTTAAGGGATGGGGAGAATACATGAACATTTTAAAAACAATATTAAAACAGCATATACCAACTTCCAAATAACCTATAGGAATTGAGAGGAGAGGAGGATGTTTGTGGGTTAGGGAGGTCAGGGAGGAGTCTTCTGAAGGAGTGAGGACTTAAGCTTGATGAATAGATCTATGATTGTAGCCCATAGGGATTTAGTTTAATCTTATTTTATAGATGAGGAAAAATGAAGTGGCTCACCCAAAGTCATATAGCTAGTTGGGATTGGAAGACAGGATGTCTGAGTACAATTCTAATCCTCTTTCCATAATTTCATAGCAGAAGGATGCTATATGAGCAAAGAGCTAGTAGTCTGCTTGGAGGAGGCATACTGGGATCTTCCCTTCTTGCTCTTTAGACAGGCCCTAGCTTGACTTGGGGCTGTACCAGAATGATCACAGACTATGAGGTCCTTCCAAAAGAAAATGGAGGAAATAGGGGAGGAGATAAGCCTTGCCATAGCCCACCAAAGACTGGGTGGGACAGCATGAAGACAGACGCAGAGGAAAGTGACAAAAAAGGATTTGGGGGTAGGGACAAGAGTCAGTGTAAATTTGGTCATGAAGCAGTCTCAGAAGAAAGGGGAGCAATTTGTCCAGAAGGAGGACAAGGAGATGAGAAGATGATCAGGTAGAGAAGTAGGGTGTAAAGGGGAGGGTACCTTGTGAGAATTGTAGGTAGTTTGTGAATCAGAGCCAATTATTATCTTTGGATTGACTGGGAAAAACTTTATGTGAAGAAAAGTTCTTTGTTAGGGATTGCAACTGGATCTATGGTTTCATTGTTATGGGAAATCTCCCAGTAAACCTCTGCTACTTCTTCCAATGAAGGTTTTATCTATACTATCAAAATTTGGAAGAATGAGTTAGCTAACACAACAGTAAGTAACAGAAATGATTTTGTAGGCTACCAAAAGACTTTCTGGCTGACTAATAGTGAGTTGGGTATTGTAGAATGGAACAATGAACTGCAGAGAACTCAGATAGGAAAATCCTAGGGGTTATAGATGCTCATTCTTGGGAGGCTGCTAGATCTGGCTACCCACAGGAATCAAGATAAGCCCATAATAGGACTAGGCAACTTCAGTTAAGGTTCCATGAAATGACTTACAGATGCCATAGTGGATAGAGCACTAGATCTGGAAGCAGGAAGACTCAAGTTCAAATCCAGCCTCAAACACCTACTAGCTGTGTGATCCTAGACAAGTCACTTCACCCTCTTTGCCTCTGTTTCCCCATCTGGAAAATGAGCTGGAGAAGGAAATGGCAGACTACTCCAGTATCTTTGCCAAGAAAATCCCAAAAGGGGTCATTTGTTTGTGGTCCCATGGCCAGTATGTGTCCGAGGTGGGATGTGATCCCATTCTGAGGCCAGCTCTGACATCCCACATGACCTTGCATATGTATCATAGGAACATAGATTTAGAGCTTCAAAAGACCTTCTCCTTATTAAAAAGAGGGAACTGAGGCCAAGAAAGGGAAAGCAACTTCCCTAAAATCAGCAAATAAACACCAGTAAAAAAAAGTAAACAACTAAAATCCAAGGAGTCAAGTAGACTCAAGGGCTTAGGAAAAGTCAGAGAATTTGGGGTTTGTATACAAAGAACAGGGATTTTTAATAAGGAGAAGAAGCCTGGAATAGTGGAAAGAACAGTAGACTTGCCATCAAAAGATCTGACATTACTACTCTGTAACATCAGTCAAGGTTTATCAATTTTCTGGTCTCTAAAATGAGGGGATTGAATGATGTCTAATGTCCCAAATTTGTATAAAATTATCTCCTGGGATTTGGTGACAGGCCTCTTTTGAGACTAAGGAAGGTGCAAAAGGAGAAAATACTTGATCAGAAAGTGAGAGTCCCTGGTCTGGTTCTAAGAGTAGGGGCAAAAGCCTCAAGAAGACCCAGAGTCAAGTCCTTTACAGAGCATCATCATCTTTCACTTTTCCATTGATCTGGGTTTGTCCTTCATTGGGTGGACTAGGCTGCTTGTGTGATAGAATGGGAAGGACGTAGGAGAGGATTCTCTCTCTTCCCTCCTAAGCTCTCTTGTATTGTTGATGAGCAGTCATTTCAGTCCTGTTTGACTCCTAAAAGGAGAGAAAGACTGCAAAAAAGTTGTTATATAGAGGAGATGGTGACCTCAATCATGTCCTAATCCCCAGTTTACTACATTAGGAATTTTGGCTGGACTGATTGCATGAATAGCTTTCTCTAGAGTCTCCTCCCCTTTCTCTTCTCCAAAGGAGACTGATTCCTGCCAGGAGGAGAAGCAAGAGGTTGAGATCAGATGTTCCTGCTCTGCTCTCTTCAAAGAGAGGGATGACTGAGCTAGAATAACTATCTGCTCTCTTAAATGTTGATAGTGTAGGAGAAATCCTAAATGGGGAAGATATAGATTCAAGCTATAGAACCAATGCTAAATGCCACAAAAAAGCAATGTAATAAAGAGCAAATAAACCCATTTATCCCAGGCAATCGGAAAACAGAAATCAGAGAAAGTATCCATAGGAGAATAGATACTGGACAATGCACTGAGTCAATGATGCCTTCCATTGGGAGTAAGATAACAGCTCAACCAAGAGAGGGTCTCAGATCTCACCCATGAGAAAACAGTCTCTAGATTAGCAATTTAAGAATAGGGATTTGATTGAGATCATTTGATTTCTTCCCAAAAAAACTTTCTCTCCTTTCAGGGACCTGAAGAGAGAGTCTAGAATCAGGTGTGTTCTCTTTTGAAGCTGGAAGCCAGAAGACCACACTCTCCCCTCTCTCAAGCTTTCACCAACTCTACCCCTCTTAAAAGCACGGAGCATTGAGTGATTACTCTCCACCATTTGAAAGCCTCATGAGCCAGTCATTAAAAGAAATGAAGCCTGTTTTTCATGTGAATTGTCAGATATAGTCATTTTCACACATACACACAATTTGATATTTAATATTTAGAGGGAAGAAAATTGATAATAGAGGAATTTCCTAAACATAAATTAGTCATAAGGGAAGAAGAAAAGGGAAAGGAACAATTTATATTGTGTCTAAGTGCTGACCACTATACTAATCCCTTTTTTAAAACAAATAAATTTCTTTTGATCCTTACAATAATCCTTTGAGTTGAGTGTTATTATTATCCCCATTTACAGATGAGGAAAATGAGGCAAACAAGGTTAAGTGACTTGCCCAGGATGTCGAGGATATTAAGGGTCTGAGATGAGATTTGAACTCAGAGATGCTTCCTGAGCCCAAAGCCTAGCAGTCTCTGTACCATGGTGCCACCTATTGTACCAGCTCCTAATTGTTTTCTTTGACTTAGCTTCTTCTTCCTTCAATCCATCCTGAACACACTACCTGAGTAATTTTGTTAATGTGCATTTGTAATTACCACTCTAAAGCCCTCAGTAGCTTCCCATTGCCTACCAAAGTACATAAACTTTCTAACCCTATTGTTCTTCCATTAATAAATGCTTAGTTGGCTGAAGTTTACCCTGGAACATCCCTCCCCCTCCAAGTAAAAAGGGTCACTCCCTTTTCACTTTCCAGGACCTCACTCTCTTTTGTACCATAGATATTAATATTCTTCTCATTGTCCTTCCCTTTACACCTAAATGTTTTGAAAGCAGGCCCTGAGTTGTATAATAAATTAATAATAATAATAATAATAATAAATAGCAGCATTTATAGAGGATTTTAAGATTTACAAAGTATTTTGTGAACCTTAAAAATACAGGATTAAGATAAAATGACAGAAAATATAGGATAGACATGAAGTTTTATTCTCTAGAATTTACCATGAAACCTATAGGTGAAGGCCATCAATCCAAAATGACCATTTAGAGCTGAGGGAGACCTGGATATTTATATTTGATCAAGGATATACAAAGCATTAAACTAAATATTAGCAAAACAAAGAAAGGCAGAAAAATAACCTGCTGTCAAGCAACTCATCTTCTTGTGGATTCTTATAAGACTAGGACCTCTTTCTATTAAGTTGCACAAAATCTCATCAAAGAGTACCATTCTTTTTTTTTGCAAGGTAATGGGGTTAAGACAAACACCCAAGGTCACACAGCTAGATAATTATTAAGTATGAGATTGCATTTGAACTCAGGCCCTCTTGACTCCAGGGTTGGTGCTCTATCCACTGTGCCACCTAGTTGCCCCAAAGAGTATCATTCTCTACAATATTCTTATACAATGTCTAAGGGAGGACACATTCTCTCCTGGATTAAAGTATAAGAGGGCAGAACAAATACCCTATTGAAGTCTAAAGGAGGACACATATCATTCCTCACAGTAGTTAAGAAATCAATCTTTGATTGGGAATATAGTTTTGAAAAAACTTATTATACTTTGGCAGTTTTTTAAAAATATAATGTGATTTTATCCTTCCAAAAATCCTAGGTGGTATTAACAAAACTAAACAAAAAACCCAAAAAACACCTTCTGTTTGCTAGGCATTATTTTAAATGCTTTATAAATTTTTTCCCCCATTTGATTCTTACAACTCTCTGAGGTGGGTATTTTTTATTATTCCCACTTTATAAACTGAGACAGATAGAGATTAAATGACCTCTCCAAGGTCATACAAATACTAAGTGCTAGAGGCAATTTTAAATTCAGTTTTGTCCCAGTACCACGTAGCTACTTCTTATCTATTTTTGTATCCCTTGTAACAAATAAGAAGCCCTTGGTACATAGTAGTTACTTATTGAGTTGTTGAACCAAAAATCATCATGATTTCATGAACACCAGATGGAAATTACCGACCTGTAAAATTTAAGCAAAAATCCTGCCTAGGAATTAATGACTTCGAGAATACAGTGTAGGCCTTACTGTGATTCATAGTTTGGATAGAAAGGAACTCTACATTGAACTGAAGACTTGGGTCACATCATCCAACTTTATGCTCCAGCTATGGATTAGAGACTGAGTCAGGATTTGACTCAGGATTAGATTACTGAGAATTGGAAGGGATAGAGTTCAGGAGAAGTGAGTTCTTTGAGAGCAGGGTCTTTTTTCTGCCTTTCTTTGTTTCATTAGTACATAGCATAATGCTTAGCAAATAGTAGGTGCTTAATAATTGTTTGCCAACTGATTGAAGAGACCTTACAGGTCACTGAATTGCCTCCCCTGCCCCATCTTACAGATGGGAAAACTGGAGCCACCTAGAGATCTTAAAGAACTCCCAGCATTTCAAAGCTAGTAGGTTGAGGGAGGATTCAAACCTAGGTCTTCCCAACTCCAAGTCCAGCTCTCTTTCCACCACACTGAGCCATCTTGCCCCAAATGCACCAAACTTGCAGACTGAAGAATCACTAACAGAAGGAAGGTGTTGAGATATAATTACTTTTTCCCCTCTTGAGCTTGACGTTGCATTTCCTGAAGTCCATCGACTGCTTGGTGAAAATCAAACACTGGAAAAGATAAGCAGTTAAAAGATGGAGCATCAGTGTCAGCCTTAGAAAAGGAATGGTAAAAGTTTGGAAATGGGAGATCTTTTTGTAGAGCAGGAGCATTTTTTTTGAGGGAGAAGGGAGTATCAGGAATCTGAATTTTTGTTCTGGCTCTATTGTTCCCTTTCTATGTGACTTTAAACAAGTCATTTGACCTTTCTGGGTTTCAATTTCTTCCCCTGTTATCCTTGCCTGGATGACCTCTTGGGTTGTTGGAAGAATCTTATGAAATAGTGCATGGTTAAAGAGATGGAAACAATAAAATATTCTATATATGTAAGGGAAAATGGGCAGGATAAAACTCTTCCCTACAAGAAAAGGATGGCAACATTGCTTTTTGAGTAGAAGCAGCCAATTATGGGTCTGACGGATTAGGGCTTTTTTTCTTTGGCTAATAAATTAAGAGTCACAACTGAGTATATTCCCTTTAAGGAGGAATGATATCCCATGGGACCAGGAAAGGAACTACTTGCCCTTTTTTGTAATTCATTTGACTTTCAGGGCAGTGTGGTCTAGTGGAAAGAGCACAGGGCACTATTATTTCTGGCTTCATGTTAGCTAATGTGAATTTTGGCAAATCAGTTCCCAGAGTCTCAGAACTTCTCACTGTAAAATAGAGATGATTCTTGTAAGGGTATTGTGAGGAAATTTAAACCCTAAAGTCTAATAGAGATAGGAAAGAACTTTTTCCTATTTGTTTGGCGGGGCTCTCTGGAAAGGTAGGGATACTCACCAATGTGGGCTCTGTCTGAAATGATGAGTCTTTTTTCCCAGTCTTTCAGACCTGCCAAAGACAGAATCCCATAGCTCAGAATTTGTCATGCCTTAATTATGGAGAAAGAATAGAGGGAAATGACTTTTCCCCCCTAGATCTCTCTGCTCTTTCTAACTCTTCTAGTAGTGTGTGCACCTTTAAGTAGATGGTCTAAAACATCACTGATAAATTATTTCAGTGCTGGCATATCCTGTCACTTTGTCATGTAATCATGACTTCAATCTATATTGAACCTATATCAATGGTTCTCAAGCTTTTGGAGTTCAAGACCCCTTTAATACTTTTAAAAATTATTGATGTTCCCAAAGAATTTTTGTTTATGTAGAGTATATTTATCAAGATTTACTCTGTTATCAAGCAAAACTGTTTAAAAATATAAAATATTTATTAATTCATTAACAATAACAATATGTGGTATATGATTATATAGAATACTATAGGGATATAAGAAATCATGAACAGGGGCAACTAGGTGGCATAGTGGATAAAGCACCGGCCCTGGAGTCAGGAGTACCTGGGTTCAAATCTGGTCTCAGACACTTAATAATTGCCTAGCTGTGTGGCCTTGGACAAGCCACTTAACCCCATTGCCTTACAAAAAAAAAAAAGAAATCATGAACAGAAAGAATTTTAGAAAAACCTAGACAAGTTTACATGAACTGATGCAAAGTGAAGTAAACAGAACTAAAAGAGCATTATACACAGTAATAACAACATCATACAATGATCAACTATGAATGAGCAATTCTCAGCAATACAATCCAAAACAATTCCAAAGAAGTCAAGATAAAAAATTCTATCCACCTCCAGAGAAAGAATTGATGAAGTCTAAATGCAGATCAAAGCATACTATTTTTCACTTTCTTTATTTTTTCATGTTTTTTTAAAAACATGCATGATTGCACATTTATAGTTATATAAAATTTCTTTCATTTCAGGGAGAGAAATTGGAACTCAAAATTCTGAAAAATGAATGTTATTGTTTTTTACATGTAATTATGAAAGCATTAAAAATAACAACACTAAGCTCAATACAATTGAACACAAATGATGTATTTTTTATAAAAATAGCTATATTTTCCAAAACCAAAAAAATTTAGTGAGAAGAGTGGATCATTTTACATATCTCTGCAAATCTTTCTAATGTCTGGCTTGAGAAAAGTCAGCTACATTTTCATATTTGATCCTGCATCCAATTTGTTGTAATGTGTTATTTTGGTTGAAACATAACAAAGAAAGTACAGACTCATACAAAAATATAGTTGGAAAAAGGAGGAGTATTTTAATTACCCAGTAATATTATTAAGAAAATAATTTTGACTTTATAGACCCCTATAGGGCCTCGGGGACTCCTAGGAGTCATAGATCACATTTTGATAACTGCTGGTCTATACTCAGAACTGGACTTAGCTTTCAATATGAGGATGACATAGAATCATATATTCATAGAGTAAGAAGATGAGAAGATAGGAAGGGACCAGTTAATAAAGGACTTTATATTTGATCCTGGAAATAACAGGAAGCCCCTGGTGCTTATTGAGGGAAGGTGACATGGTCAGACATATTTTAGCAAAATCACTTTGTCAAGTGAGTGAAGAATGGATTGTGGAATGGAGAGGCTTGCAACAGGGAGACCAATTTGAAAACTATTCCAATAGTCCAGGTGAAAAGTAGTGAGAGATTGCATGAGTGTGGTGATAATGTGAATAGAGAGAAAGGAACACGTATGAGAGATGTGAAGGTAAAAATCAAAAGATTTGACAACAGAGTAGATACACGAATGAATAAGAATGAGAAGCTGAGGATGAGACCAAGGTTGTGAACTTAGGTGATTAAGTAGATAGTAGTGTCTTTGACAGTAATAATAAATTTGGGAAGAAGGGGGGTGGTAGAGTTGGAGAAAAAGATAATATGTTCATTTTTGAATATGTTGAGTTTGTGATGATTATGAAGTATCCAGTATGAGATATCCAAAAAAAGCTCAGCAAAGAGACTAAGGCTGGATATATAGGGCTTTCTAGAGATAATAACTGAATTAAATCACCATGTAAGATAGTAAAGAAGGGAGAAAAGAAGAGGTCCTTGAACAGAACCTTGGTGGATACCCACATTTAGTGGGTATGACATAAGATTAAGCTCTAGTTTAGGAAAGGTTAGGTATGTGGGAGGAAAAATGATATAATACAAACAGGTTTGGGGGTTTGGCAAGGTGTGATCAGTGATAGGTAAAGGATTACTGAATAAAGGATAGTATAGAGTTGAATTGATTTGCCAAGGGGTCAAGATGTCATTTCATTAGATTTCATTATTCTAGCTTATCAATATCTTTTTTTGGATAGCAACTTTGCCAACAAATCTGTGATCATATGTCTTCACTTGGTTTTTAAATCAAAATACCCCACCTTATCTCATAGGTTTGTTGTATAATTATAAACTTGTGGAAACACTGAGTTTCTAGTATCTTGCTGATCTGAACCATTGTGTTCCATATAAGTTTTATACTTGGGACTTATTCTACAAGATCACAGCAAATCTGATAATCCATGTGATCATTTGGGGAATCAAGTAAAAACACCCCTTTTTGCCATAATTAAGCAGAGACTACAGCTACTGAATTAGTCTTGTCAAAATCCTCAGGGATTTGAAAAGAACTAATTCAGAAAGGAGAGGAGTTGAAAAGCACTCTCCATGAAATACTTTCTCAGGATCTAATGCAGTAGAAAGAGTGGCTATGGTAAAGGAAGCAAAAATATGCCAGACTTACCTTTCTTCTCATTTTTTTCTGCTTCTTCAAATAAGCCAGGTAAGTGGATGACCACACCATTGCCTGAGAGACACAGATGGAGAGAGTTTTATTACTTAAATATGGGAACTAAGAAAATACACATTTTAATAGTTTATTAATTTAAAAAATTGGGGTTAAACAGATGTAGTCACTGACATATCTACTCAACCTGACTCTCTTTCTTTACATTTTCTTGCAGCACATTATCTGAGTCTTTCTACACCCTATAACACTCTTTTTGCATCATATGTTTTTGTTTACATGTTATATCCCCATATTGCACTGTAATAATAATAATTCCATTTCTATAGCATAACAACACTGGGAAATAGATAATGAAGTACTAATAATACCTAGCATTTAAGATTTTCAAAGTGATTACAATTATTATCCCATTTGATCTTCACAACAATCCTAGGTGATAGATGCACTTTTTGTCCTTATTTTACAGATGAGGAAACTGAGGCAGAGAGTGATTCAATGACTTATCTAGGATCATACAGACAGTGTCTAAGGACAGATTTTAGCTCAAGTCTTCCAATCCCCAGCATTCTTATCTACTGTGCAGTCTAGTTCTCTTTCCCCACCATTTTATACAAGAGAACAATGAAGATAAGATAAAAAGAAAAAAGTAAATATTGGAAGTAGCATTTGAACCTGGACTCAAGAAACAAGGCACATTCTACTGCACCATGCTGCCCTCCTTAAGCCCACAGACTGATGGTGCTTTCATTTTTATCTTCTTGGGACCTATCACAGGCTATTTACATAGGAGGCTTTGATAAATGTTCATGCTTTTATATTTTAAGAATCTGCAATTTTCATTTGGCATGGTTACTTTTGGCCTTGATGCCAACAGAAATCTCCATGCCTTTGTGGATGATCTTTGTGAATATCTGTGTAGTTTTCAGCCAGTCTAGGTTCCCCACTGGACCTATAATTCAAGACTTTCTGTCTGGATCTTAGAATCTTCCAGAACTTGCTCTCTATCAATCTGCCAAAAACTATTAAGCATCTTCTCTGTGCCAAGTCCTGCAGAATACAGAGACAAAAGTGAAACAGGACCTCAGATTTTATACCATCATGGGAAACTCTCTCTACAAATTAATATAATTTGAACAAATAAAAAATAACAAAAGACATTGTTGAGAGAGAAGACATTAGTAATATGAGGAATGTAGAACAACTTCTATACTTGATGTGGAAGATGGTTGGAGACTTAAAGAAAAAAAGAACTCTAGGCAGAGTGGATGACACAGAGACTGGAGATGGAGAGAAAAGAAAAAAGTTTGGAAAGATTGTAGACTGTGGAAAGGAGAATAAAATATTTATTCTGATTATGACTCCGCATTGGCTGTGGTGGATCACTCAGAGCCCCCAGGTAGAAACAATTTCCAAGATCATCAGAAATAGTTCAGGAAGACAAAGAAAATCCCCCTATAAGGAGGCAACAACCAAAGTCCTAAAACTTTTAAACTTTTCTTACTGTTGTGCCCATAACTGAGTCCCAGATCAATCCAAACTATCACAAGTCCTCACCTTAGCTCCCTTGACCATTGTAGTCCTGATTGGTGGTGTGAGTATGGGGGTCCTCACCAGTTCTACCCATACGATGACCTAATAAGGTAGGAAAAGTAGGTTGGGGTTGAATTGTAAAGGGTTTTAAAGATCAGATAGAAGAGTTTATATTTTATTCTAGAGACTATAGGAGCCACTGGAGTTTACTGAACTAGGCATGCAACCTGGTCAGAAATGCATTTTATAGGACAGCCACTTTGCCAACTGTATAGAAGACAGATTATAGACAGAAGACAGATAGTAGAGTGAGACTTAAGGTAACAAGAATCAATTAGGAGACCACTGTAATAGTACAGATGATAAGTGATGAAGGATTGATCTAGGGTTGAGGGATGTGTGAGTGGAGAGAAAGGGTCAGATGCCATGGGAGAGTATAAATGGCAAGAATTACTAATGTGCAAAATATGGGATGAACAAGAGTGATATTTAGAAGTTAATGTTGATTTCACAAAGTTGGAAAACTTAAAGATTGGTGGTTCTTGACAGAAATAGAGAAGTTCTGAAGAGGAGGGGGTTTAGGAGGAAAGATGAATTTTATTTTGGAAATAATTTGAAATGATTCCAGGACAATTGGAGATGACAATTGGATATTGGAAAGGTCCAATAACCACTTGTTGAGAAAGTACTCAAGAGTGTACTTGGAGCTAGATGTATAATTTTGGGAGTTAAAGACTTGGAGATGATAATTAAATCCATTAAAACTGATGACATCAAAGTTTTGAGTTGTAAGAGTTCATCACTCTCATTTTATCTTATTGCTTTTGGCTTTGTTTATTTTACTTTGCATCAATTCATAGTACTCTTCTCATATTCATGATTTATTAGAAGACAATATTCCATTATGTTATATACCAGTTTTTTCAGCTATTCCCCAGCCGATGAACACCTTTTTTTTTTAACCAAATAAATTTTATTTATTTACTGCTTTGGGTAATTAAGCATAGGTTGGAATTTTGGGTTGATTTTTGAGCTCTTAGGGGATATGTCTGATAGGGGATTTCTGGGTCAAAGGTCAAAGGACAGTTTAGTCACTTTTCTTGTATGATTCCATTCACAGTTCTGTCCACAATGTATTAGTGTGCCTACATTCCTACCTTTGCCAATTTTCATAGAGTAGGATGAAACTTCAGAATTCTTTTTTTTTTTAGTTTTTGCAAGGCTATGGGGTTAAGTGACTTGCCCAAGGTCACATAGCTATGTAATTATTATGTGTCTGAGATTGGGTCCTCCTGACTCCAGAACCAGTGCACCACCTAGCTGCCCCTACTGTGCCACCTAGTTGCTCCCAGAATTCTTTTAATTTGTTTATTTTATTTGTTGTGAGTGATTTGATTATCATTAGGTTGCAATTCTTTTTTTGGACAACTGTTCATTTTTCTTTGATCACTTATCTATTAGAGAATATAACAAATATGTTATATATTTGTGTCAATTCACTGTATATCTTTTTTTTTTTGAGTTTTTGCAAGGCAATGGGGTTAAATGGCTTGCCCAAGGCCACACAGCTAGGTAATTATTAAGTGTCTGAGACTGGATTTGAACTCAGGTACTCCTGACACCAGGACCAGTGCTCTATCCACTGCACCACCTAGCCACCCCAATTCACTGTATATCTTGCAAATCAGAGTTTTTCTTGGTGATATTTAATGTAAATGTTTTCCCGGTTGACATATTCTTTTTTTTTTATTAAAAATTTTCCAATCAATCAATGAAATTCTATCTTCTCTTCCTTCTACCTCCTATCCTTCTATTTGGAAAGAAAGGGAATAAAACCCTATCAATCATGTAATCATGCAAAACAAATTTCCACATTAGACATTTCCTTAAGATTTTTCTCAGTTTTATCACCTCTCTTATCAGATGGTTAAGTGGAATGTTTTCTTATGAGTCATCTGAATGCATGACCAATCATTGTTTTGATCAGTTTTTAAACTTTCCAAAGTTGTATGTCCATAAAATATTGTTGTTATGGCATAAATTGTTACTGGTTCTGTTTATTTCACTCCATATGAGTTTATAAAGTCTTCCCAGGTTTCATCCCCTTCATCAGTTCATACAAGTGTAACAATATTTCATTACATTCATATAATTGATTTCTTTAGCCATCACCCAATCAACAGATGCTTCCTCAATTTCCAGTTCTTTGCCACCTCAAAAAGAGCTGCAATGACTTAAAAAAAATATTTAGGTGCTCTTTTGTGTTCTTTGGTCTCTTGAGAGTAAAGGCCTAGGAGTAAGCAGCATGGCTGTTTAAAAAAGTTTAACAACTTTTAGGGCATTGTTCCAAATTATTTTCCAGAATGACTAAAGCAGTTCTAGGAAAAAGTACAGTATTGTTTCCCCACAGTGCCTTAAGTATTTGTCATTTTCCCTTTTTTTTGTTAACTTTACTGATCTGATTGGAGTAAGATAGAACCTTAGAGTTGTTTTAATATGTATTTCTCTAACTATTAGCGACTTAGAGACTTTTTTTCATATGTATGCATTTCTTTCTCTGAAAACTGCCTAGTCATCTCCTTTGATCATTTATCAACTGGAATGGCTCTTATTCTAATAAATTTGACTTAGTACTCTATATATATCTTAGAAATGAGACCTTCATCAGAGAAACTTTCTTCAAAGGTTTTTCTCTACTATATGCTTTTCTTTTAACCTCATCTTCTTGGCTTTGTTTGTGCAAAAACTTTTAAATTTCATGGTAATCAAAATTTCCATTTTATTTTCTGTGATTCTATGTCTTGTTTCTTCATAAACTCTTCCCCTGGCTATGGATCTGATAGGCCATTTCTTCCTGGATCCTCTAATTTATTTATGATGTCACACTTTAAGTCTAAGTCATGTACCCATTTGGAGCTTATTTTGGCATATGGTGTGAACTCTTGATTTAGGTCTAGTTTCTACCACACTGCTTTCCAGTTTTATCAGATAGTAATTTCTTACTCAATAGCTGGGATCTTGGAGTTTATTAAACACTATGTTACTATGCTGATTTATCTTGTATATTTTGTATGTAATCTGTTTTACTGGTTAACCTATTTCTTTTTTATTTATTTGTTTGGTTTTTGCAAGGCAATGGGTTTAAGTGACTTGCCCAAGGTCACACAGTTAGGCAATTATTAAGGGTCTGAGGCTGGATTTGAACTCAGGTCCTCGTGATTCCAGGGCCATTGCTCTATCCACCTAGTTGCCCCTAACCTTTCTATTTCTTACCCAGTTCCAAAGTTTTGATGATTACTGTACTGTGGTATAGCTTGAGAGCTGGTACCTCTAGGTCTCCTTCCTCTCTATGTTTTCCATTATTTCCCTTTAGATTTGAAGAATTCTATTTTCTTTTTCTAATTCTATAAAAGTAATTTTATGATAGTTTGCCTGGTATGATACTGGAAAGTAAATTAATTTAGGTAGGTAATATTGACAGATACTTTTCTAGTTTTCTTTATGTAAGCTTTCATATTTTATGCAATCAGAATTGTTGACGATGTCTTTTATGATTTCTACCTGAGACAATATTGAGATGCCCACATCTCTTCTTACTTGACCTTGTATTTCAGGGTGTAAGTGTGTGTGTGGGGGCATGGAGAAGGCTAAAGGAAGATGTGAATCTAATTATTTATCTGCTTTGTTATAAAATTAGTGATGAAATTTCACAAAGGCTGATACTATGCACTAAGGATATGAATCAGCTCATGAAGATCCTAAGCTTTAGAAAGAAAGATTTATTTTTCTGAGCAAGAGTTTCCAGGGTGCTCTTCTCCACTGAGACAACTCTTGTTTTTCCTGAAAATAGGTAGGTGCCTGGGATTTAAGAAAAACCTGGAAAGAATTATATGAACTGATGCAAAGTGAAGTGAGCAGACCATTTTATAAAGTAGCAGAAAAAGTGTGTGATGATCAACTATGAACAACTTAGCTCTTCTCAGCAATACAATGTTCCAAGACAAATCTAGAGGACTCATGATGGAAAATGCTACCCACCTCTAATAAAAGAGCTGGATATTCAAATATAGATCAAAGCATACTATTTTCACTTTGTTTTTTTAGTGGTTCTTTTCTTTTGACCTGATTCTTCTTTTATAACATGACTAATACATAATACATTATGACTAATACATAATGTTTTATATTATTGCACATTCATAACCTATATCAAATTGCTTACCATCATAGGAAGGGGGTAGTGAGGGAGGGAGGGAGATATTTTGAACTCAGCATTTAAAAAAAAGGAATATCAAAAATTGTCTTTACCTGTATTTGGAAAAGATAAAATACAATTAAAAAAAGGTAAAAGGAAAAAAAGAAGAGGAGAGGGGCAGCTAGGTGGCACAGTGACTAGAACACTGGCCCTGAACTGAGTTCAAATTTGTCCTCAGACACTTAATAATTGCCTGGCTGTGTGACCTTGGGCAAGTCACTTAATCCCATTGCCTTGCCAAAAAAAAAACCCTAAAAAAAAAAAAGAAGAAGAAGAGGTGGTTTGATGTAGTCGAAGGAACACTGAACCAGAAGTCAGAAGATCTGAGTTCAAGTCTTTGTTCTGCCATCAATTCCCTGAGCCATCTCTTTTTCCTTTCATAGCTTTATTTTCCTCTTCTGTACAATGGGGGATGAAAGTAGAACTAGATAACCTCTTTAGTCCTTTCTAGCACTAACATTCTGCTAGATTTCTTAAGTCTCTGAGAAATTTCTCAAGTCTCTCAGAACTTCATTCATCATATCAAGTCTGTAACTACTAAGGTACAAAGCCATGAATGTTCCAATGACACTGGGAAGGGGTTCACATCTCCCCTAGGATGATGATCAGGCTTAAGCTGAGTGATGATGATGAGGGAAATAGATGGAACAGTGGATGGAATAGTAAGCCAGGAGTCAGAAAGACCTGAGTTTAAAACCTACCTCAGAATTGAGAATTGCTAATTCATTCAAGGGAGTATAAAAAGAGAGAGAAACCATTCTGGCATTTGCAACTAGGACTGAACTGTGAGATTCTAAGTCACCTAACTTCTGTCTGCCTGCTTCCATAACAGTAAAATTGTGTAACCTACATATGACCAGAATGTAATAAATGTGGAAGGGATGAGGGAAGTACCTTGCTTAGGACTAGAGTCTAGGCATTTGACTCCTCTTCCAGGTCACCACTTTACCTCACTGCCTTTCTGATGACCTATTGCTGCCCACTCCTTTCCTTGGGACCCAGAGAAGGCAAATACTTTTCTGACGTGTTCTGAAACATAGGAGATTTGTCTCCAGTGGAATTAGGTGTAGATGAGTGATCTGTCAGTCAGAGGGTATAAGTTACATTGGCTTTGGATTTGTCTCAGAAATTAAAGGTCATTCAAATACCAAATGTTCTTTGTAGGAAATAACCGAAATAAGGAACATAAATGGAAAGAATATTGACTCTGGAGTCAGAAGATTGGAGTCCCATCTCTGCTATTTGCTACATGTGTAACTTTAAGCAAGTCATTTTCCCTTTTTTGGGTCTCAGTTTTCTTCTTTGCAAAATGAAATGATTAACTCAGAAGCTCCTTCCAACTCTAATTCTCATAATCCTACGGATATCTAAAGACAGCCTCCTGGGATATTTCCCAGGATGAGAGGCAACAGCAGCTGCAGGGTCAGGACATTCTGCCTCTTGCTAGAAGAGCACAAAGAAGCCTATGTGTACACCTTGATTCCTGGACCATCAGACCCTCTGGATGATTTACCTTACCACTTCCTCAGTCAGCAACAGGTCTGACTAATATAGAGAATCATTGCTTTAGAACTGGAAGAGATCTTAGTCAAGTCTTCTCATTTTATAGATGAGGAAACTAAGGTTGTGACAGATTTGATGATGTCCCCAAAGTCAGATATTTAAGATGGTTAAGCTATAGACCCAGGCACTTTTCACTACCAGCCAGCCATCTGTCAGGTTCACCTCTAGTTGAAGAATTTTATGATGACTCTTGACTGGGAAGGCCTGGAAGATATTTGACTGGGGTGAGGAATCGGAAAAAAGGAAAAAGCTATGCCATGACCTCCTAATATCTATTCCACCTTTAGTTTTATGGTATGTTACTGATGTAAAACCTAAAGTTGTAGAGCAGGAAGAGACCCTAGGGGTCATGCAGTACACCTGCCTCCTTTACAGATGGGCAATTTGAGATCCAGAGAAGGGAAAGAAATGACTTGATCAAAGAAGGGAGCAGTCTGCTAGGGTCAGAGTAGACATAAGGGGACCAATGGGAAAGAACATCTTACTTTGTCCAACTGCACCCATACATCATTCTTTTGATTCATAACAGCTTACTACTCATACTCACCCACCTCCCCTCAACCTTGCTTTGATGTAAATTGATATTTATTCCTGCCTTTCCTTCCTGTATTTATAAGATTAATTTCTGTAAGTGATTAAATCATCTACACTAAACTCTATAGTATTAGATTTAGTTCACTATTTCAATCTGAGGAGAAAATATGGGGGTTTGACACAAGTCCATGTGTCACCTAAGAAGGAGGTATCTGTGTGGAAGATGCTAGGGAACTGTCTTCTCAATTTATAGATGAGGGAATTGAAGCTGACAGAGAGTTGATGACTTGCTTCTGGAAGACAGGAGGACTGGTTCAGGTGGGGACATTCTGAATAGGTTTCTTGGTCTAATATTCTTGAAAACTTCCCATCCTTCTTGGGTTAACTTCTGGAGAAATTTATACCATGGGAACAGAATCATAGAATTTCAGAGTTGGATGTGACCTAAGTGGTCACTTAGACCAACCCATACCCAGTCCACATGTCTACTTCTCATTTCTTGTGTAAATCTTGTTCTGATTCTCCCATAAATCTTCCTTAAGTGGAAGCACTGCAAGCCTTCCTGTAGTAGTAATCAAATTCTGGTTCTGCCACTTATTCTTGGGCAAGTCAGTTCAGCTATCTGAGTCTGTTTCCTTGTCTATAAAATAAGGGGGTTGAACTAGTTCATTTCTGCAGATCCTCCCAGCTCCAATTGCAATAATCTCTGGTCTTCTCAGATAATAATGAATATTGGTTGCATCTTTTTTTGTTTGACATTTTTATCTTTGATTTGGATATTGATTAAATTTGTAGATAACAGAAAGCTGATAGGGATAGCTAATTTGTTTGAATAAAAAAAAATCTGGATTAGATCTCAATAAACCAGAATATTTGGCTTTATTCAATCACATGAAATCTAATTGGGATTAAAAAAAATTTCCTTTCCAAGTACAGTGTGAGATATTTGGATAGGAGTTCATGTCAAAGAGATCTGTCTTCTTAAAAGGTTACAAATTTAAGGGATCAACAGCACTACCCCCTTTCCCCTTAAAAAAAAAAAGCTAATTTAGTCTTGAGCTCATTAAAGTAGAGATGAAAGTGATCATCCTATTATGCTCTGTGCTGATCTTATACCTGGAGCATTGTGTTCAGTTCTGGGCACCATATTTAAGGAAGGACATTGATAAGTTAGAAAGTGTTCAGAGAAGAGAGATCTATTTGTTTTTTTTTTTGTTTTTTGTTTTTTAGATTTTTCAAGGCAGTGGGCTTGCCCAAGGCCACCCAGCTAGGTAATTATTAAGTGTCTGAGGTCAGATTTGAACTCAGGTACTCTTGACTCCAAGGCTGGTGCTCTATCCACTGTGCCACCTAGCTGTCCCAGAGAGAAGAGAGATCTGGATGATAACAGACTCTAAAGATTGATTGAACTATATGAGGATTAAAGAAAGTGGAGATGGTTGGTCTAGAGAAGGGAAGGAGATTTTTGATAGTCTCAGAAATACCTCTAATTTCTTTTTCTGTGTTCCTTTCTATTTACATAGGTGCAAGGTGATAGAGTGTGGCAATGATTGGAGAAGATGACATTTCTAAAAAGTCCCCAGTTTTAAGAGAATGGTACTGATTGGAGGGCAGAAATTAATTTTCTCAGAGTACAGATCACCTGGAGGTTGGCACCAACTGGTGAGGAGAAAGAAGATTTCTAGTCTTAAGAAGGATCCAAAGTGGAGATAGGAGAAAACAATGGTGGAATCCAAGAAAACCAGAGAGGTGGCAGCTCTAGCTAGTAGGTCACCATTAGAGAATGAATGAGATAAGCAGAGTAGGGAGAGAAGACTGGAAGGACTTGATGAGAAATGAAGAGATGCAGAAACTGCCCTCACTGGAGTCTTCAGATCATTTCAGCTGTAGAGATTATGGACTTGACTAGATTGTGTTTTTGGAGTACATTGAGATAGAGATAGGGAAAGAATCAGGAGAAGAGAAATTAGACTGGAGTCACTGGGAATATGGGAATTAGTGGTTTGCTTTTCATTTCTGTCCTGAGCAAATGTGCATATTTTCAAACTTAGTTGTGGCCTTGCTTTCCAGTAATCACAAGTCTAACAGCTTGGACATAAGTAATCATGTCAGATGTTCCCAGAGACTTCTGGGTAGGAGCAAAGGAGTTATTAGTTAATGAGAAGTCTCCAAGAAAGAATCCTGGGTCTATGTGAGCCATCTTCGATCCCAGGCTCCACAGATATTTGATGTAGAAGGACTGAAATTATTCTACTTAGTCCCAGAGGGACAAATTTGGGAGGCAGATTTAGGGGGAAGTTTCTTAACAATGAGAGCTGTCCTAAAGCAGAGGGCATGACCTCAAGAGAACAGTGCATTTTCCATGACTGAAAGTCTTTAGATGAAGAATAATAACAATAATAATGGTGATAATAATAACATTTCTATTTCAATAAAGGCTTTAAGGCTTGCAAAATATTTTATACATGCTAACTCAATTGAGTGAAGACTGCACTCTCACCTGTTGGTTATGTGGAAGGGGGAATTCTTGGTTCAATACAGATTGGAATAGATGACCTCTGAGGTTCCTTCCAATTGTGAAATTCCAACTGAGAGGGAGAGGGACTTGACCAAGGTGACTTAGCTAGGAAGTGGCGAATGTCTACATCATAAAGACAAAGACCTTTGAAAGACTTAAGTACTTTGAGCATTCAATGAGCAACGACTCCAGAAGACCTATGATCCCATGATTTCTCTGATTTCTCTCTCTCTCCCTCTCTCTGTCTCTCTCTCTCTCTCTCTCTGTCTCTCTCTGTGTGACATGGATAAAGGAGAATTTTGTTTTACTTGATTATACCTGTTATTTCAGTCATGTCAGACTATGATTCCATTTGGGTTTTTTCTTGGCAAAGATACTGTAATGGTTTTTGCCATTTCCTTCTCTAGTTCATTTTGCAAATGAAGACATGGAGGCAAAGAAGGTAAAGTGACTTGCACAGGGTCCTACAACTAGTGTCTGGGGTCAAATTTGAACTCATGAAGATGAATCTTCCTAGTTTCAAGTCCAGTGCCCTGTCCACCGTGCCACCCAGCAGTCCACAAAAAAGGTCTGAGCTGGAAGGCACTGAATATCTGTTACACAGTCCTGTCCTCCTCCCCTCCCCCACCCCACCAAATACCCTCCAGTGGAGAGAAGAAGGAAAGGTGGTGGGAGAAGAAAACAGGTTTTAAGTGGAAAAAAATAAAATTAAGTCTTTTTTTTCATTAAGAATTGAAGGTAGAGTCGGGTGGTCTGCTTACCAATGAAGGACACAGCCTTGGTGTTGATAATGCCACTGGGTAGCAGGTGGAAATCGAACTCTTTGCCATCAACTACCACAGTGTGGCCGGCATTGTTTCCTCCCTAGAAAGGAAAAACAAATATCATCAGAGGCTGAAGAGACTGGGGATAGGCTGAGCCTCTAAGCCTGAGGCTTAACCCATATACTCTCATTCCTCAGTCACATCACCCTATGGAGGCTTTGGTCTGGCTGAAGAGGCATATTTAAAATGGCATCTTTGGGGCCCCAGAGTTAGTTCCCCAGGGTCAGTTAGCTTACACAGAGAGTTACTGCTCCCTCCTGGCCTCAGACTAAACCTTGACTCTTACTCCAGAGAGTTACATCCCTTGTCCCAGCCTGAGTCTTTATCCTGACCTCAGAGTGAACCTTGACCCTAGCTTTGGTCAATCCAGTCATGGAAACAAAAATGGAAGCCCATTTTTTCCTCTTTCATTAGGTCCCACAGGCAGCTTCCCAAGAAAATGTGACTGTTTAGTTGTTTGGGTTTTTTTGGAGGGGAGTAAAGAGGGGTATTGATGGAGCACATGAATAATCATTATATCTTTTTTTTCATTTCATGTACTTCTTGAGCCCTTCTGGCAACTTATGCCCCATCTTTCTTCAAAGAATAAAGAAAAAAAAATTTACAGTTCTACTTCTCTGAGTGCAGGATATATTTACTTTGGGCCATAATTTAGTTGGTTTTTAACCTTTCTTATTTCTCTGGATAAAATTATCTATAGAAAGACCCTTGAACCAAAGGTCAGATCAACTGGGTTATAGTAAAAGCCCCATCACTAACTGCGATTTTAGGCAAATTAGTTGACCCTTCTGATCTATAATTTCCTAATATGCATAAATCCTTGCTCTGTCTCTTTCTCAGGACTGCTGGAGGCTCAAATCAAACAACAGATGGGTACTTTGTATGCTCTAAATTGGTCAGTGAATGTGAGGGTGTGTTATTAGAACAGAATGTCAGAACTGGAAAAATCTTAGACCTGAGAACAAAAAAGGTCTGAGTTGGGAGGCACTGAGAGATTAGTTAGTCCAACCCTTTCATGTTCCAGATGAAGAAATTGAGACTCAGGAAAGGAGAAAAAATGCATTAAAAGATAACAGTAAAGAAAGAATTAGGTCTAGAATCATTTCCCTTACTCTTCTTTCCATTGCACAAAAGTATTTACTTCCTGTGGGTTCACTTTCAGTGAGCAGCAGGAAAAGTGAGGGTGGGGAAATTAGAAGGATATTTTACAATATGACCCAGGTAACTGAGTTATTGAATACCGTTGAAGACAGCAAGAACTATGGGAAGACATGGTTCTAGGATTCAACAGGTCTAGGTTTCAGTTCTCATTTGCTCAGTCTCTCTGTATATCAAACTTTTATTGTGGAGTTGTTTTCAGTCATATTTGACTCTTTGTGACCCTATGTGGGGTTTTCTTGGCACAGATACTGGAGTGATTTGCCATTTCCTTCTACAGCTCATTTTGTATATGAGGAAACTGAAGCAAACGGGGTAAGTGACTTGTCCAGGGTCACACAGCTAATAAGTCTGAGGCTAGATTTTAACTCACCAAAGATGAGTTTTCCTGATGGCTCACTTTATGTAGCACTCCTTATAGCATTGCTGGGAAATACATGCTATCATTACTCCATCTTATAACTGAGGAAACTGAGACAGAGTTTAAGTGACTTGCCTAGAACTAAGTCTGAGGCTTCCTGAACTCTCAGTTCAGCTCTCTATTTCATTGCTGTGCCTAGCTGTCTCAGACTCCTTCAAAAGGTTGTTGTGAAGTTCAAATAAGATAGTGGAGGTGAAAGTATTTTAAAAAGTTACAAGTGTTGGGAATTACTACCAAAATCTTCCTTGATTGACTAAACAGGAACCCTCCATTGTTGTGCTGAGCCAGACCCCAAGGCCACCAGATTCAACCATGAGTAGCCTAGGCAGGGACACAGCCAGATAGAGACATAAGTGTTAAATACTCCTGTGAATCCTTTTGGTGATTAATATTGAAGCCCTCACAGATGTGTGGCATATGGCCAGCCATACTACCCACAATCTGCTTGCCCATCAGGAACCAGGTGCAAAAAGACCATTTTTAGAAGAAAGATTGTTCCAAGTCTCCCTTATTCATCTGTTGTAGCTGGACATCATTATACAATAGCCGAGTATGTGGAAACTATGGCAATGTTGGATTCAGTCTTTAAAAGGTCTGCCTGTCTCCTTCCCAAGGTGGAGACAATAGAACATGATGGAAAGGTCATTGGACTTGGAAGCAAAAGTTGGTCCTGGCTCTGTCTTTGTCAGTGAGACCTCATGAAAGTCCCTTTTCCCAGAGATGCAGTTTTCTCCTTGGTGACAAGGGAAATAATGATCCCTGTCCTTATTTTCATCAATGAGGAGCAAATAAAAATAAAGGAAAGGAAATAGGCATTTATCTATCTGCCATATGCTAGACATTGTGCTAAGCACTTTACAAATATTAGCTCATTTATCCACAAAACATCCGTACTAGATAGATAGTGTTACTATTCCCATTTTACAATTGAGAAAAATGGAGGCTACTAGAAGTTAAATGACTTGCCTAGAATTACACAGCTAGTAAATGCCTAAGGCTGTATTTGAACTCAGGTCTATTCTGACTCCAAGTCCAATGCTCTAGTCACTCTGTCATCTAGCTACTTCAGATTAAAGTATTTTGAATAACACAAAAAAATTGGTAATAAAATATAAGATTTCGTTCTGGTTCCGTAACGTGTCTATATTGTGTCCCCAAGATATTCTCATTGTAAGGTAATGTAGTATAATGGTAAGTACTACAACCTCAGGGAATCCTAGATCTTTTTCACATCTCCCTCCTGGAATTAAGTTAACTCCCACTGCTTTCCAAAAAAAAAAAAAGGAAAGAAAAAGAAAAATAGACCTGCAAGAGCTCAGAGAGGATGCTTAGACTATAAGTAGAGTCCAGAAGACTATTCCAAGCCTCAGGGTCACACAGTTAGTAAATCTGAGACTAAATTTGAACTCAGGTCCTCACTGCAACACCACCTAGCTGCCCTCCTCTGGAAGCTTTTGCAAACAATATGTCCTTGGTCTTCATGCTTCATAATCCTTTTATCTGTGTAGAGAAGAGAGTCAAATTTCCTTCATGGCTTAGATCTCATGAACTGAGGATATGACTCAATATAAGGAAACACTTTCTAAGCATCACAGCTGCCCCAGACTGGAATTATCATGATAGGTAAATGAATTTCCGCTTCTAGCAGAAGCACCTGACATCACTATTGTGGAGGGGATTTCTGTTCAGACACTGGATGAGATGACATCTGAGGTTCCTTCTGACTCTGAAATGCTGTGATTCTGTGATCAACAAAACTTTTTCCAATCTGTCTTTAGGACCTCCCTGATTTACTGAGACTTGGAATGGTCTCCTCCTTTCATTCTTCCTAACCAGCTTATTGGTCCTGGAATTCAGTTCCAGATGCATCAATACAAACTTCTAGAACTATAGATTATGTATGTGAATCTTATGTACATATGTGTATATATGTGCATGTACACATATACATGTGTATACACACATACAGGGCAGCTAAGTGACTCAGTGGATAGAGCACTGAGCCTGGAGTCAGAGAGATCTGAATTCAGATTCACTTCAGATACTTTCTAGCTGTGTGACCCTGGACAATTCACCTATTTGCCTTAATCCACTGGAGAAGGAAATGGCAAACCACTTTGCCAAGAAAACCCCATGGACTGTATAGACATGCCATTTATGTTATCTGTCCAGGGAGTCACAAAGAGTGGGATACAACTGAACAATTCCAATGTACACATACAAATCTATGCAACACTCCCAGCCCAACTTTCTCATTTTACAGAGGTGGAAAATGAGGCTCCGAGCTAGAGGAAGATACTCTGCCATGATCATATAACCATCAAGGAGAGCTGAAATTAGACTTCTGAAGTTATCTATTTATCTTATTTCACAAAGGAAGAAATTGAGATTAAGAAAAGAGAAGTGAGTTGCCCAAGGTCACACAACTATTTAGTGGAAAAGCAAAGACTAAAATTGGAGAGTAATCTGTTATGTAAGCAAGTGCAAAATTACATGCTAGGTGCTAATTTAATGAATGGAGACTTTTGTGTTCTCATTGGAGATACCCTATGTAACTTTTCTTTTTCTTTCTTATGTTTCTGCTGAATGGAATAAAGTGGGTTTTCTAAGGGAGCTGAAATCTGTGGGGAGTGACTTCACCATTGAACTATAAAAGAGGAAAATCAGAGGAAGGAGTTCTAAAGTACCACAAGGATCCTTTGGTGATATGTCATAATAAAATGGAAGATTCCCTATTATGCCTACAAAGACTTTTGATTCCAAACTGACCTGAAGATCTAGAGCACAGTTTCTTACCCTGGGTTTGTGAACTTGGTATTAATTTTTGATAGATAATAGATAAAAAGATAGATGATGGATGATAGATATGCATATATATGGATAGATATTGATATATAGTAGATATAGATATATACATAAAGATAGATGTCTATATTTATATCAATATAGATGTATAGAGAGATAGACATATAGAAATTTAGAAATATAGTATACATAGATATAGATATTTATATATAAATATACATAGGCATATATATAGATACACACATGTATGCATGTCTATTTATCTATTGAAATATAATTATATATCTTGTACATATATATGTGTACATGCACACATATACATGTATAAAATCTATAACTTCAGTTTGATTTCCTTGTAATCCTCTATGTTTTATTTCGTACTTTCAGTTACTGATTTGTTTTTTCATCTGTAAGTATAATAACAACCCTCCACATACTCTCTGACCCAGTGATACTGGTCTCCTTGATTTTCCTCACATGCAATATTCCATCTCTCAACTAGCATTCTTTCTGACCATGCCCATGCCTGAAATATTCCTCCTCCTCCTCTTCACCTCCTGCCTTTCCTGGCTTCCTTCAAGTCTCAGTCAAAGACCTATCTTCTTTAAGAAGTCATTAAGAAGACTTTCAACCTTGATGCTACAGTGTTTCCTTTGGACATTTTGAATTGTCTGTCGGTCCATAGTTGTTTGCTAGTTGTCTCTTCCATTAGACTATGAGCTCCTTTAGGGACTAGTTTTTGCCTTTCTCTGTATCTCTAGGGCTTAGCACAGTGTCTGGTCCATGTTGTTCAGTCATTCAGTCATGTCCGATTCTTCATGACCCTGTGATCACACCAATGTTATCGGGGATTTTCCTGGAAAAGATACTAGTGGGTTTTCCATTCCCTTTTCCAGTGGATTAAGGCAGAAGTTAAGTGATTTGCTCATGATTACCCAGCTAATAGAGGATTTTCTTGACTCCAGGTTCCAGTGTTTCATACTCAGAGTCAACTGACTGCCTCTTAAATGCTTATTGACTGTTTAAGATTTTTAATACATTATTCAGAGAAAATATTATTCTGTGCTCCATCAGATTGCCAGAGAGGTCCAAGATACATGAAAAGTTAAGAACCTCTGGGCTAAAGCTCGTTACCAATTTCTGGAGGGAGATTCACAGGAAATGGTGGCTGAATTAGAAGAGAGATTTCTATTCAAAGCCAATGACTAAGGCCAAGATTAGACTGAGCTGTGGTAACAACTTACTGGAAGATGGATGTTGGGGATAAGTAGTTTGAAACCCTTGACCACTGATATTGTCTGTGTAAGATGTGACACACAAGATATTGTCAAGATGACCAGGGTCTAAACTACAGTGGTGGCTATGGGACTAGAGAGAAGGGATGAGAGGGAGAACTGTTATGGGGGCAACCTTATAGGATTATGGGAATGAGGGAGAAGGAAGAGTCAAGAATTCTTAAGTTGGGGGTTTAAAACTAACTGGTGGAAGGACAGCTGTATCCTCAGCAGAAACAGGGAAGAGAGGAGAAAGGACAAAGAAACCATGGCTTCATTTATATATTGTAGTAAATTTTGAGATTTAATTTCTCAAATATTTATGTTTTGTTAAACATAGATAAGTCATTTATATACTCTAGACCTTAGTTTCCTCATCTGTAAGAGAGAGATAATCATCACTATAGTGTCTACATTATGGGAATTTAGGTTAAATGCCTGTAAAATTTAAAGATGCTATTTATGACTTGCCTTGGAAAATACTTCCAGCAAAAGAACTACAGAGTCTGAATGTAGACCAAAGCATGTTAAAAAATGCTTTGTTTTTCATTCTCGTGGTTTTTTTGCACTTTTGTTCTTATTCTCATTCCCAACATGACTAATATGGAAATATGTTTAATATTGTATATATATAACCTATATCAGACTACTCACTGTCAAGGTGAGGGAGGAAGGAAGGAAGAAAAATGTGAAACTAGAATTCTTATAAAAATGAATAGTGAAAACTATCTTTGCGTGTAATTGGAAAAAATTAAAAATTTAAAAAATTTGAAGTGCAGTTTATATGTCTACTATTAACAATGTCTTATAATGTATTGTGCAAATAGATTGTGAGTTTTCTAAGGGTGGGCCCCATATCTACTCCTTTGCTTTCCATCTTCTCACAAATGTATGCAGTTGTCTACTCTTCATCTTTCTCTGTAGCCTGGATTAAGCTCTTGTATAGGCTACTAATAAATAAAATTGATTGGTTCATTGGGTGGAAGGTTTAGGTCTCAGGTGGTGATTGGGTCTTTCCAAATTTGACTCTGCAAATCTAATTATAAACTGATATCAGCCCCATTCTAGCACATCTGCCCCAGAGAGCTGAAGAAAAAGGAGATGGCACATGAGAAAGGTGAAGTTAGGGTATATTGAGGGATAGTATCCAGAGAGAAACAAAGCAAACCATTCTCTCAGGTCTCCCTGGAGTTTCCTTCAGGATACAGAGAGGGTAAAGGCATAAAATTCTTTCTCCATGGGATGGTCTGGAAGGTGCTTGTATCACTAGGTGCATTGGGATTCCATAGTTCGTTAAGGAGCCAGACAAGGTTAGACAATCACTTGATGAACCACCCAGGATATATTCAAACAAAGAAAGAAACCTGTGCTCTTCCCTTGGGGAGCTCAAAGAATGGGGAGAAAAAGAGGAGGAATAGTGAACTCAATTTTCAGAAAAGAAAGAAAAGGAACAAAGGAACAAAGAAGAAAAGAAAGAAGAGGAATGGACTCAGTTCATTCCCCATCCACAGCAAGCTCCCAGTCTGTTAGTTAAAGGAGGGTGTGGGGGGGGGGGGAGTTGGGTAGATGGGATTTACATATAGAAAAGAGTCCAAGAACAAGACAAGTCTAGAGTTTTCTGCTCAGAACCTCAGCCTTGTCTTAGATTAGATGAGGAAATCTGGATGGCGGGAGGACAGAAAGGAGAGAATTTCATGTAGGGAACATCACATGAGCAAAGACAAATTACAAGCTGCTGATTCATTAATAAAGAGATTATTCTAGTTAGAGTAGAAAGGGAGTTGATAGAGATAAAGTTCTAAAAATAAGTTGGGTTTAGATCCCTAATTCTAACCTATTGGATCTATATTATTTGACAAACAATTAGATGCCATGGCAGCAGGGGAATTATGGGTTGGGATCTGTACATTAAGAAGATAACTAGTATATAAAGGATGAATTGGAAAACTGATAGGCTGAAGACAAGGGAGGCTGGTTAGAGGCTATGATGGCACTAGTTCAGGCCAAAGATGATGAGAAACTAAAGTTCAGGTCTTGATGAATCTGTCACACATTTTTGTTCTGTTTTGTTTTGTAAGGCAATGGGGTTAAGTTGACTTGCCCAAGGTCACACAGGTAATTATTAAGTGTCTGAGGCTGGATTTGAACTCAGGGCCTCTAGCTGCCCCTGTGACACATTTTTAAAAGGAAGAATAACAAAATATAGTCAATAGATGAGATGGGGAGAAAGAAGAAGGAAGAGTCGAGGGTGACTTGCCAGTGATATTCTACCACAGTCTCTTGGATCTTCCTTTAACCTCTTTTACTGACCTGCCTGCTTTGAAAGTCTTCCCACTTCAGTTCATCCTTCATTAAGTCTCCAAAATGATTTCCCTAAAGTGCCGGTCTGACCAAATCACATCCTCCACTCAATAAACCGTAGTAGCTCCCTATTGCCTCTAGAATCAAATATAAAACCTTCTGTTTGGCTTCCAAAGCCCTTTATAACTTAGTCCCTCCCTATATTTCCAGTTTTCTGACACTTCTTTCCCTGTCATATTTTTCAATATTCAATATTTTTCAGTAGCTTCTTTGCTGTTCCTTGAACAAAACCCTCCATTTTTTGGTTGTGGGAGTTTTCTCTGGCTTTCCCCATGCTTGTAATGTAATGTAAGGGATGCTCTCCCTCACCTCTAACTCCTGCCATCCCTGGCTTCTTTCAAGTTATGAGTAAAATCCCATCTTCTTCTTTCACAACATGATTAATATGGATATATGTTAACAGAGTTAACTTATATAACTTAGATTGCTTTCTGATAGGGGAAGGGGGAGGGAAGAGATAGAGGGAGAAAAATGTGAAACTCAAAACTGGGCCTCAGAGGTTAGCCAATCAATCGAACTCTCTTTGCATGTAGTTGGAAAAATAAATAAATATTTAAAAAGATTAATAAAATCCTATCTTCAATGGGGAAACCTTTTTTCAACCCCTCTTAATTCTAGTGTCTTCCCTCTAGTATTATTTATTATTTATCCTGAATAGGTAAGTACAATTGTTTGTATTTTGTCTCATTAGATTGTGAATTCCTTGAGGGCAGGAATTATCTTTTACATATAGATGGTACTTAATAATTACTTCTTGACTGACTTTCTCCATATTCTCTCTGTCTCCTTCCCCTTCACCCCTTCTTCTTCCTATATTCTTAAGCCATTATATTGAGAGGGGCCACAGAATCATGATCACAGATTCAACCCCCTCACTTAACAGATGAAGAAACAGAAGAGTGGAGAAATTAAGAGACTTACCTAAGATCATATAGCTTCTAAATAGTAAAACTGGAATTTCAGTGTTCTTTCCTCTGTATCATGCTGCTTTTTAAAAGAGACTTGGAAGAATATTTCACAACTAGGCATTTGACCCAAGGAGACCAAAGAAAGGTTTCACATATGCCAAAATATTCATTACATTTTTGGGGAAGACTATTTAGAGTTAAGTGACTTCTCCAGACTTCTCCAGCTAGCAAGTGACTGAGGCTGAGATTTGAATTGAGATTCTTCTAACTCCAGGGCCAGTGCTCCATCTACTGAACCACCTGGCTGTCCCTCATTGTAGCAGTTTTCATGGTAGCAAAGAACTGGAAATAAAGTTGAGAACAATAAGACTACCTTTTTTTTTTAAGATACAGTAAAGGGGTAATTAGGTGGTACAGTGGATAAAGCATTGGCCTTGGAGTCATGAGGTCCTGAGTTCAAATCCAGACTCAGATGCTTAATGACTACCTAGCAGTGTGGCCCTGGGTAAGTTGCTTAACCCCATTGTCCTGCAAAAAATCCCCAATAAAATAAAATAAAGACACAGTAAAATTTTAAGCAGGGTATTCCTCAACAACAACAAAAAGACTTGGGAGGGGATATGATCTTTGCCTTCAAGTATCTTTTATGAAAGAATGATTAAACTTAAACTCTTTGACCTCTTGGAGTAGAGCTATAAGGAATAATTAGCAAAGAATTGGCAAAGAATTGGCAAAGAAGCAAATTTTATCCCAAATATTACAAAGGATGTGGGGGGGGGGGAGGCAGGGAAGGGGAGAGGGGGGGAGAGAGAGAGAGAGAGAGAGAGAGAGAGAGAGAGAGAGAGAGAGAGAGTTCCCTCTTGCAGCAGACCAATGAATCCTGAGAGCAGGGATTCTTAACTGTTTTTGTTTAAAGGGTGTGGGAATGAACACCAGTGGAAGTCTGGTGAAGTCTATGGATTTCTTCTCAGAATACTGTTTTTAGCTGCATAAAATAAGCTTAGAAAGGAAATTGACTACATTGAAATATAATTAGCAAAGTATGCCTATATTTAAAAAAATAAACTGTAAGGGGCAGTACCTGTTGTCTTTCTCTCCATTTCTGAGGATTACAGCAGCTATTACCTAATTCACTATTGAACACTCTTCAGTTCAAATGTAACTTTTGTAGACACAATTATGAGGCTTTCCCATTACTACTCAATAAGTTGACAGGTAACAGTTAAGGGATATCCAGACATGCTGTGACTCAGGGTAGAATCCCTCCTTACACATCATCACCCATTTGCAGAAGCAGGTTCAACAAACATTGTCATGGGATGAGGCCAAGTAGAATATATATTACACACAATCCAAGGTCTGTGTCTTCATCATCCAGTCACCCTTCCCTCTGCTGCCCTGCTCCTTATACTAAGTGAACTCTATATCACTGGAAAATTCATGGAGAGGGACTTGTCAGGGATTTTGTAGAGATTTCTATACTGAGGTTATCTAATGCTGACAATACAAAGATTAAACCTAGTCCTAAAGCACGTAGCATAGCAAAACATATACTGACTGCTTTTGTTGTGGGGAAACACAGAATCCAAGGTTGCCATGGGAGGGACAGAGTCAGTGAGCATCAGGTGACTAAAAGGTCAGAGCCAGCCTTTAGTGGTCTGTTTACTTATGTTTTGGGTACACTCTCTACAGTTTCCCTTGGCATGCAGGCACAGAGCCCAGGAGTTAGGCTTGGGGCCAGGGCCAGTTTTTGGATACCTATCTAGGCTACTGATGATGTAGGGAAATAGAGCTGTCCTCCTAACTCAGAGTAAGAAACAAGATAGGTATCTGAATGATTCTCTATATGCTCATTAAAATATGATCCTGGGCATTTGTAAATCTTAAAGCTTTACAGAAAGGCAAGTTATTCATTCATAATGAATTTTGTGAAAATTTTAAACAAATATGGCCCCAAAGAAAAAATACGAGAGCTTCTACCAAAATCTTTACAGAGGAGAAGTGTGAGTGGACGTGAATGCGTGTGTGTGTGTATGTGTGTGTGTGTGTGTGTGTGTGTGTGTGTGTGTGTGTGTATGTGTGAGTGAGTGTGAGTTTGTTGGAATTTCCAAGAGTATGGAACATTTTACCTATTAGTTTTTTTTTTTGATATGTTGATTAGGTTTACTGATACTTTTTCTTTTTTAAAAAAAACATAAAAGCTTTGTCCCATGGGAGGAAGAGAAAAGGAGAGATATGGGGAAAATTTTGCCATTGTTGCTGTTCCCTCATTCAGTCATGTTCGACTCTTTGTGATCCCAGGGACCACAGTATATCAACTCTTCTATCCTCCAATATCACCCAAAGTCTGTCCAAATTCATATTTGTTGTATCTCTGAAAATATTTATCCATCTCATCCGTTGTCATCTCCTTTTCCTTTTGTTGTGAATCTTTTCCAACATCAGGATCTTTTCTAATGAATCCAGTCTTCTCATTATGTGACCAAAGTATTTAAGCTTCAACTTCAATACTTTTCCTTCCAATGAATAGTCTGAACTAATTTCTTTAAGTATCAACTGATTTAATATCCTTGCTATCTAAAGGATTCTCAAAAGTTTCTCTACCACAATTTGAAAGTGTGACTTCTGAAGCACTCACATTTTCTTCTAGTTTAGTTCTCATAGTTATATATTGCTACTAGAAAAACATAACTTTAACCATATGGCCATTTGTTAGCAATGTAATATCTCTGGCTTTTGGTATGCTGTCTTGATTTGTCATAGGTCCTTCCAAGGAGTAAGTGTCTTGTAGTTTCATGGCTGCAGTCATCATATATAATAATCTTTGAGCTGAAGAATATAATATCTGACACTCTTTCCATTTCTTTTCCCTCTAGTTGTCAGATAGTGATGGAACTGGTTGCCAAGATCTTAGTTTTTTTTTAATTTCTTTTTTTTTTCCTGGAGGCAATGGTGTTGATTTGCTCAGGGTCACAAAGCTCTAAAGTTTCTAAGGTCAAATTTGAACCTTCTTACTCCAGGGCCTGTAGTCTATCCACCATGCCAACTAGCTGAAACTTTTAGCTTTTTTTAAATGTTAAACTTCAAACCAGTTTTTACACTATCCTTTTTTAACCCTCATCAAGAGGCTTCTTAATTTCTTCCCTTTCTGCCATCAGAGTGGTAACATGGCTGATATTTCTCCTGGTAACCTTATTTTTGACTTTTGGTTCATCCAGCCTGGCATTTCACATGTTGTACTCTGCATATAAATTAAATAAATAAGGTGATGATAGCCATTTTGTCATACTCCTTTTCCGATCTTAAGCCAATCAGTTGTTCAATATTTGGTTCTAATTGTTGCTTCTTGACCTGCATCCAGGTTTCTCAGGAAACAAGTAAGATGATCTGGTACTCCCATCTCTTTGAGGACTTGCCATACTTTGTTGTGATCTGCACAATCAAACACTTTAGTGTAGTTAATGAAGCAGAAGTAAATGTTTTTCCTGGAACTCCCTTGCTTTCTCCATAATTCAGCCACTATTAGCAATTTGGTCTTTAGTTTCTCTGCCTCTTTGATAATTTTTTTTTTTTTAGGTTTTTGCAAGGCAAATGGGGTTAAGTGGCTTGCCCAAGGCCACAGTATCTGAGGTCAGATTTGAACTCAAGTACTCCTGACTCCAGGGCTGGTGCTCTATCCACTGTGCCACCTAGCCACCCCATAGCCTCTTTGAAAACCAGCCTGCTCTTCTGGTAATTCTCAGTTCACATATCGTTGAAGCCTAGTTTGTAGAATCTTAAACATAACTTTGCTGGTATGTGAAAAGAGCACAATTGTTTGGTAATTTGAACTTTAGGTTTGGGACATAAACTAATCATTTCCAATCCAGAAGTAAAAAACAAAAAAGAAAGATATTATTATTTTGAATAATAATTTCTCTCTATTCCATTGCCTCAACAAGGCATTGAGGTTATCCTGAGAATTTGAAGATGCTGAATACAATCCCAGTTATAGACTGTCTACTACTCAAAGACAACTTACCAAAGTACTTCAAGATCAGTAGATTGGATAATAGATGATTAATTATTTAGCCATGAGAACTTATGAAATAAACAAATAAGAAAAGCAAACTGTTCCTCAGTCTGGTATGCTTCCACTTGGAGCATTTGTGTCCAAGGATCAGTAAAGCATATAGAAGATACAAAGAATCACATTTTAAAAATCTAGAAGCTTGAAATTAATTGCTGGTACTCTAAGTGCAAGATCATTTTCATTGAATTGACATAGTACTAGAGCATATCAAATTTGATATTTTTTTCTATAAATTAAATGAGAAAACAAAAGGAAGTTGAAACTAAATGAAGGGAAGGAAAACAATCTGCAGTTATACAAAAAAAACCTTAGTAAACAGAGTGCATGTAATGTACCTTTGATTCAGCTAAGTCACTGCTAGAACCAGGCACAAAAGAGATCAAAATGTGCAAAAATATTTTTAGCAGTTCTTTGTGTAGTGTCAAAAAACAACAATAACAAAAACTGGAAACTAAGAGGATGTCCAATAATGGAGAAATGGTTGCATGAGTTGTGGTACATGATATGATGGAGTATTTTTGTGCTCTAAGAAATGAGGTAAAAAATTAAAAAATGAAGCAATAGTTGATTTCAGAAAGAAATGAAAAGATTTACATGAATGGAAGTCAATTAAAGTAAGCTGAGCCAGAAGAATAATTTATACCACAAAGTTGATATTATTATTATTATTATGTTTTTGCAAGGCAGTGGGATTAAGTGACTTGCCCAAGGTCACACAGCTAGGTAGTAATTAAGTGTCTGAGGTCAGATTTAAACTCAGGTCCTCCTGACTTCAGGGCTGGTGCTCTATCTACTGTGCTACCTAGCTGCCCCATTGATATTATTTTTTAAAATGGAACAGTTTTTGTTCTGAAAGAAATCACTAGTGATTGGACTTCAGAAAAACCTGTAAAGACTTGCATAAACTGATGCTAAGTGAAGTGAGCAGAATCAGAACATTATACATACTAACAGCAATATTGTATGATGATCAAAGCTGACTCTTCTCAGCAGTACAATGATCAAAGACAGTTCTAAAGGACTTGTGATGGCAAATACTATCCACATCCAGAGTAAGAACTATGGAGTCTGAATGCAGACCAAAACATACTATTCTCAATTTAAAAAATTTGCTTTATTTTTTCCTCTCATGATTTTTTCCATTTTTGTTCTGATTCTTTCACAATATCATCAATAAGGAAATATATTTAATATAATTATACATGTATAATCTAAGGGAGGGGGAGGGAAAGGAGGTAGCATGAAAATGTGGAACTCAAAACCTTACAAAAAATGAATGCTGAAAACTATCTTTGTATGTAGTTGGAAAAACAAAAAAATTGTTTAAAAACTCAATTAAAAAGTTTTTTTAAAAAGAGAGAAAAAATGGAACAATTTGAGGATTCTAAAAACCAATGAAGAATGAAATGAGCAAAACCAAGAGAACAATTTCTGTCATGATAAGTTTGAAAACTTTAAAAACTAGGATCAGTGCATTGATTACCCATGATTTTAGTGATGAAACATGCTATCCATCTCTTATCAGAAAGTCGATGGATTTAGGATGTGGAATGAGTCGTGTATATTTTTTGTATATGGCCATTGGTGAATTTTGTTTTGCTTGACTGTGTATATTTGTTACAAGAAATGTGCTTTTGTTCTTGGTTTTTTCCACCAGGATAATAGGAAATAGGAAGAAAGCAGCTAGATGATGCATTGGAACTGACAACGTGAATTTAAATTTGACTTTAAACTCTTACTAGTTGTGTGGCCCTGAGCAAGTTACTTAGTCTTTGTTTCTAAACAGAATTCCAGGGATGCTGTGATAATTTAATGAAATAATAATTGTAAGCTGTTTAGTATAGTGCATAGCATACACAGTGAGCACTATGTAAATGTTAGCTGTTTCATTATTATCAATTTTAAAAATTAGAGAGGTCAAGGAGATACTACAGATGTGAAATATTGCATGAATTTGATATTATTTAACTGTTTAACTTTGTTACAAGAAACCTCTCATAAAGTGAGAGTATTCTGTAATATGAAAACTATAAAATACATGTAAAATTTTTAAATTAAATGACAACTTAGATTTCCCTTGAAATGGCAAATAAAAATGCTCTTATCATGTTCCCAAAGGCATTTCATGGAAAAGGTCTTCTGACCTTTGCAATGTTTATGATGAGTCCAAGTAAAGAGACCATTCTGAGGATATCTATCACTTATACACTAATATTTGTTACAGAGGACGAAGACATAGAGAAATTTTATAAAGAAGTGGCAATAGGCACAGGAGATGAAGGTGAAAAATTTTTGGAAAAAATGATTTTGCATTGAGTTAAAAGAAGTAAAAGACTTTATTTAGACTATATAAAAATCTCATTTATATGTCACGAATTCTCTGGACATGGTAAGCACTAAACATCACATGCAAAAAAAAAAGAAAAAGAGAAAGAGAAAGAAGAAAAAAATGATCATATTTTAACAGATAGGAAATGATTGGTTACTAATATGTCTAATTCACCTGTCTGTTAATAGGGAGGCTATTAACTAGTTAGGGTAAAAGTCAAAATCAATACCATAGTAAAGAAAAAATATATAAGAATGTACTGTAGACAATTATAGTAGTTCTAACTAGACCTTTTGAAACAAGCTATTTAAAAAATGGGAAATGGATAAAGTACAAGACATTGATTCTGATTATCACTATTTTCTCTAGAAGTTTAAATGAGATATAAAATGATTAAAAACATACTCCATAATCAGGAGTACAAAATAGTCTGGAAATTGCCTTGATCCACAAACATTTGATTCTCTTGATCTGTGCTCCTAAATTTCCTTATGGTCTCCAGAAACTCATTATCTTGAAAGGTCACATCAATTCTGAATCTCACATTTCCTCCCTCTGGGCTCCTCCCTTCCTGACTGGAGACAGTGGAGGGTGGACAAAGATGAGAGCTCCTCCCAGATTCTCTAGTTAAGGAAGGGACCCATCCTACCTTTTTCCACCCAGACTTCATCATATCCCTGCATCTGGTTCTTCCACCCCTCCTTCAACTTCTTTTTATTTATTGTTCTCCCAACAGAATGTGAACTCCTTAAAAGGCAGGATTATGTTTTGCCTTTTTTTGGTTTCCCTGGTATTTAGCACAGTGACTGGCATATTAATGAACTGTAGCTTAATAATGTTTATTGCTAGTCAAGACTAATTGATTCTTGCAAAGTAGAGAGATACAGCTACTAAATGCAACACCAGCTTGATAGATAAACATTTCTAAAGTAGGGTCAGGATGGAAGATTATAAGCAGCCAATGCTTCACAGAGCAGCAAAGTATGCTGGAGAGGAAACTGAATCTTTTGAATGCTTGGCCTAACACCTGACTAAGCCAGATCATCCCGAAAGCATTTCTAGATGAACCTGTAAGGAAAATAGACAAAAAAATGAAACAAATCTGTGAAGGTTTCTAAAATGATATATTTTCTTTATCAATGTCAACAGAGCTTTACAATGACTGTTTGTACTAAATATTTCAGTATCTCTTATGCTATGTAGAAAAGTAGAAATGGAACTTTAAAGTTGGAAAGTGTAGTTGGCCCATAACAAGTATACACAGAATCAATCTATTATGAAGGTAGCACTATTTTCAAAGCATTGGGTGTGCACTCTCAAGATATCTGAAAGAGGATAAGATACTAAAAGATGATATGATCTTCCAGATGTTACTGCTTGTAGATGATATGGCATTAATTGCAGCAATCCCCCCCTCCATTAATATGGAATTGTCTCAGTGAGATTCATGACTATTCAAAAGAGATAGGTGGTGCTAGCTCCTTTCTGAGTGGAATGTTTCATTTGCTGTTGGATAAAAATCACTATATTAGATATGAAAGTGCTTTGTTAATTTTAAGCTCTAAATGAATTTTTGCTATTGTTGTTAATAATTATTATTTAAAAGAACTTATAATTGGAGGCTGTATAAATTATAAAGTGATTGTTGTGTCAAAGTAAAATCAAGAAAAAAGATTAAATAAATAATCTACATAAGAACAACTAAAGAGATGAAAATATCCATTTAGACATACAGTTGGGAGTAAGTGAATCTATCCATGAATATCTCTTGAGCAGTCACTCTGGATAAACAATAAGTATTCTATGAAACCGCTGCTGATTCCCTCATCTGTTGGGACTTTCAAACATTCCTAGAGCAAGCACCATTATTTCCCTAACTTCCTAACTTTTGGTCATATAGGCATCCTTCTCCCAGCCAAATATAAGCTCCTTGAAATCTTTTCATTTTTATCTTGTAGATGCTTAATAAATATTTATTATACATAAATGAATTGTATAGAAATGAACCAAACCCAAAATTGAATAAGAAAGAGACTGGATGAGATTCTGTATGGGGAACTACCTAGCATTTTCAGGAATCCTAAACTGTTTTTTTATGCAAGAACCTACTTTATAACCTTAATTTCTCTTGGTGATGATATATGGCTATAAATCCTAGATAATACTACCATCTCTGAAAAATCAAAACTTCAGATGATACTAGGGCAAGCATCAGTAGATGGCAGCATATGACTTACACTCAAGAAGTGGTGTAGAGGTCAGGTAACATAAGACAAGTGGACTTATGTAAATCATATGGTGAAAATGAGGAACAGCCTAGGGACTATGCTGATTCTATGTAATGTTAAAAAGATAGTCTTTAATGAGTTGGATTTATCCTCTTTGGCAGTAGGTTTCAAAATGTGGTCTAAAAACCCTGTAGGTCCCTAGGACTTATTCAAAGTGAAAATATTTTCATAATATCATTAAGATGTTTCAACTTCTAAGATATTACCCACATAAAAGTTCTTAAGTTCTAAGAACTCTTGGAAGCCTCCAATTATAATTCCTCCCGCTTTGGCTCCCAAATTTTCAACCTGGGAAGCCCAAGATAGGCACCAGTTGATATCCTCAAGAGGAAATTCTTGATATTAGAATTTCTTTATGAAACTCATAAAGGATTAGGCCAGAGTTTAGAGCATGGGTTCATTTTTTTTTGTGAAAGAGTTAGGTTTATCTTGTTTTTCAAATTTACCATGGCTTCAAAAAGATTTTTTCCCCTAACTCAAATCTCTAATACATTAACATCCATTGATATGGGGACAGTAGATGGAGAGGAGGCATCTTCTCAGGAAAGAGGAGAACTTTAGGAGAACTTAGGACAACTGACTGACTGACAGTCCCATAAGGGAGACAAGGAAGGGATAGTATGGGTTACCATGACATTCCAGAAATGACTGAGGCTAAAGACAGTAGAAGAACTACAAAGTGTTCCCAAGAGAAGCAGAGGAGAGGGGCTGCATGCAGAGATTTGGACTTGAAGAAGTCTGGGCAAACCTGAGGTCCCACCAATGGACTCATGGGAAACCACATGGTCCTAAGAGAACAGGGAGTCATGTAACCCTAGAGATGGCAGTGGCTAAAGACAGCAGTAGAACCACATGGAGTTCCTGGGCCAGATCAATCTGGGAGCTGCAGGAACATGAGCCGACAGGAAGGCAGTGACAATGACGAATTGATGGAAGAATTCTGTAACCAAGAAGGAGCTGGAGCCAAGGAGTAGCAAGGGGCAGCCATGATATGGGGAGGGGGGACAACCTCAACTTTACTTTTCCTTAGTACTTACAAATTATGTGTATGGTGTATGTCCAGGGGACAGACTTGATTCCTCAGTAATCCCAAATGCTTCTTTGGGGAGCTAACCCAATCAGGTAGGTTGAAATACTGTATCAAGGAAGGTGGGTCTCATGAAAAAAAAGAGTTGACTGATACTGTAGCAAACCTTAAGTACTTTCTACCCTACTGAAGTGTGTGTGTGTGTGGGGGGGGGGGGGTGGATGGTAGTATCAGAAGTCTGGTGGTGATTGAAGGGGAGGCAGTACTCACTAGAGAGAGGGATCTACTTTTTATGGATTCCAGCTATTTTCCCCCTATGAAAGAGAGGGACAACTTTCAAACCTGGGGTAGTCAAGAAATAATGGCTCAGGGGCAGCTAGGTGATGCAATGGATAATGGATAGAGCACCGGCCCTGGAGTCAGGAGTACCTGAGTTCAAATTCGGCCTCAGACACTTAATAATTACCTAGCTGTGTGGCCTTGGGCAAGCCACTTAACCCCATTGCCTTGTAAAAATCTAAAATAATAATAATAATGGCTCACCACAAGGGTAAAGAAAGTTTTTTATTTGTTTCTAGGCTTGGGGGTGTTAGAATGTTTTGTTTTGTTTTTTATATTGGGCAAAATAAGGTCTGTCTTATATTTCATGTGTTGTTCATTGAATGCTTTCATAGAGACTGAACCCTTTACCTTTTTTGTACAGACCTACCTACCCAGGGAACAAATTCTGATGCTCCCTGGAGAAACTTTGAGTGAGCACTCTAAGCCAAAGAGAATGATTTGTGAGAAGACCCCCTGAACCCAATTTGTATGCCTTGCTCTCTGTCACCTAGCTCTAGCTGGAATTGGGATGGGGATGTGTGTCCCTAAAGCATAGTCTGTTTTCTGGGCAATCTGGGCAGGCTGACCAAGAGACAGGTTTGTTCTGAGAGAGGATCAAGAAAATCTGGCCTGAGATTTGCACCTGAGTAGGATAGCAGTGGCAGTAGCTCTGGAAACCTGACCCCTGACCTTCTCCTTCTGTATTTATAATCCTGGGTGACCTCACACACACACTCTGTCCATCAAGAAAATACTGGCTCTCAAAATAGCTGTGTCACAGTGTCTCCCCTCAATCACCCAGACAGGTCAAGCCCCAATCAACCTTTGCTGAGGAAAAAGCCATGTGGGTTGTGAACTGAATCCTACAGGAGATGGCTCAGCAACTTCAGAAGGACAGAGATACCCTGCTGGGGTTTGGAGACAAAGTATCTCTGCCAGGAAGCTCTGTCAAATTCAGGGGATAAGCAAGGATTATTCTCATACCCTATCCCAAAGAGAATAACTTCTATTAATTAAGTCAGACCCCAAAAAACCGATTCAGCCACTTCTGAGGGCAGGAAAGAATGTTGGGGGGGGGAGTAATCATTATTTTGAAGTAATTGAATGGTTATCCCATGGCAGATCTTATTGGATTGCTGAACTGTTCTGCTTGATCTTAGAGGGTCGGTTTACACCAGAGAAAAGTTGCCTAGGCAAGTTTTGGCTCAATTCAAAGAAATATTAAGTAATAATAAATTTAACTAACAAATATAATAATTATAACATATTATATGATTATGCCTATTATACATTATATAATGAATAATCATATTATAATAAATATTAAATAATAATAATAATAATAATGAGAACTGTGCCAAAATTGAATGGTTTATTTTCCAAAACTTTTACTTCTTCTCATTGAAGAACAATTTCTTCATTCTTCTCTTTGCAAGGAGGCTGAATAGCCAAAGTCAATCTAAGAGTAGAAAGGCATCTTAAAAGTCATGAGTTTGTATTATTCTCATGCATTCAGTTTGAATATGACCAATAATTCCCTCTGAAACACTTTTCAGCATCGTTTGATATGTGTATTTTTGTTTTTATTTTTTTCTACCATTGTGTGGAGCAAGGAAAAATAGGGAAAAGACAAAGTGACAGATAATCCCCAAATCACTTCAATCTGGGTTTGGATAATTAGACAAACATCTTTTTGTGCCAGCTATACTTCTGTTGATGTCACTCTGAAAAGACCAGGGTCACACAGAGAATTGATAACTGACTTTATTATATTGAAGGTGTGTGGATGGAGGGAGGGAAAAGAATCAGAAAGAATGGAGATCAAAAAAGGGAGAAAATGAAGAGAAAAGGGGAGAATGGGGGTGGCTAGGCAACTTAGTGGATAAAGTACCCGGCCCTGGAGTCAGGAGTACCTGGGTTCAAATCCGGTCTCAAACACTTAATAATTACCTAGCTGTGTGGCCTTGGGAAAGTCACTTAACCCCATTTGCCTTGCCAAAAAAAAAGAAAGAAAAGGAAGGGGAGAATGGTGAGAAAACAAAGGGAATAAACAGAAAAGGGAAATAACACAGAACACAGAGAGGAAAAAAATTAAGAAGAAAGGATAGGGGGAGGACAAAAGAAGTTGGTAGAGGGAGGATGAAGGAAAAAAGATGGAGAGAATATAGAGAAAAGGGGAGAATCAGGAGAAAGAAGGGGCCAGAGACTATTGTAGCAATTATATAGTTAGCAGGAAGCATGGTAGTAGATTTGAGATTTTTCCAGGAATAAAACAAGTTGACTGTCTGGGTCATAAACTAGAATTCTTTTTTTGAAATGCAGAACCTGATATTTGGCTATTTCCATTCTTATAGCAGCTCTCCCATTTACTACAGATTTTCACAGATATCCAACACTGGCTCAAGTATTCACAGCTGTCCCTTTCAATAGCTTGAAATATTCTGTAAGCCTTAGTGACCTGAAGTAAATTGAGGACAGCTAGAGTAGTCTGACCCATCTCCCTCATTTATTTTCGGTTTCATTTCCCCCCTATACTTATGAGACTGAAGATAACTTTTGGCAGAGAAATATTTTAAAGCTTCCTAGAAATTGAAGGCAAAAGGAGAAAGGGACAGCAGAGAATGAGATGGATAATGTCACAGAAACAACAAACATGAGGTTGGACAGACTTCGAGAGATAGTGGAGATTAGAAAGACCTGGTGTACTGTGGATCATCAGATTATGAAGAGGTGAATATATCTGAACAACTGAACAACAACAAAAATCACATATGGAAATCTCTTTTTCAGGCTAAGCATGGTCAGTATTTTCAACTGATGCTTACTTGAGAGTAAGCTTTTTAGTTACCCTCCTCTGATTAGGCTGCCTCTGATCACCATAGCTTATGTCATTTGAACCATGACCTCTGAGAGTCTGAAAGACTAAATTCAGTTTTTAAAAAGTGTAATTTTGATATTCTATACTAAAGTTCTTTCTTTAATGATTCTGTATTATCATAGACCTAGTACAATTTTGAGGCAGTTTCCTACTAAATTGTTCTGACTCATGACCCCAATCACAAAAACCTTAGGAATGCCTGTATTTGATTTATTTTTATTTTTGTCTCTCCTATAGGGCCCTCAAGTTCCCATGCAAGCACTCAGTCTACAATCCATATAATGTATTCAATTTAGCCTAACAAAGAAATATAAAATGGGTTTATAGCCCTTTGACCATAAGGAAAATTCTACTTCATCTTCCACAGAGTTCTATACAATTTTTCCAAAAGACAATATTAGATTTTGTGACTCAGTGTTGCTAGAATCTATCACAATCCTGGGAGTCACCCAAGCCACATAATTCAGAGTACCATGAAAAAGGATATGTCCATGCACCTGCAATTTCCCTGTTGTACTAACAAGAGCAAGTTTCTTAGATTTGCTCCTTCTATAATGACTGTAGTGATTCTTCAGTAAATGGATTCTCTGATAGAGCTTTAGCAAAGACAAAGTCCTTGATTTGATTTTCTTCTATAATTCTCTGTCTTCATTAGACAATGAGTCTTCAGTTGTATTCTTTCTAGATCCTTTGTACTGTTTGATTTGTCTATTACTACCCAGCAAAGCCTGCATGTTCTCTCTCTTATCTGAAAGCAACCTCAAGAGTTTCTTGAGGTTTACCTGAACTAGTAGTGCAGAGGGGCTTATCTTATTGCCTTATACAAAAATGGCCTTACTAAAGAATTCCACTTAAAATTAAATATAATCCTCCCACTAATGTCTGACCTCATTTTGTAGAGGATGATGATGATGATGACACCTTTTTCTATATTGCCTTAAGGTTTGCAAATACTCCTCACAAAACTCCTTTGAAAATAATAATAATTTTTATCAAAATAATTTTACATATGAATACAATGAGGTCCAGAGAGAAATCATGAAATCTCAGAGTTGTAAAAGACTTCAATTCAGTGCCACCCAACCCATATGTCTTATGTTACCCCGCAAATTGGCAATCCAGACAGTGGCAGTCAATCCTTCCTTGATTCACCTTTCTTCCCCAATATACCTATCCCATGCATTTTAAATGTTTTATTGTTTCTTCCATATGTTATGTTTTTATAATGTGTACTTGCCCTTCCTTGTATCTCCTGTTTTTTTTCTTTAAAGGATTCCATCAATCCAAATTGGTAGTAAAATCAAAATAAGAGAAAATATATATATATATATATGCATATATATATATATATATATATATATATATGTATGATAATGTTTACCAGTGCAGAATGAAGGACCTCTCCCACTGGGAATGAGATAACTCAATCAAGCAAGACAATCCTGGCTCTTATGCAGGGAAAAATCTAAATTGGTTAGCGAATTCTCTATGTATTCATATCAGTTTCTTAAGACAATTTACTTCTTTCTCATTTTATCTTTTATTCCCCCTTTATGTCTTCAGGTAGCTCTGTAAAACAGTGGAAAGGGATCTGAACTTAAAACTAGGAAGACCTGAGTTCAAATCCTGCCTCTGATACTTATTAGCTGTGTGACCTTGGGCAAGTCATTTAACCTTGTTGAGTCTCAGTTTTCTTAATTATAAAATGGGAGTAATAGCCTATCTCATAGGGTTGCTGTGAGGATCAGATGAGATAAAATATAAAATTCCCAGAAAATCTTAAAATCCCATATGCTCTTATGCACCTGTATTGAGTTCCCTGTAGAATTTTTATTCATAGGATCTTACCCTTTCTTTTACCTTTTGAAATTGATTCTCCAAAAATTTAGGGTTCATGTCAGACTATGTCTGGCTTTCTTCTTCCTAATTACAAATTCTAAGGTGGAGTTAATACTCCCTAGCAAAGTTCCCATTATTGAAACCCAGAACATAATTTTTCCTTATTGATGAGAATTTAGAATTTAATTTCCTAACTCTGGTCCCTTCATCTTTTGAAGAGTTAAAATCATTAGGACAAATCAAGAAACTAGCTGCTCTACTTTAACACAAACAGAGAACTCCAGATATCTAGACTCCAGATATCTTTAGAGCAGAGAGATAGTTGAGTGTAATCTTCATAGCCAGGAATGTCTTACTTCAATTCCTGTCTTTGACATTCATTGGTTTTATATGCCTGGGCAAGTCATTTACCCTTCAGACCTACATCGATGGAAGAAATTCCTTCATTCTCATATTCACTTTTAAAAATAAAATCGCAAGTCTGGTTCCCAATCCTGTCACTAATATATCATGCCTTTATGCCAGATATATGAGCCTTTCTAGAAACCCTCATCTATTTACTCCTTCTAAGTGATCTGTAGTAATTTCCCACAAAAAATAGTTTCTGTTTTTGCCTTCATTGACTTTCAGACAAATGATTTTCATACACTTCCCTCCTCTGATTCTTGGTTTTCTTCACATTAGTATCTCTCTCTGTCTCAGTTTGTAAATTATAGCAAATGTATATCTACATATTTGTATATGTGTGTGTGAATATATTATACTACCCTGCCTTCCCTTTTGCCTATCTTATTTCTTCTGAATAAGGCATACTTTTCCAGAGCCATATTTTAATTACAGGATTCATCCCATTCAGTCTCAAGAAAAGGGAAAGGATCTTGCCTAAGATTATATGGGAATTAAGTAATAAAGTTGGGACTGAGATCCCATTCTCCTGATTCTCAGACCAAGGCTTTTCCTATGTATACTCTCTGATGAAAGCCGACCAGTTCCTGCCTGGACTCACTGTTCCATCAGCTATTTGAGGCAGGAAGGAGCTGCCAGGTAGGATTCTACTCACTTGGCCCTGTTCCTGCTAATTTCTGCAAGGCTCAGGGATTGAATTCCCAAACCTGCTGCCCAGTCCTCTTTAGTCCACTGGTCTGCTCCTCTCATTAATACTTTACAGCTTTCACAACTGCCTTCTGATGGTTCCAGACAAGCCTCTATCTGTCCTCATCTATAACACCTCTCCTTCTATTGTACATAAGTCCAATTCGCATTCAAGATTTGACCTGATACATTAAGGTTTTATTTAGATGTTACTTATGCATGTACCAAGTGAACATGCATATAGGTATGGACACTGAATTAGGAGAATGGTTTATAAAGTAATTTTATCTTTTCCAATCTAGCAACAGAGTGTGGTAGAAGGAATACACAATGTAATGCCATGAAAATAGTAAGCACTTAACAAATATAAAATTGTTTTATCTTGGGCAAATTATTTTTTCTCTCTGAGCCTCAATTTCCTCCTTTGTAAAATGGGAATGCTGAAAATTGTATTACCCGCTTTATAAGATTATGATGGGAAAAGCACTTTGTAAATAATTTTTTGGCTTGTTTGTATGTAAATAATGTTTTGGATTGTAAATAATTTTTTGATAGTTTAGGGATTTCATCAATGTGAGGAGTTCCTTATTCTACACAGATCAACAACTGGGCTGTAAATTATGGCTTCAGAGAGTTCCCTGGGGTCCTTTGAAGTTAAATGACTAGCTCTTTGTCACACAAAGCAGGATGTGAGACACCAAGACTAGGACTCAAGATGCCCAGTCCAAGCAATTCTCCAATTTTTTGGTTTTAGGACTCTTTTAGCCTCTTATGAATTATTGTGTATCCCTTCCTTGCAATTATCTTTTATTTTGGGTTTTTTTTTTTAGCTTTTTGCAAGGCAAATGGGGTTAAGTAGCTTGCCCAAGGCCACACAGCTAGGTAATTATTAAGTGTCTGAGACCGGATTTGAACCCAGGTATTCCTGACTCCAGGGCCGGTGCTTTATCCACTGCGCCACCTAGCTGTCCCTGCAATTATCTTTTATTTATGAGGCTATAGTTATCAAAATTTACTATATTAGAAATTCAAACATCTTAGAACTGTTATGAACATAGTTTTGACCTCAAGGATGCCCTAAAAGAGTCTTAGTACTGCACTTCTGAAATTGCTACAGGACATTATGTTGTCTTTCTTGTAAATGTTAACATATTTATTATAATTATTTATTAGTCCTGGCTCTGAAAGTCACTTCTCATTTTGTACCTTGTGGATTATCCAGGGCTAATTTTTAAAGCCCATGCTATTTTAAAAATATCTTTAATGACTCTGAAATCCTGGGCAGGAAAAAGAAGAATGTGAAACTTAAATGTTATTATTATCTTTTACCCCCAGTTTTAGATGGGGACTTTGGAGAAGAAACAAGGACGTAGGGACAGAACAAGTCAATAAACATTTATTAAGAACTTTGTGCTTAGAGCTGAGGATACAAGGAAAGGATGTCTGTGCTTTTGGAGTACTCACATTCAAATGGGGGGAGACAACACTCAAACAACTATATACTTACAAAATATATTTGTATAAATGGGAGGTTATCTCAGAGGGAGGACCTAGGAGGATGAACTTTGGGGAGAGGAGGGAGCAAAGAGTCACGACTTTAGAAGAGCTCTGGCTCCTTGAAGAAAGTGGGATTTTTAACTGAAGCTTGACAGAAACTAGGGAAGCCAAGAAAGGAAAGGAGAGAAAACATTTCAGGCATGGAGGACAATACAAATGGAGCTAGGAAAAATAGACATCTGGGCCTGGAGTAAGGAAGATCTGAATTCAAAACCAGCCTCAGACTCTTAATAGTTGTGTGATCCTGGGTAAGTCTTTTAATCTCTGCCTGTCTCAGTTTCTTCAACTGTAAAATAGGGACAATAGTTGCTATTCCATTCTCTGTTCCCCATGAAGTCTAGAATTCTTTGCTAAGTGTGAGGAACAGCAAGGAGACCATTGCCCCTGGATTATGGAATGATTTTAGAAGGGAATGAAGTGGAAAACACTTGGAAAAGAAAGAAGGCATCAGATTGTTAAAATCCTCAAAGGTTTTTCCATTTGATCTCAGTGCCTATAGGGAGCACTAGAATTTATTGAGGAATGACATGGTTAGATTAGTGCTTTAGAAAGACCTCTTTGGCAGTTAAGTGAAGGATGGACAGGACAGGGGAGGGGATTTAAGTCAGGGAGACCAACCAGCAGTTTATTGCAGATGGTCTGAAAGAGAACTAGGAAAGGACCATTAGGCTTAACAATGGTATTTGGTGGCTTTGGAGAGAGCAATTTTAGTTGGATGAGGAGGTTAGAAGTTAGACTGAAAAGAGTTAAGAAAACAATGAGAGGAGGGAAAGTGGAGGAGCTTAGCCATGAAAGGAAGAAACAATACAGGTTAGTGATAGGATGAGTTTTTTGAAGGATAGGAGAGATGTATGTAGGCAGCAGGAAAACAGCTTGTAGACAATGAGAGATTGATGTTTAAAGAAAATGGAGATCATGGAGGGGGCAATCTGCTGGAGAAGATGGGCTGGATTGGGTGGGATCAAGAGTATTTGGAGGGGCAGTTAGGTGGTGCAGTGGATAGAACACTGGCCCTGGAGTCAGGAGTACCTGAGTTCAAATCTGTCCTCAGACACTTAAGACCCTCAAGTAGTATGGGAAGAAGGGAACTCAATGGGGGTTGCAGAGGGGCATTTGTACAGAATTTAGAATGACAAAGATGGAAAAAATATGACAGGGTAGGTGTATGCTAGCCTTTAAGGAAAGAGTCCCATTGGCCACAGAAATGGAGTTTTGTTTCCAGAGCCATGGTTTCTAATATTGGTCCAGTGGATTCCTGCCAAAGGATTAATCACATAAGAGCTGGGAAGAAAGTTTAACAGGATACTCCTGAACTGATCAAGAGTTTTCTAAATGGGGAAGAAGGGAAGATATAAGATAACTGTAATATAGTTCAAATAACACAGAAATCAAGAAACTGAGTTCAAATCTGGTTGCTTCTTCTTAGTTGTGTAAATTTAGACAAGTCACTTTCTTTCTCTGGGTCTCAATTTCTTTATCTCTAAAATGAAGATAATAGTAGATATGTTATCTACCTCACAAGTGATATTTCAGGGAAAGTACTCTGTGAGTCTGAGAATACTATAGAAATGTGAATTGTTATTGCTCCAGTGAGTAGAATGTGGTGACAAACTGAACTTGAGATCTTAATAGGAGGAAATAAATAGGAGCTTAAATGATGTTACTTTGGACAAATTTTTTCCTGTGTGTGAAAGCATGCCAGGCTTGGAATCAGGAAGGCCTGGGACTGAATCCTGTGGTTAGTCCAGAAACGTGTTGGCTTCAATGTGACACTAGGAAAATCATTTCCTCTCTCAGAGTTTCTTCATCTAATAAAAGTGCTCACCTCACAGAGTTGTTGTGAGGATCAAATTAGATAATATATGGATAGTACTCTCTGAAAGCCTTATCATGCTACATACAATCTATTAATATTATTAAATATTTTAGGACCCCTTCTATTTCTGACATTCTATTATTTTAAAATTCTGAGACCTAGTACTCTATCCACTAAGCTACCTCACTGCCAGCTCCTCATTGTCTATGAAATAAAGTGTAGACTGACATCCCAAGTCCTCTGTTTTGTCTAGCCAACCTTACCTCATACTGCTCCACTTCATACTATATTTCAGTCAAACTAGCCTACTCTCCTCTCCCGCTTCTCTGTCTTGATTCAAACCAGGCCTTTCCACCTTCATTACCTTTAGATTGTAAGCTCCTCAAGAGCAAGGACTGTCTTTTGCCTCTTTTTGTATCCCTAGTATTTATAGCAGTGCCTGGTAGCAGTAGGTACTTAATAAATGCTTATCAATTGACCAAGGCATCACCATATTGCATCACTCCTTCCTAATTGGTTCCCTGCCCCCAGTCTCTCTCTCTCTCTCTCTCTCACCCACTCTTCAACCTCCTTAAATTGCAGAGGTAAATCATAGTCTGAACAAATCAGTCCCCTGACCCAAAATGTTCAATGTCTCTCCATTGCCTCCAGGATCAAGTACAAACTTCTTTGGCATTTCATTTCCTTCACAATCTGGTTCCAATATAGCTATTTTAGAATCTCCAACATCCTTCAAAACTCAACTCATTTAATCTCTTACATTAGCCTTTTTCAGATTCTCCTACCCTGGCCCTGTTGGTGCCTCCGCCTTCCAAATCACTTTGTGCTTGTTTCCTATTTTATAGGGGACCAGGAAACCAAGGATTTATTGATTGTGTGATCATGAGTAGGTCACACAACCTCTTGGTGCCTTGGGCAACTCCTAGACTATAAATATATAGTGATATAATGGTATATAGTCCCAAACCATATACCATCTATGGGTAAGAGTGTTCACATCAGGAAGATCTCTGTGAAATTGCAGCTCAGTCCCTATCCTGATATATTTTATATTTACTTTTATTTCTATGTGATGTATCCCTTTATATAATGTAAACTCCTTACAGGCAAGGACAGTTTCATTTTTTGTCATTTTATCCCTATTGTCTAGCATAGTAGCTAGAACATAGAGGTTTAATAAATTACATTGATTGATTTAATGAAATCTCTTGTTTTACATTAAATCTTGATTTAATGAATTCCTTGAGGACAGGGACTATCTTTTCTTTCTATCTCCAGTTGTAAGCACCATGGTAGATGCTTAATGACTGTTTATTGATTGACAACTCCAGGACCACTCAACTCAACTGCCACAAATTCTATGAAAGTCTACTCTCATACTCCTAAGCGTGATAGCTTCATTTGTGGATTGCTCATAGCACTCTGCCTTGATCACTCCTTTGCACTTTTCTTAGAGTCATTCATTTAGAACTAGAAGAGACCTTAGAGGGTTTTTCTTTGAGTCCAAATCCCTCATTTTACTCGAGAAAACTAAGGAACAGAGAAATTAAATAACTTACCCTAGGATTACACACTATCCTAAGACACTAATATATGTAGGCAGGATTTGAATTCAGATCTTTCTGACTCCATATCAATGCTTCATTCACTGTATCATTTATTTATTTCACTCCCTTTGTATGACAGTTATTAGTTTATAAGCAATTAGAGAGGAGAGTTTTGTCCTATTCCCAATTAGTACAAGGATGTATTTAATAAATGTTTTTTGAATTGCTGAACTATTCCATTTTACAGATAAGGAAACTGAGGAAACCATAACTTTAGAACTGGATCTTAAGGGTTATTTAATCAAACTTTCTTGTTTCAGTTGTAGAAACTGAAGTGAGAGAGATTAAGTAATTTTGTTCAAGTCCTCACAGGTAAAGAACAGAGCCAAGATTCAACTTAGGTCCTCTGACTCCAAATGGAGTGGGTGCTGAAGGGAAGGCAGATACCTGACACTAGGCACTGTCCCAGCCCCCTCTTCTCCTCCACCTCCCCCCACCTCAGGATCTGGTGTCCACAGCTGAGTAGCTTGTGTGGCTTTTGTTTATTTATAGCTCAGCCTTGTCCCTCTCCTTTACCCCCAAGGGAAGAGGAGGTGATTTGGGAGCAGGGCCACATGGTTGGGGGAGCACTTCTGCAGAGCATCCACCAATTCCATCCTCCCCCACCCGCTGAGAATTACCTTAAGAAAAGGGGTAGGGACATCCCTCAGCATGCTCTTTTCAGGTCTAAAAGTCTAAGAGGGGGTGTTCGGGGGAAGGGTATATGGGAATAGAATAGAGATGTTAGCAGAATTGGGGAGAAGAAAGAAGGAATACTGGAAAAGAGTGAAGTGTGTGTGTGTGTGTGTGTGTGTGTGTGTGAGAGAGAGAGAGAGAGAGAGAGAGAGAGAGAGAGAGAGAGAGATGGGGGGATCTTTGTAATCTTTGTAGGTGGTAGTTGATATTTGAGGAAGGGGTGTGAAGTCATTCTCATGGGTCTTTGGAAAGCCAGGGAAAGATTAGAAGGGTTTCTTGAAGGATAGGGTCCCAAGCACGGCTGGGGGCTTCTAGGGAGGGAGAAGGGGGGTCGTACGGGTAGTGAATTCCGAGGGTATGAGGCAAGGTAGGGCTGGGGGTTCTGGGGGGTCTCTGGGGGAGGGGGGATGAAGGCCCTGGGGAAGTTACGGGATCCCAGGCTTTGGGGTTGAGTTGGAAAGTGGTGTGGGAGCCGAGGAGCTGGTCTCCCGTAGTTAGAGGCCATCGAGAGGAATGCTGGCCCCCATCCCCGGTCTCTTGGGGGAAAGTCTCGGCCCCTCAAGCCCTCACGCGTGCACGCACCTGGCAGCGGCAGATGACGTCGGCATCGGTGGCCAGCAGGTCCACTACCTTGCCTTTCCCCTCGTCCCCCCACTGGGCGCCGAGCACCACGGTCACCCTGGAGCCCACGGACGATGCCTCCTGCTGCAGCCTCCCGCGCTTCACGCCCCCGGGGCCCGTCGGCCGTTCATTGGGGGCCCGGGGCCCGGACATCTTCCCGCTGGCTCCGCTGGCCTTCCCCACTGAGCTCCGCTCGGCGGCTGCCGCCTGGGTCCTGTGCCCGCGCCCGGAGGTCCCAGCGTCCCGACCATTAAATGGAGCCGGGGACTCCGGGAGGGGGTGGTGACGTCATGCCTGTAGCCTCCCAGGCGGGGCGGGAGTGGGGGGAGCCCCTTGGCAGGCCAGGGCGCACTGACTGGCAGGGCAGCGGGGGGCACTGAGAGTGGCCAGCGGGCATGGCGGGTCAGTGCGGAATCCTCTCCCGGACAACCCAGGGAATCGGAAAGGGGGACTCGGCTAGAATTCCGACTTTGCTACGGTGACCTTGGGCAAGTACCCTGCCCTCTCCCGTTCTCATCTGGTCCTCAGGATGTAGAAGGGGTCGGAATAGACTATCCACGAGTGCGCTCCAAGCTAGTGGTGTTCGGCGAATGCTACCTACGCAGAGGGCTGATTTAGCCGGTTACTTTACCGCATGAATGACCTTGAGCAAATCCGTTCTCCGGACCCCTGTGAAAAGCGGGGTGCTCTCCGAGGTTGTTTCCAGTTCTAACATTCCATAATGCTATCAACCTGGGATGTCCCCCTGGTCAAGGAAGGGGCACTTCCGGTGCAGACAAGGCGATCGGGAGGACAGAAGTGCTCTCCTCAGTTAGGCCCAGCTTGGAACTCTGTATCTGCAAAGGGCCGCACTTTATTTCCCGTTGCCCTGGCTTCATTTGAATATTTCTGACTTTTCCTCTGATCTCCACCTCCTTTTACTTGCAACAAAAGACTGGCTCCCCACATAGGCAACCAGGGAGGACCGTCTATTTTATAGGTAGTGCCTTGTGCTAGACCCTGGGGATACAAAGACAAAACCAAAACAGACCTGAGCCCTAACCTCACATAGCTTACCATCCTCTGTGGGGATGGGATGAAAAAGAAATCCCAATTATAGACAACTAAGTACAAAATAGATGCAAAATTTCCAAGTCATTTCAAGAGGGAGAGAGAGAGTGCTAATTACTCCGAAACAGGGATAAAAGAAAACAACCCCAGATCAGGAGACCTGACTCAAATCTGGTCTCAGACACTTAATAATTAACTAGCTATGTGACCTTAACTCCATTGCCTTTCGAAAGAAAGAAAGAAAGAAAGAAAGAGAAAAGAAAAAGAAGGAAAGAGAAAAAGAAAGAAAGAAAGAAAGAAAGAAAGAAAGAAAGAAAGAAAAGAAAAGAAAGAAAATAGCCCTTGCCCTCAGGGAGTTTTTTTACATAACAGAGATATATAACACAAGATTTAACTGGGAGAATCAGGGAAGATCTCACGGCAGAGACAGCACCTGAGTAGAGGACCTCAAAAGAAGGAAAGAGCTTCAGTGGAACAATAGTAGTGAGATGGAAAAGAATTTACAGCTCAGAAATACTCTTTTGCATAGAGTCTAGTTTGACTGGAGTGGTAGTGTACATCAAGGGGGAGTAATTTGAGTGGGCTGGAGTTGCACATCAGTGATTGAGTTTATATTTTATTTTGTAGCCATAAAAGGTTTTTGAATAGAGGAATGATATGAGAGCAGAACATTAGGAAGATGATTCAAATAGCATGTAGATTATTATTTTTAGCAGTTTTTAATTATTCATTCCTAAATTACATGCAAAGAAAGTTTTCAGCATTCATCAATTGCATTTTTGTACTATCCTTCCTTCCCTCATCCCCATGGCAGAGAACAATCTGGTAAAGTTGTACATGTGCTTGTACAATCATTTTTAATATATTTCCATATTAGTCATGTTGTGAAAGAGGAATTATAATTAAGGGGGAAAACCATGAGAGAGAAAAAATATAAAAGAAATTTTAAAAAGTAAACATAGTATAGTAGATACGAATTAGAGTGTATGAAATTGGAGGCTAGGACCCAATTAGAGAGCTGTTACCATATATCAAGTGAGAGACTTTGAAGCAGGGTCTGTACTTGGGTGGTTTAAGTGAGAGAAGAGTTCAGGGGAGCCAGTTATTAAATTTTCAGAATGAAATATATATATATAACCTCAGAAATTGGCAAATGCTACAAATTAGGGCTTGCTTTATTGACAGTCAAGATTTAAGAATTAAACTTAAATATATGTCTTACATATATATATATAAAAATTTTTTCAGAATAAGTTAAACATTACCTGAGAATCAGGAATGTGCAGTATCATATAAACCAAGGAATAATGATGATGGTGATAGCTCACATTGGTATAGCATTTAAATGTTAACAAAGCACTTTACCTTTCAACAGTCTTATGAAAGAAATAATAGAAGTATTATCTCCATTTTTACAAATAACTTCAGGGCTGGTGCCCTGGTATCACTTAACTTGGTAGTTATTTTTATGGACATGATAATTGAAACCCAGGAAACTGGTGAGATCCACAAGGGAGAAAGTACAAAGACAGAAGGGGAGAGGACCCAAATAGGAGCCTTTGGTGGACACTCAAGATTTATAGATTGGAGATCAATGATGAGGCAGCAAAGGAAGCTGAAGAGAAGCTATTAAGGAGAAGAACCAAGAGAGAACAACATCATGGAAACCAATGGAAGAGAAAATATGCAATGTGAGAAGGTAATCAAGAGTATTCAAAGCTACAGAGGACTCAATGGATCAGATTCAATTAAATAATGACTAAGCACTTAATATGTGCCATGCCTTATTTGAAATACTAAAGATTGAACATGCATACAAGCACAGACTCTGCCTTCAAGAAACTTTAATATCTAATGGTGATAATATGACATCTGCAAATATATACAATTAAAAAGTAGAAAGGGCAAAGGAGAGATCCAAACAAAGAACTCTAAGAAAATTGGATGAGAGAGAGACCCTTCAACCAGGAGGATCAGGAAAACTGACCTGAAGCATTTGAGGGTTGAAATGGGCCTTGGAAGGAGAGAAGGATTTCAACAGACAGAGAGATATGCAAAGAGCTTGTTCCAGCTATGGGGGAAAGGTCTTTAGGAAAGCACCGGGATAGGATGTTGAGGGAAGAGTGAATAGTTCTCTCTAGTTAGAACATGGAGTTGAGTAGAGTGAAATGTCTGTAAAGGTTGGCTGGAACCAAATGGTAGAGGGCTTTGAATGCCAGGATAAGGACTCTATTTTGAATTCTAAAACTAATGCAATTGCTAGAAATCTCTCCATTTTGCATCTGTCAGATCCCCTGAAACTTTCTTTTTTTTTTAGGTTTTTTCCAAGGCAAACCGGGTTAAGTGACTTGCCCAAGGCCACACAGCTAGGTAATGATTAAGTGTCTGAGACTGGATTTGAACCCAGGTACTCCTGACTCCAGGGCCGGTGCTTTATCCACTATGCCACCTAGCCGCCCCAGATCCCCTGAAACTTTCACTTGCTGTCCCTGGTCCTACTTTCTGGGACCAAGCAGCATAAAACTCAACCTGCTCTTCTACAGGACAGTACTATAAATACTTGAAAAGAGATCACAACCTGTCTTCCCCTTTCTCTCTTTCCTGTCTCCAACCCCAACTTCAAGTATTCATTTACCCTAAGGAACACCTCCAGTTTTTTCAATTAATTCTATATTATAATAATAATAAAGTAAAAATAACAGCTAGTCTTTATATAGCACTCTAATGTTTGCAGAGTACTTTTATAAATAATTTGATTCTCACAACAATCCTGTAAAGTTGGTATGGTTAGTCCCAGTTTACTAAAGTGGAGAGGTTGAGATTTACCTACAGTCAGTAGGGCCTGAGGCAGGATTTGAAATCAGGTCTTCCTAAGTCCAAGTCCAGATCTCTAACCACTATGACAACTAGCTTCTGCATCCTCATCAGCCCAGGTGACTTTCTCTGAATTCTTTGGCTTGATGTTGTCCTTTCTAAAAGGGAAGAAGGCTATAGGGGCAGCTAGGTGGTACAGAGGATAGAGCCCTGGCCCTGGAATCAGGAGGACCTGAGCTCAAATCTGACCTCAGACAATTACTAATTGTGTGACCCTGGACAAGTAACTTAACCCTAATTGCCCTAAAAAAAAGTGACCCTACAACCAAACCCTATAACAGTACTTCAGATGGGTGACCAGGGCCATGGCTAGAACTAGACTCAATGATGAAATGGTGCCAGGAGCCAATGAGGGCCATAGGACCTCACAACTAATTCCCAACCCGAGCCCCAACTAAAGCCATTAACTTCATCACAAACATTCCCTTAGTCACAAGAGGGACTGCCTGTTTGCATTTTCATTAAGCTGAGAAGATTAAAATTTATCCTGTATAATTTTCTTATTGATACTATTTATAAGTAATTGATTTTGTCCTATAACTACTGAAGTTATAACCATTTATCTCTGAACTTGGTTCAGAGATTTAACTGACCTGTAATGAACTGAAAAAACTAGATATTGGCTTGATATTTTTGTATTTAATTCTGTAATTTCTATTCTGTATTTTTATATATGTTATTCCACACTGTAACTGATGCTATTTTGTAACCATATTCTTTATTTCATATAACAAGTCTAATTCTTCTTTTTTGTCTCTAATAATATTAACTCAGAAGTTCAAAAGCTCAATTTTCCTCTTTGAGGCTGAATGTGTATAATCTATAGCTATCCCATAAACACTGCTAATTAAAGAGAATTTATCATGGGAAATGTTATCTCAAATGCACCTGAAAAAAATGCCTGCCAAGAGAAGTTTGTTGCTTCATGTAGGTTCAGTCTCTGAGAAGCTGAATGATATCTATGTGCCATCCCAGGAAACATATTAAGTTGACCTTGTCCCATTCTATGCCCCCAGGTCATTTTATCTTATGCCCAGGTGGCTCCAAGACTGGTACTCCTGTCCCACATCTCTGACCTCAAGATGCAGCTGGATGCCATAAATTCATGAAAGCATTCCTTAGAGATAGTGATTCCCCACATGTGCATGTGCCCTCTCCTTAATATAACCAATGATAATTTCCTAAATCTGGGATGTTACGAATCCTATAAAACCAATGATATGATTTTTTTGGCTCTTTTTTGTTTTATGCTTTTAAAAGTGTAATACAAGGGCAAACCGAGTTAAGTGACTTGCCCAAGGCCACACAGCTAGGTGGCACAGTGGATAGAGCACTGGCCCTGGAGTCAGGAGTACCTGAGTTCAAATCCAGCCTCAGACACTTAATAATTACCTGTGTGGCCTTGGGCAAGCCACTTAACCCCATTGCCTTGCAAAAACTAAAAAAAAGAAACAAACAAAAAGTGTAATACACTTCCAATTTGTTTGGTTGTTGTTTTTTTTTGGCTACTCGAAGGACCAAGAGATCTGCTTTATTAGTGGGTACTGCCCCCATTCATAAAACATAACTATGCTCAGAGAAAACCTCCCTTGATTTACCCTTTTCTTAAATTTCATTGAAACAAGGCATTCCCCATGTCTAGAAAGTACTTTATATATATATATATATATATATATATATATATATATATATATATATATATATATATATATCTTTCAGATTCTGGGATCCAGTCAGGTACTACATCCTCTATGAGGCCTTCTTTTGACCCTGACCATACTCCTATGCTTCCATAAGAATACTCTTTCTCCCTTTACATCATATAACCCTAGAGTCCCTTGACTTCCCACCTTGTGTGTGTGTGTGTGTGTGTGTGTGTGTGTGCGTGTATACATATAATATAAAGTATATAATATAAACTTTGGAGAATATAAACTCAAGATTCTCTCTCTCTCTCTTGCAAGCACACATGCTCAATGATAATTTCTAAGAAGATGACACAGAAAAGTATATATTCAATTCCAGTCCCTCTCCTGAACTCCAGATTCCCATCACCAGCTGCCCATTGGACATTTCAGACATCTAAAGTAGATCAGAGCTCATTTATCATCCTTACTCCAAAAACTACCTTTCTACTGAACTTCTCTATTTCTGTAGAGGACACCACCATACTATCTGCAGTTCTTCACTCTCCTTAGTTCAATGTTTGCAATCTGTTGCCAAATCTTGCTCTTTCTATCCCCACAACATCTCCTTTTTTGCTACTATAGAGTCATCACCTTAGATCCTCATCATCTTTCATACATCCTATTGCAAGTCAGGCTCTCCCCACTCCACTCTTTCCTTCATACAGTACCAGAGGGCTTTCCCTTAAGCATAGATCTATGTCACTCTTCTTTTCTTTTTTTTTAGGTTTTTTGAAAGGCAAATGGGGTTAAGTGGCTTGCCCAAGGCCCCACAGCTAGGTAATTATTAAGTGTCTGAGCCTGGATTTGAACCCAGGTACTCCTGACTCCAGGGCTGGTGCTTTATCCACTGCACCACCTAGCTGCCCCTAATAAGTATTCACAACAGCCACACATTCAAAGGCTAGTCTTCCTTTTTTTTGGGGGGGGGGGGGTTGCAAGGCAAATGGGATTAAGTGGCTTGCCCAAGGCCACACAGCTAGGTAATTATTAAGTGTCTGAGACCGGATTTGAACCCAGGTACTCCTGACTTCAAGGCTGGTGCTTTATCCACTATGCCACCTAGCCACCCCCTGTCACTCTTCTTTTCAATAAATTCCAGTGATTCCCTATTACATCTTGGATCAAATATAAACTCTCTTGTTAGGCCTTCACAAACTAGCCTCAGTCTATCTTTCTAGCCTCATTACATTTTATTTTACTTCCCACACTCATCAGTCTCTGTGTTCTTCACCCAAATCAACCCATCTCTGGCCATCTCCTGTGCTTAAAATGTATTCCCTTTTCAACTCTACTTTTAGAGAAGTCCTCACTTCAAGCATCATTTCCTCTAGGTGCCTTCCCCACCATACTACCTTGCATTTAACTATGTTCTATTTATTTGTATATTTTTCTGTTTGCATATATATATATATATATATATATGTATGTGTGTGTGTGTGTGTGTGTGTGTGTGTGTGTGTGTGTGTGTGTATGTGTGTGTATATGCATGTATGCATCTCCTCTGATAAGATATATGTTCCTTGAAGACAAGGACTCCCTTGAAGACAAGGATTCTTTCTCCATTACCTAGGACAGAGCTTGGCAGGTTGATTGAATTAGAGCTCTGGGGTGGCCAGGGTACCATGGTAGACATGGGCTATTGGGATCAGGGGAAGCACAGGACATTTGAGAGGACACAGAGCATTAAGGGAACCATATATTGTCAGGGCAACTCAAATCGTTGTGGGGATACTACACTAGAATATGACATTATGGGTAGATCTGGGACATTAGGTACACTTGGGCAAGGAATAGAAGGCATATAGACTTTATGGTAGGGATAACAAGGCATGTAGTGTTAGAGAAGGCATGAAGAGATACCTAGAGTATTGTAGTAGCATCACCTCTCATTTAGACTACCACAGCAGCCTCTTCAGTCTCCCTGGCTCAAATCTCTCCTCTCTTCTTCTGATCATAAACCTCTGTTAGCTCCCTTTTTACCTTATATCAAATACAGACTCCTCTGCTTGGCTTGTAAAACCTTTCTCAATCTGGCTTGGATCTATGTTTCCAAGATTCTCATGCATCAATTCATGTATACACCCCTTCAAACACCTCTGGTTGTTCCTCACACATGACATTTCATAAACATTCTTTGTATCTTTTGTACTGTTTCCCAACTTGTTTCAGATCTGTCTCCAAGAATCCCTAGTTTCCTTTAAAATTCAGCTCAAATACTAGCATTTCCTCATTGGTGCTTCTCTATCTTATTTAGCCACTTAACCCCATTTGCCTTGTATGGGGTAACTAGGTGGCTCAGTAGTTAGAGCTGCCTCATTCAAACATCCAGGAGGCCTTTAACAAGTACTTTTTCATTGACTAAGATGGGGATGGGGTGGAGGTGGGACTGTTAGAAAGAGAAAAAGTATTAAGAGAAAAAACAGTGCTACTGGATCTCACAAAATTGGACATGGAGGAGTGGTGGTGGTGGTGGTATATAGGACATTAGGGGTTTTTCTTCATTTTTGAAGAAATCCATGACATCAGGGAGGTGATGCCATGACAAGTACATGAATTAGATTTGAATGAGGGGGTGCTGCATCACCAGTCTCACTTTCCCCTCCAGAAATATGAATCTGGACAGTAGGAAATGGCATTGGATATTAGGCAATAAGGGTTAAGTGACTTGCCCAAGATCACACAACTAGTAAGTGTTTGAGGTCAGATTTTAATTCAGGTCCTCTTGACTTCAGGGACAGTGCTCTAGTAAATAGGACATTTGGGTGTCAGGGTATGGGAATTTGAATCCAGGTTGAGACACTTGATACTCACTAGCTGTTTGAACTTGGGCAAGTCCCTTAACCCTAACTGCCTCGCATCCAGGGCCATCTCCAGGTATCCTGATTCATATATGGTCATTGGATCCATATGGCTTTAGACGAGAAAGTGAAGCTGGTAACTGAGCATAGCATCCCCTCACTCAAATCCTGTGCTTGTCATGGCATCACTTCCTGGTAGTCATAGTCTGAGAGAAAAGGACAAACATCATCAGTATATAGGACATTATGGTAGATATCAGGAACATCTGGGGAGCAGTGGATAGAGTGCAGGGCCTAGAGTTAGGAAGGCTCATCTTTCTGAAATCAAATATGATCTCAAACACTTACTAGTTGTGTGACCTTGGGCAAGTTACTTAACCCTTTTTGCTTTGGTTTTCTCATCTGTGAAATGAGTTGGAGAAGGAAACAGCAAAAAAGCACAGTATCTTTGAGTTGGACATGACTGAAAATAGCTGAACAATAATAACAAAAATGGTATATATCAGGCATTGGGGGAGGCACAGTCCATTGGTAACAGACAGAGGGCAATGGGATGGTACATGGTGTTAGGATCACAGAATTTTATGGAAGAAGTTGGATATTATCATACAGGAGATCAGGGTGCAATGTGTCACAAGGCAGTAAAAAAAGACAGAATTAGGAGAAGTCACAGTTTGTTAGAGGAGACAAAGGCATTGGGGAGCACAGTAAGAAAACAAATGGTATTAAAGAAGGTACAGGATGTTTATAGAAGTGCAAAACAGAAGGGAGGCATTAGGAATTTTGGCAAGAACATGATGTTACGGGGGCACCAGGTGTGAATCAGAGGGCAATAATTGGGGCTTAGGATCTTTTTGGGGGGACTAGGGCAGTTCACAGGGTGTCTGGGAAGTCACAGAACATTAGGGAAGACAAGGAGTACACACACAAACACCACTGACTTTTTGTGAAATCAAGTTAGGTATACATAGAGAATCATCTGAAGCACAGCCAAATTAGAGAAGGTACGGGATATTAGGGGAGACATTTATAGACAAACAGGGTTTTCTTGGGGTAGCACAAGGCATTTTGAAAAGTAAATGACATCAGGAATATAAGGAGATTTTGAGTGGTAGATTTCAAAGAGATAGATGACATCAGGGAGATCATGAATTGTTAGAGTAGATGAGACTAGAGCACTGGCCCAGAAGTCAGGAGGACCTGAGTTCAAATCTGATCTCTGACACAATGCCTATTCAGCTGTGTGACCTTGGGCAATTCACTTAACTCCATTGCCTTGCAAAAACCAAACCAAACTAAACTAAATAAAAGAATATTAGCAGAGGGGGCGCTAGGTGGCATAGTGGATAAAGCACCAGCCCTGGAGTCAGGAGTACCTGGGTTCAAATCTGGTCTCAGACACTTAATATTTACCTAGCTGTGTGGCCTTGGGCAAGCCACTTAACCCTGTTTGCCTTGCAAAAACCTTAAAAAAAAAGAATATTAGCAGAGGCACTGGGTATGAAGGGGAACAAAGTGTGAGGGATGCAGTTGTCATTAAAGAAAATGTAAGGTATTTGTCAGGACTGAGCATTAGGTGATGTACAAGATGTTATGGAAACAAGGCATTACAGGAGGAATACACAAAGCATGAGAGGAGATAGGAGAAATTATGAGGGACAAAGGACATGTAGCAGAAACAGGTCATTAGAGAAGGTGCAGGGCATTATGGGCAGCTTGGATTACTAGAGGAGCACAAGACATCATGCAAGGTTCAGAGTATTAGTGGGGAAAAAAAACCCCATCATAGACTTAGAACTAAAGTCATCTAGTTTACCCCCTTTATTCTGCAGCTAAAGAAACTAAGATGGGCAGCAGTTAGTGACTTGCCCAATGTAGGAATCAGATGGCAGATTGAATTCACTTCTTTATTTCCAGTGCTCTTTCCTCAGTGCCACCCAAAGAGCACCAGGAAAGGTCTGGAGCAGTAGGAGAGGCATAGGGCACTCATGGAGACACAGGACTTTTGGGGAGACAGTGTAGTAGAAGAAACCATTGGATGTTAGAGAAGACAGAGAGTGTGAGGGGAAGCTAAGGGCTTTCCAGTAGAATGTTAAACTCCTCAAGGGCAGAGGCTCATATTTTTGATCTATGATTCCCAGCATCTAGAACAATTTTTTTGCATACAGTAGGTATTTAACTACTATTTGGGGAGGTCTAAGGAGTTTGGGGAAGCACAAGATAATAGGGAAATAGGAAAAGCAAAAGAATCGAGGACCATAATTCCATTTACTTCTCTAAATATTTTTTAAGGTTTTTTTTACTTCTCTAAATATTTATTAAGCATTTATTATGTACAAAGGATTGTGCTAAATATTGGTGATATAAAGGCAAAATATAAAGGAAATCCCTGCCTTCAGGACACAACATCTGTACAGATAAATAATTTGAACAAAAGAATACTGTCATCTGAAGGAAGGATGGCATTCACAAAAGGTTTTCTAGAGAAAGTGGGAGCTAAGCTGAATTGGATGGAATTCTCAGAAGTAAAGGTGAAGGTGGGGAGGAGTACATTACAGGCAAAAAAAAAGTGTGAAAAGTCTGGAAGTGGAAAAAAATGCTTAATACTGGGGACACAGGTCAATTTAATTGGAATCAGTACATGATGGGGAAAATGCCAAACAAGCCAGAAAAAAATTAAGTAGGAGCTTGATTGGGAGGTAGAGCATTGCCTGAGAAATTCTTATTTAGTTAACATGGGAGGGACATGGCCTCATATATGCCCTAGGAAGATAATTTTGGCATAAGAAAGATGGATTGGGGAGGGGGGAAGGTTGTAAGCTAGAAAGCCAATTATGATAGATCAGGTGATGAAGGTCTGATATGAGGTGGGCCTTTTAAGGGAAAAGATCTGGATGGACATGGGGACACAGGCCGTTGTCACAAATGGTGCAGGGCATTATGATCAGCTTGGATTACTAGAGGAGCACAAGACACCATCCAAGGTTCAGAGTATTAGTGGGAAAAAAACCCCATCATAGATTTGTAACTGAAGTCATCTTGTTTACCCCCTTTATTCTGCAACTAAAGAAAAGATGGGCAGCAGTTAGTGACTAGTGCAATGTAGGATCACATGGCAAATTGTCTCCCCAAAAGTCCTGTGTCTCCATGAGTGCCCTATACCTCTCTTACTGCTCCAGACCTTTCCTGGTGCTCTTCGGGTGGCATTGAGGAAAGAGCACTGGAAGTAAAGAGGTGAATTCAATCTGCTATCTGATTCCTACATGGTGTTCCTGGAGGCATTGGGTAGTGGGGCACAGACTGTGGAAGGGACAGATTACAAGAATTGAGGGTGACATGATAGAGCTGGTACAGACCATCAACAAAGTCACAAAGAAGACTTTATGGAAGTCAAGGATGACTCTGAGGTGGCAAACCACAATCAATAGAAATCAGGAAAATTGTATCAGGTGGGAATGTGCTAAATTTGCCTTGGGGTACCTCTGAGATGTTGGCAAAGCTGGACCAGAGTTCTAAACTAGGCAACAAGTTTGGGCTAGACATATAGATTTGGGAGTTACCTGCAAAGAGATAATAGTACTTGTAAGAGCATGTGAGCTCACCAGAGCAAAGAGTTTAAAGGAACAAAAGATAACATAGGCAGAAAGAACCCACTGCAATGACTTTTGCAGGAATGACTCTTTTTTTTTTTTTTAGGCTTTTTTGCAAGGCAATGGGGTTAAGTGTCTTGCCCAAGGCCACACACTTAGGTTGTCTGAAGCCGAATTTGAACTCAGGTACTCCTGACTCCAGGGCTGGTGCTCTATCCACTGCCCCACCTTAGCCACCCCTATGACTCCCATTTTACAGATAAAATTATGAGGGCATAAAGATGAACTGACTTGTCCAAGGTCATATAGATAATGAGTATCAGAGGCAGGCTTTGAACCCCAGTGAGTCCTGATTCTGGGTCTCACACTCTTCCCACTAAACTGCACATTATGAAAGACAGAAGCTGAGTCGGGTGAGGGGTATGGTGTCAAGGTGTTGTGGGCATCATAGAACATTAGTGGAGGCACAAGGTATTTGAGGAGACAGGGTGTTGGGATGAAACACAGAAATTAGAAGTGACATGGCAAATTAAGGGCATCAAGGAGATACAGCGTATTTTAGGAGGCACAGTGTCCGAGGGAAGTAATAGCATTTTGAAAAGGAAGTCCTAAGGGGAACTTAGATTGTGGGAGGCATTGGAAAGTCTGCCTTGGAAAGCAGAGAGGGTTATGGGGACCAGGAGGCATTCGAGGAAGCAGTTAATAAAAGGTCCAAGTCACATGTTAGGAAAGAACAATGTGTTCTAGGAGGTACAAAGCATTTGTGGAGACATGAGACTCTCAAAGAACATAAGTATTGGTGGAAACACAGGCAGTTGTCACAAATGGTGTTCCTGGAGGCATTGGGTAATGGGGTACAGACTATGGAAGGAACAGATTACAAGAACTGAGGGTGACATGATAGAGCTTGCACAGACCATCAGCAAAGTCACAAAGAAGACTTTATTTAAACACAAAAGGTTAGAGCTAAAAAGAGTTATGGGGTACACAGGTTGTTACAGGCAACATATGCAGAATTCACGACAAAGGGCATAGGCATAAATAAAGCCTGTAGCTCAAACCTAGGACCAAAAGGATTTGGGGTTGGGTCATAAGGTCCAACCCTCTGCTTCAGGAAGACTCAGGGGTATCCACAGCATGGCCTCAAATAACAGCCGGTCTGAGCCAATGAGAGGGAAAGAACTTTTCTAAAAATGGCCAGGCAGGATCCAACAGCTGGGGGTCAGACCTGTCACATGCAGGTCTAGAATTAGAATTGCCCTCTTCTATCCAGTAGGCCTATGGCCTGAGCAGGAGTTAAGATGATATTGGGGATATATGGACCTGTTTCTATAGGAAGCCGTAAGCCCAGCAGAAAGATGGATATTAATAAAATTCTTCACTTCCCCAATACCATTGACAACGTGTGACCTTGGGCAAGCATCTTAACTTCTGTGGGCCTCAGTTTCCTTATCTATAAAATAGCAGATCTGAGACTAGAAGATCCCTTTCAGCTCTATGCAAAGCTTCAGATAGCACATAGCCCTCTCAGGAAGCAGAGAGTAATAGAAAGAGCCCTAATCTTGAGAGTCAAGGACCTAGGTCAGGATACTATTTCTGTAACTTTAGGCAGATTACTTCTGCTCTCTGGAGTTTGCTCATCTGTAGAATGAAGCTAATATTCCCACTCCATCCCTCAGATGGTTGTAGTAAAGAAAGCACTTTGTAATCTACAATAGAAAAAGGAACTCCATTCTCTCACCTGCTACCTTTGGTTATTTTGCATCTCTTTTTAAATGATTCTGACTTGAATTTACCATTTTTGATTTACAATAGGTCTCTAGGCACAAGTTTCTTTATCCCTTTATTTCTTGGATCCTATTTAGTTCTTACACTTTTAAGTTTATGAAGACCCAAGTCTCTCTTCTCAGGAAGCAGAGATCTTCCCGAAAGAGTTCAAAGAGGGTTTAAAGACTAGATCTTGGAGTTGATTGATAAAGAAAAATCCTATCACTAAAGTTATAGGGAGGGAGGTGTAAGTAAAAGGGATAGGAGTTGATGCTGTAATTCATAGGACTTCTCCCTCTGTGAACTGAACTCCTTTCACTAATGCAGGATCATTCCCCAATATTCAGAGGAAAGGAAATCTTCCTATTACTACCACTAAGCCCTCCAAATAGTGATCTTCAGATATCCTTAAAGTAGTGGGTATGCAAGGGACTTAGGTTTTTGGCTTTGTGGAAAAAAAGGTTTGGGGATTTTTTAAGCCATCAGTGTCCACAGTCAAGGCCATGAGAAGACACCCCCCCACCTCCACCACTTGTAGGTATCCCCTGCACCATGGAGGATGGTGTACTTCAGTATTTGGGTAAAGGATGTATCCAGATGGATGGGCTCACTTTGCCTTAATGAGATTTGACACTTACTCCAAAGGAATATGTAAAAATTTTATTTCTTAGAATAATTTTGGAAGATTGTGTGGCCAGCCTAGAGGGGGTCATAGATGGAGAACACTAAACATCAAGTTCACATTCAGACTTCGTTCTGTCTACCAGCCTTTCTCAATCATACTAATCCACTTTTATGCTGGATGTTGACTCTTCATCAAGAAGTCCCACAAACTAAGGTTGCTATAGACAGTTCTTTTTTGAGTTGAAAAATGAAATTTGTTGCTTAGTCTCTCAGCTGTGCTAATGGGGAGAGGTGAAAATTTTAGTTCTAGGTTGGATGAAACTCAAAAAACCTAGAATCTAGGAGGTTGCCCTCTGCTCTCCTTCACCTTATCGTTCCTGACTCCCTACCCCACTCCACCGTCTTTTAATAATAAAGTTAAAGAGGACATTGCCTGCCAGTATTGCTCTGATCCAAGAAAGCAAGTGGATAATGGAGGAAAATCAACTCCCCATCAAAATTCACCTCTCATTTAGAATAGTCCTCAATAGGATACTCTTGGAGCCTCAATTTCCTCATCTGCCAAATGGGAATAATACTTGCACTATCCCCCCCAAGGCTGTTGTGGGAAGTGCTATGTAAATCTTAATGTACTATAAACATGAAAGTTGGGTTATTTTAATTCTAAAGGAATGAATATTTACAAAGCAATACATGCCAGAGAGTAAAAGCTAAGATAGGAAGGTCAGAGGCATTTTGTGAAACTGAAAAATCTTTTAATTGCCCCATTGCCACAGAAACTCATTGGAAGCTCATCACCAGCAAATATCAACATCTCCTTGCCTCTCCTGTCTCCCCATCCCACTGTCTTTTAATAATAAAATTAAAGAGAACATTAATACTAAACCTTTACCCCAGGGGTACTTATAAAAAAGAACTAATGGAAGGGAGTGAGGACACTGTACTTTGGTTTGGGGTTTGGGGTGTGGGTAGGCTTGCTAGTTTACTTAAGTGGTAGGTCTGGGATTGGGTTCCACCATCCAAACAAGATGGTGGCTAGAGCACTTATCTCTAGTTGCTATCTAAACTGGAAAGAAGCTGCCTGGTGTTGTCCTGTGGACAAGGCAAGCTCTATCCACTGTCTTCTGTTTCTGGGGTGTCACTGTTTAGCAAGCTCAGCAGACATCACCCTGGGTTTGAGTGTAAGGCACAGAGCTCTAGAGTTTCTATCCCTAGCCTTAAACTTGCAAGGAATAGGAATGTCTGTCCCTGAAACTCTCCATGTGCCCTCCCACCCCCCTCCCTTGTGGTATGTGTCCTCAGTCCCAGGATTCCACTGCAGCAGAGAGCATGCATGAAGTCAGCCTCTTTCTCCAGTATTCCTCATTTGGTTATGGCCTTGGGCCTGATACCTGTAGGGAAAGAAGAATAAATAGTTTGGTTAAGAGTGACTTGTCTCTCCTTTCCATCTTCATCATGCTGCTGAACCATCAGTTTCCTAGTAGGAGAGGCAGCACAGACTGCAGTGGGGAAAGACCCCCTTGTTAGTGGAAACTTTGAGCCAACAAGACGGGGACACAAGGATGCTGCACTTCTGACTCTGCTTCAGCCTGAATAAATGGTTTCACAATTTTCCAGCAAAAATCAGAGTACAATTTCATTCAACTTTAGATTGTTTTACTTCCCATTCTTAGATTGATGGAAAGGATCTTAGAAACACCCTCCACGTCCTCATATTTGAGGAGAATGAGGTTCAGGAAAGGAAAGAGACTTTCCCAAGAAGACATAGTATCAGAGCAGAAATTCAAACCCAGATATTTAGTTGACATCATGGAATAGACCACTGGGTTTGGATTTGAGAGGACCTAGATTCAAAACAAAGACTTGCTACTTACTGCTTCTGGGACCCTAAACAAATCATAATCCCTTGGAACCTCAGTTTCCTCTTGGTGAATCCATTCAATAAAGCTTTGCAGTGATAGGCTAGGACAGAAAGAACTAGCATGAGGAAGAACCTGGAGTTGCAATCACCTCAGTGCAGAAGAGGAACAATCAGCAAGAGAGACCAGTGGTTATTGTAACATAAAAATGTTGGTATTTTAAGATAACCAGCAATCTTTTCCTCATCTGGGGGATCAGAGAGAGTAGAAGATAAGGAATGAGGGAAACATGAGGAAGAAGAGTTTGATTGGCCACCTACAGCACATGTTTGCCACCAGCAGAAAAACCTGCTGCCTCCCAGGGGAAGAAGCACTACGTTAGTGGAGAATCGTCGACACAGGACTGGGGAGAGCACCGTCCCACCATCGCCACCCAGGTTAGTCGACAAGAAGCAGTATATCTGACCATTTACCTACCTCACTGAACCACACAAGGCCATTTTGTTTTATGATCTCCAGAATCAAAGTCAACCTCTGCTTTTGAATAAAAGACACATGAAATACCTTGTCACATAGAGCCAAAAAACTCCCCAAAATAAAGCAAAAAAAAGGTACTTGTAGTACTGTTTGAGATGGCAAACTCCTTAAGGACAGGAAAACAAAGGAGAACAAATGGAACTCTACACCAGTGATGTCAAACTCAAATAGAAATGGGGCCACTAATTCATATGCATAATGGCCACATATTAACTAAATTTTAATTTATTTTGCTATTTTATCACATATTTATCAATTATATTTAAATTGAACTAGGGCAATGCTTGGAAATATTATGGGCATCTCTGCCCATAATTCAATAAACTCTTAACAAGTGACTACTAAATGCAGAGGCTAGTCCTTAGTTCAGTGAACAATTTGAGTCTTTTTTCTAAGCTAGGTCTGGAGAGCAATAAGAGCTGAAAAGTATATAAGGTGGCAAGTGAGTACTGGATATTTACTGAAATTTGAAAAGCACCTTATCTGTTATTTGAGCTTTGTAATAGTCCTATGAGTGAAGCAGTGAGTAAACTACATTGTCATTCTCATTTTACAGATGAAGAAACTGAGACTGAGAGAGGTTTTAATGACATGTCCTAGAATCAAGTAAGTGACTAAGGTGGGTTAGAGCTCAAGGGTTTCTTGGCCACAAGAGCATCCCCCCTTCTATCCACTTTATGTCACTGCCACACTGTATGTGTGTGTGTGTGTATTTATGATCCTTTCCATTCACACTGAAATATGAGAGAGTTCTATTAGCCATGAATCCCTATCTAAGAGACAAGGGGAAAGGCAACGAAGATCACAATTAGTATCTGAAATGGTGTTGACCTTCATGTATGAAAATGACATGAAATGAAGTTGGCATCTACATGGTGTTTTAAAAACTTAAAGCAAAACTTATCCCATTTGAGCCTCACAACCACCCTGGGAAGTAGGTGTTGTGATTAGCCCCATTTTGCAGATGAGGAAACTGAGGTTGAGAAAGGTCACATGGCTTGCTTAGGGTCATACTGCTAGTAAGTGTCTGAGCTAGGATCTAACTGCAGGTCTTCCAAACTCCTAGTCTAGCATGGTACTACCTAGCTGATGGTAGGTGGAGGGTCTTTACTGAGCCTGATCTTTCTTGTGACCAAAGATGTATTTCTGAGCGGCTGGCTGAGATCTGGGTTCATTCTGCAGGTAGAGTCAGAGCTTAACTGTCTTCTAGCTGAGAACTGAGTTCTGGTTGGTATCACCAGATACCTTAGGAAGACCAGATGCCATATGACCATACAATCAACTTCTCTGACTTAGTGGAAAGGGCCTGGAAATGGACAAAAGAAGTTACCTTCATGGCTCCTAGAATGCCTCTTCTTCCTCCGCTTCCCAGATCCCTTCTTGGTCCGTTCCTGGGATCGAGGAAGGGTTCCAGAGCCTGAGGAGTCAGTAATAGCTCCTTCAGAGAAAGATCTGTCCAAAGATGTGTCTAGGACTGAGTCTGGTGCTGTATCTTCTTCTTCCTCCTCCACCTCTGGAGGAGTTGGATCTGCATCCTCTGATCTCTGATAGCCACTCTCAGGTCCCTTGGCTGTTCTGCCAGCCTGGTGTTCTGCAGTTTGATCCTCTGCTCTGGTGGCATCAACCTCACTGCCTATGTCCATGCCTGAAGGGAAAGAGCCACTGGAAAACTTGATGGGCTTCAGAGTCTTGGAGTCATCAAGAAGCACTATTTGAGGGTCACTGGAAAAGCTTGGAGTAGAAGCTTTGTTATCCTCTGGGCCTGGATTGTCATGACCACTGACTTCAGAGTTTCCTTTGGAGATTCCACCAATAGACCCAGGACCATCTGGGTAGTCCTGGTTGCAGGTCTCTCCAACAGCAGCAGCAGCAAGGTCAAAGCCCTGTTCAGACTTGGAGCTCTTGCCAGCATCCTTTATGGCTGCTAAGAATAAACATAAGAATGTCAGGAAAGGTATAACCATTCTAGAAATGGGGATGGTGCTGAATCACTCTTTCACTTGGTTTTATTCTAGGGAGAAAGCTCAATATGGCCATGTCCACAGTACCCTATGAGATTATTATTTGTATATCAATCATCCTTCACTCATGTAATTGCTGAATGTCTCTTCCCTCTTTTATCTCAGCTCCCCACCCCAAGGTCTAACTTGAATGCCACTTTCTCTAGGAAACCTGCCCTGGCTACATTTCACCTCCACTGAGCTCTCCTTTCAGGGATCTCCTATTAACCATACAGTCTTGAAGTACCCTCATTTTATATGAGTTGAGTTTCCAACTAATCTTAGAGTCTCCCCAATCAGGAATTGTTTTGTCTTTGGATAGTAAGACAAAAAAGCCACTCAGAGCATTTGATGAAAGAGTGGGCTACAAGGAGGGATCCAAGTTCTCAACTCAGGGAACCCACTTCACTTAATTTACATTGAGTGTGTGATCAATGGCAAAAGAAATCCTCGGGGAAGCATATTCAACTTCATCTATATCTACATCAGGAGAGCTAGATGACCATGAATGAACCTTCAAGGTCACCTAGTTGAATCCCCCCATTTTACAACTGAGAAAACAGAGGCCTAGAAATACTTGAGGATTTGCCTGAGGTCAGATAGGTAAGCTAGAGGCAGAGTTAGTTAAATCCTAATTTTCCTGTTCCAGAACTCTCTCCACTGTGTCACATGAACCAAAGCTAACTCTTGAGTTTGTGGGTAATACACAATGTTGTCTGCTACTGAACTGTTCAGTCTGATTAGATTGGTGCTTACCCTTGAAGAGTACTTCCAGTTAATCTATTATTGACATCTTCAGAACGGGGAGGAGGTGGGTTTATTTTTTAAATATTTTATTCAGAACTTAAGAAATAAAACAAGCATTTCCATAACATATTGGAATAGAAATAAAAAAAGATGATTGCACATTAAATGGCAAATCTATCATGTATAACTTGTTATTCTGTTTGTTGTTGTTGTTTTGTCCTTTGTTCTTGAAGAAGATCATGACACCATGGAAATGAGGGTATGTGGATTTGAGTGAGGGGTAGGTGTAGTGCTAAGTCTCCAGTCTCACTTTCTCCTCCAGTCATCTGGGTCGAGGGGCCAGATATGGGTCAGGATGACAAGAGATGGCCCTAGATGTGAGGCCATCAGGGTTAAATGACTTGCCCAAGGTCACACAGCTAGTAAGTGGCTCTAGAGCTGGTGCTCTATCTACTTTGCCATCTAGCTGCCCCTAAATTATCATAGAACCTTCTTCCCCCCATGCCCCCCCACTCACCTCAGGGATGGCTACCATTAGATGTAAATATGTAAAATCATTCTATACAAATTCTTATTTATTACTTCTTTCTCTGGGTGCCCTTGAAATTAATATGAATAGGGCCTTAATAATGACAATGATAAAAAATAGTACAAGAAATTTATGTAGCACTTTAAAGTTTACAAAGTGCTTTACATGTTTTTTCATTTGGTTCACTATCATGATCCTTGTGATAATATTTATCATAATTTATAATTATTATGATAAAAATTTGCTGTTATCTTTGTTTATACAGTTGAGGAAACTGAGGCAGATAACAGTTAAGTGACTTGCTCAGGGTTACACAACTGGTTAGTATCTGATTTGTATCCAGGTCTTTCTAACTCCACTTTCTCCACTTTGGCATCTAGCTGTCCATATTAGTGATGTAGAAAAACAGAACAGAGCCAGAGCTTGGCAAGCCTCTGAGGTTTTAGTGAGGGGCTATCAATACAAGAAAATGAATCCAAGGTCAAGGCTAAATTGGCATATATACCAGCCTGGAGTTGTCAGCTGGTCATTAATTATATCACCTGGGGGTAATTATGGACAAAATTTCAGAGATTTCATGAGCAGACTGCTGACACCTGTGAGCTTGGCAGCTCTGCAGAGACAGAATGTGGATGAGACCATTCTCCTGGTGCTATAAAAGGGAGGTAACTTGGACCGGGTCAATGGCCTAGATTTGGGACGGGTTCTATTCCCATTGTGCTTTTCTGAGTGAACTGTCTGATTCTTTGAAGGTTCAGAACCCTGGGGAGGGTGAAACCTGTCTGGGCATCCCTATCAGAGAGCTAGGAAACTTTGGAGCCCCAATATGGCTTGTCTGTGGAGCTGGATTTGGAGGGCTGCCTATGAAGATACCCTGACCTCAGGGACAGCTTTAGAATACTTGCTAAGTTGCAACTAAGATGCTTTCCATTCTCCTGGTAAAGTTAGTTAGAATAACAGGGAATAAGAAATCTGGTGGTGGTTTGGCTTCCTTTCCTCTATGCTCCTCTCCCATACCTTCCTCCTAATGAAAGGGTAACTTCAGGACTCAAAGAGGAATTCCTCATTAGAACAAAAGGTTAAACAGAAAAAATGGCAGGGCACAGGGAGCAAAAATTCAAGCTAGGAACCAACCAACCAACCCAGTCTTCTTGAGCCCTGCTCTGTGTACAGTCTGAGGGAATAAAGAGAGGTTCTGGATCAGATCCAACTCCTACTCTCCTACTTTTGGGGAGTTTACAAAATTGAGGAGATTTAAGCTTTTTCCTCAGGGATTTCCCAACCTGGACACACACACACACACACACACACACACATATAATCAGAGAGTCTCCAAATCTTAACAATACAAATTGTAGGATCTAGAATTATATAGGGCTGTGAACTAGAAAGGAAGTTGGAAACCATTTCCTTCAAGTTTCTCATTTTATAGAAAGAGAAACTGAGGCAAAGAGAGGCAAAATGTTGTTCAAGATCACACAATGAATTGGGGACAAAAGCCAGGATTAGAATCCAGGTCTGGTTTAGTATGAGAAGGGAAGGCTTCACGGAGGAGGGAGATTTGAGTCCTGAAAGATGGGCAGGTTGACAAGGGGTTTGCCTTCAAGAGAGCAAAGGAGCCGTATCTTACCAGCCTCTTTTTCCTTGCAGGTTTCAGCAGGGGCCACTTTTAGACCATTCTCTGAGTCTCCTTTGCCTTTGGCAGTCTTCCTCAGCTGGAAACCTTTCCTGATATCAGCCAGGAGGGCGTCGATGACACACACTTCCTCTTGTTTCACGATTCCCTTACGAACTATAGAAATCCCAGATATCCCCCAGTCACCCTAAAGATAGAGCCTGCCCAGTCTTGAGGTCTCTGAGACCAAAAGAGTAGCAGATACAACTTCTCCCCCAAATCTGAAGGGGAGGAAGGAATATGACCTCTGCCCTCCAGGAACTCCCAAGGGGAGGAAGAGAATCTAAAAAGGATGTAAGGCAAAGAATTGGAAATTAAGTGAATGCCCTTCAGTTGGGGAATGACTTAACAAACTGTGGTGTGTGTGTGTATATATATATATATATATATATATATATATATATATATATATATATATATATATATAATATATATATATATGTATATGTCATGAACACTATAGTTCTATTAGAAACCAGGAGGGATGGGAATTCAGGGAAGCCTGGAGGGATTTGCATGAACTGATGCCAAATGAGATGAGCAGAACCAGAAAAACATTGTACACCCTAACAGCAACATGGGGGTGATGATCAACCTTGATGGACTTGCTCATTCCATCAGTGCAACAATCAGGGACAATTTTGGTATATTTGCAATGGAGAATACCAACTGTATCCAAAGAAAGAATTGTGAAATTTGAACAAAGACCAAAGACTATTACTTTCAATTTAGGGAAAAACCCTGTTATCTTATTATGTAATTTTGCTATCGCTTGTACTTTATTTTTCTTCCTTAAGGATATGATTTCTCTCTCATCACATTCAACTTAAATCAATGTATACCATGGAAACAATATAAAGACTAACAGACTGCCTTCTGTTGGAGGTGGGGGGAGGGAAGCAAGACTAGGGGCAAAATTGTAAAACTCAAAATAAATAAAATCTTTCTTTAAAAAAATAAAAATGAGGGGTGGCTAGGTGGTGCACTAGCCTTGGAGTCAGGAGTACCTGAGTTCAAATCCGGCTTCAGACACTTAATAATAACCTAGCTGTGTGGCCTTGGGCAAGCCACTTAACCCTGTTTGCCTTGCAAAAACCTAAAAAGTAAAATGATGTAAGGTTATTTAGGAAAAAAATAAATAATTTTCAGTGAGTAAGGTTGGGCAAGAATGAGGGGTTGCTGGAATCACTGGCAGAATTAACTGGGGAGGGGGGGGCTTTGATAAGATGAGCTTTGTAGAGAGTGGTTTGGGAAATCTTAAGTCTTGGTCTTGGCTGAGAAAACTTGGGTTTGGGCTTTTAGAATAGTAGAAGGAGAGGATTCTTCCCCACCCTTTAGCCTAAGCTGCTTACTTGGCCCAGATTCCCCATGGCCCTGGTTTCCATGCTTACCAATCTTTCCATCTTCCCCCCGGGGCCTTTTGGCTTCTTCAGCTTCTAGCTGCTTCTTCCTTTTCTCTGCTTTTACCGCCTGTTCTTTCCAGTCCTTGTTCTCCTAATAACAAAGAGAGAGAAGGAGAAAAGGACTTCTGTCAGTGATGAATCTCCATGGGCCTGGCCTGGGGCTTTGGGTTTTGTCACAGATGCCTATTTATAGCTTATTAGAATGTCAGAGGTCTTAAGAAACTATCTGGTTAGCACTCTCATTTTCAGAAGACAAAAATGAGACCAAGAGAGAGAAAACCACTTGTCTAGGGTCAAACAAGCAAGTTAGTGAGTCTAGAACATGGATATTCTGATTCCCAGTGCTGCTCTTCTCTCAATCACTGCTATGTTTCTATTTAGTTGTTTTTGTGTCCCATATAAATATAGCTGTGTACTCCTCTTAGATGATGAGCTCTCTGAGGGCAAAAACCATTTATGTGTCAATATAGCACAGAGAAACAATAAGCGTCTGATAAATGCTTACTGGCCAAAATGGAATGGGATCTCATTTGCACAGATTTATTTGTCAGATGGTGATCTCTTTAAAGGCAGGGCAGAGACCACAATGTTTATGGCCTTCTGACTGTCTAAGATAGGCAGGGAACCTGTCTCCATAAGTCTGTCTGACTCAGTGGGCTCCCTGACCGTAAGGGCTGTCTATGGAGGGCTCTCTGTCTGAGAGGTGCAGACACCATGTCTGCAGAGCTCTTTCCAGTGGAGCCCAGCCTGGCACCTCAGTCTTTATCTAAGGTGTCCTAATGATGCTGGTATCAATGCCTCAACTTCCTGGGTCTAGAAAAGAGCCTGTGAGGAAGCAGAGTGATCTACCTGATGCTGAGGCAATCCTTTGGGTAGATACAACTTGTCAGATTAAGTAAAGAAGCCACTATGATCACACAGGCCATTGATCTCATTATCACAAGTAGCCCAGGAATCCAGAGCTCCCCTGATAACAGCTTTGGAGTAGAATGGAAAAGATTTTATTGGTGTAGGCAGTTCCAAGTGTGGAGTTGTCCTCTACCGATCCAGAGTGGGATTCATCTGAAAGTTACAGACTTGGAGGGTTGGTTGTTCATAGGAACTGAGAGATAAGGCAGCATATAAATCTAGATCTTTCAGACTCTGGGGTCAGCCTTCTATCTTCTATGTTACAGTGCCTCTCAAAAAATATAAGATCCCATTTCTATAATAAATGGTCAACTATTCAAATTTCCATTGTGCTTTATAGCTTATGAAATATTTTCTTCACAGCCTTCTGAGGCAGAAGGTTTTAGAGAACAGCCTCAGAGAGGGGAAATAATGTGCCCTAGATAACTTGGCCAGTGAGGGAGCATCAGAGCCAGGATAACACCCCAAATCCCTTTAGACTATGCAAGTGGGGAGTTCTAGACTAATTCTGCCAATTTGGGCAAATTTGTCCCTTTGTGTGCCTCCTTAGCAGCAAATACGGGGCTCAGAATCGTTGCTTTCCTTCCCCAACAGGGGATACTGTGAAGCTGAAATGATATAAAAGCTAAGAAAGGGTTCAAGGAAGTTATGAGTAGCCTGTAGATGTCAGGGATCATGAATGTGGTGTATCTCACTTATTTGGTTTTGTATGTTCAGCATTTAGTGCCCAATACAATATTGTCATTGTTCAAATGTGTATGACTCTTCAGGACCCCATTTGGGGTTTTATTGTCAAAGATAGTGGAGTGGTTTGCCATTTCCTTCTCCAGCTCATTTTACAGATGAGGAAAATGAGGCAAGCAGAGTGAAATGACTTGCTCAGGATCACACAGTAAGTATCTGAGGTCAGATTTGAATGGTCTTCTTATAATTTCACTCATATCTGAGTTTGTGACCCCCAAAACAAAAGGGTTTTCTTGTCAAAGATACTAGAGTTTGCCACTTCCTTCTTTAGCATATTCTACAGATAGGGAAACTGAGGCAAACAGCATTAAGTAACTTGCTCAGGGTCCATAACTAGGTCAGATTTGACTCAGAAGAGGAGTCTTCCTGATTTCAGGTCTGACACTTTATCCACTGTGCTACTTAGAGCAGTCAATGCTTAACCTATCTATTCTAATCATCTTTCTAATCTAATCATAATCTGTGATATCTGTCTATCTATCTATCTATCTACCTATCTATCTATCTACCTACCTACCTAACTAAATTTATTTGAATAGAGGGTCTCAAAAGTACCCAGTAAATGTTTTTGGTACCAGCAAGTACCAAATGGATATCTGTGCAATTTGAATTTGTAATTGTAGCATGAAATAAAAGTTTTCCCTTGTTCATTGATTACTCACCTTCAGGGCTCTGATGAAAAGTTCTCGAAATGTCTTCATGGTGTTAAAAGTGTCCTCCAGAGAGAGCTTGTGGGCATCCTCACAGAGGTAGTCAGCCAGCTCCTCCTTCTTCCTCTCAATGACCTTAAATTCTTCCTCTAATTCTCTGGAAGCTGAGATGCTATCCTGGGGAAGAGTAATTCATTCCCAATTCAGCTTTGTCTGAGGACCACCCCCCTTCAACAGTCCACACATGAATTGTATTAATTCTGCCAGGAGATCTGCTCCATCTAGTTTGGGGACTGTTTTCAGTTCTAGAGAGGTTTTACCCTGGATCAAAACTGGCCTTTCTGCAATTTATGATTACATTTGTATGCTAGAGCTAGCCTATACCAGCTTGAGAGAGGTGATTATTAAATTTCTAATGTGAGCATTTACATCTTGGGAAATCGGTGCTACAAATCAGGTTGATTTATTATTTTGTTGATTGTCTAAAGACTTAATAAAGTGACTGATAAAATGCTAATAAAGCACATTAAACTTAAGAGTGTGTTTTCTGTGCACTTATTTTTCCCTTTGGAGAGTCAGTTGTTTTAAACATTTACCTATATATCACTGGTAGAATCTTTGGGTCAGACAAGATTTCAGAAGGCATCTAAAATTCTCTCCTACCCTCTCCTAAGTGAACTTTCTTGATGACATCCCCAACAACTCAGCTTAAACAACTTCTTATTTCTTGATGTCATTGTCTCAGATGCTTACTCTGCTTCTGGATAGCTCTGAATGTAAAGGAAATCTTGCCTCACAGGATCTCTGCAACTTTTATCTAGTGCTTGGTTCTTCCCAGACACAGGGTCCTTAGATAAGTATATAGAAGGAGTTGTTCCTAAAAATGCATCATACGTTCAAAAGAACCCTCCCCTTGGATAGCAGCTGATGGTAAAACCCATACCCTACTTGCTAAAGACACAGAACAAGGTCTGAAGAGGCCTCAGGTCACTGCTAGGAACAACTCACTCATGGTTCAGTTCTTCTTCACTTCTAACCCCTGTAGTTTGACTTTTGGGATCTTTGGTTCTGTCACTTGCCCAGATCTGTTTATTTTGTTTTTTTGTGCCTCCCCCTCCCCCCCCCCCCATTGGACCTAGGAGTTCAGGAAAGACTTATTGAAGAGCCCTCAGGGCACCAGACTTTCCCTTTCCTTTTTACATTACTGTCTTTTTATCTTTCTCTCTTTCAGGTTATCTGTCTTCCCAGCTCCTTCCCTCAGTTTCCATCCATGTCTGGTGCTCTCCAAAAGCTGTTCTCCCAATCCAACACATCCTGACCTATGCCTCCTTTGGACTGTGCCCATCACTCATGAGTCTACATCAACCTCCCAAATTCAACTGCTGGTCACTTGCCTGGAGGGGCTTTGCATACTGCTCCTGAACCTCAGGAATCCCTGAAGATACCTTCCGCTCCATTTCTAGCAATTGCTTCAGGTTGGTGCTGGCTTCTGAGTGGATGACATCAATATTGATCCTGAGAGGCAGTGAAGGGGGGTGGGATGGAAGAAGGACCTCAGTGTGAGAATACAAGTCAGAGACAATATGCTTTAACGCTGGGAAGGCCTATTTCCCATCTCCTAATATCTGGCTTATCCTCTCCCCTTCCCCCATCTTAAGATAAAGAAACTGAGGGTCAGAGAGTTGTAAAATGTAATAGCTAGAGATCATTAACCAACACTACAATCTCTCCCTGACAATTTTACAGATGGGGAAAATGGGTCTATTTTGAGAATCAAAGGAATAATGTGCAAAGGAAAGTGGAAAGTGACAGAATGTCAGATGGAAATGAACTTAGTCTAACCCACTCAATTTTAGAGAAGAGAAAACTAAGGACTTAACTAAGGACTATTAAAGTCACAGTCAGTCATTAGAAGCATTAGGATTAGGACCTGCTACAAATAGCTTTCAAATGACTACATGCTCTTATATTCAATGGGGAGAGGCTAGAGGCATTCCCAGTAAGATCAGGGGTGAAACAAGGATGCCCATTATCACCACTACTATTCGATATCGTATTAGGAGTGTTAGCTTCAGCAATTAGAGAAGGAAAAAGAAACTGAAGGAATTAGAATTGGGAAGGAAGAGACAAAATTCTCACTCTTTGCAGATGACGTGATGGTATACCTAGAGAATCCCAAGAAATCATCCAAAAAACTACTGGGAACAATTAGCAATTTTAGCAAAGTTGCAGGATATAAAATAAACCCTCATAAATCCTCAACTTTTCTATATATGACTAGAAAGATACAGCAGAAAGAGCTAGAAAGAGAAATCCCATTCAAAGTAACCTCAGACAATATAAAATACCTGGGAGTCTATTTGCCAAGGCAGACTCAGAAACTTTCTGAAAACAATTATAAAACATTTCTCACACAAATTAAATCAGATTTAAATAACTGGGCAAATATCAACTGCTCATGGATAGGTAGAGCTAAGATAATAAAAATGACAATTCTACCCAAACTAAACTACCTGTTTAGTGCCCTACCAATCAAAATTCCAAAAAATTACTTTAATGAATTAGAAAAAGTTGTAAGCAAATTCATATGAGAAATAAAAAAATCAAGAATTTCCAGGAATTTAATGAAAAAAAGTGCAAAAGAAGGGGGCTTAGCCCTACCTGATCTAAAATTATATTATAAAGCATCAGTCATCAAAACTATCTGGTACTGGCTAAGAAATAGAGTGGTGGATCAGTGGAATAGACTAGGTGCAATAGTAGGAAATGATTATAGTAATCTGCTGTTTGATAAACCCAAAGAATCTGGGGCAGCTAGGTGGTGCAGTGGATAAAGCACCGGCCCCAGAGTCAGGAGTACCTGGGTTCAAATCCGGTCTCAGACACTTAATAATTACCTAGCTGTGTGGCCTTGGGCAAGCCACTTAACCCCATTTGCCTAGCAAAAACCTAAAAAACAAAAACAAAAACAAAACCCTAAAGAGTCCAGCTATTGGGATAAAAATTCTCTCTTTGATAAAACCTGCTGGGAAAATTGGAAGTTAGTATGGAAGAAACTTAGATTAGACCAACACCTCACACCCTATACCAAGATAAGATCCAAATGGATAGAGGATACAGACATAAAAAAACAATACTATAAGCAAATTAGAAGATCAAGGACTAGTTTACCTGTTACGTCTATGGAAAGAGGAGCAGTTTATGACTAAGGAAGAGATGGAGAACATCACTAAAAACAAACTAGATGATTTCGATTACATTAAAAAAAGCTTTTGCACAGATAAAACCACTGTAACCAAGATCAAAAGAAATGTAGTAAACTGGGAAACAATCTTCACAACTAATGTTTCTGACAAAGGACTCATTTCTAAAATATACAGAGAACTGAGTCATATTTTTTTAAAAAAGCCATTCCCCAATTGACAAATGATCAAAGGATATGCAAAGGCAATTTATAGATGAGGAGATCAAAGCAATCCATAGACATAGGAAAAACTGCTCTACATCATTACTTATTAGAGAAATGCAAATTAAAGCTTCTCTGAGGTACCATCTCACACCTCTAAGACTGACCAATATGACCAGAAAGGATAATGATCAATGTTGGAAGGGTTGTGGGAAATCTAGGACACTATTACATTTCTGATGGAGCTGTGAACTCTTCCAACCTTTTTTGGAGAGAAATTTGGAACTATACCCAAAGGGCAATAAAAATGTGCATACCTTTGATCCAGCAATACCACTACTGGGTCTATACCCTGAAGAGATGATGAAAAAGGGTAAAAACATCACTTGTACAAAAATATTCATAGCAGCCCTGTTTGTGGTGGCAAAGAATTGGAAATCAAGTAAATGTCCTTCAATTGGGGAGTGGCTTAGCAAACTGTGGTATATGTATATCATGGAACATTATAGTTCTATTAGAAACCAGGAGGGATGGGAATTAAGGGAAGCCTGGAGGGATTTGCATGAACTGATGCTGAGTGAGATGAGCAGAACCAGAAAAACACTGTACACCCTAACAGCAACATGGGGGTGATGATCAACCTTGATGGACTTGCTCATTCCATCAGTGCAACAATCAGGGACAATTTTGGCATATTTGCAATGGAGAATACCAACTGTATCCAAAGAAAGAATTGTGGAATTTGAACAAAGATTATTAACTTTAATTTAGGAAGAAAACCTGATATCTTATTGTTTGATCTTGCTGTCTCTTATACTTTATGTTTCTTCCTTAAGGATATGATTTCTCTCTCATCACACTCAATTTGGATCAATGTACAACATGGAAACAATGTAAAGACTGGCAAATTGCCTTCTGTGGGGGGTGGGGGAGGGAAGTAAGATTAGGGGAAAAATTCTAAAACTCAAAATAAATAAAATCTTTAATAAAAAATTGAAAAAAAGCATGACTACATGCTCTCCCAGATGGGGAAATTGTTTAGGATCCAAATATAGGCTCAGAAGATGAGTGAAAGTGCTTTTCTTCTGAATGATACCAAGTGATCCAGGTGAAGCCAAACCCTCCTCTTCTTGGATATGGGAGCTACAGCAATGGCCAGGGTAGTTTCTTACCCTGCTGCCTGGGAGATGTGCTCTAGGTCACTGGGGAGTTGTAGGAGGTCAGGATAATTTTTCTCCACTTCCTGGAAAAGAACAGGAATATTTCAGCATCAGTGAAGATGAGAACAGTGTCCTCTGTACAACGAAAATTTTCCCTAGCACCCAATACACTGCTCACATATAGCACATTGAATTTCAGACAAAGCATCCTTTCCCTTAAATGCCTCCAAACCTAACTCCTCTCTGAGGCCATACTGGATTAACCATTAGAGTGAGAGCTGCTATATTCCCTGAGCCTGTTTGATCTGGATATGGGCTTCCTTTAATGACTTTTTGCCCCTAATGTGAACCAGAAAACCACTCATTTGTAGAAAAATTTTATTTTCAACTCCATTCCATTGCATCATTTTTCTCAGTCACCCCAGCCCCTTGCCCTTCCAAGGTAACTTTCTGGCCTATTTGTGGAGAGGGGTCATCTGGATGACTGTTACTTGTGGCTAGTCAGTCTACCTGATCTCTGATGGGTATAGTCAGCACAACTTTCTTAACTTTGAGTTCCAGGAAGGACAGTGACTGGGGCCATGAAATTCTTCATGCAGCATCTAGCACAGTCAGCTCAGCCCCTCACAAAGCTTTCTGGTGACTGCTCATAAATGTTGGAGCTAAAGGAGATGAACATTGGGAACTGCTTAGTCCAACTGCCTCACTGTGCAAAAAAGGAAAATAGCCCCTCGAGGAGGAGAGCCTTTCTTAAATTCAGAACTAATTAAGGGCCAAGCCACTGATTCACTGAGGGCTTTAAATTTCCCATCTTTAAAATGGAATGGACCAGAAAATCTGAAAAAAAGCTGATGTTTTATTAATACTTGTTGCCTTTGTATCAGTTATTTCTGAGCCCCATTTTAGATGGAACTCTCCTTTCTGATGCTGTGTAGGGAAAAGGGGGAAAACTTTATCATGGTTATGTCTGTCAATGTGCACAATAGCCTGTTCTGGTCCAGAGTCTTTAAGGTCTCTTCCATTTCTAACATGATGTGATGAAGTGAATTTCCAGAAGCTGGGAGGTTAGGACACTGGCAGGAAGACAGTAAAAAGAATAGAAAAGCCTGACTGTGGAGACTTTATGACCTATGCTTCAACTTCTGTAGATGGACAGAAGGGTCATGTGGATGGAATTCTGTCCTTAAAGTCTAGAAAACTAGACTCAAGGACATATACTGGCTGTGTGACTTTAGGTAAGTTCAACCAGTATAACTTCTCAGGATTCTAGGCAACTCTTTAAGACCAGAGAAAGTGCCAGTCTACTTGACTGAGGAGCTAGCCCTTTCTCAGAAGCTCCCTGTACCAATCAAATCAAATGTCTGATTAAAAAAAAATCCAAAACAACAACAAACCCAACCACCACCACCACCACCATCTTTTTATTGGGTAGCAGTTATGAATGTGGAGAACTAAGCTCCACCAAAGAATGTTTGACATGGTCTCCAAGATCCCTACCTCTAGGATATGATGTAGCAAGGTCACACGGCTCTGGTTGGCCTTGGTTTCTGTGAGTTTGAGCAGGGTATTGATTTTGAAACCATCAGCATCTCCTGTATGACTCCCCTGAAAGAGAACAGGAAAACCATTACTAAGGCTCCCATAATAAGCAGGGATGAGGCAAGACAGTACAGTGAATTGTAGTGGGTTGGCAGGCAACTTACATAGTTGAGGAAATTTCCAATTTTGAGAATCAGTTGGCAGAAAACTGGCAAACGCTGACTGGTGAGAAGACCTGCAGAGCAAGGGGTGTTTTTAATGATTCATTTCTGTGAACAAATCTGCTTTCCAGATACCCCAAAAAAACTATCAAGGGTCTGCTCATGATCTTTGCCAAGGGCCCTGAAAGGATAGGTTGGAGAGGATGCAGTTGTCCTCATGGGTCAGGGATGTCCTCAAACATAATAAATATTCTTTAATAATGTCTTACTGATTTGTCATCAGGAATTTATCTAAACCCTTCTGGAACTTGCTGATATTCTTTTATGAAATAGTTCAAAGAATCACAGTATATAGAGTTGGGAGGAGTTTTGAGATCATTTTATATATGTCAGAAGTTCAGGGTCAAAGGGTCCAATGACATGATCAGTGTTTATAGTAGGAGTAGCAGATATGAAAACAGATAGGTGGCTTATGAATTATATTTTCTTACATATTTTATTTGTCTTCTTTCTGTTTCCTTTTTTCAGAGTGAAGAAATGATAGCTTTTGAACCTGTATCCATACAGTTTTGGAGTCCACACACAAGTCCCACCCTCTTAGGCCCCAGTGGTTCCACTTACTTTCACAGGCCCTACGGATGACCTTAGCTTTTGGTTGGATCATATCCAATATGATGATGGTCTCTTCACAGAGCAGCATGCATTCAATCCGTAGCTGGTAGCTAAAAGGGGGAATTAGTAAGGAACTAGGTCACAAGTTCTTTTAGTCAGTAGGTATTTGGTTCCTCATAATGGGTTCAGCTCCACTGAGAATTACAGAATCCCAGAGATGGAAAAGACTTGAGAGATTGTATAGTCCAAACTATCCTTGAACAGGAATCTCCACACCTTCCCTAACTGTGATCATTCAGTTTCTTCTTGAAGACTTATAATGATGGGAAGTTCACTGTTGTCTAAGGCGGATCATTCCACTTTGGGACAGTTCTGATTGCTAAAAAGTTTTTTTTAATTTTTTTTATTTCAGGTTTTTGCAAGGCGATGGGGTTAAATGGCTTGCCCAAGGCCACACAGCTAGGTAATTATTAAGTGTCTGAGACCGGATTTGAACCCAGGTATTCCTGGGTGCTTTATCCACTGCGCCACCTAGATGCCCCCAAAGTTTTTCTTTTTATTGAGCCAAAATTATCCTTTCTACAAATCTTTCTCTCCCTTCTCTTCTGTTGCTTTAGGTTTTGCACTCTGGGACCAACAAAAACAAATCAAACCCCTTTTCCAAATGATAGACCTTTGAATATTTCACAACTAAATCATTTCTTTTCCTGTTTCCCCTTTCTCTTTGGGGTACACTTACCTCCTACCAAGGCTGTATTCTATTTGTATCAAGTAGATTTCCAGTCTTTTTGCATATGCGCTATACTTCTTTGATAAGAGTAAGATATAAGTAAATTAAAGTACTTTGAAGTACTCATCCATTCTTTTTTTGGGGGATTTTTGTAAAGCAATGGGTTAAGTGACTTGCCCAAAGTCAAATCGTCTTCTTGGCTCCAAGGCCAGTGCTCTATCCACTGTGCCACCTAGCTGCCCCTGTACTTAGCTGTTCTTGACCTTAGCTCTCCCGGTATCATAAGAAGACATTCAAACTGGGTAAGAGTGAGGCTTAGATTAAGAGAATGACTCAAAGATCTCAGTCTAGACAATATTTAATAGATAGATGAATTTCATATTTAGCTAGGGATGAGAGCATTCTAGTCTGGGAAAATGAAGGGAACAAATCTAGATTGCTCCAGGCTAAAGGAGAATCAGGGCTGGTCTACAAAGGGATTAGGCTAGGAATTATAACAGCATCTAGTCTCAGGCTAGGAAATTTTCTTGTGCAGCCACAACTAATGACCTTCTCCTGATGTGACAGTTCTGAGTTTGTATATTATTTTGTCCTTTGTGAACAAGCTCAAGGAAAGGTACTTGTGATGACTAGAATACGTGGAGGAAAAAGGGAGAAGCAGAGGCTGGAAAGAGGCATTCAAAGATAGGAATGGCAATATAGGAAAGGGGAAGGTAATTAGAACTTGGATGCTACTAATGTCAGTGTTCAAAGGATCAAGTTGTCTCCAGAGCTGGGCCCTTTGACAGGGGTTCAAGGAAGATTTAGAAAGTAGTGAAAGATTGAAGCTAAGTTCATCTGGACCAGCTCTAAGAGGGGGAAATGGAACTCTGACCATGGGGACAGCAAATCCTAAGATCAACCTAAGTCCAAGCTTATTTGGCTTTAATTAATTTATTAATAGCTAGATGTACTTCATAAAATCATAGAATATTAGAGCTGAAAGGGTCATTGCAGACCATTATGGAGGAAGAAGTGAAGGCTCAGAAAGGAAGGGAGTCTTGGCAAGGTCCCAGAGCAAAGGAGCAAAAGAACTAAAATCCTTATTTTTCTACCCACCTTCAATGCACCATGAAGCAGGTGGTGATGGGAAAGTTCAGAATCAGCATTAACACCTGATGGCTAAACCAATACAAATCTTAGGATTATAGATCTGGAGTTTTAATATAATAAAAGAGTGTCCTTGGAAAGAAGAGTACACAACTTTTTTTTTTTAAACAAATAGAACTTTTAAACATTATAAGAGTTGCGGTAAATTCTGTTTTTATTTATCCTTTTGTAAATTTGGATTTTCACCCTGCTTTTTCTTAATTAAGTTTACCATGAATGCAGAAACATGATTAAAGAAATAATTAATGTCTTCTTGACTGGGGTCATGAACCAATCCCTCTTTTCTATGGGTTTTTTTGTCACCATTTTCTCTTGGTTCTCCCACTTCTCTAGCTGTTCTTTTTGTCTCCTCTGAAGGATCATCATCTATGTCCCACCTTGGAAATGTGAGTGTCCTTCAAGGTCTGTCCTGGCCCTCTTTTCTTCTTCCTCTCAATACTCTCTCTAAGTGATCTCTTCAGTTCTCAAAGGTTTATTATCTCTATGAAGATGACTCCCAGTGTATAACTGCCTAGCAAACAAAACCCACTAGATGTGTGCAGGTACTTTAAAGGCAATATATCCTTCCAAGAACTCACTGTCTTCCCTCTTCAGTTCACCTTCCCTACTTCTCTAACTTTCTTCATTTTTTTAGGTGCTATTTTTTAGGTGGAGGGCACCTCAGTCACCCTTGCCTCTTCACTCTCCCTCACCACTCATGTGAACTCAGTTGCCGAATTTTGTTTATTATTAACTCCACAACATTTCTCTCTTGCATATACTCACTCATCTGGCCACCACCCTAGTTCAGGGCTAGCCTCCTGATTATTCTTCCTGCCTCCAGTCTCCTATCTCTCCAATACACCCTTCCCACAGCTGCCAAAGTGATCTGCTCCTTGCCTAGCAATCCATGTCACCTCCTTGCTCAAAAAGACATCCTAGTGACCTCCAGTTACCCCTGTGATGAAATAGAGACTCCTCTGTTAAGCTTTGAAAGACCCTATCTGGCTACAGTTCATTTTTCTAGTCTTATTATATATTATTCTCTTTCCACACACTGTACGTGTTTCAGCCATTGGGACTCTCTTTCCAGGTCCCAGCATACAATATTCCATCTTTCCAGAGTCAATCTGGAATACATGCTCTCCTCAACACCAACTTAGACTCTCTAGCTGTCCCCTAAGCTCTCACTGAATGCCACCCTCCTATGGGAGGCCCTTTGCTGATCTCACCTACCCACCTACCAGATATGTGGAACCTACTGCAATATATCTATCAATATATCTATCTATATCTATATCTATATATATATATGTTATCTCTGTGTGTGTGTGTGTGTGTTACATGCATTTTTAAAATATAGGGTGCCCAAGAGCAAGAATTTTTTTCTCTCTATCTTTCTTTTTCCAGCACCATGACACAGAATAGATGCTTAAATGAACGTTGGTTGATCCCCATTCTAAATGGGATTGAGGACCCATGAGGCTCAGTGCTCCTATCTTGTTAGAAGGACAAGCCTATAGAAGGAAAGGGCATAGAGAAGCACTTACCTGGGCACACTGAGGAGGAGGAGATAGAACTGGTCAGCACTGGCTAACTTAGCTTTCTCCTCTTGAAATGATTTCAGATTTTCTATCTGTTAAGGACAGAAACCACAAAAGAATGAGGGGGTCCTCACCTTAGATCCTCACCCAGGCCCTGGCAGCAGTCCTTCCTCAGCCTCCCCAAAGCATTCTTGGACTTCCAAGTCCTGTGTGCTCCAGGGGGGTGTCCCCAAAGCCCTCCCCAGTCTTGCTCTGACTCCTATAGTTCTTCTGGCTAAATAACACAGCCTTTGGTATGTTAAATAACACATTCTCCCCGCCCCCCACTCCACTTTTAATTTAATAAATGATCTATGGGGTCCCATTTCCCCCTTGGACTGTAAACTCCCTGAGGGTAGATTGCCTCCTCCAGTCAATGAAACCTTAGGTTTTGGCTAGAATCTCTTCTTTCTTGTTGTCCCCACTATGTGGACAAGCGTAGAACTGAACAGAGAGTGGGTTTGATAATGTTACTGGGCATCTTCTTAAAGAAAAGATAAAGTCAAGAATCCTTCTTGTGAGCACAACTTACTTCATGCTTCTCAGGGAGCAGTTTGAGGAGCTGCTTCAGAACTTCTACATCAAATCTGGTCCTGTCCCCTCTTTGGATCATGTCTGTGATCTCTTCATTGGAACTGTAGAAAGAGCAATTAGATGTGAGCCCAACACTCCACTCAACAAAGCCAGGATGACCCTTTATGTGCTTACTTATGAGGAAGCAGCCAAGGGAAGAGACTATCTTACAGTCTCAGAAAGACAGTCACAGCCTCTAAGTTGGAGGAGACCTAAGAATCCACCTGGGCCTAGAGTTGACTAGATAAAACATAGACTATCCTCTCCTCTTGAATCCTTTGACCCCTTGTTTTATTACCCCCCTCAAACACAGTCTACCAAATGAGTTCCTGCACCACTACTGCTCCTATTGCCAGAAATCATATATGTGTGTGTGTGTGTGTGTGTGTGTGTGTGTGTGTGTGTGTGTGTGTATATATATATATATATATATATATATATATATATATATATATATATATGTTGCTGTTTTGGAAAGTAAATTGGAATTGTGCCCCCAAATTTACTAAACTTTGCATCTTCTTTGATTCAGCTATACCTCAATTAGACCCATATCCTGAAGAGATCAAAGAAAGAGGAAAAAGACTTATAGGAACATAATTTTTTTTACGGCATCTGTTCATGTGTGTATGAATGTGCACTGGCTAAGAACTAGAAAACAAGGAGATTCCTATTACTTGGGAAATGGCTCAGTAAATTATGGTGCATATAATTGTGCTATAAGAAATAATGAAGAGGGATCATTTCAGAGAAACTTGAGAACACTTATATGAACTGATACAGAATAAAGTGAGTAGAGCCAGAACAATTTAGAGAAAAACAAGACTTTGAAAGTCTGAAGAATACGGGTCTTTATAATAACCAATGAAATTTCAGAGGAACCACATTGAAATATGCTGCACATATCCTAAAAGAGAGACAGACTGAGACATCTATTTGATGGACATGTCCGACATGGGAATTTGTTTTACTTGACTATGCATTTGTTACAAGTATTTTGATTTTTTTTTTTTATGTTGGAAGGATAGGGAGAGAAATTTTTTTCTCCTCCTTTGGAAAAAATAAATTTTTTTAAAAAATGTATGCTGTTAGAAAAGTTGCAAAACTGTGTCTCCTTCCTCTCAACAGATCTCCTTTCTTCATATTTAGCTGAGAAACCTAAGGCCAACTACTATGAACTCTCTCTTCTCCCCTTCTCCTCCACTCAAAACTCAATAACATTTCCTATTTTCTGTTCCTTAGATCTTTTCTGTAAGAAAGAGATAAAAACAATTAAAAAAAAAAGAGATCACAGGTTCATAGGATCACAAGGTTGATTCTATCCAATGCTCCTCATTTTATAGTTGAAAAAACTAAGGCCGATGGGGTCAAGTCATTTGCCCAGGGTCACCCAGCTGGATTGTATCTGGATTGAACTCAGGTCTAGTGTTCTATCCATTGAACCACCTACCCTTCCATCTCTCTCTAGAAGTTTGCCTTTTGAGTCCTTCAAATTCTCATTCATATCTTCTTGCTCCTCTCTCTTCACATAATTTTATTCTTCCTTCCACCTCATCCCCTAAGTGTTATTTTATCTATTAGGTCGTTCCCCACTGACTGTAAACAAGTCTGTACCTGGAAAAAGTATCACAACCTCAAAGATTCATTAGGGATTTATAGGAGGGACTTCTGGTTCCACAATTGTAGTTCATTAGGTATCTCTGAAAGCCACAAAGTTCTTCAAAGGAAAAGAAAATTGAAGGCGAATAGTGGTGTTTCAGGCACTGTGATAGTTGGACCTGTGGTGGAGACTTCCCTCATGGGTGACAAAATTTAGTCTGCCCTTCTGACTCTAACACTTACCATTTGAATTGCTTCAGAAAAATGTTCAGATTGAGACTTTTCTTGGCATCTAGAAATGTAATCTGAGAAAAGAAAACAAAATCCAACCCCAGGTTAGATTACATGAGAAGCAGTTTGAGGTAGTAGAAAAACCCTGAGTTGCATGATCATAAGTAAAGTCTCTTCCTTAGTCTCAGTTTTCTCATTTGTAAAAATGAGAATAATCCTCTTGTCCCTACAGGGCTATTGAAAAGAAAGTACCCTGAAGTGCTCTCCAAATGGGAACTGCCAACCTCCCTAGACATCCTGAGGAACACCCAGAACCAGGATACCTCTTTGGGCTCCTTCTTGACTGGGGCAACCTCCTTCTCTCCTCCTCAGACATCCTGAACAATGCCCAGAGCCAGGCTACCTTTTGGGGCTCCTTCTTGGCTGGGGTAGCCTCCTTCTCCCCTTCCCAAATATCCTGAGCAATACCCAGAGCCAGGCTACCTCTTTGGGTTCCTTCTTGGCTGGGGCTGCCACCTTCTCCTTGGGCTTCGTTATAGGGAAGCAGAAGAGCTTTTCGATGCTAGTGTAATCAGGTTCCATGACTTCGCTGCTCAGATTGCTCGCTGATGCCCACATTGTGTTACCATCTGGAAAATATGAGAGGAAGCAGAGATTTGTGAGGTGGGGGGAGGGGAGTTACAGGGGAGCCTGAATAAGAAACAGATGGAAGGTGATAGATTAGAGATAACTGAAAATGGCATGGGCAGTGCTGTTGCTGTGTTTTGTCTGGCTATATTTACCTTTATAAGGGAACAATTCTACTTGTGAGGGACAAGAAGTGTAGGAAGAAGGGTTAATGAGGAAAAAAGAAACATTCAGGGTCACTTAAAAATATAGGTGATTGTACTGAGGCTAAATTTTCAATTAATAAAGGATAAACATTAATTAAGTACCTACAATGCATTATTTATTATGCTAAGTGCTGGGGAAACAAGAAGAGACAAAAGACAGTCCCTGTCTTCAGGGAGTTTAGGAGCTAATGGGAGAGACAATATGTAAACAATTATACACAAAGCAAGTTATATAAAAGATAAATATAGGGGCAGCTAGGTGGTGCAGTGGATAGAGCACTGGCCCTGGAGTCAGGAGGACCTGAGTTCAAATTTGGTCTTAGATGCTAGCTGTGTGACCTTGGGCAAGTCACTTAACCCCATTGTCTAGACCCCCCTCAAAAAAAACCTAAAAATAAAAAAGAAGATAAATATAAAATAAGAAAGTATGGCAATTAGGAGGAATTAGGGAAGGCTTTATTAAATTCTGAATAAAACACTTGATGAAAAGGAAAAAAATACTTAATATTGTAGGAAAAATATTAAATCTTAGCATTTCAGATATAAAAGTCACTATTTAGTCAAACTCATAAATTTTATTAAAAGAACCCCAACACAAAAATCTCTAGAAAAAAGAGAATCAGTGATGTATTGGAGCAAGCTTGAAACAATTGGGAGAGCTGTAAAATTTTTAGTGAGCATTTATGACTTGGAAATTTGCAAACTCTACAAATCGAGGCCTGATTTATTTTTGTGTGGTCTGATTAGACTTAAGAAAATGTGAATAATGCAGATTAAACTTAAAAGTGTGTCCTACATACATCTCTTGCTCCTCCTTGAAGAGGGGTAATTAAAAATTTATCTTTATACCCCTGCAGGGAATGCTGCTGCATTGCTGCTTGTCCTTCATTCTTGGTGACATCAAGGACCTGACTCCAAGACAGGCAATATGAATTGGATTTGAGTGAGGGGGTGCTATGCTAAGTCACCAACCTCATTTTCTTCTTCAGAGTCATCTGGGTCCAGTGGCCAGATATGAATCAGGATGACTGGAGATGATCCTGGAGGGCATGCTATATCTCAAGAAGTAGCTTATTTCCAGTGCCTACTCTCTATTAATTAATTGCTATTTATCCAATACATAGTTTGTTTGAATGTACTTGCTTGCATATGATTGTCTCTCCCTTTGTAAGCTCCTTGAGGACAGGGACTGCTTTTGCTTCTTTCTGTACTCCCAGTGTATAGGCATGGGACATAATATATCCTTAATTCTCCCTCTCTATCTCCCTTCTTTCCTTTCTTCCTTCATTAGCTCTAATAAAGATCTAGTTCTACAAGGTCTAAGTCTCCAGATTGGATACTCTATAGCAATGAAAGGTGGGCCACTAACTTGTATATAAGGATCCCTGTAGTCTGATACTGACAGTTTTAAGAAGTAATATTATCTGCTATATTCTATTTTTATTTATTTTGTCAAATAATCTGATTTGGGCTATATTCAGAGAGTGGGTTGCATGTTTGACAGCTCTGTTTTACAGATGAGTTGGCTGCCCCAGGAAACTGGCTCTGAAGCTAGGTTAGGGAACTGTAGGGTTGGGTTCTCTGAGATCTTTAACTCAAAAATTTGGGGCCATTAGTTTTCTCTTTTTAATCTGGATTCCTAAGCACTGGTAAAGATCTCAGGTAAACTAATAAGAAAGGAAGGAATGTAGATAATATTCAAGCTAGATCCAGACAGGGGACATAATTATCCATGAAGCAGACAGAAAGACCCCCAGAGAGTCCTGAAGGCCTTGGAAGGAAAAACTGAGTTAGCAAAGAGTCAGAAAGTAAGAAAACCCAGGTGAGATTGGTTCTAGCTGTCCTTTCAGGTCAGAATCTCATGTCTTCATATGCGGTACTTAGTCATGGAATTAAAATTTCTGGACTGACCTACCAGGGAGCCTGTGATCAAGGAGAGCACCAATTGTCATATATGCAATGGGAGGAAGCTATACATGTTCTAGAGAGGTGGATGTATGGATGGTGAAGTAAGCTTTGTGAATCTGGAGGCAGAAGGGGCTTCAGAGGAAGCTTCCCACAAGACAGCTGCTGAGAACAATGTTCTATTGATGAGGATAATACAGAATAATCAAGATAATCCTGGCTTTAGAGCCAACAGACATAACTCTGATGCTCAATTGCTGTAATATGGGCAAATAATTTCTTTTCTGAATTTGTTTTCTCTGTAAAGACTTGCACTATCTACCTTCCAATCACTGGGGTGAAGGTGGAGATCATGGGGAAGGTGTCTACCCCATCTATTGCTCCAGATATTTCCTGCTGCTAGCCTGGGAAGTGTGAGTATGGGCATCTCCTAAAGAGGGTGAGAAAGTAGTGACACTGAGACAGAAAATGCCAAGGCAGACAGGGTTTTTTGGCAAGTTTGGGATGTGAAAGAACAGGGCACATTAAGTCAAATGATACAAATGGAAGGCCTGATGGTCCTGAAATCTGCCTTGGCAATAACGTTCGTGATAAAGACAGCAGGCTGGCCTGGGCAACTAGAAAAATTGATCAATTTTAGCTTGATGAAGTAACGATTAGATAAAATAGCTGGTTAAGACTAACCAGTCTGAACCTGGTGGTTTTCTTTAATTCCCATCTCTAATTGACATTCCTCTGATGTGTTATTGCTAAATCTCTTTTCTCTTTTAATAAACCCTAGAAAATGCACAATTGTGGCTTGGAGTATGTGGAAATGGGGTTTAAGGTGAAAGATGGAGATGCCAGAGATAGGCAATCAGTTATTATGAAAGTGTTGGGGGAAGGGGAAAAGTGAAAAGGGTACTTGGGGAGTAGGACTGAATATCTTTAAATCCAGGATACCAAAGATGCAAACTCAGGGGTCCAAGAAAGCCAGGGAGCTTCACTTCTGCCTTGGAATGATGTCAGAAAAAGCTTTTAAAAAAAAGAGTGAAAGGGTGAAAGACCTAGGGTGGAAATCAAAGGATCTTAAGATGAGTTCAAAGGAAAAGGTGGTGCTCGAGAAGTTGATGTAAGCCACATGTGAAGCCAGGAAACCATAGCAACCACCCAATCCAGTCTTAAAATTTCTGAAAAAAAAAAAGCCCAAACAGCCAATATAATATGCCTTCGGCAAAGATCTTTCAGTAAGACCTTAGGAAAAAGATAGTCTAGCCTACATGGCACACCAGCCCTATCATAGATGTAATACAGATTTTTTATGACCTACATTGCTAAATATAAATTCCCAAGAATATAATCCTTCTGGTAATTTCTGATGGCAAAGATCTGGTTCTAAATTGCTATCATAAAGTTTTCTGTTTCCATAAATGAATTCATATAATTCAGTCATCTGTCAATATACTGTTGACTGAATACATGCAGGTCACTTGTTGGGGCCTTTTGATTCCATTCTTGTATCTTAACCTCATCACAGGCACCATCTTAAAGTGGTTTTCAACAAATCAGTGGTTCAACAAATCCAATGGTAGATATCTATTATCAGTCTTTACTAGTGTTTAGTCAAGTGACGCCTACAGGTCCAGTCTTTTTGAAGGCTTTTTGACCTAGTTATGTTCTCTAAAAATGTCTATCATTTTATTCTTCCTTTTTGCTAAGGGAGTTTAATCGTTTTTATAGCTTCTTCAGAACAATAAGCTTGGAGTTTCATTAATCTTGTACAGGGTTTTTATTTAGTATACTTGGCAAATCTATGGACAATTTTACTGTGGGTTGAGAATAGGACTTCAGAGTCAGAAAATCTTGTCCTTTGCAATTACTAACTGTATGACTAGGAATAAATCATTTGCTCTTCCCTGAGTTTTTATTTCCTAATCTGGGGAGCAGGTGCAGTTTTGCAGAAATGTGGCTGCAGTGATGGCCTGCTCTGCCTCCCAAGCTGGTAGGATATGGGGGAAAAGAGAAAGAAGGGTTTTTTTCCCATCCCTATCCTCAATTTCTACAGCTATGGGGGACAAGTTGGGGACAGATCAAATCATGCAGAGGTAAAAAAGGGAAATACTGTACATGAGATGAATCTGGGTAGCATCCTTCTTTCCTGCCAACCTCTCTGACCGAATCATAGTTGCAGAGGATTTAAAAGTCAGAAAAGATTTTAAAATGGGGAAACTGAGGTCCAGAGCAGAGACAGAATTTGTTCAGGCCTTTTGACTCCAAATCACTATTCTTTCCAATAGACCTTAGTGCATCTTTGCCCGATATCAGGTTTCTCTCATGATTTGCTCTTTCACAAACTACTTCCTAGCTTACCAGGAAGAAGCTGCCCTAAAACTAGACATACCTCTTACCACATTGGATGGAAGTTTCTGCCAGTTCAGCTTTTTCATCCTCAGAGTAGGAGGGTTCACTTTCCTGTGGCTTGGAACTCTTGCAAAACCTAGACCATGGTCCACCTGGGCAACCACTATTTCTTCAATGCCATTCATTGGAGGGGGAGGGGGAGGTGGGACACATGCCATACCAGGCATAGGGGGAGGGGGAGGGATGCCACTCAGACCAGGCAGAGGTGGAGGTGGAGGAATGCCACCCAGTCCAGGCAGAGGGGGAGGGGGAGGGATGCCACTCAGGCCAGGCAGAGGTGGAGGTGGAGGCGGAGGTGGAGGGATACCATCCAGGTTAGGAAGAAGAAAAGGAGGAGGAGGAGGAGGAGGGGGAGGGGGAGGGGGAGGAGGAGGGATATAACACAGACCAGGCAGAGGGGTTGGGGGAGGAGGTAGGGGAGGAGGAGGAGGAGGAGGAGGTACACAGAATTTACTGAACATAGGAGTGGCTGGAGGGGGGGCCCATGAAAAGATGGGCAGAGGAGGAGGTGGAGGAGGTGGAGGTGGAGGGGGAAGACTGGCTTTATCAAGGAGGGGAGCAACAGGGGCTGGGGTGGGTGGTTGTGACTCAGGGATGGCAGAGGTTGTCTGTATTTTGGTGGCTTTAATAGTCTCTATACTGCCATTGTCTGATGATGGCCCAGAGGCATTTTTGTTCAAGCTCCCCTTTGGTGCTGGTTCCACTATATCCAGGCTAGTTTGGATACACTTGTGGTCTGTCTTGACCAGGCTACAGATCTTGGGGCTCTTCTGAGATCGCATCTTCATGGACAGGAGTCTCTCCACTATTTCTTCAATGCTGCTCTCCTGGACTGCAGAGAAGAGACAAAAATGGAATCAAGTTAGGGGGATAAGTATGATGGAAGATGGGGGGGGGATTGGAAGATAAGGAGAAGAGCAATGAGCCCCAGAAGGGATGGATGATTCCCTGGAAGAGCTGAACTGGTAGGGAGAAAATGGTACCTTTTGCAAAACAGATGATCAAAGAGTTCTAAAGATGACTTAGCCCAGAGAAGAAAAGACTCGTGTGGACATATAGGATCATAAATTTAGAACTGGGAGGGATCATAAGGGAGTATTTAATCCTAAATCCCTCATTTTACAAATGAAGAAATTTGAAGTATAGAAGTGAAATAATTTGTTCAAGGTCACATAGTTAGGAAGTGTAGAGCTGAGACTGAACTCAGGTTTTTTGACTCCAAATTCAATACTCCTTCCACTAAACCATGCTTTAAAATTCTTCCTTCCTTCACCTGCAATTATTGTTTTCAAGTACGGAAGGATTGTCATGGAGGTGGGATTAGATTTGTTCTACTTGTCCCAGAGATCAGAACTAGGGGATGAGATTGAACTTTGATTGGATAAATTTTTCTAAAAAATACTTTTTAACTTGATTAGAGCTATCCAGAGATATAATGAATAGATATCCTGGGAGATAGTGATTTCCCCATCCCTGGAGGGTGACAAACAGAAGTTGGGTGATCTAGTCAGGGTGTTCTAGAGGAACTCTTGATCTGAGTGGGTAAGGTTGGTTAGATATCACTAGAAATTTCTCAAGTTTTTTCCTAAATCTGAGATTCTGATTTCATTTAAATGAAATGTGTGTGTGTATGGGGGTGTGTGTCTAGAAATGGGCAGAGAGGCTAAGAAGAGGGATTAGCAGTTCAAAAGTGGAGAAATGGGATTTCACTGAAAAAAAAAGGCCACCCTGCATCCTAGACTGAGGCAAAACTAATATTAAAATCTCTAAAGCCATATAGAGGATGGAATCAGGGAAAATCAAAATGAACACTAATGGATAATCAGTGTGACTCACTACGAGTATGGGAGTTAGAAGGGTTTGAGTTCCAACTAGATCACTTGCTGCCCTTTTGACCTTGGGTATGTTCCTTCTTCTTCCTCTTTAGGTCTCAATTTCTTTTGTAAAATGATGGGTCAAGAAAGACTAAAGAGGGGGCGGCTAGGTGGCACAGTGGATTAGAGCACTGGCCTTGGAGTCAGGAGTACCTGAGTTCAAATCCGACCTCAGACACTTAATAATTACCTAGCTGTGTGGCCTTGGGCAAGCCACTTAACCCCATTGCCTTGCAAAAACTAAAAAAAAAAAAAAAAAAAAAAAAAAAAAAAAAAAAAGAGGAATAGGATAAACATGGAAAAATATTAATAGAAGCATACAGAATTAAATGAGCAGAAGCAGAGCAATTTATCCAGAAATAACAATATCATCAAGATAAACAACTTTGATAGAGTCAAGAATATAAGACCAAGTACAATTCTAAGCAGACAGAATGAGGAGCATACCACCTCCTAAGAGTTGGGTGTATTATATATTCATAATACAGCATGAGACATAAATTTTCGAAGATAGCCAACAGAGGTATTTGATTTGCTCGATTATACAAGGTTTTGTTTTTTTCTTTGTCTTTCTTCCAAAGGCTGGGAGAAAAGAAGTACTTGTTAATTAAAATAAATGTAACTTTATAAAAACAAAAGGACTAGAACTAGATGATCTCTAAGGGAGCTTCCAGCTCTAAAATTCCATGATCCTGGTAGTGTATCCTGCCTGTACATTCTCAGGTCTTCCCTAGTCTCAGTCAGCAGTGAGCTCCAGGGTAGAGGGTTTCACTTGGCCCCTGGCCCATCAATCTCTCCAGGCTCTTGATTTCAGGGGCCTGAGTCACCAGAATGGAATGTACTAGTATGGACACTTGGCTCTAAAGAACTGACCTGTGACCTTGGAAGGGTCCCTTCCCTTCTCTAAGACTCATTTTTCCTTGCAAAATGAGATGGTTGGACCAGAGGATTTCTATAAATTCATAAAATTTTATGTTCCTATCCATGGGTTCTACCTTCTACTCCTCCTGACAGCTTTCTAAGGGTCTCTCCTCTTTAAGGTTCTGGTATTTCTAGCTCTAAATCTTGTAATTTTAAGATAGGCTCATCCACTAAATCCTGGAGAACAGGACAAAAAATCATATTGCTTCAACTGGAAGGAAATGAATCTATGGGACTGATTCTCCCTAAGTTAAGATCATAAAGTGGGTCAGGATCTTTGGGTAGTAGAAGCATCTAGGACCACTGATGGGAGTTTGGGGGTCCTGGAAGGGATGTTCTTCATCTAGTTTTCTGCCCCCATTCTCTTCAAAAGGGCTCATTTAAAGACTGGTTTCTAGCTGGTTTTTGACCCTCAAAATTCAGAACTAAAAGATCTGGCTTGGGGTTCTCACTCTCCAATTTACTAGCTAGATGCCTATGGACAAATCCTGCCTCTCTGAGCCTCAGTTTTCTTACAATAAGGCATCTGAACTGGATCAGATCCTATTCAATTCTAAAAACCTCTATGACAAAGATCTAGAGGTATCGAGTGACACTGTGAGACAGATGGGGCAAGGACTTCATCACTTATTGACTATGACCTTGAACAAATTAATTATTCTCTCAAGGTCTTGGTTTCCTCAGCTTTAAACTGAGGGACTTGAATCCTAAAGATTCTTTTGAACGCTAACATATGGACATGTATTCTGCCAGTACTTTCATTCCAGACCCAGTAAATCTATGGGGAGGATCCAGGATGTCAACAAGGCAGGTTAAAAAGGTGAAGGAGCTCTGTAAAAATTCCCAACCATGCTCTACTCCAAGGGTCAGTCTCATCACTTTCCCAATGACCTGAGCTCTCAAACTGCAGGGACCATGTTTTCCTCACTTAATCAGAATAGAAAAAGATGAAGTTTTTGACTCAGTTCAAAAAGCCAACTCTACAAGTACGGTGTGGAGGGTTATAGTGGACTACAAGCTCTATGGGTCAACAGTATGCCAAACAGTAGATAGGAACCTAGGTTATATTAAGTGAGGCAGCAAATCCTGTTCAGAAGAGTTATCATTCTCCTGTGTTCTACCTCTGGTCAGGGTATATATGGAGCGCTGTGTGCACTTAAGTGCAATGGACAGAGTCAGGCCTGGCCTGGTCTAGAGTCAGAAAGACCTGAGTTCAATTTTAGAGTTACTGGGTTTGTTTTTATTTTTATTTTATTTTATTTTATTTAGTTTTTGCAAGGCAATGGGGTTAAGTGGCTTGCCCAAGGCCACACAGCTAGATAATTATTAAGTGTCTAAGGCCAGATATGAACCCAGGTACTCCTGACTCCAGGGCTGGTGCTCTATCCACTGTGCCACCTAGCTGCCCCCTGAGTTCAATTTTGACCATAGTTACTTGCTAGCTGTGTGACCCTGGGCAATTCACTTAATCCCATTTGCCTTAGTTTTCTCATTTGTAAAATAAGAAAGAAAGTATCTCTGTCAAAAAACCTCAAATAAAGAACCAGACAGAACTAAAACTGACTGAAAATCAATCTCTCTCTTTCTCCCCCTCCCAATTTTGGGGGGGGGGGGTGATGTTGAAGATAGGATTTCTGATTCCTGTTCAGGTTTAGGATGGACTAGATGCCCTCTGAGTAAGCTTGAATACTCTTGTAAGTTTAAGAATTGGGGTGGGGGGAATGGGAGGATAGCAGTAGGAAAGAATTAGGGCTCCTACTCCTTTCTTGGAGCCAGAATAAGATTAGAATGAGTTGGAAGGGAGCTTAAGATCAGTTTATTTAACCTAATTCCCTCAGCTTCTCCTGAGAGCTTTCCTTTTCCTCTTAGAAATCATTACATTGTGTGCCCCAGCACCTCCTAGAGAGAAGCCAGAACCTCATGGGGGTACTCAGGGCCTAGTAGAGTGTTATGCATGGGGTTCTAAGAAGGAATGAGTAGCAGGATAAAGAGCTGGCTTTATAAGAAGTTGGAGAAGAAAAAGAGTATCAAAGCTGGGAAGGTATAATAGGGTATAATAGACAGGAGAGGATGTGGAATTGGGAAAGTATTTGTGTTTGTGTCCTAGTTTTTCCATTTATCAACCTTACAATTCTGGGAAAGTCACCCCCAAATTATCAATTTCTTCAGTTATAAAATAGAAAAAATATTTGTATGACATACACCTCACAGAGTTCTAAGGAAAGAACTTTCTAACCCTTAAAACTAATATGTATAGATGTGTATCTGTATGGGTATACCTGTATATACACATATGTGTGTGTGTGTGTGTGTGTGTGTGTGTGGTATGATTACTATTATTTGATTCAGCCTTCTCATTTTATCAAGGAGTTAAGTGAAAACCAGGAGGATAGTGGCTTGCCCTGAGACATCAAGAAAGTTAGTGACAGAATAGGATTTAAGAGCCCAAGTCTCTTCAATATTGCCTATCTAGTATGATGGAAGGGTCATCAGAGAGACCCCTGGAAAGGTGAATAAAATTCCATCATTAGCATCTCTTTTATAGAATCACAGAAGCTCAGGTATTGGGAATGACTTAGAAGTCATTTTTCCTATGGATTCAGAATTGCCCTCTCAATCTACTACTACTATATCTACTACTAAATATTGCATTGCCAGTCATTTACACATTAGTGTACCTGAAATAGTCAGATCCCTTCTGACCCAGCATTTAAGAATTTAAAGAATTTAAGAATTTTTGTAGGAAGAGGGTTAGGCAAGGTTCAGAGTAGGCCTGGTTATCTGTGGATCCTTTAGAAAGGGAGAAGGTGGGAGGGAGGCCATGTTGGACAGTGCTGTCTGAAACAGAACCTGTTAGTAACCTGATAGTAACCTGGGACCAATCCTTACCATCACTGGCTAAGAGTACAGCTCTATTCACCAGAATTTCCAGGGCTTCCCATAGCAGCAAGCTTGAGTGGTGGGTGGGTTCCAGGTGCAGAAGACCTTGCAGAACAGAGAGTAGTTGGACTGAGATGGGGGAGCAGCTCACCTGGAAGGCAAGAAAAAGACCAATGGGCAGAATCATCCCCAGTCTTCTTCATCATTCCTCTCCACAGGATGAGGAAGGAAGAATCTGCTCCCACCTAGATCAACCAGGTCTTTCCTTAGTTCATACCTAAGGCTAATGGTTCAGCAGCCCAGATGACTATGTTCTATTTTTGCCTCAGTGTCTCCCTTACTGAAGCCCTGGCCCAGGATGTGGAATCCTAGAATCTCAGAGCTGAAAGGGACCTCAGAGATCTCTTATCCAACCTCACCCATAAGAGCAGGTATCTCCTCTACAATTCCTCACAGGATCACCTAACCTCTGCTTAAACATTGACTGTGATATAGGAACTCATTACCTCACTATTTTATTTTTAGGCATTTATAAATATTAGAAAAATCACCCTCCCTCAATTTGAGTTTCAATTTGTTTCCTTTTAATTTCCTCATCTTTTTCTTAGGTCTTCCTTCTAAGGCAGAATAAAACAAGTCTAGTCTTTCTTCCAAATGTCAGTCTTTCAGTTTCTTTGTGACCCGGCCCACTTAACACAGAGTCTGGGACATATTAATTAATATAAACATATATATTTATTAATTGCTTATTGACTAATTGTGATTAACAACATGGTTTAGTAGAATGCTTGCTGTATCAGGGGAGTTGAATTTGATTCCCAGACCTGTTATTAACAAGCTGTGTGAACCTATCTAAGTCCCTTCTCTCTAGGTTCAGTTTCCTCCTATGGGAAATGAGGTTGTTGGGTTAAATAATCTTTAAGGTCCCTCTTAGGCTTAATATCCACCCCATGTTGTAACATTCCTTCAATGAATCTCTCACCTCCCAAAAGCCTTCTTTATGGGCTCAAAAATGCCTACATCCTAGAATTTATCTCTCTTCCCATGTTGGTTGTTCTTATCTAAGATACATTATGATTTATCTGAGGCCTTCTTAAAACATAGTAATCAGACCTGGTTACCATTTACACATTTTACCTATTCCCTTGCTATCATCTAACCAGAGCAGAAGCAGTCAGAATATTATCTTCCTTATTCTGAACACTAAATTTGCGTCAACACAGACTTTTTCCACATTTCAACACCATCTCAAAGGCCATTCCCTAGCAAGTCATCAGGATTTAGAGCTAAAAGGGACCTTGTGCCCAACCCATGGCCCACATGTGGCTCTCAAAGCTTATTCATGTAGCATTATTACATTATATTATTATACTCCTTGGAAATATGAGTTTTGTTGTCATAAATAAATATTTAATTCTAAATGCAACCTTTGAAATATGTTTGTTGGGTGAATTGGCCCCAAAATGTTAAAAGGTTGGATTATAGTTATAGATTATTTTATCCTGTCCTCTTTTCCTCTCTTCCCCCACTTCTAGTTTTATAAATGAAGTTATTGAAGCTCAGGGAGACTGACTTGCCTAAAATCACAGCTGGGAATTTGAATAATAATCCTTTAACTCTGGGTGGCGCCATAGTGCAAGTCTGAAGTCAAAAAGACTCCTGTTCCTGAGTTCAAAACTGACCTCAGACACTTATTAGCTGTGTGGCCCTGGGCAAATCATTTGGACCCTGTTTGCTTCAATTTCCTTATCTGTAAAAAGAAGGAAATGGCAAAATCCCTTCAAGATCTCTACCAAGAAAACCCCAAATGGGGTCACAAAGAATTGGACAAGACTGAAAAATGACTGTACTCCTAAAACTTTTAAGTGGAGTGCTTCTTCCCCTTCCCCTATGCTCATCTTTATCTTTAGCTGTATTTCATTATCTAGAGGAAAGTCTACTTCTTCCCCTGGGTATCCCCTGACCTTATTAAACAGGGTGGAGAAGACTTCCTGGTGACTGCTCATGTCAATCCCATCAAAGATTCTGAGCAGCTCCTCATCATCCTCGGTCTTGGCCTCCTCGAAGGTCTCACACTGGATCAGAAGGTCCACATCTTCAATATCTCTGTAGCAGGATAAAGAGTGGGAAGCAGAACATGTTGGGTGGGTACATAGTGGTGGGAGAGGGGGAGTATGAGAGGGAGTGATCTCTGCTGCCCACCTCTAACCCATTCACCCAATCATTTCCTCCTCAATGACCAAGAAGGTCCCTGGTATCAGTAATTCCATATATGTATCATATAGGACTATGGCCTCTCCTGGCTGATGAAGGGTATAGGCATTGCAAGATGCCAAGGTATTTAGCAGCCACTGAGATCAGTTCTCATATGCAGGAGTTCAGTAAATGGGGTCCCTCCCAGGGAAATATAGAAGCAAACAAGGCCACGTAGTCACAAAAATCCCAAAGTCTGCAAAAATCTTTTTTCTATCAGGGTAGCAGGACATTTGTGTCATTATTCTCTCCATGCCATAAGATTATTAGGTCCTATCTTTTGAACAGAGATGTACATGGAGGAGAAGTGCTAAATAAATGTTTGCTTAATCGAATCTTATCTCTCTATCCTATTTCCAAGCAGAGGCTGAACTATTAGGGTTGAATCTGTGTCTCCTAGTTTCTTCCCCTTGCCTCTTGACCCTTGTAGGGTAGGTAGTGGATGCTCAAGAAAGATCAACTGACTGATTGGTCTCTGGGATTGTTTTAAGTTGGTCTCCTACTTCCAACATAATCTTTTAAATATTGATCACTAAAAGCCTACATTAGTTTATAAAGCACAGGTCATTTCAGAGACCAGAGAACACTAGGTTTAGACTATTCGGATCTTGACAAAATATCTGTCAAAGTCTCATCCTAGGGACAAAATGAAGAGATATCAAATGAAGAGATATCAACTAGATGATAAGGCTTTGAATCTGGTTAATCAACAAGAGCCAAAGCTATGATTAATGGTCTAACATCAAACTGGAAAGATGTCAGGCAGGCAGTCAACAGAGTCCCTTGGTCCTGTGCAATGTGGTAGAGTTATTTATGGCATTATGGATCTATGGCATTTTCCAAATAAACAAAGCAGGAAGAGATTTCTAATATGCTGAATGATATCATCAAATATCAAAGCTATTATAGGTCAAATTTAATAAGATTACACTCAATAATGAAAAATGTCAATAAATTCTTACACCTGGCTTAAAAAAAATCAGGGTTAATAATGGGATAGAGAAGGCCTGGTCCAACAACTATCTGTATTAAAAAAAAAAGACCTGGGAACTGCAAGCTGAACAGTTTGACATAGTATTTATCTGAGTCTGTGTGAACAGAAAAACAGTGTGTCCAAGATAAGAGATGATCATTTTGCTTTTCTCCACTTTCATCATATTTTATCTGGACTATATAGATTTAATCAGGATGAAGACAGAGCAAAGTATGTTGATCTGAATGAAAATGACCAGGATGGGGTAAAAAATGGTAACCAGATATGAGATTCAGTTAAAGGAACTGAGAACATTTAGCCCAGGAGAGAGTAGACCTAGGGGAGATAGGATAGTTATCTTCTAGTGTTGAGAGTCATCTGGCAAGAGGGATTCAACTTATCCCATCACTCCAGAAGGGCACTACTAAAAATCCCACACAAAAACTGCTTTGGGAGGCAGGATTTGATGGAAGGAATTAAGTCTCATTAGTGAGAGCCATCCAAAAGTAAAGTGCCTTGAGTTATGAAGCTTAAATTTCAAGTAACAGCTGGATCACAGGATTCTAGATAGGTGAGGGTCCCTAGAGGGCTACAAATCCAACTCCAATTCACAACTGAGAAACTAAGGCTTAGAGATGTTAAATGACTTGCCCAGAGTTGCACAACTGGCAACTATCTGAGGCAGGATTTAAACTCAGGGTTTTTTAGCTACCTCCAGATGATCACCCCCAACTTATCCAGTTGGCATCAAGTTTGTACATCCTTATTTGCATGTTGCCTCCCAGTTAGACTGTAGTTTCCTTGAGGGCAGGGAATGGTTCCCCTCCCTTCTCTAAATCTCAAGATTTTTGCATAATTCCAAGAACAGAATAGGCATTTAAAAGATGTTGGTTGATTTAGGACTTCAAAGGAAGAACTCCATCCAGATTCCATCTACCAATCTGCCAATCTGCTGAGGAAAACATGCTTAATTAATCCTGAATAAGTAGCACTATTATACCAGTATATGATCTAAAAGTCACTAAAACCTCTTCTTCCCAAGAAGTGTTCTTTCTCACCTTTCCTACATTAGTATTTGTAGGCAGGGGTGTATTGGAGTCACTTGTAAATGGCTCAAAAAGACCCAATTGTTACATTTTCAGTGAACATTTATAGCTTGGAAATTGGGAAATGCTACAAATCAAGGTTTAATTGTTTTATTGCTGTTGATTATCTAGAAGTAAGAAAATGATGGATTGTTATTAATATAGATTATACTTTAAAAGTGTATGATAAGTACACATCTCTTCCCCCGCCACCTCCAAGTTGGGTGGTTAAATATCTACCAGCACACCTGAAGAGGACAACGTAGAGGTGGTACATGAGGTGGTACAGAAACCTCTGAAGTCATTTCCAAGTCCAGTCCAGTGAAGTCAAGTAAGAGGGGCCCTATAATTAGGTAATCTAAGACTGTAGGACTAATTCAAACAATAGCTCCATTCAGATGGGAAGTTTGCATTGTCATGATATTCAGATTAATATATCACTAAGAATATTGGCAGAAGATGGACAAACATGGATGGGTTGTGAAACCGCACGTGGTTGTAGGGAAAGTTCACAAGGAAGAACTCACAGATCCTTCTGAGCTGACATTTACTGTTCTATTCTCCATCCCAGTGAATTTAACAAATAAAGGTAGGCTTGAGTGATGACAAAACAATCAAAAGTACCCTGGAGACAGTTCCTACCTGTTCTCCGAATAAATTCTTAAATTTTAAGTACATGCATTTGGAATTGGAAATTAGTAAAGGTAGCTAGGTAGCCCATGAATAAAGCCCTGGACCAAAACTGATTTTGAATCTGGTCTCAGATGCTTATAAATTATGTGACTTTGGACAAGTCATTTTCACTACTTTTGGCCTCAATTTCCCCAATAAGTAGGTAATAAAAGCACCTATCTTCTGGGGTGGTTCTGAGGATCATATGAGCTGATATTTAAAAGGTGCTTAGCCCAGTGCCTGGCTCTATATAAAGGTTAGCTATTATTGTTGTCTTGTGGATTGTCTAGCTCTAAGAAAGTAATGGAGAATATGTTAATAATGTAGATTAAAATTAGAAGTGTATTGGAGAGCCAGTTGTTAAACATTTAATAGCAAACCCCTGAAAAGGGAATTATAATTATGAAATAATAAAAATACTTTCTAATAGCAAGGACTGTCTTGAATGAGTACCAGAAGCAATATAGTGCAATAAAATCCAAGGATCTGAGTTCAAATCCAAGTTCTGCTACTTATTAACATGAGTATGAACTCAGGCAAGTCCCTTCTTTCTCTAGTTCTCAGTTTCCTCATTTATAAAATGAGGGGGTTTGGATTTGATCTTTAAAGGCTCTTTCTTTATATTTCAATTCTTAATCTATGATCCTATTATACCTGACTCCTAATGACATGCAAGACTGAAGAGTGTCAGATGCCCCCTGCTGGACAGGCCAGGAATAGCTGTCCAAAGACTGCCCTCAGGGGTTCTGCACTGACAATTGTTTTGGAGATGGGGAGTGGGAAGGGGATGGGGGCAGGAAGGAAGCCTAGAGGAGATTTGTGGACATACACTTTAATCAGAAAGTGAATTGGGCTGGAGTTAGAAAGAGGGGCGAGGGGTTGGGAAAACAGGAAACTTACCTTAGTTTGGTTAAAATATCCAGCAATTGGAGACCTGGGAAAATCAAACCAAAACCAGTTATTGCACTTGTTACCTCAGATAAGTCAGTGACTGTCATTTGTTAAGAAGTAGCATATTCTCTTGCCTTAGCAGAGCAACATCAATAGATGAACATTGTTCAATCTTTATTTAATTGCTATGAGAGGCGGGGGGAAGAAAAGTGGAAAAAGGACTGTTTTTCTGTGTTTCAGAGATGAAGAAAATGATGTTTAAGGAAGGGAAGGAACTGTAGCATGCTAAGGACAAAAACAAGACCAGAGCCTAATCTCCTGACTCTAGTCCCTGGTGTGGGAGTTGGGTGGCGGGGGAGAATCCCCAGTCTTTCTACTGCACCAGGTAATTATTAAAACTGAAAACCAAAAACAAACTTAGGGAGCTCCCTCCAAGCCACAATCCCCAGGTCACCACCTTCTCAGGAACTGCTTTACCTTAGAGACCACATAACTTTGCTCATATCTTTTTTTTTTAATCTCTACCCTCCCCTTCATTTCTGATTGGTGAATACCTAAGTGGGGACACCAAATAATTCAAACTGGTTGTCTCTCTTTAATCCTAAACTTGTTGTTCTCAATAGCTAGGGTTCAGCATTAGGCTTTGACTATTATAAAGATTTGCTGCCTTTAAGGAAATTCTTAAGATACCTTCACAGTGGAAATTTGGGCTAGATAAACTTAGGTGAAGTTGGTGCTTGATTAGTTTAGAAAGAGGACAAAGCTTGTCTGGATGGTGAAGTGTGCCTAAAGTAAGAAGGCAGAGCCCTGGTGCTTAAAGTTTGTAAAAGTTTGTTTTACGAATGCAATTTATCTGCCCTAGGAGGATTGCATGAGAGGAGGTGAGAGGTTCTGGGACAGGTGAAGATGCCAGCTGAAAGTCCCTAGGGCAACAAAGAGAGGGGCACCCAAATACATTAGGTAACCAGAAAGGAACAGTCCAAAAGAAATAATTTAAAGAACATCAGTTACTAAAAAGCAATGGTCTTTTATTATAGAATGCTATCAATCTCCATCTATAATTCATATAACTTTTCTTTTAAAAGATTCATTTTTTTTAGGTTTTTTTGCAAGGCAAACGGGGTTAAGTGGCTTGTCCAAGGCCACACAGCTAGGCAATTATTAAGTGTCTGAGAGTGGATTTGAACCCAGGTACTCCTGACTCCAGGGCCGGTGCTTTATCCACTACACCACCTAGCCACCCCTCTTTTAAAAGATTTTTTAGGGAATCTTCACCTATATTTATCCCATCTCCTCCCTTAGACTAGGGGCTCATTTCTTTAAAAAAAAATTTAGATGCTATAGTATTTGGTACAGTATTGCTATTGCTTCATTTCCTATGATTCATATGAAGAAAGCCAGGTTGGAAGTAGTAGATTTGTAATTTCCTGCACAATCTCTTTTTATTGTACTATGATATGAAAATACTAGTTTTTATTCCATAAATTAAAAATCAAATAAATTTTTAAAAAAGCAGGGGCAGCTAGGTGGAGTAGTGAATAGAGCACCGACCCTGGAGTCAGGACCTGAGTTCAAATCCAGCCTCAGATACTCAATAACTGCCTAGCTGTGTGAGCTTAGGCAAGTCAATCCTATTGCCTTAAATAAAAATAGATATAAAAAAGCAATGGTCTTTGAGTCCAAAGAGCTGACTTCAAGTCAAAACTCAGTCATTTACTAGTCATGTGAGCTTGGGCAAGTCCTTTCCCTTTCTCTGAGCCTCCATTTGCTCATCTGTGAAATATCTGCTCTTCCTTTCTTCCCTCCCTTCCAAGGCTGTAATGGTTCCAGTGTTTGTAGACTTTGAGGGTTACAGAAATGGAGGCATTTATCATGGGGTAAATGCCTAATCTCTCACTGAGGTCAGACCAAGGCTTCCTTCCTAGTTTTGGATTTTTCCTCAGGCAGGGAAGGGAAGGGAAGGGGCAGAGCTGGTTACCGATGAACTCATTCCGGAGCTGAGTTCGGGCTCTGAGCTCTTCTGTGCCCAAGATGATGGCATTGATGACGCTCAGCAGGGTGATGATATAGGGAACGTTGTCTGTGCTAGAGAGCTCATTCATGATAACACTGAAGCGGTACTGCTGGCTCTTGACCATCTAGGGATAAGGAGCATGAGAGAGATCAGAGGCCTAAGTGGGGTCCCATGCCCAAATAATCCTGTTGGGAATGGCTTGATGAAGTGACAGTCACTTTTCCCAAGTCTCTAAGGACATCATGAAGGAATCTTACCTACGTTCATCCCACCTCTCCCCTTAGACCAGGGGGTCATTGAGGACACCATCGTGTCTCCCTCCTATACTAGGACAGAGTCCCACCTTTCCTCCTCAGGCTGGGCATTCTTCAAGGGAAGTCTGTAGTTTCCCCTTTCCCTGGCTCCCCCCACCCCTTGTCCTGGGTTCTGCACATAAGGCTTCCAAGCAGAGGTTTCTCTTGTTGGTACAGAATTCCACTTAGGAGGTGTCCTGGTCAGTTCCTATGTGTCCTCAGAGATACTAGGGGACAGCACTTTGCCTCAGGTTTACCTTATAGTGGTCCAGGGCATCTAGAGTTTGCTTGTGACCTTCAGGGGAGTAGATCGAGAGAGCAGCTAACAGCTCAAACACTTGCTTTTTGACCATCACATTCGATGTGTCCAGAGCTGCAGATAGAAAAGAGATGAGAATGTGAAAGGTATTCTTTCTTACTCAAATACCATATTCACTATCCCTCCAAACAAAGGAACCCTCCTTGGCTCCCTAGTCAACAGTGAGTGCTGCCTAACATGAACTTATATAACATTTTCCATTTAAACCACTCAAGAAGCTCAGAAGGCTATGGTTGGAAGGACCTGAGAGATCACTAAGTCCAACACCTCAATTAATAGATGGGGAACCTAGGCCAAGAAAAGGGCAAGGATTTGCCCTAGTTTATCATATAGGCCACCTGATACTCTGGATTGCTTTCTAATTGCCTTCTGTATTTTCTCTCCCTACACCCCAAGTTCTCTGAGGACAGGGCTGTGGGGCAGGGGTTTGCTCTTCCTGTCTTTAGAATTCTGAGTTTCCTGAGAGTGGGGAGTGGGGTTCCAGCTCCTCTCCCATAATGGGTCCAGAACAAAGTTGTCCTCTTTTGCAAGGCTTCAACCTAGAAGCCTTGGACTTGGGATGGATCACCTGCAGGTCTCTCTATTCTGTGCTTCTTCTTGAGGAACCAGTTTATCCTCTTCTAAGTAGTCTTATTGGTGCAGGGCTTTAAATTCCAGTCATTCCATAAGCTGTCCCAGTAAAACCTTGGCTTGATACCAGAAGTCATGGTGGAGTTCTGGGCACCCTTAGAAGCCTTAGAATGTAGCCCCTTCACCTCCCTGGTCCGTTAGCTCTAGATTCCTTAGCTGTCAATACAACCCACTCTAAGGTTTTTCTGTGAGAATTTTTTTCTTCCGGCTGGCACATGTAAACATGTCTGCTTTTTTTTTTTTTTTAAACTCAGCACCAACTGTTATTTTGATAGATTCAGGCTGGATACCCAACTTTGTCTTCCCTCAACCCCATCAGTTCCAGGCACTTCAAATGTATGTAGGTTTTTTTTTTTATATTTTTTCCCCTGACCTGATTTCCAAAGCACTTGGGTGGAAAGAACAAGTCCTGAATAGAAGCTGAGCCAGGCTACACCCACAGGCACTTGGGGTGCTTCCTCTGTGTCACTCGCTATCTTCCAGCCATTCAGTGGAGGGCTTTCAGGGTCTCAGGGGAGTCATTCAGAGGGGGATTCTCCTTTCCCCAGATCCCCACCTCCCTCAAAAAACTATCCTAGGGACCCAAATACACCAACACTCCAACATCTCTTATCTGGCTGTGAAAATTAACATAAGCCCAGGAGAAGCTTCCCTGGGTCTTGGTTTTTCCTCTCTATGAAATGATAGGACTTGGACTGAATGATTCCTAAGGTCTAAAATTTTACATTCTACTGTTTTGTCTAACTAATATGCTATGCTATATGTCCTAAGATTCTTCCTTTCCTCAGAGACTGCTAGGTGACATGCATATATAGTGCTGGGTCTGGAGTCAAGAAAATCTGGGTTCAAGTTCAGTCTCAGATATTTATTAGCTATGTAACCCTGGGCAAGTTGATTAACTTTCTGTTTCCTAAACTGCAAAATGGGGATAATAGCACCTACCTTCCAGGAGTTGTGAGGTCTGAATAATCTAATAATTGTTAGGCATTTTAGCATAGTGTCTGGAACAAAGAAAGCAATAAATATTGAATATCATTATCATCACCAGGACTGAAATTGGAACACACTTGAGTTCAAATCTGGCCTCAGATACTTATTATTATTATTATTATACTATTATTTTTATAATAATTATAATATTATTAGTTGTGTTTCCCTGGATAAATGACCTGTTTGCTTCAGTTTTCTCATTAGAAGAATGGGAATGATAATATCACCTCTCTCCCAGAATTATTATGAGGATAGGATGATATATTTGTAATGTATTTTGCAAAACTGACAAGGCTTATATAAATACTATTATTATTTATTATTATTATGCAACCTAGGACCTCTTTTCTAGACATTTACATTCTTGTGAGGAAAAGTCTAAAATTATAAAAAGGTTTGTAAACCTTAAAGCACCTAGATAAATGCTAACTATTATTATTCTTCTCCTCAGATATGATATAGTCAGACTCCATATCAGAGAAAACACAGAGCAATTTTAAAATAAGGTCAGAAGAAACTTCTAATATGTGCCCTTGGCTCTGTATTCCTTGTGACCATTCCTTATTGCTCTGCTCAGTCTCCAGGAGACTTCTGGACTCAATATGGAATAACTCCATGATGATACTTCACCTAGAAAGATGCTGATGTTGACAAACCAACTGTCATCTGTTTGAAGGACTGCTTGTATCAAAAGCCTAGTTCTGATCACATTCCTCCACTGCTCAAAATCTTTCCTTGGCTCCCTATTGTTACAGAATATAACCAACTCCTTGGCTTAACATTTGATGCTCTTCACAAGGTCCCAAACCAAGTCTGAATTCCAGTGTCTCTGTTGGGCAAGACACCAACTCTCTCTGGGTGTTTTATCTATAAGTTAAGTGGTTTATATTTGTAGATGGTCAAAGTCTCTTCCAAGTCTAAAATTCTACAATCCTACTATATCCATATGGACTCTACCCCAGGTAAATTACAGGTATTGACTGGTGCCATTTCCTTTGCCTGGGGTGATTCTTCTCCACAACCCTTCACCTAACTTCCCCTATCAAAATCCCAACAGTTCTTTCTGGTCCAATTCAAGTACCACCTTCGCCAGGAAGCTGGAAATGATTTCTATTCTAAGGTCAGACAATCTTGAGTCTAACTTTCATATAGAATAGCTATTATAGCTAGATTGGCAGTGTGGGATAGTGGAAGAAGTTCTAGATGGTGTCAGGAGATCTAGGTTCTTATCTTTGTCACTTAAGATTTGAACAAATTGCTTACCCTCCTTCAGACTGTTTCTTCTTCTGTAGAATTAGGGTACTGAACTTGATGCTCTGTGTGTTTCCTTCAAGTTCTCCTGGTCTGTGCTTCTGTGATCACTAGATATATTTCCTAATTTCCCCCCCTAGATTATCAGCAATATGAGGGCAGGGGCTAATTCCTCTATCTCTGCCAGCTTCATCTTTACAGTTGAATGGAACATCTAGTCTCACTTGTACCTGAATAAGATTCTCCTTCAGTTCTCACTTGCATTCCTCCAATGATGCAAAATAGACCATCTTCCAAGATTTCATTTCCTCTTGGGCAGCAGTTCTTAGGTTTATCTTATATTTAGAGCCATCCAGAATTTTAGGGACATTGGATAATGGGGTCTGAGCCCAGGTATTTAAGAGTAACATAGCCTGGGTTGTAGAAAACTATAACATTTAGAGCAGGGAGGTTCATCAAAGGTCAAGTCTCAATCCTTATCCTAGTGAAGATGAAACACAAATAACTCTCATTTATATAGTGTTCTAAGTTTTCTAAAGGGCTTTCTTTACAGTAACCCTGGTGAGGTTCATAGTATTTTAATGCCCATGTTATTTAAGGAAGGAAACTGAAGCCTGGATAGTTATTTTTTGTCCATGGTCACATATATAATTAGTGACAGAATAAGAATTTTAATCCAGAACCCCCAGACACCAGAGATAGTCTTTTTTTCATGTCCATAGTCATACCTAGAGACCTTTGGAGCTGACTGTCCAGTTCCTCCCATGCCCTTGTCCCATCTTTCCCTAGCCAGCCCCAGAGTGGCAGCAGCCAGCCCTTACCCTCTGAGAGTTTGCACACGTAGCCCTGGTTGCTCAGGATGTACTTGATTCCCTGGTGGGCGTTCATGACAGCCCGCACACAGCTGATGCACGTGAGCTGCAGCAGGGCATCTGCAATTCTTGACACACCCCGGCCTGATAGCCGGGCCAAGGCCTCCAGGAGCAGGTCAAGGCCACTCTGCTCCAGGAACTGCACCAGCCAGCCATCATCGCTATTCTCCAGCCGCTTGCGCAACCCAGAGTAGTTGACCACAGATGGCATCTGCAGGAGACGGATGCATAGCTCAGGCTCAGCATTCTCCAGGTTGGCCTCTGTGGGGTCTCCATCCTGGGGCCCCAGTTTTTCCTTCAGGGCAGCCCATTTCTTCTGCACACCCTCCTTCCCTGACATCTCGCTGATCTGGGTATGGGAGAAAAACAAGAGGAAAAATCAAATTTATTAGCACAGTGTAGGTCTCTGGGTCAGAAGTCAAGAGATGGGGAGGGGGAGGAATCAGTCTAAGGAAGCAATCCCACTCTATGAGTCAAGAGACCTGGATCCTGGTCCTAGTTTCTACCATAACTTTGCAGAATCATTGAGGCAAGCCATTTGACATCTATGAATAACAAATTTTCATCACAGGATAGATCTTTGAAGATCATCCAGTTCAAACTCTTAATTTTCCAGGTGGAGAAACTGAGGCTCGGATATAGAAGGAAGGAAATAAGCATTTACTCAGTGCTTATTGTGTGTTCTCCAAATAATATCTTATTTGAGAATCACAACAGCCCTGGGAGGTGGGTGCCATTGCTATTCCCATTTTCAGTTGAGCCAACTGAGGTAGGCAAAGATTAAATGACTCGCTAAGAAGTGTCCAAAGCCTTAAATTTAGGTTTTCCTAACTCCAGGCCTGGTACTTCTCACTTAGAACTGGGCTGGGATTCAGGGGACCAGAGTGGGACATCTGAAATTAACATTGGATCAAAGGAAGTGGTACCATCTCCAGTTCTGAGTTCTGGCATAGATCAGCTGCCCCTTGTGCCTGAAATGGGCATGGGGTTCCGGCTCTCAATCTCCCATTAAGTTGCTGTGTGACTCTGTCTCTTTCCTTTGCTGGGCTTCTATTTCTTAAAATGAAGGCACCGGACTACACTCTATCTAAAAAGTCATCTAGCTCTCCAAATACTAGACTCCATGATTCTCTAGTCAATAGGCAGTCCCAAGGGTCAAGCTATGAGAAGGTCTGACAGTACTCCCTTAAAGGTCAGGTACTCCCCAGTTGTTTTTAGAAATTGTCTATGGTATTGCCATTATGCATTAAGAATGAAAGACTTGAAAGGGGAACAGTGTCCAATGTAGGACAGGAAATTTTCATGTACCTGTAAAGGCAGAAAAATGGGGAAAGGGTTTAATAAAAACTAAGATAAGGGAATGTATTTGCCTTCTTAGACATAAGAGCATCAGTCTTTGAGAGAAGGGATCATATACTTGTTAGTATTTGTGTCCCCAGAATGTCGAACAGTTCTTAGCACATAGTAGGTACTTAAATGCTTGCTGACAATAGTTTATACTTAGATAATACAGACTTAAATGCCTATCATCCTGATCCTGCTCATTATTCTAGTTGCCTACTTCTAGCATATTACTGCCATAATGGTGGGTGCATATGCAATGGCAATACTGGTTGATTCAGAGAGAGGAGAATAGTTTATGATTTCTTTCCAATTCCCTTCATATACAGATATATATATATATATATGTATCTATATATCTATATACATATACATACATACATATATATATATATATATATATATCCCATTCAATAAACTATAAGTGCTTACTTCAGGTAGGGGAACAGATATAGTCTCTACCCAAAAGATGGGCTCAAAGATCACTGCAGAAAGTGGCTACAGCCATGAAATTAAGATACATACTCCTTTGGAAAAAATGCCATGGTAAATCTGGACACCATACTAAAAAGGAAAGATATCATCACCTTGCCCACAGAGGTCCCCATAGTCAAAGCTATGGTTTACCCAATGGCAACGTATGGCTGTGAGAACTGAACCTTAAAGAAAGCTGAGAAAAGCAGAATCAATCATTTCAAAACACGATGCTGGAGATCAAATCAATCCACACATAAAAGAAATTAATTCAGATTATTCATTGGAAGGTCACATACTGAGGCTGAAGCTTAAATACTTTGGCCACATAATAAGGAAATGGGGCTCACTGAAAAAGATCCTGAGGGGAAAGACTGAAGATGAAAGAAAAGCGAATGGCAGAGATTGAGATGGATAGACAGTGTGACAGACTTAGACTTCAAGAGATAATGGGAGAGAGAAGGGTCTGGTTTCCATGGGGTCACAAAGAGTCAGATATAACTGAATAACTGAACAATTAATCTAAAGGAACTCATACCATCATTGAGGGAATTTAATATGTGCTCAAATAAATTTAATATAAAGCAAAAATGTGATGGGATCAAAGGAGAGATCTGGATAAAGTGGTCTAGGAAAATAGTAGAGGAAAGGTGACTTGGGTCATGGGTCAAGGAAGGCTTCATGGAGGAGGTAGTTCATGTGTGAGACCAAAAAGAAAAAAAATGTTTCAACAAGGACAGAGTGTGTTTGTGCAAACAGAGATAGAAGAGGGTAAGATGTGACTAGGAGTAATCTAGAACTACTGAAAGATAGGTTGGGGACCAAATGTGGTGAGTCTTTTTGAATGCTGGGCTGAGAAGTTTGTATTTTTCCAATAAGTCACACTGAAAGTGCCTGCAAATACTGGGGACAATCATTTAGCTTCCATGTATTCTTAGGGAAAATACTATGATTCATAGATCATTTTCCTGTCCTTTTACTTAACTTGAGGGTTCCTTCATATTTTGAATTATGGAAATGGATTTTCAGAAGAGTAGAGGTCCAAGGGCAGCTAGGTGGTGCAGTGGATAGAGCACTGACCCTGAGTCAGGAAGACCTGGCTTCAGACACTTAATAATTACTGTTGCTTTGCAAAACAATAACAACGACAAAGCAGAGATCCAGGGATGGAATATCTGAAAAAAGGCAGTACAAACTTGTGGAAAGAACATGGAAATGGAATCAGGCGGACTGAGATGGAATGTTATTTTTGAAATGGACTACTCATTTGCCTTTAGGCAAGTCATTTTCCTTTTCTGGGATTCAGTTTCTTAACATAAGAACGTGAGATTAAATTGGTCTTTCTAGCTCTAAATTGATGGCACCCTGATTGTAGGCTAATGCCTGATATGACAGGGGTCACTGTCCCTTCTTCATTAGAGAGGATGGTTCCTATTATTGGCTGGCTCTTTCTGGGTCCATATAGACTCTAGCCCAGTGGCCCTGGAGACACCTGGTTCTTAAGTTTGATGAGCTTGAATTACGAAAAAGGAATGTCCTGGCTAGCCTGGGCAGTAGGAGCTTGGCTCAGGTGGGAAGCACAGGTGTTCTCATTGAAACCGGCCCTGCCCATTTGCTGGAAGCAAGGAGAGATCAGGATCTTTAGAGGAGATATATTTCGGTATCATACAACAGGTTATTGATCTGAGCCCTTATTCAGAATAAGACACCCAATGGAACCAATTATCTCCCCCACCCCCAAACCCCAAGACTGGGTCACTTGTCCAGTGAGAGTCTTAAGGAAGAGGGAAAGAATGTGGAGCTCTCAGTTCCCATGGGGAGGGCCTCAGTACAAAATAAAATCTGAAACAGGCTCTGTAGGTCAAAGTCTAAAGGCAGGAAGGAGATAAAAAACAAACCTAAATTTCTTTATGATTGCCTTGGCAAACACACCTCTTTTCCGTCTTTCCCAAACTTTTAGAAAAACTTGGGGGTGGAAGTAGAGAAGTTTCCTTTCCCCTCTATGTAAATTTCTAACATAATGGGGTTAGGCAAGATTTTAGACTATCTTCTACTTCTAAAAATCTAAGATTCCATGAAAACTTCACCTCAGTACTCAGCCCCACCCTCACCAAAGTCTTCCTAGACTGACTCCACCTACTTGAGTCACTCTAATTTTCCTCAACCCCCCAGGATACAGTAACAGTCTAGTTAGTGTTTATTCTTTCTACCTGTGTGACCAGGCAAAGAAGGTGGGCCAGTCATATAGCCACAATAAGACAATAGCCAGACAGTTATAGTGGTTCCCTTGAGATACTAAAAGACAAGAGGGAGGTCTCCAATACATGGAGTAGAACCTCTTTAGCTGAGCATCTCATAGGATGAGGAGGGATGGAGAGGTTATGAATTGCATGGGTGCACTGTTTATTTAAGGGAGATCATGAAGTCATCAAGGAGACTGGGAGGGGGGGGAGCAACATAAGGGGAAAGGCTATTTTCTTTCTTCTTTGACCCCAGGGTTCCTGGGGATCAAAGTTCTATATCAGATTCCTGAGGGTTCAGCCTGGGCAGGGAATGAAGGATTTTCACTCAAAGAAATTTATGTAGTCCATTCATTCTCCTCCCACAAAGGCCTTTTATGACAAGTTCTGAGTCTTCTTGTTATCTATTTCATCTCACCCCACCCTCTAATGAATGTTCTTTTTTTTGAGAAACTTTTGATTCCTGTATTCTCCCCCTACCCGCTCCATCAGCCCCCAAACTATCTGAACAAGGGTAGCAGGCTGCCTTCTCCATCTGCCCCAGCTTTCTTTGGTCACGAATATTCCTGACTCACAGGAAAGTCTTTCTCCATTCCAGGCTTCTGTGGGAGTAACTGCAGGACTAAAATCTACAGGTCCTGATTCTGATAAAAAGTCGGATTCTGATAAAAAGGGACTCATGTCCCCTCCCCTTCCTAGACCTGAATCAGCAATATGAGAGGTTGGAGTAGACATTCTCTTAAGGCCCCCTGCTCTGACATCCTAAGACTTGACTTTACTCTCATTTTTGGAGGCTTTTCTTATAGCATTTATTACAGCATTTTCTATAGCATTCTACTGTTCTGAGTGGGTATCTTACTTCCCCAACCATATTCCCAAGGGGAAGATACATAATCTTTTTCCATCTCCTCATAGTGAAGCAGCTGGACAAATAAAGCAGGAGTGGGAGACTGAGGCCATCGAGATTGGGTAATGGCACAGCCTCAGGCCAGTGCAGGTGTAGAGAGGACACTTCATCAAGTCATCACTTACTGCTAAGGCTCTTGGTTGGCATCTGATTGGCCCAGTCAGTACAGGCTTGGGAGGGAGAAACCCAAGTCTGTTTTTGTTTTTTTGTGTGTGTATTTTTTAAATTCCTTAGAGCAATTCAGGTCAGAGGATCTTTCCCACGACTTCTATTTAGAATCTGGTGTCCTGTTCCCAGCTTATTCTGATCCCTCTGATTATTTCAGGCAGATTCTGTCTAGTCTGTCTCCAATGTTCAATGATTTTCTGCAGGCAGAACTGTGACATCAGCAAATATCTTTTTTATGTTGTTTTAACGAAACAAAAAAACTCACAAAATACCAAGAAAGTGTATTTTAGGGCAACAGCTTACCAAAATACAACACAAAAAAGCAACTATAGATAACCAAACAAGATTTATTAAAAGAAAGGAAAGCTGAGTATTTTAAGTTTATAAAACAGGATCAAATATTGTGAGCAGAAAAGGTCCCCTGAACTCTCCTTAAGATGTAAGAGATGATAGAAAAGCTGATCCAGGTCACTTAAGAAACTGGTCTCCTCTACAACCTTTTTCTCCTCTAGCACAGCTATCTACAACCTACAATGCCATCTTAATATTTACTGTATTAGAAATTAAAACATTTTAGTATTGTTATAAAAATAGCTTTAACCTTATGAACTCCTTGAAAATGTCCTGGGAACTCCCAGGAGTCCCTGGACCATACTCTTAGTCTATTCTCCTTTCCATAGAGAAAACTAGGTGGTTCAGTAGATAGAGCCCTGACCTGGAGTCAGGAAGACATGAGTTCAAATACAACCTCAGAAACTTACTTGCTGGGTGAGCCAGTTATTTTAACCTCTGACTATGTCAGCTTCTTCAACTGTAAAGCAAGGATAATAATAGTGTCAGCCTTCCAGGATTCTTGTGAGGATAAAATGAGATGATATTTGTAAACACTTAGCATAGTGCCAGATAAACAGCAAGCGCTTAATAATTGTTTATTCCCTCCTTTCTTTCCCACTGCAGGGATCGCTTTACACAATATCTCTAATGGGATCTATCACTTTGTGTTAAGACTACTGTGCAGACTATGGAGAGGGAGGAGGGAGGTGTGTGAGAGAATCAGAATCTCCTCAGTTCACTCTCCTACCCAGTCAGGAACATCAGGAGTTTCTGGGACTTCCAAGGTAGGATATGAAGTATTTTTAGCTCCTCTATGAGCCCAAAAATTTTTTGGCTGCCTAGCAACAAGCAAGGAGCAAAAAGTACACTGGAGATTTCCAAGACAGCCTTCCCATCCTTGAAGGCGGTGGTGATGACAGTGATGGCAGCAGCGGCAGCACCCCCAGAGTGAGTGACAGGACAGCCAGTAAGGGCTCCAACACCCAGAGGAAGTAAATTAGAGATGAAAGCCTGGAGCCCAGACTGCATATGGATGAATTGAGCTATAGAGACAGGTGGAGATTCAGAGAGTCTGTGATAGTTGCCTTTAAGTAACCAAGAACCAGGTCCAATGGAGACAAATTGCAAGAACAGAGATTTCAGTTTAATATAAAGAAAAACTTCCTAATAATCAGAATGGGATGTTTCTGGAGGGAATAAGCTCTTTGGAGCTACTGGAGGCTTTAAGAGGAGATCTGATGAACTCATGGCAGGGATCACAGGATCATATTATGAATATGAAACTGGAAAGAACCCTCAGACACCATTTAACCCATCCCCTAATTTTACAAACACAGTTGCCCAGAGAAGGTCCAGGGACGTTATTCAACTTGCCCAAGGTCACGTAACAATAGCAAGGCTAGAATTTGAATCCAGGTTCTGACTCCAAATCCAGTTGTTTAGAAGGAACTTCTCAGAAATAATCTGAATTTGAGATAACCTCAAAGATTCAGGGAGATGGGAAGAGGGAAGGTGAAGGCCATTTCTTCTAAGGGAATAAAGACCACACTAAACTATGAGAAGGAAGGTTCCTTCATTCTGCAGATGTTCTCTCCTCTCTAGGGACCCTTTATTACAAAGTTCCTATCAGTTCTCATTGCCACTGAGTGTCCTCTCAGCAACCCCTAAGCATCAGGAACAGGAAGAAAGTCACTGCTCACTGAGCAAATGAGCTCTAGGATGAATCTGAACAATATCCCGCTTTCTTTTGAAAGTTCCCTCAATACTCACTGACTTCCCAAGGAGAATTTGTCCTTTCAGACTTAGGATGTGAGACTGGGGTCTAGTTTTTTTTGTGAGGAGTCTACTGTCCTTCTCTGGGCCTCAGTTTATCAATCTGTAAAAATGAGGACACCAGATCAGGGTAGATGCCCTTCCAGCCCTTATGTTTTCTGTGTTATGATTCCAAATGAGGGGTGAGGACATTTGCGGGGCAGGGACTAAGTATTGGTTTCCAGCTCTTATTCCCATGACAAACTCTGCTCAGCTTCAGACCTTTAGGCACTAACTGGAGAACCTGAAGTGCCCTGGCCAGTGAGCTTACCATGGGCTGTGTGAACAAATGTCCAGTTCACGGCCCATCAGTACGGAAGCATTCTTGGCCCTGTGACAATGCTTTCAGTGAAACAGCTGCCCTGGCTCGGAGCCTAGCTCTGGCCTCTCCTTAACTGTTTATGCTGCTGCCACAAGGTTCCCTGGGTTTGGGTGAACCCTGTAAATCTCTTCAGCCTCCTGTGCTCATGATACTGCTCCACCCAGGAAGTTAATCTCCCCGCTCAGACCTCACCTGCTGGAGTTGGTCCAAACACAGAGAGCCAAGTGTGTCCAAAACAAAAGGGGAAATTGAGGAGGAAGACCCAATAAATACACAGAGAGGCTTCTGGATAGAGGGGAGAGGACACTCATCTGAGAGGCAAGAGATATGAGTTCTAATCAGTGGCAGAGTGAACAGAACATTGGAGAATTGAGTTCAAATTCCAAGTATGCCATTTACTTAAAATTTTTTTAGTTAACAGAATTCTATTTTTTCTTCTCCTCCTCCATCTCTCCCTCTACTTAAAAAAAGAAAAAACAAACAAAAATTGGATCTTTGGAACAAATATACATAGTCAAGCAAAACAAATTCCCTCATTGGTTTTATCCAAAAAAAAGATTGATCCTTTGAAATGGTCATTACAACTAGGTGGTGAAATGGATAAAATGTGGGAGCTGGAATCTAGAAGACCTGAATTGAAATCCAGTCTCAGAAACTAGCTGTGTGACTCTGGGCAAGCCACTTTAATAGCAGGGCTGCCTCAGTTTTCTCATCTGTAAAATGGGAATAATAACAAGGCCTACTTCCCAGGGATGTTGTGACAATCCAACATGAATATTTGTAAAGTGCTTTGCAAATCTGAAATTTCTCTATATAAATGATAACTATTATTACTTGTAAGCTCTTTAAAAATTGTTTGCTTATATGACCTTAGAAAAACCACTTCTCTCTTAGACTAGGAATAATAATCTTTTCATTGCCTACCACATAAGAAAAGTTCTTTGTAATCAAGAAGCAGGACAGAAAAGGCAGTTTAGTATGCTGCTAATGTACTAGTAGCTTGTTCCTCTGAAACAATCCTCAGGGTCCTGTTTCCACAGGCATAGAAACTGGCTCTGCTGACAATTTTTGTCTGTCCCAAAGCTCAACAGCATGCTAAGCAAACTGAATAGAGAGAGATTAATACATGGAGCTTATAGTCAAACTGATCAGATTCTGGGTAAGAGAAGTGATGGGCACATTTAGGAAAGCAGTTATTGGGTTCCATGATGCTGGATAACCACTCTCCCTTCTCCTCTGCCCCCAACTCTGGGAGGAAGCCTTACTTGTTCATTAGGTCAGGTTGGGCTGATTCTGTCAGCCCACAGGTAGCAGAGAAAAGCCCATCTGGTCAAGGCCTGAGAGTTTAAGTGAGAATGCTCATTTATGAAAGAGGAGAAGCCAAGGTTTCTCAGCTTGTGAACCCCTTAATAAGAGGATTCATATCTTCATAGAACTTGCCCATCTATTCTCTCATCACAGCCTCACAAGAGTATCAGGAAGGAAGGAGAACAGGTGTTTGCCCTCATTTTATAGGGGAGAAAGCTGAAGTTCCTAGAGACTCAGGGACTTGCTAAGTCTATTCCAAGAGAGCTATCCCGACCACCTTGGTTCCCATAGAGAATTTTCCTTCCTCTAAAATTTTACAGTACTGGATGGCTCCTCCCCTACCACCTTTGTTCCTGTTCATTTCCTTCTACTGACAACTCTCCCTCCCTGCCCTCTCTACCTGCCTCCCATCCCCAACCATGTGGACCTGAGACAAAAAGAAACAAAACTCCCTCACTGCCTCCACCCTGACCCCCACTGCCACTAATCTTCTCTCTGATCAGTTAGATGCTCCTTGCACCCCAAAGTTCAGTGTTTATGTTGGTGATTTTATTAATTATTCAATTTCCAATGCTGGACAGACAAGAAAGAACCCTGCCCTAGGGGTGGCCACATGGTGCAGTGGATAAAGCACCGGCCCTGGAGTCAGGAGTACCTGGGTTCAAATCTGGTCTCAGACACTTAATAATTACCTAGCTGTGTGGCCTTGGGCAAGCTACTTAACCCCATTTGCCTTGCAAAAACTTAAAAAAAAAAGAACCCTGCCCTAGGAGAGTTCTGGAAGAAACAGGAGATGGAGGGTCAGGGTTCATGATGGGCAATGCACAGAATCATGGATCTGAAGCTGGAAAGGCAAGGCAACAATACTCTGGAACAAGCATCTTAAGCATTCCCTATGGGTCCTGTACATTGATAACTGATGGGGAAACAAATACAAACAAAAAGAAAGCTAACTCCTGCCCTCAAGAAGCTTACAACTTAAAGTATGCATGAAAACAGATAATAAACTCAAGATAATAAGGTGGGAAAGAACTAATAACTAGGGGAAATCAAGAAAATTTCCCTTTAGTAGATTGAATGCAGCATTTAGGCGGAGTTAATATCTCATCCTAGTAGAAACAGAGAGTTACCAAGAATTCTTGAGTGAGTGTGCTTTAGGAAGATTATTTTGTCACCGAGGAATAATGTGGAAAGCAAGAAGATTAATTAGGAATCTTCTATTCTAATATAGGTGAGAAGTCATCAGTACCTGAAAGAGGTGGGAATGGGGGTGGGGTGTGTGGATGCATCAATGAAGAGGAAATATGGTGTAGAAGAACTGACCAGAATTTGGGATTATACCCAAAGGGCAACAAAAATGTGCATACCCTTTGATCAAACAATACCACTACTGGGTCTATACCCTGAAGAGATGATGAAAAAGGGTAAAAACATCACTTGTACAAAAATATTTATAGCAGCCCTATTTGTGGTGGCAAAGAATTGGAAATTAAGTGAATATCCTTCAATTGGGGAATGGCTTAGCAAACTGTAGTATATGAATGTCATGGAACACTATTGTTCTATTAGAAACCAGGAGGGACGGGAATTCAGGGGAGCCTGGAGGGATTTGCATGAACTGATGCTGAGTGAGATGAGCAGAACAAGAAGAACATTGTACTCTCTAACAGCAACATGGGGGTGGTGATCAACCTTGATGGACTTGCTCATTCCATCAGTGCAACAACCAGGGGCAATTTTGGGCTATCTGCAATGGAGAATACCATCTGTATCCAGAGAAAGAATTGTGTACTTTGAACAAAGACCAAAGACTATTACCTTCAAATTAGGAAAAAAAAAAGCATTACCTTATTATGTAATTTTATTATCTCATACTTTATTTTTCTTCCTTAAGGATATGATTTCTCTGTTATCACATTCAACTGAGATCAATGTATAACATTGAACCAATGTAAAGACTAACAGAATGCCTTTTGTGGGGGTTGGGGGGAGGGAAGCAAGAATGAGGGAAAAATTGTAAAACAAAATAAAATCTTTCTTAAAAAAAGTGAAAGCAGCATAAAAAGGTTGCAAGGTGCAGTCATGCAACCTTCATTTGACTTTTTCACTATTGATTAAAAAAGAAAAAAAGATGAAGGCCTGATTTATATGTTAATGTCATGATTGCCTAATAATTTTGCTCTAAATTTAGTTGTCACTTAAAGGTATATATTCATTTATGCAGTTGTCATAATTATGTACACTTTTCTTTCTGGTTTGTTCATTCTGCATCACTTGAACAAAAGGATGAAAAAAGCATTTAAAATAAATAAAGGAATGTTTCCAAAAAAAAAAAAACTGGCCAGACTTGGCAACCAACTGTATATGAATGGGGAAAAGGGGTAGGGAAAGTGAAGAATCAGAATGATTGCAAGTACCATTGCATCTAGTTGGAAAAACAAATAAATAAAATATTTAAAAAAATAATTATGACTGCAAGGTTGGTAAACTGAATGACTGAAGGAACAGTTAACAGTTACAGGGATATGAGAAAGGGATGTTTCAGACTCTGAGTATGATCATGTTGATGGGCTATTCAGGAAATGTCCAGTAGGCAGATGGTAAAGTGAGACTGGAAAACAGGCAAGAAATATGATCTGTATATAGAAATTCAGAAGACATCTGGACAGAAATGATTCTTGAACTTGAAAAGGAAGGATGAGGAGGATGCTGGAAACAAAGGATCTGAGTTTGAATTTTTGCTCTGCTATTTAAAACCTGTGTGATATAACATGATTAAAATGGATCTATGTTCAGTATGGTTACACATGTAAAGCCTATATTGAATTGCTTTCTGTCAGGGAGAGGGAGGAGAAAAGGGAGAGAGGGAGAAAAATGTAAAACTTCAAACCTTGCCCAAAAAATGATAGTTGAAAACTACTGTTGCATGTAGTTGGAAAAATAAATAAATTAAATATTTAAATTAAAAAACCACAAAACTTGGGATGATGGGTAAGTCACTTCCCTCTCTGGGTCTTATTTTCCTTATCTGTAAACTGAGAGGCTTGGAGTAGATACCCTTCAAGTCCCCTCCAAACTTTAGGGCTGTGATCCCACAAGCCTATGATATGCAATGGACTCAACCCATAGATAGGGAATGGTGCCTTGATGATTAACTGACAATGGAAACACAGGTAAGAGAATGAGGAGAGAATATCCAGGAGAAGGGGTTAATTAAATGATCAAAAACCACAAAGAAGTTAAAAAAAAAAGATGAGGACTGCGGGGGGGGGGGGGGGGGGGGGGGGGGAGTTGTACTATTTAAAAGAACATTTTTAGTCTGTCCCCTAAAGAAAGCCAAGGGGAAAAAGACTCATATGTACAAAAATATCTGCAGAGGCCTTATAGAATTGGGGAATGACTGAACAAACTATGGTATATGAATGTTTTGGAATTCCATTTGTTGTAAGAAATGATGAAAGGTATGGTTTCAGAGAAACTTGGAAAGATCTGTGTGAACTAATACAAACTGAAGTAAACAGAACCAGGAAAACAATATTGTAAAGATAAACAACTTTCAAAGTCTTAGAAACTCCGATAAACCACAATTCCAAAGGACTGATGATGAAAGAGGATATCTACCTCTTGATAAGAGAAGTGAAGAACTCAGAGTGCAAATGGAAATATATATTTTTTTAAAATATGCCCAATGTGCTCATTTGTTTTTCTTGCTTTCTCATTAAGGGGAAGTGGGGAGAAATTAGATGTCAGTTTTTTAAAATTAATTATAAAAACCCCCAGCATTAATAACCTTAACAATAGTAGTTTCTGTAGAATGGTAGGATTGACAGTCAGTCAAAGTATGACTTTGAAGTTATACTACAAAGGAATGAGAAATGAGTGAAAGGTCATCGAGTAGCTGTAATCTGTACAGTTTAGCCGTGAAGGGAGGAGAGTTATTGGAGTATTGTTGGAGGATCCAGCTCAGGGGAATTTTTTTTTAAAGGAATCAGTCAATTAATCAATTGACAATTAGTGAGGGATTAGGCAAAGAGAGAGGTGGAATGTTAGTGGAATGTCAGAGTTCTAAGGAAGTGGAGTACTTGTTGGTAATCAGTTCTATTGTGTGACCTTCCTTTTTGGTGACTGGGGCAGTAGGAAGAAACAGGTCATGGAAGGTTAGGGACTTTGAAGGACAATCATTCTGAATGCTGACAGTCTCCTTATATAAGGATTAGGGGAAGGAAAGATGATCAGGCAGGACTTAGATGATTGAGAAGATATTTCAGGATGAGGGACAGAGATTGGACATAGAAATGAGGGAATGTGTTTTGTGTATATGTAGAAAGAGAGACTTGTGTGTGTATATTTGGGATGGAAGAGTGGGTAGAGAAAAGAAGAGACAAAGAATAAATCGATTTGTCTGCCTAACAATTTAATTATTTAATTAAAAGTTGTTTTTGTTGCTGTTGACTACAGAAGTCATCCTATGTTCAGCTGGCCTAGCTCCAAGATGTTTTTCTCTGATGGTAGTAACACTCATCCTCTTGATACAGCTGATATTTCTTTGGTTTTACGAAAACTACATTGGATCAAGAACTGACGGCCAATGTACCTGACCCATTCTATGGAAAGTTCTGCAAGGAAGTTTCCAAGACACAGTATCACTATTATTTCCAATTTTTTAGCTGTAAAACTTTCCCCCTTTTCAGTTTACACATGAATTTTCCTTCCTCCCTCAGTCTTTCCAGGTAGTCAGTCATCAAGCATTTAAGTACTTACTTTGTTCAGTGTGCTAAATGCTGGTGGTACAAAGCAAAATTACCATCAATCTGACAAAAAAAATTTGTGTCTCCTATGTCCAGACACTGTTCTAGCATTGGAATTACAAACATAATGAATAAAATGGTGCCTACCTGCAAGAGACAACTTACATTATAATACAAGAATATGTTTGGGTACACACACACACACACACACACCCACACCCGATAATCTATCCCCTTTACACTCATAGTTCTGAAATTTTCTTTCATTTATTACAAGCATTTATTATCTTTTCCTTATACTCCATATTCTACTGAACAACAATAAAAAGTAAACTTTTATAAAAATATGCAAAGTCTAAGAAAACAAATTCTCACATTGGCTATGCCCAAAACTATACTGAACCTTTCTTCAAAGTCAATTTCAAATATAATCTGAACATAATTATCTTCTGTGAGATTTTAAGCACAGACCAACAAGTCAAGAATAATCATTCTTATTTTACAGATAAGGCCAATAATCATTCCACAGCTGTCATGGATACACTCTGGTCATTAACTGATTGAGTGAAAGAATAAGAGTTGGAAGACTAAATGGTGTCACATACAATGAGAAGGCAAAACCCTGGAGGTCCCTTGGCTAGGAAACCTAGGGACTGTGACTGGAAAGGAGACTGACAGAACCAGAACTGAGTCCAAGAAACCTTGAGTTGTAAGGAGACCTGAGTTCCAGTCCACTATGAGCCTTTGAATATGCCATTTCTCTGGTCTTCAGTGTCCCAATCTGTAAAATGGAGATTAAACCATCAACCCTGATTAAAACACTGGGATACATGGGGAGAGAAAGTAAATGTGGTGGTGTTAAAAGACTCAAGTTTCAGGATTTGTTATCTCTGATATTTAATTACAGTGTGACTGGGTCATTTCCTCTCTATGTGCCAAATGTTCTCATGTGTAAAATGAGAGGATTCAATTAGATTATCTCTAAGGTCTTTTTTCAGTTCTAAAAACCTGCCATTTGTGAGAATTGAGAAAGTGTTTATCAGGAAATAGAAGCCCAATGGAGCTTCTCTCTTCAAGAATTCCCAAGGTATGGGGCAGCCAGGTGGCACAAGAATAGAGCACTGAACCTGGAGTTCAATGAGCTCAAATCTTGCCTCAGACACTTAATAATTACCTAGCTGTGTGACCTTGGATAAATCATTTAACCCCCCACTGCCTTGCAAAAACCAAAAATTAAAATTTCCAAGGCACTTTGTCCCCATCTCTTCTTTGCCCCCTTCATTCTTTACTCTGCAGTATACTTATTGGTATATCAGGTTAGCCCAATACATTAGGATACAAGCTTTTGGGGGCAGCTAAGTGGTGCAGTGGATAGAGCACTGGCCCTGGAATCAAAAGGACTTTAGTTCAAATCCATCCTCAGACACTTAATAATTACCTCACCCAATTACCTTGGGCAAGATACTTAACCCCATTGCCTTGTAAAAACAAAAAACAATTGTAAATTAAAAATTTTTTAATTTGTAAAAAAAAAATACAATTTTTTTGAGGACAGTGACTTTTATTTCTATCTTTGGAACCCTAGCTCCTAGCACAATGCTTTATACATAGTACATACTTAATGAATGATGAGTTGAATTTATTTATTGAATTGAAATTATAGAAAGGGCAGGCACAATTAGTAAACATTCTTACTGTTACAAGGCAAGGTTGGGAGGGTGGAGTGCTCTCCCCACATTCCAACATAATCATTACTAACCACCTCCTCCCCAAATGACCAAGAAAAACCAACAAAGCACAAAGAGTATACTCAAAAATATTGACTATCCTTGTGAAAGAACAGTCTGTCCTCACTCCTACACTTGCTTTGCCCACCAATGCAAAGGGCAGATTATGGACAAAATCAACTTCTTAGCTTGGCATTCCAGGCTCTCCATCCGGTTTAGAATCTGGTCTCACACTTTGCCTGTCCTCTTTATCCCTCCTTGCTCTCACACATATGGGAGCCTTTCATGAAAGTGGAAATTTCTCTTAAGACTTTGCCTTGCTCCTTATACTTATAAGCCCCTCTGTCTTGCATTGCACTTTACCTATGTACATGTCCTTCCCCCTATGAGACTGTGAGCTCCTTGGGGACAGGGACAATGTATTTCTAATGCCTGTGAGTGAGACTCTGCACATAGAAAATACTTTTGAAGTATTTGTTGTTGAATTGAATTAGCTAGTGGTATTCACTGAAGAGCAAAACCTTGGTTGGACCCAATTCTGCCACTGTATGACTTTGAGTTGAGAACAATCATTCCCCTGTTCTGATCCTCAGTTTTTTCACTGGAAAAGGGGTGGTCTAAAATTTTATATGGAAATTTCCATTGCAATTGTTTCCATGAAGTTGTGCTGAAACAGCTTTCTCTTCCCCCTGATTCTCTGATATCCCCTTTAATTTCCCCCTCCCTCGTCCTCCATGTGTTCCATATTCTGCTCCAAGTACATTTTTATTTTTTAAATTTTTTTTCAAGTACATTTTAGCACCACTGTTTGCCGATGTCAGGAAAGTTGACATCTGTCTCTCTCCCCAGAATCCCAAGGAAGTGGCACACTCTTGGGAGAAATGGGTTTGTCAGACTCTGCCTGTCTGGGTGTTCTCAGTATGGGCACCATTAGGCAACTGCAGACAAGTATGCACATACATCCAGGTGAGCATCTCAGACACACGACTTGACTTGTCTATTCAATGTTCTCTGAGTTGTTTTTCCCACAGCCTCATTTCCTTCTGCCGCTGCTTCTTAGGACCAGGGTAGCTATGGATCCACTCAGCCCATATCAATATCTATCCATTCTCACCCCCTTTTCTCCCTCCCCACAACTCAATGGAAAAGCTGTTTGCTTCTGTCCCACTCACACCCATAGCTTCTCTCTTAATATCAAAGAACCTTAGACTCTGAGTTTTAAGGGATCTTTGTGGTCATGTGATATTGTGCCTAGTCTAGAGCCTCATATAACACTGTTTCTTAGCTGCAATTCAGAAAATAGGTCAATTCTTGCGTATACTTTGCATTCACATCTGGCTTCACTTGGAAGAAAAGAAAGAAGGAAATAAACAATAATTAAATGCCTATAATGTGCAGGCATAGTACTAAAAAATGGGTCACAGTCCTAATTACTTATACACAAAATGTCTAATATGTAAGCATTTAAATACAATTAAAGATGTACAACTTTTACTAGACTGTTCACCACTAAGGGGAGGGACAGAGGAAGGGAGGGTGTTAGAAAAATGTGTAGCATAAATATCCAAGTAAATGAATAACATGAAATTGGAAAAATAAAAAATAGCAAGTTAAAAAAAAAGAAATGGGTCGCTTCCTAAATACATTTTGTATTCATTCTCCTGGGTCAACTGCTTTTGTTTTGGCTCTCTTCCCTCCAAACATTCTTGGTCCTAGAATACAGACCAGAATATGTGTATTCTCTGAAAACGTTTTAGAAAAGACAAATCTGCACAATTTTGTCAGTCAAAAATAATGCATTTGGGTAGTCTGAAACAACCTGGCTTTTAGTGACCTAGAATAAGTACCTTCCTTTCTCTGGATCTGTCTTCCTATCCATACATAATAAGGGATTTGAAATCCTATCCCTTTTAAGGTCCTCCCAGCTCTGGCATTTTAATTTTTACAGCACTAGTCCCACCCATTCTGAGCACTTCCAGTGTATGATGATGTGGAGGAGGCAGAGGAAGAGCAGACCTCAGTCCTCTTCTAATAGTCAGGAGTGGGAATAGGAGGAAACAATTCAGGACATGTGCCCTGAAAAAGCTCACAGTCCCAGGTAGAAGACTATCACATACAATGAAATGATTAGGTAATTACACTACACAGTATATGATTGGTCCAGACAGTGACCTGAGTAAAGCTCCAAGTTCCTCTTCCTAGACACTATGACTCTGTTAATGAAGTCCAAGATAACATTAGCTTCCTTAGTTGCCATGTGTTACTATTAATCTATCAGAGTTTGAAGGTCATGAAGATCCTGATTTTCCCCCCAGTGTCCTCCCCTCAAATGTTCTCACATGTTTAGACTTGTCCTTCCCATCTTATAAACTTGACTTTTTGACACCCTTCCTCCCCCCAGTGAAGAATTGAATCAGAGAGACACTAGGCAGAGAGAAATATTGTATTCTTTTTTCAATATTTAGAGATAAATACTGCATTCAGACAAATATTATAATCCAGATAAAAATTATAATTATAATATATTGTTATGACACTTTCCTTTCTGTAAGGGCCTTGTACTTACAAGGCAAACTCTCTCACTTAGCAGAGAATGCATCTAACAAGGCCCCCATCCCCAATTAACCAACTGGGAAGACACTATGCTAAAATAGTTCATTTTTAAAACAGTTAATATCAGTTAATCTACTCCTATATCTCATAAGATTTCCAGCTCATGTATGTTTTGTTATCTAGACAGGAACCATTCTGGACTAGTGTCTTGAAACTCAAACTCATACAAGAAAGGATGCCAAGGCACCATAAAAATTCTTTAAGACACCTGGACACCAATTAAGCTACGGCCCTAAATTACAACCCTGAACCAAAGTTAACCCCTCGACATGTGCTGTGGACACTGCCTTATTTCACGATACTCTTTAGTTGCTCCTCTGTACCACCCTAACCCTTCCCTAACTCCTCCCAGAAGAAACAACATATTTTGCTTCACTTAAAAGAATCCCTAGCTTCTCTCTTTAGGTTTGTTTTTCCACTAAGGAGCAGTTCAGTTGCAAAATCCTTGAAATTATAATAAAAAACTTTTTTTCCTTTCTCTCTCATCTTTCATAAGAAATTCTACTGTGATTCTGGTCATCTCTAGCAGTAACTTTTGAATAAAGTTTATACTCTTAACACTTCTCAGATTGAGGAATCCCAGCAATCTTTTGTTTGCAGATTATACACAACACACACACACACACACACACACAAACACACACAAACACACACACACACACACACACAACCAGCTCCCTCAGTCAACTGTCTAGCTGGCATCAGGAGTAAATTTACCTTTACTCATAGTTGGGCCATCATCCTAACTTAGCAATATATTTGTAGGTCTTGATTCTATCATGCAATATAATAGGTTACCTATCATTATTATCTATAAATCTCATATACCTTATCATATATCTGAGTCTGTCTGAGTTGTTGATAAAAACAAACAAACAAACTATGAGTTAAGGTCTCTGGGGATCCTCTACCAAAGATGTCCCTCTAAGGTAATATCAATCCATTGGAGACATATTTGAGGTTCAATTAGTGGTCATCAAATTCTGTATATTTTACCTATCCAGTATCTCTATCACCCTTAGCCAGAGTATTATAATAGCAAAGTTGACCCTCTGTTTCCAAACCTTTAATCTATCTTGCATAGAATCAACTCTCTAATGCTCATATGTGATTAAACCAACTGACTCCCCTGTTTAAACAGTTTTTCCTGGCTCCATTACTTTTGGAAGATGATCTAAACTCCTCAGGGTGGCATTCAAAGTCCCAGACTACTTTTAGCTTCCATATAAATGTCTACTAAGCTAAGAGAAGTTTCCCTTGTCTCAAGTGGTTCCCAACATTTATTCATGCTATTTCTTCCCTTCTCCCTACCTTGGAAACTTAAGACACAGAACAGATAAGTGCTTAATTAACTGCAGCTCTACTGACCTTAAGAGGGAAAAGACTATGAATCAATTTATTAAGGTAATATTTACATTTTTATTAACATCCCTCATTATCTGTAGCCTCTCAGATCTTTCCTAGAGTAGTAGCTTTCAGCAAGTGATAAAATGTGAATTTTACAATTAGGTGAGTATTTTCACTGGCTCCTCAGCATCCATCCAGTACTTTCATATAATTGAAGTTATATACAAGGCACTATTAGGTACCAAATTCATTCCTGGGAGCAGATAGGTCAGTGGAATCTGATTAATGGTCTCAATGGTGCTCCACCCTTAGTCCCCACAGTAGGAGAGAGGAGTAGCTAAAAGAGATAGGGACCAAGAGATAGCTAGGTTGTACAATGGATAGAGCACCAGTTATATGGAGTCAAGGGGCCTGAGCTCAAATATAGAATCAGATACTTAACACTTATAAGCTATATGTCTCAGGGCAAATCATTTAACCTGAAATACCTTGCCTAAGAAGATAGATAGATACTTAGAGAGACAGGCAAGGAAGGCAGACAGACAGACCATGCTGAATGAAGTCAGACCTCACAGAATCTCAGTGGAAATTTAGCTCAATCAAAGCATGAGCATGAATCTTCTGCATAACATCTCTGAGAGTATTCCACCTGAAGACCTCCAGTGATAGGGAGGAAGCCAGCTAGTTGATAAATACTTATTAATTTCCTATGATGTGCTGGACCTTGTGATAAGAGTTGAAGCCTCAAAGAAAGGCAAAAGATAACCCCTACTCTCAAACAGATTAAGGGGGAAATAACATAAAATAATTACCTACAAGCAAGATATAGACAGGATAAATTAGAGCTACTCTACAGAGGAATCAGGAAGGCTTTTACAGAAGCTTTGACTTGAAGGAAGCCAAGAGGCAGAGAAGAGGAGAGACAAAGTTCTAGTTGTAGAGGACAACAAATAAAAATGGTCTGAGTTGAGAGAGAGAAGTCTTGTGGAAAGAACTGTAAGAAGATCAGGGTCACTGGATTTCAGAGTATATTGTGGGAAGTCAGAGATGTGGGAAGACTGGAAAGAACGGGGTTGACTTTATGAAGGGCTTTAAATGCCAAAGAGAGGATTTTACATTTGTTCCTGGAGGTAATGAGGAGGCATTGGAAATTATTAAATAGGGCTATATGTTTGTGACATATTTAGACTTAGACTTTAGGAAGATGAATTTATCAGCCAAATAGGGGACAGACTAGCCTGAGGAGGTTTAACACTGGGAGAACCACTAGTAGGCTATGTCAATAGTCCAGGTGTGAGGATCTAAAGGTCTATACCCAGGAGATGGCAACATCAGAGTTGGGAGTGTATTTAAAAGATGCTATGGAGGTAACATTTGTAGGTCTTGACAACAGGACATAAGAAAGGATGAGGACTAAAAGATTAAAGTTCAAGTCTGGGTGATTGGGAGGATTATGGTGCCCTGACAGTAATGGAGAAGCTGGGAAGAGGGGAGTATTTGGGGAGAAAGATAATGAATTTGGGTTTGGAAATATTTAGTTTAAGATGTCAGTGGGTTCAATAGATGTTCAATAGACAATTGGTGATACAATATTGGAGAATCAGCAAAGAGGTAGTCTTGAAATAAATTTGAGAATGACCAGCAAATAGTTAATAATCGAACCCATGGAAGCTGATGAAATCACTAAACCAAAAAGTACAGAGGTAAGCAGAAAGTTCAAGACATAGCCATGGGGTTCCCAACCCACAATTAACAGGCATAACTTGGATAGAGAACCAAAGGAAACTGAGACATAATTAGGTAGGTGTTAACAAAAGGATACTCTCTCATTCCCTAGATTACAAGGCATTTACTGTGAGAAGAACTTGCAAGGGAGAGAAAAGCTTGTAAGGGAGAAGAGAAGGAGAGAGCTGTCAGCTACTCAAAGGAGGTATAGAGTTGGGTGACATATTAATAGTTTCTAGAGGCTTTCCATCAGGAGGTGGGAGTTAAAGGGGAAGACACCTGTAGACACAAAAAAAGTCAGGGAGCAGGATGTTTAGAAAAGTCCCCAACAAGTTCTCAAGTCTGCAACTGTTGCTCAAGTTTCCCTTGAGCTGGTCAAGGCTGGTTCTATGGTTTCTGGCAGCTATTGGTATTTCCAAATTGGGTTAGAGTTCCCTCACAAAGGAGTATGTAAAGCAGCCCTGGGCTTCAACCCTGATTGATGTGTGACTCCAGAGTCCTGCTCACCTGTAAGGAAGGGAAGCTCCTATTTATCTATAGTCATTACAAAGCCTGCATTCACAGAGATCAAGGAAAGAGAAAAGAATATTAAGGTATTTCAGGTTGAATGATTTGCCCTGAGACATACAGCTTGTAAGTGTTAAGTATCTGATTTGATTGATAGTGTCAAAAACTATAGAAGACAGAAAAGATCATTAGATTTGACTTTAATAGATTATTGGTAACTTTGGAAAGAGTATTTTTGGTTTTCTATTAAAGTACAAAGAAGAAAGAAGAGGGGGCAGCCACAAAAGGGAATGGGCATAAGGAAGTTGGGAGTGGGGAAGGGGAAGGGGATTTGAATGACAGTTGGAGATTCAGAATTACTGGGAGTTTGTCAATCATTGATGAATGGGTTCAGTTGAGTTATTAATACTCCTAGGAGTTTAGCCTCAGAATGGAGTTCTCTCAGGATGTAGACAACCAGGGCAGTAGATCAGCAGGGAATGAGGTGCCCTGCAAGTGAGAGGTCAGTCTGGAAGACTCCAATGGAATGGCATTGCAATGGAATAGTATCTCTCTGATCCCCTATGAGCAGGAGAAGCCAATTTAGGAGATTAGGCATGCTTTCTGGTCCTCCAACAATGTTGTCCATTCTATTTCTGGATAGATATAATTATGTTAAGCCAAGATTTTCCTCTCTGCAACTATACCTGCCCTTCTATTGCTTCTAGTTCTGTCCTCTAGGACCAAGAAGAACAAAGCTAATGCTTGACATCTATGAAGATGGCTATGACAGTTTTTCTCATTCTTGGGGTCAACACTCCCTAGGTCTTTTTTTTTGTTTGTTTTTTTGCAAGGCAATGGGTTAAGTGACTCGCCCAAGGTCACACAGTTAGGTAATTATTAAATGTCTGAGTCTGAATTTGAACTCAGGTCCTCTTGACTCCAGGGCTGGTGCTCTATTCACTGTGCCGCCTAGCTACCCCCTCCCTAGTTCTTTCAATGGGTTACTTGGTTGACATGGTGGTCAGACTCTTTGCCATCTTGGTTGCTCTTTTCTAGATTTGCTTCAGCTTGCTAATGTCCTTCTTATTTCCTTGGCAGCATGCCTTGCTTGCCTCCTAAGCTGTCTTCTTCATGCTCAGAGGGGATCAAGGAGATACCATTCCATTGCATGTCAAATCTCCTGGGTTCACTTCTTCCTGTCAGCACAGCATCAGAGATATGCCATTCTATTGGAGTCTTCTAGAATAGCCTGTTCTCACTTCCAGGACCCTTCCCTGCCTTGGCAGCTGAAAGAAAACACACTATTCCAGATGTGGTCTAGCCAGGGTAGATACAAAGTTTGACTCTCAATTTCTTTATCCATAAAATGAGGGTAAGACTTGTGGTCTCTCTTCCCATGAACTATTCTGAGGAAAGCACTGTAATCCGCCTGTAATGCTTTATCTTTGTGTGGAAAGACCTCTGTTTAGAACAATGTCTTTAGAAGAAATTCTTAATTGAAGAAAATGCTAAATTTTAGTTAGAGGTTGTTGAAAATAAATACATAATTTTTTTTCCCATCCAAGTTCACAGACTCTGGTTAAAAACTTTTGGTAGTGTATAAGATGCTAGATTTGGGAGTCAGGAAGATTTGTGTTCAAATTTCTCAAGTAGTTATCAACTGTGTGAATTTAGGGAAGTTAGCACCTCTCTAGGCCTCAGTATTTGTAAAATGAGGGGAATTTAATTAAGTGCCCTCTATAGTTCCACCCATCTCTAGAAAAGTGATCTACGATCAAACTAGGTAAATTCAATTCAGAGAGGCACATCATTGATTGAATTCTTCAGTCATGGCACTTCTTAAAATGTGGCTGGTGGAAGGAATCATAGACTTTTGAGGTGTTGAATAGGTCCTAGTTGGGAAGGGTGATATGGGCTAGCCCTAAATTTATCTTCAGGGGTAGAAAACCTTGGTCCCTATTTGACCTTAATTTCAAGTCTAATCTAATGGATCCGATCATCCACATTTACAATTCATTGAGAGGGAAGAAAGGACCTATCAATCAGCATAAGGCTCAAGTCCTTAGTCTATTATTTGGCTTCAAAGGTCTGCTTTACTCTCAGAGTTTAGGTCACTGAAGGGAAGATGGTCTTGACATTGGCTACAGTAAAGAAGATTTCTCTTCCTTTCTGCCTTCATAAAGCTAAAGTGAAAATATTAACATTACTTTGGCAGTTTGATAGCAAGTATTTTGGGTTAAGGATCTTTCACACTTAATAGCTGTGTGACCCTAGGCAAGTCACTTAACCTCTTTCTGCTTCAATTTCCTCAACTAAAATAATCTTCCAAGATTGTGACAAGGAACAAATGAGCTAACATTTGTAAAGGTGTTAGCACAATGCCTGGCAAGTAGGAGCTTAATAAATGTATGTTCTCTTCCTCTCTTCATCAAAACTCAAAACTAGAGAGCATGACATAGGAAGAAAGAATCACTGGTTTTGAAACAGTTGTGCCACTTATGACTAGCTGTGTGACCTTAAGCAAGTTCTTTCTCCTCTCTTTGCCTCAGTTTCTTCCTTTGTAAAATGGGAAAAATAATTCTTGCACTCCCTTCTCCTGCTTAAAGCTGATGAGAATCAGCTAGGATACTGTGTGTAAAGCTTTTGTGAATTATAACTAGAGGGGACAGAAGGAGAAGAATCAGATTTCTGGTTTATATTTTTAGCTCTGAATCACCAGCTTCATCAAGTAATTCCCAGTTTGATCTACTATAGTTTCTTTGAACAGTAGCAATTCATTTGAACTTCTGCCTAACTTCTTCTACCCTTCCTTCTTTCTCATCTTTCTCTCCACACAATGAATGTTGTAAGAAACTATTATGGCTTTAAAAATAAGATTAATGTGAAGATTTTCTTTTTTTTTTTTAATTTTGAAAGCATTTAATTAGCCGGAGATTATCCTTCTGAAGAGATGTACAGAACTTGTGCTACTCTGGGTCTGGCAAGCAAAACTCCTTTTCCTCCTACGCTCTTGTCACAGACATCTGCTGACACTGGCCTCTGACTTCCTGCCATCCTGTAACTGAGAATGCCAGGTATCTCTCTGCCAGTCCAGTACAGTTATAGAGAGACATAGGAACTATAATGGAAGAGGATTATGGCTGGATCCCTGATCCTAACTATAGCTATGAGACAAAGAAGAGGCATTCTTCTCTACTTTAAATGACATTCCAGAAGAGGCAGATTAATCATAGAAATTTCAGAGGCAGAGAACTGAATGTCTATATTCAAGGCATGTAGGGAGAATAATTTACTCAGCCCTTTGAATCTTATCTGAGGTGATCATAAGACAAAAAAATAGATAATTCAAATGGCATAAAATTAAATTTTGCAGGTTTTTTGCTGGAATAAAATTAAAAGTATGTCCAATGAAATGAGAAAATAATGTCTGGAAAAAAATTTACATTAAGTATTTCTGATTAAAGCCTGGTATCAAAGACACAGAAGATTGACATAAATTTAGAAGACCAGGAAACATTCTCTAATAGACAAGTGGTTGAAGGATATGAATCAGCAATTATCAGAAGAAAAACAAATAGCCAACATTCATATACGTGATTATTCCAAATCACTAAAAAAAGTAAGCAAATTAAAATAAATGGTTTCACATCACAGTATATTGACAATGGTGATAATTTCCTTACTACATGTTGTAAGGGTTGTAGAAAACAGGCTTACTTCTACATTGTTGGTGGAATTGTTAAAAGGACCTCCCATTCCAGAAATTAAATTGGAATTATGAGAAAAGTCAATAATTGGTTCAAATAGTTTGACCTGAGTACTCCTCCATAAACAATTATAGGAAAAAAGATTACATATAGATAGATGTAGATATATAAATATAATTTAAAGATATATATAGATACATATATAATTTTCATATCAGTACTTTTTGTAATAACCAAATGAATTATACAATGGGTTCCAATCAGTTGGAGAATATGTAAGAAATAAGCTATAGAAATGTAATGGAACATTATTGTAACCCCAAAGTGATGACTAATGAGAAATTCATAGAAATCCCAAAAGACTTGTGTGAAGTGATATTGGGTAAGAAAACAGATAGAATCTACAATGAGGAGACAGCATGCTACAAGAATGCTGATTTGAAGGCAGAGGATCTGGGTTAAAATTTCAGCTATGTCACTTACTATCTACATGACCTTAAAAAAGTTCCTGATCTTTCTGGTCTTTGATTTCCTCAGCTATAAAGGGAGAAGATTAAACCAAGTTATTTTATAAAGTTCCTTTCAGCTCAAAATATAAATTTGCACAATAAATCTAATAAGATAAATTATAACAATTTAAATGAACATCTGGATTCTTTAGAGCTGATAAAGGAATTCACCTTCCTCTCTGTCCAGAAATGACACTAAAAATGTTTAATTCCATATAACAATAGAAGACAAGATTGACTTTAATTCAAGGTTTTGTCAGAAAGCAGAGTTCAAATGGGAAGGGAGAAGAGGAGAAGATAAGTAGAATTAAAATAAACAATAAACCTTAAAATGCAATAATCATTATTTTAAAATAATTTATGCAAACAAGAAAAAATCAATCTTTTCAAATAATAAAGAGCCTGGCAAACCAAAAAAAAATACTATTTATCCTTCAATTCATTTTCTCTGAATTGATAATAATGGCAATTTGAATGTGTTTAGGATTTTTTGTCTAGTCATTATTCCTTTCACTCTATCCTAGATGCTTCTCCTAACTTTGTATAGTTCTTTGGTCTTATTCATATTCTGTCTTGTATTCTACTTATCTGTATATGTCTTAACCCTTCAATAGATTTTAAGTTCTGTAAAGGATGAAACTGTATCATCTTTTCATCCTTATGTCCTCAATAGCAAGTTCTGCAATCAAATAATGAATTTATTAAGCTCCTCTATGTGCCAAGTTATGGTGTGGATACAAATACTCAAAGATACTCCTTTATGTACTATGAATACAAATAGAAAGAACGAAAAAATCCCCAATCTGAGAATGTTCTCAAGGAGGAAACAAGAAGTACACTGAACAAGAGATTCAACCTAAATACAAAGTTTATAAATACTAATAGATGCAAAGTCTTTAAAATAGAAAATAGTTTGGGAGAGAGGGTACCATAAACTCGGAATGGGAAGATGCATTAGGAAATGGTCCAAACAAAAGACAATCTAGAGCTGACCCTTGAAGAGAAAGGCAAAAAACAAAATAATATAAGGAACAAATTCATTCCAAGCATGGAATGATGATGGATAAGAGATTAACCATCATATGCAGAGATGAGTTTTGATGAGTAGTAGGGAGAGTGAGGTCCAATAAGAGAGGAAGGGTAGGATAAGATCAGGCTGTGAAGGGCTTTAAAAGCAACAAAGGAATATATATTTTATCCTAGAAGTTATTGGAAATCAGTGGTGTTGAGTGGAGAAGAGGCATAGTTAAATCTGTGGAAAAGAATTCTTTAGCCAGATATCTGTAAAATGTCCTAGAATTGAGAGCACCTTTAGGCAAGGAAGTAGTTAGGAGGCTGTTGCAATAATCTAGACCAGAGGTGAGGGGAACTGGGTCTAAGGAGGTAGTTGCGTGGGTGGAGGATACTAGAGATATTTTGAAGGTAAAAATGACAAGATCTGACAAATAAATTGGCTTGTACAAGTGGAGCCCTATAAAAAGCCTGCCTGTATCTAATAGCAAACAGTGGGTACCTACCACTTGCCAATTAGCTAGAAATTTTATAAATAACTCAGATGTCTGAAAACAGAACAAGATGATTACAACCATAGAGGCTGCCCAGCTGTGGGAAATGAGGTATAAAGGTTTAGGGGTCACCAGGGCTGGCCTTGGATTCAGAAGAAAGAAGCCAGAAATCAGCTGCTTCCTGTCCTAGGCAACAGTAGTAAATTTAATCAGGATAAGGATAAACACATGAAGTAGGGAAGACTAATATGGAAGACTAGGGAAGAACCATTGCAGTGAAGATTTAGAACTGGAAACGACATTCAAGATCATCTATTCTAATTTCATTTCATTGAGGAGGCAACTGAGGATTCTGGTCAACTCAAAACTTGGCAGCAGAACTGTTACGTGATGTTCAGTTTCATGAACAAACTAAAGCAATTATTTAAAAAAAAATCCAAACTAGGTTATTGTGAGGGATGTAGAATGTTTGACTTCCACAGAATGTAAGAGGAGATTGTTGGTTTAAAAATATACATGTATTACAAAGACTGGGGTCTGTCTGTGGTTGTGCCTATGTGCAGCTATGTGAGTGTAAGATAAAAGAATTGACCCCAACCTGATGAAACCTGAGATTAAATTAGGCCTGCTCCATCTGGTTCTGAGTTGACCTAGGGTCCTTTTCCTTTTCAAATGACAGTATATTCCTCCAAGCTCATTAGTATAATGACCAGGGTGGGAAAAACGTATTATTAGAGAATGGTATAGATTAGATTGTAACCCTGACCAATGATTAGCATAGAGGGGAGGGATAAGCCTTTCAAGACTAGACAATGCCATAATTTGCTGCCTTTCACTCTAGGAGAAGTAGCCCTCCTCTAAAGAGAAGTTTATTAATAAAAGCTACTTAAATCACTCTGGACTAAGTATTTACAAGTCATTTATAATAATTATCATGGAATAAAAATGGTACTAATTCAATTCACTAACCAAAACTTGGAAAGTTTTTTTAACATTGAAAAAATATTGTAGGGGCAGCTAGGTGGCGTAGTGGATAAAGCACTGGCCCTGGAGTCAGAAGTACCTGGGTTCAAATCTCATCTCAGACACTTAATAATTACCTAGCTGTGTGGCCTTGGGCAAGCCACTTAACCCTGTTTGCTTTGCAAAAAAAAACAACCCTAAAAAAAAGAATATTGTAGTTCTTCCCTTTTTTTCTGATTCTTCTTTCATAATGTGACTAATATGGAAATATGTGAAACATGAGTGTGCATATATAATCTATTGCTCTCTGTCTTGAGGAAGCGGGGAGGAAAGAGAGAGACAAGAAAATTTTATAAAAATGAACACTGAGGAGCAGCTAGGTGGTGTAGAGAATAGAGCACTGGCCATTGAATCAGAAGGACCATGTTCAAATCTGGCCTTAGACACTAATTGTGTAACTCTCTGCAGGCCACTTAACCCCAACTGCCTTGTCAAAAAAAAAATTGAAAGCAAAAATGAGTGTTGAAAGCTATTTTTTACATGTATTTGGAAAAAATAATACTATTAAGATTAAACTTTTTAAAAGAGAAAGAAAAATATTAAGTTCAAGTAATTAAAAAAATGTAGGTCCTCCATTTCTCTTCATTTATGGAGGTTGGGGGGAATAGGGGTGAGAAAAATCACAAAGTAAACTGGGTTATTTTTAGGCAAAGTACCAAATTGAAGATCATGCAAGATGCCATCCACAATAATAACAACATATAAGTTATTTTGCAAACTTCAAGATAGGCAAAGCTCTTTTATTATTTAATTTGACCTGCACATGAACAACCCTAAGAAGGGCTACAGCTGCAAAAAAAGCTGAGAGTGACTTGCCCATCAAGAAACAGCTAGGAAGTAACCAAAGCTAGAACTGAATAAACAATCTCATGTCTGTATGTTACTGAACAGAAGTTGGAATGGATGATCTCCTAATAAGTTTAACTAGAGTATCAAGTTTGGGAATCAACTATTACAGTGGACACAGAGATAAAATCTCAACACAGCAACATAGTTGGGCATTAAGGAAATTTCTGAAGAGAGGACCTCCTCTTAGATTCTCCCTCCCACTATCCTGGCTCCATTTGTCTCTCAAGGTTGTTGTGAGGATTAACCTATGATCTTGCATTTATTAAATGCCTATTAAGTGCCAGCAACAAATGAGATACAATTTGTAAAGTATCTAGCACAATATTTGGCAAATAGTAAGCACTTGATAGACCCTTTACTTTCTTCCATCTCCCTCCCCTCCCCCCAACTCCACCACAGCTGCAGAAATATTTGAAGCAACCTTTCACTTATCATACCTGATTGTGAAAGATCCTGGAACATATATCTGGGATTGGGTGTTAAACATTAGGAAATAATAATTTGTATCTTTCTCCATTGGTTAATGACTCATGCTTCCCAGATTTCAGCCCATATCTATAGACTCCAAGTTACCCCACCAATGCCTAAAGTTAGGCAGCCCTTCTTCACCTAGGGTGACTGATTATCAGACTGCCAGAATTGGAATGGACCCTACCTTCATTACCTCATAAGTAAAATGGGGATAATGATAACTTCCTCCCAACTCCCTTACAGGGCCATTATAAGGAAAGTGTTTTCTATAGTGTTACAGAAATCTGAATTATTCTCTATTTACCCAAAGTCACCTAGGTAGTAAGTAGCAGAACTGGAGTGCAAAGCCTGTCTGGAATTCTTGATGATTAATCCAGTAGCCATTTTCTTCTCCAATGGATTAAGACAAACAGAGTGACTTACCCAAGGCTGAATATCTAATAATGCCTGTAACTGCATTTGAACTCAGGCCTTTCTGATTCCAAGCCCAGGATTCTATCTGGCACCTGACTCCAGCACTTAGCTCTTTCCTCTCATCAACAAATATTAATACTGTGACTACTAACCTGTGTGTTGTCCTCATACTGGAGAAGTTCCAGAACCATTGCTCTAGGCAAATCCCTTCATTTTTCCCAGAGACAAAGGGTCATAAAGTGACTTGGTGAAGGATTTTAATTAGAACTCAGTTGTTTGAGCTCCTTCCAATTCTTCCAAGATGCTAAGAATTCTGGGTTTAAACCCATACATTGGAGGGCTTGATCTGTGGTTTATCCTCTTCCTTCAAGCAAAGAGATGGCTGCCAATTAGGAAGTGGGTTAGCAGGGCAGGAAAGTGCTAAAATTCCACTTGAGCTGTCCTAATATCATTTTTTGCCTCTCAGGTGAAGATATTAATAATGAAAATGAATTCTGGAGTTTTTGAAGGGGAAGGTTAGTTCAAAGCTTACCTCAAGTTCTGGTGCCTCCAGAAAGCCTTCCATTAGTAGTCTAGCCCACAGTAAACTTAAAATCACACAGTTTAGAAATTGTTTGGGAGCAGGGAGGGGATGGGAGCAATGAGAAGTGAGAGAGAAGAGATTTTTATTTGTTAAAAAATAAGTGAAAAGAAGTTGTGTGTAGAATCAGAATGGAAAAGACCAACAATAATTTCTCTTTCTTTACTGAACATCCTTGTTTAGGAAGCTTGGACTTAGAGGAAACCGAAATCCTTGGCACTGTCCTCCCTCCCTTCATTGATGCTTGCTTTGCCATGTGTATAGCCAAGGAGAACAAATATAATACCTTTCCCACATGAGGACCCTCCTCACATTTGAGACAGTTTGCATGTCCCCTCTGCCCCTTCTACTCTTTAGCCTAAATATCTTCAGTCATCTTCACTATTGCATGGTTATCAGTCACCACTTCAGCCTGGGTGCTCTCCTCCTCTGAAGGCTTCCAGATTGTCCACATTCCACTGCTTGCAGGATCCAGCCCAGATATGAACAATGTAGCCCAGATGTGTTCCCCCAGTAGGACTATTGCCTTCCGTGCTTTAGAGATGATATTTCTGTGTTTCTACTCTCATCATCCACATGAAGTGCAAATGCTTACTGAGTATCACTCATGTTGCCAGGTGGTTTCACCAGCTAGTGGGGTACTAAGGTAAATAAGATTTGGTTTTTCTTAGTTCATAGGAAGCTAATGGTTTGCTTGATGAAACAGGATAGACAGACTAAAACAAATAAGGTAGTATTTCTCAGACCCATGAACAAGTCAGTCACTCCAGGTCAGAGGTCATTTTTGGGTGGGATGACCTTTTTCTCTCCCCCTAATGAGGATGGGAGGAGTCCTGAAGGCTTTAGTCTTTTTTCTTCTCTTTCTCCCTTACAACTGGACCAAGTTCCTGGTCAGGCAAAGCTGTGGAAACAGCTAAACCTTTAGGGAGAGATGCCAATTTCCCAGGTATTCCCAGAATTTAAAGATAGAAAAGACCAGCTCTAGTCCAACCCCCTCATTTTTCAAATGAAGTATCTGAGGCCTCTCAAGGGAAGCAATGGTAGTAAGTGTTACAGCAGGAATCTGAAAATCAGGCTTCTGAAGAGATTTTACAAGCTATCTAGCTGAAATGACAGATAAGGAAACTGAGGCAAAGGGAGGTAAAGTGATTTGCTCAGGGTCACACAATTGTAATCTCTTGAAGAAGTATTCAAATTTAGGTCTTCCTGATTCCACTTCCAAGATTTATCCATTATAGCACACAGGTGCCATCCAATTGCAGCATCTCTGTTGATCATATATGTTAATTTGCATACAGTTGCAAAAGCTATTAACAGTTACTTTCCCTAAGTCATTTGTACATTTTTAAAAAATAAGAACACTTAATGTCTTCACCAAAAGGAATGAATAGTAGCACTAATAAATCACATTTAGGTAGCAAAATGATGTAACAGAAAAGAGTTCTCTACTTTGTGAAGATTGTGTGACCTTGGGAGAATCATTTTTCTCCTGGGCCTCAGCTTCCTTTAAAAATGAGGGAGTTGTCATCAGTTCTCAAAGCACATTTGCCCTGAGACCTTTTATGGAGATCTTTGAAGTCAAACCTATTTTGGGTTTTTTTTTTTGTTTTTTAGGTTTTTTGCAAGGCAAATGGGGTTAAGTGACTTGCCCAAGGCCACACAGCTAGGTAATTATTAAGTGTCTGAGACAGGATTTGAACCCAGGTACTCCTGACTCCAGGGCCAGTGCTTTATCCACTACACCACCTAGCTACCCCCAAACCTATTTTCAAAAGAATATTAAGATTGTTATTTGTCGATTAAAATAGTCTCTTTTCCAACTATATAAACTTAGTCTGGATTTTCTTCACATACTTCAACTAAAACAACCTAGTGCAACAGATTGAATGCAAAGGCAGATATGAGAATCCAGCTGTCTTCTTTTTTTTTTAGGGTTTTTTTTTTTTTGCAAGGCAAATGGGGTTAAGTGGCTTGCCCAAGGCCACACAGCTAGGTAATTATTAAGTGTCTGAGACCAGATTTGAACCCAGGTACTCCTGACTTCAGGGCTGGTGCTTTACCCACTGCGCCACCTAGACACCCCATCCAGCTGTCTTCTAATGTAAATCAGATACCAAATAAAACAATGTCATTTCTCATTAAATTTTGTTTTGGTATATAGTTACTTTTCATTAAAAATTTTATTTTATGTTAACATGGAATGAGTTTATTATTTTAAATGAATTAATAGTTTTAAAAATGTTTGTTATAATTTCTAATACAATAAAATTTGATCAATATAACCCACATGATCAAAAGCTCTTTGAGATCCTCAATAGTTTAGTTTTTAAAAAGACTAAATAGGTTCTGATGCTTAAAAGTTTTCGAAAACCACAGGCCCAGATGATCTCTTTACATGAACACCTTTTTCTAAACTTACATGTTTCTGTGTCTTGCTATTGTACCAGATTCCTTTCAACTTCCTCATCTGTAAAAGGGGTTTCTAGCTCACTCCAGTGACCAGTCCTTTGTTTCCTTTCCTGGATCCTCTTTTGGATCATGACTTCTAACCCTAGGTGATCCTCAAGGTTTTGTTCTGAGTCCTCTTCTCCCTCTATATACTGTACCTTTGCAACATCTCTCAAACACATTACTCTGGTGCAGGCTCACATCATCTCATTTATGAACTATTCCAAAAGCCTGTTGGTGGATCTGCCTAACTCAGTTTCGCCCCATTCTAATCCATCCTCCATTCAGCCACTAAAGTGATTTTTCTAAATGTAGGTTAAATCATCACCTCCCTGCCCAATAAACTAGTGATTTCCTACTGCCTCTAGGATCAAATATCAAATTTGGACATTCAAAGTCCTTCACAAACTATCAGCCTCCTACCTTTCTAGTTTTCTTACACCTTACTCCCTGATATACACTCTTCATCCCAGTATATTCTGACTCTTCCACAAACAAAACAAGCCATTTATTACCTGCAGGCATTTTCTCTGGCAATCCCCCCCATTCCTGGATCTTTCAATTTAACTACTGACCTTGCTGGTTTCCTACAAATACCAAAGAAAAGCCTACCTTTCATAGGAAGTCTTCTCCAACCTTCTTGATTCTGGTAATGGTCTCCCATTGATCCTGTATATAGCTTGCTTTGTATATATTTGTTTGTATGTTGTCTCATCTGTTAGAAGTATGCTCTCTGAGGGTCTCTTCTCATATCCTGGTAGCCTAACATAATATCTGGCACATAGTAGGTACTTAATAAATGTTTATTGATCGATAACAATACTAATGAGAGTACCTACCACAAAAAACTGCTAGGAGACTCAAATGAAATAATGTACCCACTAAAGCATTTTGCAAACTATAAAGTGCTGATGTGTTTTACTATCATCATCATCACCATCACCATCATCATCATCATCACCATCATCATCATCATCATCACCACCACCACCACCACCACTATCATCCTTCATATTGCCCCTAATCTTCCCCAACTCAGAAATGGTTATGAAAGGAGGGAAAGTGTTTTGAGAAGTGAGTGCAGTTTCTTTTCCCAGAGATATCTTTCCCTTTGCAGATTCCCATAGCCTGTCAGTGTCATAATGAAGTTCTGAAGTAGTCACACAAGGAGTCAGTGAAGTTTCCTAGTTGCTTTGACATTGCCTTAGCAGCCTTTAAGAATTAGCTAACTCTTCCAACCCACTAAAAATAATTGCACTTTGATCAGAGGAGAAAAGAAGCTATTTAAGGTAATAATTTAAAGGTCTTATGTATGAGCACAGGCAATTAGCACTGACATCTACATCAGCATCCTACACAAAGCCTGGGAAACACTTTATGTCACTTGTTAACTCCAGGTTACTGCTGAAGACCTTTTTGTGCTGTATTATCCTCAAGTCTGCCTCTTCCTGGAGCACTCCCTGATTCACCAGGAGGGTGGCAATTTCTCATCTACTTCCTCATGCTCCTCCAAAGATCATCTTTTCCTCTCATATTACTTGTATATGGCAACCTTCTCTCTGGAAGAATACTTGTAGAAAGAATACTGGATTGGAGTCAGTAGGCCTGGCTTCAAATTCCATCCCAATCATTTACTAGCTACAAATATCTCCCCACCTCTCAGAGCATCTGTACCATGAGAATAGATACCAGAACTGACTGCCCCATAAGGTTATGAAGAAAGCATTTTGCAAACTTTGAAGTATATAGAGATTGGCATTATCGTTATTCATGTACACCCAACAATATTGGCTCTAGTCTTCAGTCTTTCCTTGGCAAGTGAATCTGTGACATTCACTGAGTTTCAATCTTCACTTCTCTAAAATAGGGGAGAATATCTTTTGTTATAGAATAACCTCTCTTACAGAGATGTTATGTAGAAAGTCCTTTGTGAACCATTAACAAACCCAGTAGTTAACAATTGTCATCATCATCATCATTATTATTGGACTATAAGCTCTGAGGTCAGGGATTGTTCTTTTGGAACAGGATAGGACCTCTGGCAACTAGGAGTTTACTGAGACTTTTGGACAGTAAAGACAACAATGAACAGGAAAAAGGTCCTACCAAATAGAACCAAAGGGAAGGCATTTTGGCAGAGCTAAGTGAGGACTGGACTTAAGAGTCAAGAACACCTTTGTTCAACTTCCCCTAACTAGCTGTGCAACACTGGAAACTCACTTGTTAAGTGTCAATTTACTTAGACTGTTGGATGGTAAAATGGATGATGATGATGAGGATGGTGATAGCTACCATTCATTTATATGGTGCTTTATTATTTGCCAGGATACAACACCTGGCTTGCAGTCAAGACCTTAGTTCAAGTTTGTCCTCAAGACACTCAAGACCCCAGGGCAAGTCACTTAACTTCCTTGCCTCAGTTTTCAAGGCTGTAGTGAGAATCAAGAAAAAGGTAATTGAAAAGAGCTTAGTGAAATGTCCGGCACATGATGGGTGCTATGAACGTTAGCTACTATTACAGGTGTGGCACTTCTCTCATTGAACTGTCCTAGGGCTCAAGTAAGGTAACAGGTATGTAAAGTGCTTTGCAAACTTTAAAGTAAAAATCAGCTGTTATTGTTCCACTTCACCTATAATAGGCACTTCAATGCTGGGGCACAACAGCTTATATGATTATCCTTAATATTTGCTAGAGGATTAACCACTGGATTAATCTAGACAGATGTTCTGATGAAAGTCACTGCCCAGAGTCATCAGGAAAACCTGGGGTGTTTCAAGGATATGGGATGTCTGTATCAGGGGTTTTTCTCTGACACTGGACAAAGTAAATCACTCCCAAGGAACAATAAGAACCTTCAGGATACAATCTGCTGAGATCAAACAAATGGGTTTGTGTATTATTTACAGGGCTTGGTTTCTTTTTCCTTTTCTGCTAGATGTTTGTTTCCCCCCCCCCCCCCCATAACAGGAACAGGGAAATCTTGGGGCCAAGAACTCCCTTTCCTTTTTCTAGAGACTAGCCTAAGGTCAGGAGTTGTATCTCTTCCTTCCTATCTCCCAAACAGTAATCTGCCAAAATAACTTTGGTTGACAACTTTGGAAAAGGATTCAGTAATAGTTAACTATTCCAGACTATGCCAGCTTCAGGAGAAAAATTCATGACCTGGGCATTAGGCCTCAGACAAACTTTTTTCTTCTCCTTTTAAGCCCAGAGAGCCTGTTGTTTGTGCATGTTTCCCATAAAATTCAGTGAGCCTCTCAGTTCAAGCTGGCAGTCCAGCTTCAGAATTGCTCCCCACATTGACTCCATAAAGAACACAAAGACATCCAATCTGAAGTCCCATGGGGGCCTTTGCCCTTCTGCCAAGTGCACCAATGTGTGTCTGTCTCTGGTGGTGGGAGGAACAGAGGCCCCAATTCCATTCCTAAGAACAGAGGATCCTCTAGCAGAACACCAGTGTTTTCAACAAGCTGACTCTCTCTACCCACAGCCTGGAACCCTGCAAAGTTCCTGCTATTGTAAGGTCCTCCCTCCTTTTAAAGTGCCAGGCAGCTGAAGGGCTTGCTCTCCAACAGAGGGAAAAATTATTGTAAACAGAACAGCAATTATTCTGTTCAAATAGTGCTTAGTCCCAGACCACCAACACGGTGGAGGATTTTACCTCCCCATCCATGGCCAGATCACAGGGGCCCCTCTTTGCAAACAACATCCCCAACCCCATTCCCTAAAAACTCCAAAGGGATGAGGCTCGTGGACGGACAAGAGGGTAGAGCAGTTGCCCTCTCCAGATGACAGTGGGACTGTCCTCTTTATCACCATTATGTTCCCCCTCAAAACTATTTTTACCCCTAATTCTGCTTGAATAGCAAGACTGGGAATGGTCTGGTTTTCCCCTCCAGCTGCCTGCCTCCCGTTCTCCCCCCCACCCCATCTCCTATCCAGCTTCAATCCTCTCTCCACTTCGCACCACTCACTGCTCTCCCCTCCTCGTTCACCCCCCCCCCCCCATCATCTGCCAAAATCTTCCACCTACATCCCAAAGATTAAAGTTCAGCCTTCACAGACTCTCCTCAGGGTGTGATGCGCTCGGCGTCACCACAGGAAGGATATAAACACCAGAATGAACCAGAGCGATAGTCCCCACCGCTGCAGCCAGACCCACCCATTCCTCCAAACAACGGAATCCAGAAGTAAGAAGTTGACATTTCCTCCCTCATGTTTTCACTGAAGTTCTTTCTGAGAAAGAATAGAGATGGGGCAAATCTGAAAGTTGGACGTGAGGAGGTTGCAGAACTTAATCCAGAAAGTCCCCCATTTCCTTTGGGTAAAGTCTGATTTGGAGGAGGGGACTATTTATGGAGGGAGCTATTTAATTGACTGTGTAGTGGAAGAAATAACTAAAAAGACTGGCCACGACCGCCTCCGAAGCCCGGGGTGGAGGTGGGAGTGTTTGGGGAGGTGGGATGGGGAAGAAAGGGGAGGCGCCCGGGAGCCTTGGTCCTTCTCCCCGCCCCCGCCCCAGTCCTTTTTAGCCCTCAAACTGGATTTGGGAGGCAGCGGAGTGGCGGCATTATCTGTTTGGCCCCCTCCAGGAAATAAGCAGAGACTCAGGGAGGAGGGCTGCTGCCTCCACCTTCCCAAACCTCCCCAAAGCTTCTCAGAGAAGTAGGGGCCAGCTCTGCAGGGGCAGCCCTCCCACTGCAGCCCGTTTCCCCCTTGCCCAAGTTCCCGCCAGACTTACCAGGAGAGGAGAAGTGGCAAGGCTGGAGTCTTGGCTCTCTGGATCCCAGCCTTGTCTCGTCCGTCAGTCTGGCTGTCTCTTTCTGCGTGAATGCTTCTGCCAGACAGAACGCCGATTGCCGGCGCCTAGTGGCTTGGCACTGGGCTCCGGGCGGGGCTCCTGGAGCTGGAGCCTGGAAGCGCGGGGAAGGTGCGGAGGCGGCGCCCGGCCCGGCCCGGCCCGGCCCGGCCCAGCCCCGCCGGCCCCGCCCAGAGAGGCCCACGTGGAAGGAGCCGAGGCTGGTACGGGCCAACGCCCAGGGCTTCTGGAAAGCCCGAGATGGGGAAGGGAGTGGGCGTCTCTTCCTGGGTTGTTCAGAGATCATTTGAAATAACAGATGTGAAAAAGAAATAGCCTGGGTAGTTGGAAAGAACCAGGTTCAGGACTCCTGGGCTCAATTCAGCTTAAAACCCATCAACACAGGACTTTTTAGATCGGCTCTATGGTTTCATTGGTGTAAGGACACTCCCACTAGCGTACAAATCAGCGCTGGCTCTAAAAGAGTTTGAGAGCTGCTGGGGTTAGTCACACAGCCACACAGTCAGTACAACAGCTGAGTTCTACATAGCTAGATGGCGCAGTGGGCAGGGAATCTCCCTGAAGTCAGGAGAATGAGTTCAAATCCAGCCTCAGACACTAGCTGTGTGACCTTGGGCAAGTCACTTAAACTTGATTGCTTCCCCCATCCCCCCAGGGCTTTCTACAGGCATCCTGATTCATATCTGGTCGCTGAACCCAAATGGTTCTGGAAGAGAAAGTGAGGCTGGTGACAGCACAGCACCCCCACCCTCTCACTCAAGTCCAATTCATATGCATATCCATGGTATCTCCTTCCTAAGGTCCTGGTCTTGGAGAAGAAAGGACAAACGACATCATCATATCTGAGGAAGCACTTGAACCCAGGTCTTACTGAGTACAGGCTCCCATCCCTTACAACAGACTACCATCTTGTAAGAGGAAGCACTTTCTACTATTCAGAGGCAAGGAAGCTGGGGGTGGGACACAGATAAAAAATACAGATAATATAATATAGAAATAAGACCAATACGAAAATTTTCCTGACCCCCCCCACACATATTGACCAAACTGTCTTTTTTTTTCTATTGCAATCATAACAGCAGCATTAACTCCCACTCAATTTTACTGCTACTATCCTTTTTTCAGACCTTCAACCATTCTAGCCTGAATTATGACCACAGCCTTCTAATTGTGGGACCTTACTCACTTCTCTCCAAACTATACCCTCCATAGTCACCCAACTGATTTTCCTAAGGAACTGACTTGACCTTTTCATCCCTCTTCTCAATAAACTCCTATGGCTTGGTAATATCTGTAGGATCACTTGGCATTTAAAACTGTTAAAACCTGGACTTGGTCACTTTTGCACATTGCTCCCCTACACTGTCCAGTCATACTGGCATACCTGCTCTCTCATACTTGACCTGGCTCCCTCTGCTTTTAGTGGCAAATAGGAGGCTCAGTGCACAGAGCTTTGGGCTAGAGTCAAGAAGATCTAAGTTCAATACAACTTCAGACATTTTACAGTAGGTATGTGACCCTAGGCAAGTCACTTAAACAATATGTGTCTGTTTCCTCAATTGTAAAATGAGGATAATAACAGCACTTACCTCTGAGAGATGTTGTGAGAATCAAATGAGATCACATTTGTAAAGGGCTTAGCACAGTTCCTAGTCCATAGCAGCCATTTAATAAAAGCTTATTTCCTTCCTTTCTTTCCAATGACTACCCCACCCCCCCAAGCCTGGAATGCTTTATATCTGTTTCTTGGAATTCCTGCTTTCTTCAACACTGCCTTAAGGACTACCTTCTACCAGTACAAGGATTTTCCTGATCCCCCAAACCATTGCTGGGTTCCATTTATAAAGTAACTTCATATTTACTTTGCATTTATCTTGTATATACATTAATATGGCCTCATTAGAATGTGGGTTTCTCAAGGGTTTTGCTTTTGTCTTCTTATTCCTGGGTGCTTAGCATTGTGTCCTGCACTTGTGTGCTTTAATGAGCATACAATGTTTTTGCATTGATTAATGAATCTCTAGTAAACAACTTCCCCAGATTCCTTGATGAGAGGTGGTACCCCATGGAGATTGCAGTCACAATTAAAGGTCAAAATTGACTTGAATTCAATGAAATAAGATACCTACATGGAAAAACCTTCAGAGACAAAGTGGATATTCCCTACCCTAGAAGGGAAGTTTGAATATTTAACTGAGTATGAAGAAGCTGTTAAGACAATGAAACAGGAACAAGGACTATATTCACATTTTTGTCCCTAGTCACTAAGATTAAAAGAGAGATATGGGAGGTGAAAATAAATTGAAAATAATTAGTCTAAGGTAGATGGAATGGCTAGACATGGTTGTTCTGTCATTTCAATGGTGTTTGACTATTCCTTACCTCATTTGGGGTTTTTTGGGTGAAGATATTGGAGTGATTTGCCATTTCTTTTTCAGAGCTTTATACAGATGAGAAAACTGAGACAGACAAGGTCACATAGCTAATAAATGTCGGTCTTACTCCAAAATCCCAAAGTTGGATTTTCAAGACTCCCTCCCAAAACAGGATCCAGTCCAATTCTAAAGAAAGAGGTCAGGAAGCTCCAGAATGATAATAATTAATGATTAATAATCAAAGTAAGATACTCACATTGAGGCAGTCTGGGGCAGTGGCTAGACAACACTGGAAATCCCACAAAGACCCCCTCCAAACTCTTGCAGTAATTATAGAAATCAGACAAAGAGAGGAGTTATAGAATGTTAATGTGGATTGGCTGATGTTTTGGGGATTACACAGCTCAGCACTGACCTTGGGTCCCAGATACCTAGGTCCCTATCAGTTCTGTTTTGACTAACTGATTTTCAAGGTTATACACTGGGCATTTTCAGACTATTTAGCGCCCTGGTCAGAATGCTTTCTTTTGGTTTCCATTAATCTTGGGTTACATTATTCATAGCTCTCACTGATAGGAATTCATCATCATCATCATCATCATCATCATAATTATTATTATTATTAAATATTATTATTAAAAGCCACATCATGGCTTTTACTGCTTAAGATGTCCACATTATTATAGCTTTCACCAATGGGGGTTACAGTGTCTGAGGACATATTTTTCAGTTTGGAAGAATTTATTGACTAGTGAAGACAAAACCTCTTTTTACCTGTTTTATAGCATAGCCTAGTAAAAAAATAAGTCCAGGAATCTGGAGGGGTGAGGAGTCAGAGAGTGATCTAATCCATCCAACTGACATCATTGAGGGCCTGTAGTTCCAGAATTATGACTTCCCTTTACTCAATGTATACATGACTACTCTCTCCTATTTGTGTTTATATTTGCGGGAGGATATGACTAGGTATTGGAGAAAAGCAGAAGCTCACAGAAGCTCACCCCTTAAACTCTAATAACTGTGCAACCAAGTTGCCAATAACTGTGAGAGGTGGGTGAGTGGGGGAAATTAATGAAACATGCCTATTATCAAAATATAAGAACACCAATTGACAAAATAGACAAATTTTAAATTTATGTAATTTCTACAAAGCATTCACAGTTTTGTATCAATGAAAAAAAGTATATATGAGCTAAGACTTAAAAAGAGTGTGCCAAAAAGTCCCAGGGTGTATAAAAAGTAATTTCTTGATTTTATTATTGAACAAGCTTCCTGAAAAAGTTATGAGTTATACTGTCTTTGTTGAATATCAAAAACATTTTACTCAATTCCATAATAATAATTTATTCATGTGTTGTAAATATGGGAAATAAACCTAAGTATTGGGAAAATTTTAGAGGACTTGATGTCCACATGAAAAGTCCTCTATTTAAAACACACCAACAAATTTAAATTTTAACAAACATTTATTAGGCCCCTAGTCTGTGCCAGGCACTGGGAATAAATGCTTTACAAATAACATTTCATTTGATCTTCACAACAATGTTGTGAGATAGGTGCTGTTTGTACCCATTTTAAAGATGAAAAACTGAGACAGGACATGAATAATTGATTTGTTCAGGGGCATATAGCCCTGTATTTGAACCAAGGATTTTTCAATCTAAATTCAAGGCTCTATCCACTGTGTCACCTAGTTTCCATCAACTGATGTCAAGAAAAAATAATTTTTAAATTGCTTTTTTTAGGGAGACAGTTTGATTTCATGATGATTTTTCCCTAGCCTCAAATCCATTATTATCTTTTCTAAATAGAACTAGGTATGATTTCTAAGTTAAACAGAAAACTGAGGCAATAAATTTTATCAACTATTTGAGAAATGTAAATAACATTAAGCTATATGTCTTCTGAAAAACAAAGTAAATAACTCCATAGAATCATTCTTGGTTGACATTAGAATGGCATTTGGATTCAAAAAGTGTACAGTTTCTAAATAAATGTGTGTGTGCCAAGGAAGGGGAGAAACTAAAGACATTAAACTTGAAATTGGAGGTCAAATTCAACCAACAGATGAAGGTAATACCTTGAAAAAACTTGATCTCCAGGAAAGACATACTGAGCATAGTGATATCAAGGACAAGGCTGTGGCTAATATGTTGAGGCTTGCTGACATCCTGAAATCAAAGCTGAGTGGGAAGAGCATGTTAAGGCAGTTAACAACTATTCAATATCACTCTTAATCTATACCTTTGGAAAAAATACCTCGGATGAACTTAGAAAGTATTTTAATAAAAAAAAAAACCTGTAAAAATATTAATGGAATTCAGGGCTTGTCGCACTAAAGCAGTTAGAGAAAGATGAACATTTCCTCATCATTAGATTTTCAGCTCCTTGAGGGTAGGGATTCTCTTGTTTATATTCTTAGTGCTTAGTTCAAGGCCTGGCACATATTAGGCACTTAATAAATGTTTATTGTATCATATTACCACAAAGCAGCACCTAAGTGATAAAGCGGATACTCATCAGAATTCAAGACCACACACCTCAGACAATTACTACTTATATTCAACTTCAGACACTTACTAGCTTGATCATCCTGGGAAAGTCATTTAACTCTGTTTGCCTCAGTTTCTTCATCTGTAATATGAATTGGGTAAAGAAATGATAAATTACTCTCATACCTTTGCCAAGGAAACCCTAATTGGAGTTACAAAGAGTCTGACATGATTGAACAACAATAGAATAAATATAAAATATATACAAAGAAGTGAAATACAAAGTTGTTTGGGAGAGAGGAGACAGCTTCATGTGAAAGTTTGGTCTTTGAACTCTACCTTGAAGTTGGTGAGGGATTTGATGTGGTAGAAATGTGGGGACAGTGCAAAATTAGGGTGGGGGGCAGTGTTGGGGACCAGTCTAACCAAAGACTGGAAATAGAGTGTTATGTATGAGGAACTGAAAGATGAGAGTCCCAAAGAGGTTAGAAAGAGGTTGGGGGATGGGAGTGGTAAAGCCAAGATGGCAAGTTGAAAGCAAGAATTTCCAGAAATTTTCTCCAAAATACTCCAAAAATCTTAATATTATGACTCAAACCAAATTTTAGAGAGGCAAAATCCATAGAAAGACCCAGTGAATCAATTCTCCAACCAAGGAAACTTGGAAGATTTGTTGGAAGGTTCTGAATGCAGCTAAGGTCACTCATTGGAGTGAATGAGCTCCAGCCTTCCAGGAACAGGTTGGGTGGGGGGGGCAATGTCTGGGTCCCTGGAGGTGCCTGGACTGGAAACAGCAGAGGCAGTTTCCAGACCTCCCAACCCAAGGATCACCAAACACAACTTGGAAGATCAATGGGAGACCTCTGCCAGAGTGACCCCAGAATCCAGACCAGTGTGGCCCTCAGTGCAGCCATGGCCTTCAGCACAGCCCATCTGGGGTATGGAAGCAGGCCTATGGAATCACCCAGCAGGGAACCACCTGGTTCCTGCTTCCAGAGTGCTCAGACCACAGAAGGTAAGGGGATTGGGGAGACTGTTGAAGTCTCTCTGCTATCCCTGGCACAGGACTCTTGTGCTTTGTCCATATTCAGACCCTGGTCAAGATTTGGAGCCCCTATTGCCATTGCAGAGCAAAAACCCTCCTCACAGCTCCAGGGCAGAGGGGAGTGCTTTTGATCATCCACAGGCCAGTGCACAGACCAGGAGAGCACTCAGAACCTCTCATAAGACCTTGAGGGGACTGAGGTTCTTGTGGGGGTGTCCCAATAGCACACAAAACCTTGGGAAGCACCTCTAAACCATGGCATAGACTGGGGAAATGAGTAAACAGGAAAAAAAAGAGCCTGACCGTTGATAATTACTTTGGTTCCATGGTGGATCAAAATATACACTCAGAAGATGACAAAGTTCAAGCTTCTGTATCCAAAGCCTCCAAGAAAAATAGGAATTGGTCTCAGAGGGGAAATTAGGTAGTGCAGAGAATAAAGCACTGGCCCTGTGAATAAAAAATGAAGTTTTCTTATAAGTAAGTTCTCTCAAGCCTGTATGAAGACGTGCCTTCCTCACGAATTTACCTTCCCCTCCCCCCACATACCATAGATGATTTGGCTGCATTCCAAAGTTTCCAGGAGCCAGCCACTCCTTGTAATACAGATAGTACTGAGGAGAACTGGCTATTCTCACAGTATTGACTTTATTCAAAATAAAACCTTCTGGCCCCCTATGGCATTTCTTTGAAGTCTTCAAACTGGTAGACTTGTAGACTTTTCCCATATTTCTGTTAAAGGAACTCGGGAATCCCTCCCAACTAAATTAGCAACTCGCCTTCTTTGTTCTCTACTGATAAATACTCTGAGGCTCCAAGCATTGGTGGGAATCTCATCCATGGAGAATATTTTCTGCCTGGGACTTTCTTTCTCCCTTTCTCTCACAGTCAGGACTCAAAAGGCTGAAAAGAACAAGGGATTCCCCCAGCCACCGACTGTTCAGAGTTGGTGCTCCCCCGAATTGGTGATGTTTTCTTTATCTTTTTCTTCTACTTTGATCTACTTTGTCTTTAATGTATTATCTGCTGTATTGGATGTTATTGAAATCAATCTATTCCTTGTGTTGTGTAATTAAAATACTTTCATGCTCACCAGTGTCAGCTAGAGCGTCATTTGCAGGAACAAATCCGAACCTCATTTAAAATCACAATACACCCTGGAATCAGGAGGGCCTGAATTCAAATATGGCTTCAGACACTTAATAATTACCTAATTGTATGACCTTGGGTAGTCATTTAACTCCATTGTCTTGCAAAAAACAAAAAAAGGAAACAAAAGAAAAAGGAATTGTTTTCAGGCTATGGATGAAAGATTTTGAACATCAAGTAATGGAGGTAGAGGAAAAATTGGGAAGAGAAATGAGAGCAATGCAGGAAAATCATGAAATCCAAGTCAGCAACTTGGTCAAGGAAATACAAAAAAACATACAGAAGAAAATAACATGTTAAAAATCAGTTTAGGTCAAATGGAAAAAACAGTTCAGAAAGTTCATGAGGAGATGAATACCTTAAAAAGCAGAATTGGTCAGATCAAAAAGGAGATAAGAAAGTTCTCTGAAGAAAACAACCACTTCAAATGTAGAATGGAGTTAAAGGAAGCTGATGACTTTGCAAGAAATCAAGAAACAATAAAACAAAACTAAATGAATGAAAAATTAGAAGAAAATGTGAAATATCTTATTGGGAAAAACAACTGACCTGCAAAGCAGATTCAGGAGAGAGAATTTTAAAATTATTGGGGTACCTTAAAGTCATGACTTTAAAGAATTTATACAGGAAAATTGCCCTGTTATCCTAGAAGCAGAGGGTAAAATAGAAATTGAGGGAATCCATTCATCACTTCCTAAAAGATATCCCAAAAAAAATAATTCCCAGGAATACTAAAACCAAATTCCAGAATTCCCAATACAAAGAGAAAATATTACAAGCAGACAGAAAGAAATAATTCAGATACCATGGCACTACAGTCAGGATATCACAGGATTTAGCAGCAACTACATTAAAGGTTCTTAGGACTTGGAATATGATATTCTGGAAAACAAAAGAGCTTGGACCACAACCAATCAACTACTCAGCAAAACTGAACATCCTCTTCCAGGGGAAAAGATGGACATTCAGTGAAATAGGGGCCAGAGCTGAACAGAAAGTTTGATCTTCAAGTACAGGACTCAGATAAGCATAGAAAGCATGGATGGGAAGGGCAAACTATGGGGGACTCAATGATGTTGAACTGCTTCTGTTCCTGCATGGGAAGATGAAACTGATAACCTATATAAACCATCTCAATTAATATAGCAGTTAGAAGGAGCATATATAGACAAGACACAGGAGAGAGCTGAATATGAAGGTATAATATATTTTAAAGATGGAATCAAAGGGTGAAAAAGGAATGTACTGGGGGAAAAAGGAAATAGGTAGAATGGGCTTAAGATATTTTATGTAAAAAAAATTAAGAAAAAGCTTTTGCAGTGGAATGGAAGGGGGAAAGCGAGGGGAAATGAGTGAGTCTTCATTCTCATCAAAACTTGCTCAAAGTGGAAACAACACACACACACACACACACACACACACACACACACACACAAACACACAGATACTTAATATGGTATAGAAATCTATCTTATACCAGAGGAAAAGGAAAGGATGGGGATGAGAAGGGGATGAGAGAAAGAGTCAGGGGGAAGGAGGGGGTATAGGTGATAGAGAAGAGGGAAAATGGTGGGAGTGGGTAGTCAGATACAACACACTTTTTTTTATTTTTTGAGTGACCTGCCTGGGACCACATGGCTGGGTGGTTGTTAGATGTCTGGGGTGAGATTTGGGCTTAGGTCCTCCTGGCTCCAGGGCAGGCACTCTGTCTGCTGTGCCACTTGGCTGCCCCACAACATATTTTTAAGGGATAAAGTGAAGAGAGAGAGAAAATATAATAACTGGGAGTGGGGAGGAATTAGCAAAAGCAACTGTGGGAAAAAAAATTTTGAAGCACCTTCTCTGATGGACTTATGATAAAGAATGCGATCCATCCTAGAGAGAGAACTGATGGTATCTGAACAAAGACTGAAGTACAATTTTCTTTTTCTTTTTTACTCACTTTATTTTTCATGAGGTTTTTCTATTTTTGTGGGGGAGAGGAGGAATTATGTATACAAGACTATTTTAGTAATATATAAATAAATAAATAAATAAATTTTTAAAAGTTAAAAAAAAAAGAAAAAGCTTATTGTATTTTCCAAGCTAACATTTGGTTTTATATAGGTTCTATTTGTCTTATTAAAGGTCATTTATTCTTATACTTTTTAGTGATTTGAAATAGAGGCTAAATTTTGTCAAAAATTTTTCTGTATCTGTTAATAACAGTACATGTGGTTTTGTTATTTTTCCTTATTGATATAGTCTATGTTTGTAAATTTCCTAGTGTCAAACCAGCCCTGATTTATCTGACCTAATTATAATATATGTCTATTTAATATAGAAGTTTTTTGAGGTCCTCACAACATTTTATTCAGCTTTTTTTCACTTCATAATCATTAAAGATATTGACCTATAGTATTCTTTCTCTGCTTTATCTATCCCTACTTAGATTATCAATACTGTAGTACCATAATAAAAGAAGTTTGCTAGGATCCTTCCTTTCCCCATTTTTTACAAACAAAATATTTTCTAATATCAAAAAAAAGGAAGAGGTTGGGTCACAAATTGTGAAGGACTTTAAAAACTACAGAGAGTTTATAGCTTATCTTAGAGTCGACCAGAAAGGGGGGGAGGTGTTGATTAAGAAGGGGAATAACAAGGTCAGAACATCTCTGAATGGGTTGCACTAAAACAATCAGTGTGGAGGATGGACTAGAGTAGGGAAAGACTTGAGGCAGGGAGATCCATTAGGAAGGGGTTGCAGTAATTTAGAAAACAGTGACTAAGGACTGGTAGCTGCAGTAGCTGTAGTAGCTGTAGCAGCTGTAGCAGCTGTAGTAGCTGTGTAAGAGGAGAGAAGGGAGTAGGGTGGCTAGGCGGCACTGGCCTTGGAGTCAAGAGTACCTGGGTTCAAATCTGGCCTCAGACACTTAATAATTACCTAACCGTGTGGCCTTGGGCAAGTCGCTTTAACCCCATTGCCTTGAAAAAAAAAAAGAGGAGAGAAGGGGTCTGATGTTGATAAGTGTGTAGAAATGGAATGTTTTGGCCTTTAAGTGAATAGTGAAAGAGGGTAGGAATAGAGGATAATGCCATAGTTAGGATCCCAGGAAACTTGAAAGATGGTGGTACCTAAAAGAATTATCACAAGAAAGTGACTTGATCCAGGATCATTTTTATCCAGACCCCATCAAAAATTGAGTAGATTGAGACAATAATAACAATCCTGCTATTTATACAGCCCTTTAAAATTTATTAAAAATTTTTCCTTCATTATCTCATCTGCTCCTCAAGATAACCTATGAAGATTGTGTTGGTTGGAGATAGGTAAACAAGACCGTGGACTGAGTGGTTCCTTGAAGCAACTCCAAATATCAGTGGGAAGATTTAGCCCTATCCTTAGGAAGCATCTCATGCAAACAGGAAGAAAAGGATTTGGGGACCCTTCAGACCTCTTGCTCTGAGAGGTATTTATCCTGGACAGTATGTGTTTTTTCCCTTACTATTCTTTTATAACCAGGAGTCAATCAAGTACATATTATGTCCCAAATACTATGCTAAAATTTAAAAAATACAAAAAAATTCTGGTCTAAAGGAACTCATGAATAAAGGGGTACTACATGCAAATTTATAAAAAAATATGCAGGAGAATTTTGAGGTGATCTCTGAAGAAGGTACTAGTTAGTATTAAGGGAAACTAGGAAAGTCTTGTTGCATAATGTAGGATTTTAGCTGGAAAGCAGAGAAGGCAGGAGGCCTAGTGGGAATTCTAGGCATTGAGGACAATCAATTTAAATGTAGTCAGGAAATAATATGAGGTATACTAAGGATGTCATTGTTACTGGATTAGAGTACTTAAAGGTATAGACTGTAGATGGCATTTGGAGAGTTTCAAGGAGAAACATAAGAACAGCTAGTAGAGTAAGATCAAATGAAGGTATTTTCAGGAAGGGGAAAACATGGGGACCATCTGGATGGAGAACATTTTGGTTCGTTACTAGACTTTACCATCATGACTCAGCTACAACATTCCCCATCTGCCCCTTCAGGCCACAATAAACATTTAATAAATGCTTCTTGACATGACTCTAACATGGTTGTATTTATAGGTAGCAGGGAAGGGAGATCAGTGAAAAGGGAGTAATGATAGAGGGCAATCTACTGGAGAAGACAGGATGGAATGGGATTAGCAAAGAGATGGGCCATCTCTTTATATGAGATGATATGAAGGAGAATATAATGGAGGAAGGCAACTGCATGATTTGAGATAAGGAGGAGGGAGAAGAGGAAGCTCTTAGTGAATGGTCTAGATTTTTTTCAGTGAATCATTAGGCAATATTATTAGCTGAGACAATGAGGAGGGGGAGCCACAAGAGATGATGGAAAGTTTAACTGGTTTACCAAAGGATCAAGATGGGGAAAAGAGGAGAATGTAATCAGATAGGAGGACAAAGATGTGCCTTTCCCTATCCCTGACCCCAAATCTGCTTCCCAAATCTAAAAACTCCTAATTATGCATATTTGGGCAGGGGAGGATGAGGTCACTGGGCCACTCCACACTTTTCATAAGTCAGGAAGATTGATATATCAAAGTCGACAAACTGCCTGGAGCATCATCATTGTTATATCATCACCAACACCATCATCATCAAAACCCTCCATTTCTCTGCAATTAAGGGGGCAATTTCCTCAAAATTTTGTGAAGTTGGTTTTTGGTTGTGAAATCTTAGGTAACTTTCATGATGGAAATTTCCTATACCAAAGTAGTTTAGAAGCTGATTTTTCAGATGAGGAAACTGAGACAAACAAGGTTAAATGGCTTTCTCATGGTCACACAACTTTTAAGTGTATGAGATTGGATTTTGGTTTTTTTTTGTTTTTTGCAAGGAAAATGGGGTTAAGTGGCTTGCCCAAGGCCACACAGCTAGGTAATTATTAAGTGTCTGAGACCAGATTTGAACCCAGGTACTCCTGACTCCAGGGCTGGTGCTTTATTGACTATGCCACCTAGCTGCCCCCATGAGACTGGATTTGAACTCAGGAACAGAAGTCTTTCTGATTCTAGGATCTGTGCTCTATTCATTGAGCCACCTAGCTTCCTTTGCTTCCTTCACTACATGGCTATTTCAGTCTTGAATCTATCTCTTGTAAATTAGATAAAACCAGAATTATTGTCTTTTTAGATTAGATTAGAAAATGGAAGCCCTTGAGTGGTGAAAGATTTGCTCACTTAAGCAGCAAGAGTTGTGGTACTTATGACTCAATCTTAGGTGCTATGCCTCAGAGACCAGTATTTCTTTCTATCACACTCCCTCAAGAAAAGGTACTAAAAGGTAATAAAACACTCTTTTATCATTACATTGTAAACATCTTGAAAGCAGCATGCCCTTTCTTTTACTTATTGGCAGCACTTAGCCAGATACAAAGTATGTGCTCCCAGGTCAGATTCTTTCTTGCCAAGAGATGAGTCTATTTACCTTAAATCCTTTCCCCCTAGACCAAAGTCCTCTTTGAATTGAACTCAGTTCTATGTCCCCTGAAAGAGTCTTGTTTTCTTTGCCTTCTCTTAAGGAGATGATAAAGCAGAGATCTGGATAGGCTAGTTTGGGATTTTCTTCAAAGAAAATCTAATCACCCCATTTATACTTTTTTAATCTAAAATTTCAGTTACTTTTTTTTTTAATTTTTATAAGGCAATGGGGTTAAGTGGCTTGCCCAAGGCCACACAGCTAGGTAATTATCAAGTGTCTGAGACTGGATTTGAACCCAGGTACTCCTGACTCCAGGGCTGTTGCTTTATCCACTGCGCCACCTAGCAGCCCCTAAAAGTTTCAGTTACTTTTTGAAAAAATTTCAAGCTACAAATAAACTGAGAAGTCATTGTATGATTTTATTAGTGTGGGGGAATTTCCCACGTGGAAATTTCCACTGATTCTGTAACTTCTGGTCTTAGAGAGTAATCAGGGGTACTGAGAAGTTAAGTGATTAGTCCTTGGTCACAGGGTTACTATGAGTTAGAGGCCAGACTAGAAACCTGGGTCTTCTTAACTCTAAGACCAGGACTTTCTTCACAGGGGGCACTTTCTAAAAGGAGAGCCTATAAGGGACTCTGGACTACTGTGAACAATGAATTTTGCCCTTTAAAATATATATTTTAAACTTATACAACAGTAATTGAAAATTCACCTTTCACATAAAGCCTCCTTTTGATTAGATCAAATTAGAGAACAGTTTTGTTGGGTGAGGTCCAACATTCACATAGAGTTTGTATCACGACCTTACGTGTACCTCTCTGTTCCACCTGACTGTCATCAAATGTTTATACACACACCAGAACTATCTCGGGTGATAGCTGAGACTTGAAGCCAGAGTGAGGAGTGAGAGCATTTTTGGCATGAGGGACAGCCAACCAATGAAAATGACTAGCGTCAGGAGATGGAATGTTCTGTTCGTGGAACAATGGGCCAGTGTCAACTGTCTCAGAGTACTGTAGACTATGCAGTTGATAGACTTGCCTGAGGCTGAGCAGATAATATTCTCCCCCCCCTCTCTATTTTGAAAATATCCTAACCTTTCCCCTCTAGGACCTAAACTTTCTCTTTGGACTTTCAGTGATTACGCAAATACTTAATGTAAACCATAGAAAATCCCTTCTTGCACCCAAATACTTTATAAGTGCATTATGTCCAGCCCCCTCCTTGGGCTCACCAGCACTTGCTGCTGAGAGGAACCCCAGCTGTAATTCCTTACTCCAACTAAAAGTAACAATTTTTGCTATATTGGTTGACTTCTTATTGATTCAAGTCGACAATGTTAAGAGGAGTAAGGGGTAAGAAAATTGGAAAGGTATGAAAGAGTACAAGTTGCAAAGGATTTTAAAAACTGTATGACTCTAGACAAGTTCCTTTAGATTTTCTGAAATTATTTCTTCATTTGCATAATAGAGATAATAATACTTGAATTTTCTTTATCACAGATTGTCAAGATGAAAATGTTTGTAGGTGCTTTAAAATGCCACAGGAATGAGAGCTATTACAATAATTGTTCCTATTCCTTCTTATTCTTGGAATATCCTTTACCCTTTTCTCCCATCCACTTGTTTATCCAATCATTTTACACCAGCTGTCAGATACCACCTCCTTCAGTTAGCTTTCCCTGATCTTGCCTTTCCATTTGTTTGCATCTCATTAATTCAATGTTTCTGCATTTTATGTTCGTAGCTTTTCCCCAGCTAATGATAGTTTATGACTATACAGTGTAAAGAATGTTTTAAGTTTTGCAAAGCACCTTCCCTCATTACAACCCTCTGAGTTAGGTGAGTGCTGGCATCTTCACTTCCAGTCCACAAATGAGGAAACTGAGGCTCAGACCAGCTGTGGAAGTCAGGAAATATCAGGTACAGGGATTTGAACTTAGATCTCCTGATTCTTAGGTCTGTCCATTGTGCGGCACTGAGTCCCATGGGCACACAATCCTCTGTAATCTAAAATTTGTTCCTTCTCCCCTATAACTGAGTATAGTATCTGGTATACAGCTGGTGCTTAATGAGTGTTGGTTGAGCTTGTGACTAAAGTGGGTGCCTCCTGGGGTTTCTGGAGGACCCGGTTGCAGTATTTATTAGATTGATGAAACTCAGATGAAGAGCTCAAGGTATCACAGGTAAAAAGTGGATTCCCAGAGGGCCTCTTTCTAGGATGACTGTTTCAATGCTGCTTGGTGGCTGGGTAGGGGAAGGGGTAAAGAACAGTTTTCACAGAGCTGAAAGAGAGCCTGGGGGGGAGGGGAGCAGGAAGTGGTGACTGAAGGATGAACCCTCCTGATGGGCACCTTTCTTGTTTCAAAATGCAGATAAAAATCTCATCTCTGAACTCCTTTCCATAGCTGCAACCCCAAATACTGCTCTGTTTAAAACCCTCCAGTAACTTCTCATTCTCTTAAAGGATGAAGCAGGAATTCCTTAACCTGGCATTCTAGGCTCTCCACACTCTGACCTCAATATTTCTTTTCAGTGTTCTCCCACTATGCCTTAGAACTTAATATTTCTTGCTTGCCTTTTCTCATTATCATACTTACATTTATGAAGAGACAGATAACATGGTGAGTAAGTGGAAAGAGTGAAAATCTGAACTCAAAGGAACCAGCTTTGAACCCTAGCTCTGAAAGTCAGTTCCCTTCTCTGGGCTTCATTTTTCTTTTCTGTAAAGTGAGGACATTAGAATAAATGAGGGATAAAGTCTGGATCTACTTTAAATTCTGTCCTCAATGTCTTGGTACTATACATTCTCTCTCTCTGTCTCTCTCATCTTCTCTCCCTCTTTCCTCCCCTTTCTTTTTTAATACTTCATGAATGATTTCTGTTTTTTATACTATAGGCACTCCTTAATAAAGACAGCCCACCTCCTAATAGAATCATTCCTTATAACAACATCAATGCCAACATCAACAACAAATTAGCAACATGTCTATACCCTCATGGACATAGTTTTAATAATATTTTTATTGATATCTTTTGTACTATATCCTCTTCATTTTAAGCAATTTCTTTTCCTTCTCCTTCCTTCTGCAAAGTCAACTACTATAACAATTATAACAACTTTATTTCCCATTGTTTTCTGTATATAGTCTATTTGAATATATTTGTTTGCTTGTTATCTCAATTAGATTGTGAGCTCCTAGAGAACAGGAACTTTCTTTCATCTTTTGTATCTGTAGAGCTTTAATATGACCTGGCATTTAATAAATGCTTATTTGTTAATTGATTAATTCTAGTCCCCCACAAACTTATTTCATGGAGCTAGAAACTGAGGTCCAGAGAGCAAGACTGCATCATTTTCACAGTACTTTACTTTGGAGATGGTGGTGGTGACGATGAAAGTGGTCAGGACTTGGAAAAAAAGGAGATAGGGTGATTTGCTGGGAAAACCTCTTTTTCCTGTCCTGTAAGTGAAGGCCAGGTCCTGCTGTTCTTAATAGGGACAGTCATAATAATGGGAGATTGAATGCCCATCATAATTGGAGGTCAGGAGGCCTCATCTTTGACCATGGTTCTCAGTATTTCCGGGACTGAGCAAACCAAAGCCAAGTTGAGTCAACAAGTAACTTACCTTCTCTCTCATCTTCCTACTAGAATGCTTTGAGGCAACATTCCAGGACCACAGAGCACTAGAAAAATATAAATGAGAACTCTCTGGGCCACTGCATCATTCTATTCCAACTGTGATGAAAGATCAACATTCTATTCACACAAACCAGAGGAGATGAAAGGAAACACTACAAGTCATCTAATATTATTGATGATAATGAATAATGGTACTGGCTCCTTGACCCTGCTATGAGTAACACATATTTACTGAATCTCCACTCAAAACTCATGTTCTATTGATATCACTTTAGTCTCTTTCATATCACAGTGAAACTTTGGAGGAAGAGGAGTGAAAACAGAGGATGATAATAAAATAATGGTGCTCAAAATTTATACAGTTATACTTTTGTGTTTAGTGTATTATCTCATTTGATTTTCCCACAATAAACCTTTTGAGGTTGGTAGTGTAGTTATAATTCTCCCTTTTTTATACTTATAAAGGTGAAGTAATTTACCTAAGGTCATACAGTGAAGAAGAAGATAGAGCTAGGACACTAGCATAGGTTTTTTTTTTAAATTAATAGTATTTTATTTTTTCCAATTATACTTAAAGATAGTTTTCAACATTCTTTTTTTTTTTTTTTGGCTAGGCAATGGGGTTAAGTGGTTTGCCCAAGACCACACAGCTAGGTAATTATTCAGTGTCTGAGACCAGATTTGAACCCAGGTACTCCTGACTGCAGAGCCAGTGCTTTATCCACTGCACCACCTAGCCACCCCTCAACATTCATTTTTATAAGATTTTGAATTCCAAATTTTTTCCCTCTTGCCTTTCCCTTCCCTTTCCTCAAGATAGCAAGCAATCTGACATAGGTTAGGCTAGTACAACCATGACAAACATATTTCCACATTAGTCATGTTGTGAAAGAAGAATCAGACCAAAGGTGAAAAACTATTAAAGAAACAACAATAAACTAAAAAAGTGAAAATAGTAGACTTTGGTCTGCATTTAGATTCCATAGCTCTTTTTCTGGATGAAGATGATATTTTTCATCACAAATCTTTTGGAATTGACATTGATCATTATATTGCTGAGATAATGTTGCTTACTATGTACAGGGTTCTTCTGGTTCTGTTCACTTCACTTGGCACCAACTCATGTAAATCTTTCCAGGTATTTTGAAATCTACCTGCTTATCATTTCTTATAGAACAATAGTATTCCATTACATTCATATACTCCAATTTGTTCAATCACCCCTCAATTAATGGGCATACCCTCAATTTTCAATTTTTTACCACTAAAAGAGCTGTTATATTTATGTACATATGAATCCTTTCCCCTTTTTTATGATCCCTTTGGGATACAGTTCTAATAGTGCTGGATCAAATGGTTTACATGACTTTGTAGCCCTTTGGACATGGTTGTAAATTACTCTCCAGAATGATTGAATTAGTTCAAAACCCCACCAACAATGCACTAATGTTCCAGTTTCCCCATATCTTCTTCATCTTTTATCATTTCCCTATTGTCCTATTAGCCAATCTGATAGATATGAGGTGGTATCTTAGTGTTGTTTTAATTTGCATTTCTCTAATCAATAGTGATTTAGAGCATTTTTATATGACTATAGATTGCTTTAATTTCTTCATCTGAAATTGCCTGTTCATATCATTTGAACATTTACCAATTGAAGAATAACTTGTATTCTTATAAATTTGACTTATTTCTCTATATATATTTGGGAAATTAGGTCACTATCAGAAACACTGACTTTAAAAATTGTTTCTCAGCTTTTTGCTTTCTTGATTGTATTCATTTATGCAATTTTTTATATTTAATATAATCAAAATTATCCATTTTGCAATTCATATTGTTCTCTATTTCTTTTTTGGTCATAATTTCTTCCCTTCTCTATAGATCTGATATGTAAAATATTTCTTGCTCTCCTAATTTGTTTATGGCTTCACTCTTTATATTTAAATCATTTACCCATTTGGATCTTATCTTAGTTTAGGATAAGAGATGTTGGTCTATGCCTAATTTCCACAATATTATTTTCCAGATTTTGTCAAATAGTGAGTTCTTATCACAGAAGCCAAAGTCTTTGGGTTTTTCTGTATTTGTGTACCTAATCTATTCCATTGTCTTAACCGGTACCAAATAGTTTTGATGATTATTGCTTTATAATATAGTCTTGAAAATTTTTTTTAATATTTATTTTTATTTTTGTACAAATGATGTTTTTTATACATTACTAAAATATTCTTAAGGATAAACATAAACCCCTTCCCCCCCCCCAAAAAAATATAGACCCTCATGAGCAATAAAGTAAAGGAAAGAGAAAAAAATAAAAATAAAAAAAATAATAATAGGAGCATTGAACAGAGCACTGCCTTGGAGTCAGGAGCACCCGAGCTCAAATCTGGCCCCAGACACCCGACAATCACCCAGTTGTGTGGCCCTGTGCAAGCCACCCCAACCCCATTGCCCTGCAAAAAAAAACCCAAATAAAGTAAAATATAATAATAACAATAACAATAATAATAATAATAGTAGGTGAGGCTAGGTGGCGCAGTGGACAGAGCACTGGCCCTGGAGTCAGGAGTACCTGGGTTCAAATTCGGCCTCAGACACCCAACAATCACCCAGCTGTGCACCCAACCCCATTTGCCCTGAAACCACCCAATAATAATAATATTAATAATAATAATAATAATAATAATAAATGTGCTTCAGTCTGTGTTCCAAACCACCAGCTCTGTCGTGGATGGATCACATTCTTTATGAGGAGTCCATCACAGAAGTTATTTCTGTATTTTTCCACTGTTGCCATTGCTGACCACAACTCCCTCCATCCATTCCTCCCACTACCATATACTATATTTTCTCTCTCCTTTCACTCTGTCCCTCTTCTTAAATGTGCTGTAGGGTAGCTGAGTGATGCAGCAGACTGATCACCAGCCCTGGGACTAAGGTCTGGAGCCCACATACCACCCCTGAGACCCAGCAACCACCAGGCCCTGTGGTCTCGGACAGGCCATCTAATCCCAGCCCCTTGGAAGAAGTAAAAAAGAAAATGTGTTATATCTGACCCCTCTCCCCCATGCTCCACCCTCTCCTCCATCATTCACATCCCCCCCTTCCCCCTGTCACCCTTCTCGTCTTTTTACTCTACATGTCTATACCCCATTGAGTATATATACTGTTTCCTCTCTGAGCCACATCTGATGAGAGGGAGGGTTCCCTCATTCCCCCTCACCTTCCCCCCTTCCATATCATTCCAATAGCTTATTGTAATAACAAAAATCTTATTATATGAAATATCTTAGCCTATTCCACCTCTCCTTTTTCTTTCTCCCATTGCATTTCCCTTTTAGCCATTGGCTCCATTTTTACAATATATTATGCCTTCAAATCCAGCTCTCTCCTGTGCTTCATCTATAAAAGCTCCTTCTACTTGCTCTATTAAATGAGAAGTTTCTTATGAGTATTATCAGTATCATTTTTCTAAGCAGGAATACATATAGTTATATTTTACCCTTCTCCTCCACTCTCTATGCTTCACCTGAGTCCTGTATTTGAAGATCAAACTTTCTGTTTAGCTCTGGCCATTTTAACAGAAACATTTGAAATTTTCCTGGTTCATTGAAAATCCATCGTTTTCCCTGCAAGAGGACGTTCAGTTATAATATAATCTTAGATCTGATACAGCTATAGCCAAGGTCTTTTAACTCCATGTCTGGTGCCATTTTCACTGCATCATAGCTTTCCAATCCTAGTGAATAGATGGATTCCTTGTACAAATAGATTTTTAAAAATTAAAATACATTGAACATTTTTAAAATTAAGTTTTTGTTAATGTAGTTTGATTCTAGAACATTACCATATTGTCCTCTAGCATTCTTCACCCTCAGAGAGGTATCTGATAAAACAAATATATATATATATTTATATATATATATCTATATATATATATTTTTTTTTAGGTTTTTGGCAAGGCAAATGGGGTTAAGTGGCTTGCCCAAGGCCACACAGCTAGGTAATTATTAAGTGTCTGAAACCAGATTTGAACCCAGGTACTCCTGACTCCAAGGCCGGTGCTTTATGCCACCTAGCCGCCCCCAAAACAAATATTTTTAAAGACAAGAAAAAGAAAAAAAATCAACATAACTGATAGGAGAATAAAGTCTGAAAATATGTGTAACGTATCAACTTAATGGACCTTCCAGTTCTGTATAAGAATAAAGTAGGGATGTTTTTTCATTATTTGATTCTGGTCCTGTTTGTTCTTTCTAATTTCGCAACATTAGATACTGATTTTTTTGCTATGTTTTTCTTTCCAGATACATTGTTGCAATCCACTGTGTATACTGTTTTCTTGTCTCTGATAACTTCACTATATATCATTTTATATAAAGCTTTTCATGCTTATCAATATTTATGTATTCATAATTTTTAATAGGAAAGTAATATATGATTATATTCATGTACATAATTGTTTAGCTTTTTCCCCAAATAATGAGCATTTACTTTGTTTTCAACATTTTGCTATCACAAAAAGTATAGTGTGAAATGTTTTAGAATATATGGAGACTGTTCTTATCAAAATGGCCTCCCGAGGTTATGTCTACTTATGGATTCTCCAACTCAAAAGGTATTTGCAGGTTAATCATTTTATTTGCCTACTCCAAATTGCTTTTCAAAATTTTTTTTCCTAATTCACCAGCAATACACTAGTGCTTTTCTTCCTATGACATAGCTCATATCTTGTGATCTTTACTAATTTTCAAGGTATGAAGCAAAACCTCAGCCTTCAACAAATATTTTAAATCTTTGAAGTCATTCTCAAATCTGTATGGGCTAAAAATCCACTTAAAAAAATAGAGACTCCGCTGAGCAAAAAGGAAAGTTTATTTTGACTTTTCTAGAGAAAAGGATATACCCAGCAACAAAGAGAAGAAGAAAAAGTTTTCATAAACTATTACCTCACCATCCAAATGGCAAGGGTATCAGAAGAAGATTTCTAATGACATTCTGTTAAATGAACTAATGTCTGAGCATGCAAGGTCTTCTAAAGAACTCTACTATCTTCTTAGTTTAGTACTTATCAAACAAGAGAAAGCAGGTTACTGTTCTCACAGTCCATTATCAAACAGGTGGCTAACTAAGACTGCAAGATTTCTTATCTGGAAGTATTCCATTATTTCCCTCCCTAACAAAATCAATGCAAAGTCTTTCTGGAAATAGTCCACTGTTTCACTCCCTAGCAGAATTGGGAGGGTGTGTGACTGAGAATGCAAGGCCTCTCTCCTTCTTCTAAGAATAGTCTAAGAGTAATAGTCTGTCTTTGTTTTAATGATTTTTAATCCTGAGAGGATTTCATTAGGAATGTTAACTCTTTTTTTTTTCAGGTTTTTGCAAGGCAAAAGGGGTTAAGTGGCTTGCCCAAGGCCACACAGCTAGGTAATTTTTAAGTGTTTGAGACCGGATTTGAATCCAGGTTCTCCTGACTCCAGGGCTGGTGCTTTATCCACTACCCACCTAGCCGCCCCCAGGAGTGTTAACTCTTAAAAGGTAATATTCCACTCAAATCTTTCTTTCCCCTTACTTTTCATCTAGAAAACATTTACTAAAAACTGTTAGTTCTAGCTCCACTACATTCCCTCTTTCTACTCGTGGCCATCACCCTCATTCATATAGTCATCACCATTCACCTAACTTCTTTATTTTTCTCCCCGAAAAATGAAGCCTTTCTTTATCTTATCCTTGCCTTTTTTCCCCAAACTTATTTCACATTTATATTTCTTCTTACATTCTAGGTTCCAGTCAAACTGAACAGGAAATCACTTAAGGCATGAATGTCCTCACTTCTACCTTAAGAATACTGTTTCTTCTACTTCCTCTACTCTGCCTTGTAGAATCTTGAAGTTCTTTGAAGTTCAACTCAGGTGCTACATTTGTGGGCAACCTTTCCTGATAGCCTTGATTATTTATTTGTTTGTTTGTTTTTTTAGTTTTTGCAAGGCAATGGGGTTAAGTGGCCCAAGGCCACACAACTAGGTAATTATTAAGTGTCTGAGGCTGGATTTGAACCCAGGTACTCCTGACTCCAGGGCCAGTGCTCTATCCACTGCGCCACCTAGCTGCCCCCGATAGCCTTGATTGTTAGTGCTTTTTCCCTTTTCAATTTATTTTGAATATATTCATCTGCTTAACCATCGAAAAGTAGTTTTTCAGTGGGAAGTCAGTTTCTGAGGGCAGGGACTAATTTTTTTTTTATATCTCCAGTGCCTAGACCAGTAGTACTTTAAACATAGTGGATACCTAATAACTGTTTGCTGAATGAATATTTTAATCAACACTAGTGTGTTTCAGTTTAGAGGTGCACTTGGCACCTCTAGGTGTCCTGACATAGCTGTAGAAGAGCAGAGAGGTGAAATAGCAGTAGTGGCCTCAATTACTTTCTTCTGAGAATTGTGATGTAGGAAAGAATACTCTGCATTAGAAGAGTCATACTTGAATACCGGCTCTGCTACATACTATCTGTGTGGTCTTAGAGAAATCACTTAATCTCTCTGACCTTCAGTCTACTTATCTGTGCAGTGAGGAGATTAAACAGCTGAAGCCAAGATCCTTGTATGAGATTCCTTCAGGAATCTTTAAGAGAAAGGGTATCTTTAACTTCAGATATCCTGTTCTTTGAAGGAGAAGTTTGTTTTTTAGTTTGATTCCTATTTTTTTAAATTTTATTTTATTCTCAATATAATTGTCCTCCATGTCAACCACCACCACTTCCATTTGACCCTTCTTCTCCCTAACTTTGATGAATCAAGAAAGCCTTTCAGTTCCTCAGGACCATATGGAAGCAGAAGTCATTTTTTTTTTTTGCCATCACAATAACTTTTTGGGCACTGAGCCAGGGCTCTTTGAGATGGCCTGCCTTTTTCTGAGTCTCCCTCCCCCAGCCCAAAGAGCCCTGCAGAACTTGGATAGGAGATCATATTTAACCAACAGCAAGATGCTTTTAGGAACAGGAAACCTCAGTCTTTTCCTCTTCTGGAGAAAGCACCAACAGATCTGCTGGATCAGCTTAGACCAAACCAGATCAATACATCTTGTTCTCCATGTAGCCAAGGGAAGGAGCTGGAGGGTACATATTGGACAGCTATTAGCTGTGAGCCTCTGAGCAGGAATGTTTCCCTGGGCTTTTATAATAAAAAAGAAACAAGCTTCCTGAGAGGAGGGATCAGGTTCTTACTTAGCACTTTTGTTGAATCATAGACTTATAATTGGAAAGAATAGTTTAGCAGACAGAACACTTATTTTGGCATCTGATACCAGTGATACCAGGTACCCTAAGCTTCCTTGGGCTTCAGTATCCTCATCTCTAAAATAAAGGAGTTAGACTAGCTTCTGAGGTCTGTTCTATCTCAAAAACTGCGATATTGTTGTAGAGTCATCTTTCAATCTATTATTCCCAATTTTATATTTACAGTTGAAAAACCTGGAAAACATGGAAGGAAGGGATCTGCCTGAGTTTTGCATTTCTCTAAGGCAGTTATTATATAATACAGCTAATTGTGCCATGAGATTATGAGGTCAAAGACTATGTCTTGTCTATACTCTGTATGTCCCCAAATACCTAATCCATGGTATAGTATGAATGATTTCTGAGTAAATTTCTGAATGAATGAATGAAGTTGACTAAAGAAATATTCATCAAGCCCTTACTATGTGTAAATGTCCTATGTTCTGCACTGAGGATAGAAGAATGGAAAGACAATATAATATTTTTAAAGAAGTCTGTAATCTAATGATGAACCATGATGCCATGATTAATTTGAAAAAGGAGGATCTCTTTTAATTGGAAAGATCAGGGATGAGTCATTTCATGGAGGTCAAGACTTCAACTAGTAGAGATGAAGAGTGAATTATAAGACCTAGGTACAACCTGTTTGAGCACAGGACAGGGGACAGAAGAGGACAAGAGGAGTATGGCAAATTGAGTTGATCAGATTGGTTTCTCCTAATGACTTCTCTACTAGTTTGATTTGCAAAATGGATATTATTTTTTCCATTCTTAGCCTGCATTGAGTTAGTTTCTTAGTAACAATGGATTTTTACTTTGATAAATACTTTTAAATGATTTATTTTTAACATCAATTTTTTTTTTAGGTTTTTGCAAGGCAAATGGGGTTAAATGGCTTGCCCAAGGCCACACAGCTAGGTAATTATTAAGTGTCTGAGACTGGATTTGAACCCAGGTACTCCTGACTCCAGGGCCGGTGCTTTATCCACTGCACCACCTAGCCACCCCTATTTTCAACATTAATTTAAACAGTGTTTGGAGTTCTTAATTCTCTCCCTTCTAACTTTCTCCCATCCACTGTGAAGGCAAGAAATGTGAAATCAATTACATGTGTGAAATTATGGAAGATATATTTCCACATTAGCTGTGTCAAAAAAGAAGCAAAAAAAAAATAAAGTGAAAAATCTGTGTTTCAATTTGCTTCAAGAATTCATTGATGGGCAGCTAGGTGGTGAAGTGGATAGAGCACCAGCCCTGGAGTCTGGAGTACCTGAGTTCAAATATGACCTCAGACAATGATTACCTAGCTGTGTGGCCTTGGGTAAGCCACCTAACCCCATTGCCTTGCAAAAAACCCCCAACAAAAACAAAAAAATCCAAATTCATTGGTTCTGTTTCTGGAAGTAAATTGCATTTTTCACCATGAGACCTTTGGAATTGTCTTGGATCATTGTATTGATCAGAATAACTAAGTAATTTGCAGTAGCACTATTTGATACTGTTGTTGCTATGTACAAAATTCTCTTGGTTCTACTCACTCTATTTACCACAGTTCATCTAAGTCTTCTCAGGTTTTTCTCGAAATCAACCTTATAGCACTAGTGTTTAACATCAAAATCCTATACTTTAATGTGTTCAATCATTTCTCAGTTGATGAACATGAAACACACTCTATCATTGGGGTGAAACAGAAATCTTGCCAGGAATGGAAATCAGGGATTATTGATTAATTTTTATAAGGGGACACTTGAGAACTGGAGTATGGCAAGGTGACATAATGGCTCAGTAAATCAGTGATGGGGGATAGAACCAGATAGGTCTATACTTCCCTTACTTTTGATATGAATTTATCCTTAATCATTCACCTTCTTGAGGCCAGTTGTGAATTTATGACTTATAACTACCAGTTTATTTTTTCTTTATTTTGAAAAGGTCCCTCAAAAATGCCTTTCATTTTTACATTATCTTCATTTTCCTGCATCTCTTTCTCTCCTACCCCCAACATGGAAGATTTTCCTTATTAAAAAAATAAAAAGAGGGGTGGCTAGGTGGCACAAGTGGATAGAGCACCAGCCCTGGAGTCAGTAATACCTGAGTTCAAATCCGTCCTCAGACACTTAATAATTACCTAGCTGTGTGGCCTTGGGCAAGACACTTAACCCCATTTGCCTTGCAAAAACCTAAAAAAAATAAAAAGGGAGAAAAGTATAAAATCCAACCCATAGATAAAATTTAGTAGCTTTTTGCAGGATTCTGCATAAACCTTGAATCCTTTTCTTTGGGACCAAAGAAGAAATACTACAAGTTATTTCAAATGTATTTCAAATGTAAAACTGTTTTTCATGTTTCCAGAGGGAACTCTGAGTCATAGGAATAGCAATTGCTTGTCTGGTGAAACCAGTTTCTAACTGTGGGTTAAGACTTACGACATTCATCAGGTTAAAGATTACTGGTCATCTGACAATGACAAAGCAGAAGAACCCTCAGAATCAGTAGGATACAAATGAGGATCAGCCCTCTAATCTTTCAATTACATTTTCACTGCCAGGTTTCCCACTTCCCAGGCTTCCGTAGCTAGAGAAGAAGGTCTGGCATTTGTGGGGGGGGGGGGGGGAGAACAGAACTTGTAATCAGGAGACATGAGCTAGACTTCTTGCCCAGACACTTCATAATTATATGATCTTGGTGAAGTCTCAACTTCTCTGAACTTCAGTTTCCTCATCTGTTAAATACGCATGATTATAAATCCGTTACCTTTCTTTCTCATCTGATATAGTGAAAGTGAATGATAGCTATAGACTTGTTTTACTTTTTTTGAGGTTACATTCTAGATTTAGGAGGAGAAGGAAGAAAAAATTGATAAGAAGGTGAACATACTACAATGTGTCTAGAGGAATATCAACTGGGATGGTAAAGGAACTTAAATAATTGTTATTATTATTAATAGTGAGCTGAAGCTCTCATCTCAGCTGTCCTAGATCCAATCCTGAAGGCTTCTCAGTAATAAGACTTTGACACCTTATTCAGACCATCCCTCCAAGATTTGCTGGCTCTTCCCCTGAGAGTTCAATTCTTCTAGGGAATGAGCATGAAGTGTACCAAACCTGGAATGTGGAAATAAGTATGTTTAAGAAAATGTGTACAGAGCAGGATCACACAGGACTTAGTAGCAACTACATTAAGAGCTTGTAGGGTTTAGAATATAATATTCTGGAAGGCAAAAGAGCTTGGAATGCAACTGAGAATCAACTACCCAGCAAAAATGAACATCCTCTTCCAGGGGAAAAGATGGACTTTAAATGAAACAGGGGAATTTCAAATGTTCCTGTTCAAATACAGGACTCAGGTGAAGCATAGAGAGTGAAGGAGAAGGGTAAATTATGAGGACTTAATGATGATGAACTGCATGTATTCCTGCATAGAAAGATGATACTGATAATACTCATATGAACCTTCTCATTTAATAGAGCAGGTAGAAGGAGCTTTTATAGATGCAGCACAGGAGAGAGCTGAATTTGAACATATAATATATTGTAAAAATGGAGTCAATGGCTAAAAGGGAAATGTAATGGGAGTAAGAGAAAGGAGAGGTGGAATAGACTACAATATTTCATATAATAAGATTTTTTTTATTACAATGAGCTATTGCAATAATATGGAAGTGGGGAAGGCAAGGTGTAATGAAGGAACCCTCTCTCTCATCAGAGGTGGCTCAGAGAGGAAACAGTATATATATATATATATATATATATATATATATATATATATATATATATATATATATTCAATCTAGAGTAAGAAGGAGAAAAGGGGGATGGGGGAAGGCAGGGGAGGGATGTGAGTGATGGAGGAGAGGGTGGACTGTGGGGGAGGGCGGTCAGATATAACACATTTTCTTTTTTACTTCTTCCAAGGGGCTGGAATTGGATGGCCTGTCAGAGACCACAGGGCAGGGTGGTTGATGGGTCTCAGGGGTGGTGGGTGGTGTGTGGCCTCGGGGCCTCTTGGCCCCAGGGCTGGTGATCAGTCTGCTGTGCCACTCAGCTACCCTACAGCACATTTAAGAAGAGGGATAGAGTGAAAGGAGAGAGAAAATATAATAGATGGTAGTGGGGAGGAATGGATGGAGGGAGTTACAATCAGCAACAGCAAGTGTGGGAAAATATGGAAGTAACTTCTATGATGGATTTATGATAAAGAACGTGATCCACCTGAGATAGTTGATGGTATCAGAACACAAACTGAAACACATCTTTTTCTCTTTCTTTTACTTTATTCCTCATGAGATTTGATATTTTTATGGGGGAGGGGTATTATGTTTACTCTTAAAACAAGAATATTTTTTAATGTGTAAATAAAAAATAAATAAAATTTAAAAAAGAAAAATAGATCAATGAAGATTCAGGGAAATGGTATACAGCTGAATCTATGCTATTTATTTGCTATACTATGGCTAAGTAAAGTACCTTAGCTAAAAAAAAAGAAAATATGTACAGAGAATAGATAAGGAGTTAATAACTTTGAAGGAAATGTAGGCAGTGGACAAGATATTGAATTTCTAATTAGAAGATCTAGGTTCAGATTCTTTCTCTGCCACTCAACCTTTCTGGGGTTCTGTTTCCTTAATTCTAAGATAAGAGGATTAGTTTGGACGATCTCTAAGGTCAACTCAAAATTAATGATCTTATGATCGTTTAGTGAAGCATCACTTATCCCCCAACTTGAGGTGAAAGATATTTCCTTCCCCCTTCCACCAAAGGGTCTCATAAAAAATAACAATCAAAACAAAAGAGTAAAATGTCCCTCCCTCAACCTGGTAAAGTGGAGAGAGGACATATTCTAAACTTTGAGGTCTGGTTTTGATTCTTGAGTCTGCCATATACAGCTCTATGACCCTGGACAAATTATTTATCTTCTCAGGGCTTCATCTATAAAATGAGGTAGCTGAACCAAATGAGCCCTTGAGAGGGAACCTTTGTTCAGTAGTCCATCTCTTGACTTTTTTATTTTGAACTTTGGAGCAAAACAGTTATTATTGACTTTTTTTTAACCTGCTTCCCTGAGGTACTCTACAGAGTGTTACCATAGAACTTTATGGCTTCCAGAGCTAAAGAATTCCTTCAGCAAGCACTGTGTCAGCCTCAGTCTCCTGTTATCCATTGCCACTCTACTCTAGGAGTCTATAGCTTTCTTTCCCTCTTGTCTCCTATTTTGTGGAAATCCCATTCCCCTCCCCACTTACCTAAGCTTTTGTGGTATTTGACATTATGGAAAAGAGTACATTGCTTTAGAACTGAAAGGGACCTAAAAGGTCAAATAGTCTCATTTCCTTATATTATAGATGAAGAAACTGAAGTCTAGCAAAGCTAAACCCAGGATATCTGAGAGCAAAATCAATTCTTATTCTACTGTGCTACAGATTTAGGGTCCTTTTGTAGTGTATGACTCAGATTATCAGAGACCATATCTCTATCCCTTATTCCCCTTATTAACTGTTCAACAGACAGAACCAGCCTCTAACCTGTGGATGATCAAAGATGAACAGAGCAGGAATTATACAGAAGTTTAATTTTAAAGTGAGAGAAATGATTTGGAAGCAAGGACACAAGAACCAGTGCCCCATCATTAGGGAGGGGTAGCTAAGACTGTGTGGTACTCTTAGTTCTTATACCCATGACTACACAGTGAGATGTAGCTCTGACAATGAGAGGTAACAATGTGATAAGTTTAATTCTTAACATAGCTTCATGGATACAGCTGTTGCCTATCTGAGCTCAGAGAACACCCAGTGCTGGTCAAAGCAATACCAATTATGTGATTTTGCCAGAGGGTGAGATCTTCAGGAAGATGGATACAAAGGATTGTTTTATACCAAGTTCAGGGCACAGCCTGCCTTCCTGGGCCTTAGCTCTGGGTTTCTCTTAATATATTGACACACATATTATTAATAGTTCACATTTCTAGAAAAATTTATAACTTGAAAGATATCTTCCCTTCAACAACCCTGTGAAGTAAGCAATACAAGTATTATTGTAATATTGTTCCCATTTTAAGATGAAAAGACTAAAACATGAAACAACTTGTATTCAGGTTAATGGATACCAGAGTATACTTCCTGTTCTTGGAGATCTTCCTTCTTCCAGAAGAGGAGAATTTTTTTTTGTTGTGTCAGACTTTTTATGAGTCATTTGGATTTTCTTGGCAGATACTAGGGCAGTTTTCACCATTCCCTTCTCCAGCTCATTTTCCAGATGAGGAAACTGAAGCAAACAGAGTTAAATGACTTATTCAGGTCACACAACTAGTAAGTTTCTGGGGTTGAATTTGAACTCAGGTCTTCCTGACTCCAGTCCCATCTATCTGATGTGCCATCTAGCTGCACTTGGGATGGTCTCATCCAACTCTGGTGTATGTGATGCTGGGGGAGGTACCCACACTTCTATGGGAAACCAGAAATGTCTGCTGGTGTATGATTGATATGACTTGTTGATAAAATGTGCATAGATCCTGTAATGCAAAGAAGTCATTTGAAGTCATCCTCCCAGAGTCTGAGAGAATAGGCAGCAGGAGAAAGTTGAATCCTAGGGAATATGTACCTCTTATATGTTATTCATCACCAGATGGATTTCCTTATTGAATAATGAAAACTATCTCCTCCTCCTTGTCCCTCCACCCCCCCACCTCCAGTTCCACTTCTGGGAAGGGCTTGACTCAGGATTCAGAAGGCTTCATTTGTCAGTCAGACTCTGGTATGCAGCAGCCCACTTAACATTTGGCAGTTACAGCAAAGGAAAGACCTAGTCCTTGCCCTTTCTATGATATGATGAAAATCAATCTGTTAGGCAATCAAAAACAAATTTATCAAATGTTCCTAAGTGCTACCTCTACCTCTTACCCTCAAGGACTTCACAGATTGGGGGAGATGGTAGACATACTCATTTTCATGGAAAAGTTAGGGTGCAATGTGGGATTGAATGTTATCCATACCAGTGGGTATGTAGGAGGTCAGAAAAAGGAGAGGTCAGTGAGGACTAGGATGATCAGGGAAGGTTTCATAAAGAAGACGATTGTCACTGACCATCCATAATCAGAATTTCTGTTATTATTCTGTTCTTATTCTGTTCTTAGGTAATTATGCTCCTTGTACCCTCCTCTGCCCCCCACTCCCCACATGGTGGAGGTTTGCAATGAGCTCTTCACATCTCTTAACTGGTTTCTAGTTGCCTTGGCTAGCAGAGCCAATCATTTACCAATAGAAGCATATTATCATAATCAAGCACAAACCAGGAACTGTGTTATATACTGAGAATGCAAAGACAAAAGTAAGACAATCCTTGACCTCAAAGATTGTTCATCTTCTAGAAGTTGTGTTCATAGATAAAAATATTTAGAATATAAACTATTCACACACCCATGTGGTATGTAGGTGTGCATACACACATACCTACATACACAGAGTGTAGGGGACATTAACAAATTGGGAATCAGGAAAGCACTTTTGAAGAAAATGTCACTTGAGGTGATCCTTGAAAATGATTCTGCCCCAGATGGTCCTAAAGTGAGGAGGGAGAACATTCAAAGTACAAAGATACAGAGGCTGGTGATGGAATATCATATAAAGGAAGTTTGGTTTGTATCAAAACATGAGAATTAATGTATAATTAGACAATGATAAGCTGGACCCAGAAGGACTTTAAAGGTCAAACAGAGGACTTACATTTTAATGCAAAGGCAATATGGAGCCATTGCTACTTCTTAAAGAGAGGAGTTACAATGTCAGACCTGTGCTTTCAATATCAACTTTAGAGTTGTTTGAATGAAGGGTTTTGGGGGGAGCTAGGATGCATGACAAGCAGTGAGGAGTCTATTGTAGTCATCCATGTGAAAGGGATGATTTTGGATTAGAGTGTTGTGGTATGAATAGAGAGCATGGGGATATATGGAATAGAAGTTGGAGAGGTGGCATTGACAAGACTTGGCTGCAGATACTTCAAAAACAATAACAAAAACAGAGCATCTTCTTTCCTTCTTTCTTTCCTCTCCCCTCCCATCCTTTGCAAGAAAAGGAGGAAGCTACTAGAATGTTTGCTAACACAGAATCCATATAATTTACAATTAAAAATAGAGAAAGGAAATGAAAATGACCATTATCCTTCCCATTACAGGAAGCTCTAAAAATATGATCTTCATTCTCCTATGGAAAACCTGACTCATGAAGCTATAATGTCTGCAAGGGCAACATGTTAGAGAAGGTACACATCCTTTAAAATATCCTCTGAGAGTCTGTAAACTATTCTATATTAGGTTAAGATGTTTCCAAGTAGAAAATGGTCTGGATTTCAAACCAGAGTTTGAATTTCATCTCTTGTCACTTACTAGCTGTGAGTCTGGACCTCAGTTTTGCTATATGTAAAATGGAGTGATTAATCAGAGCACCTGGGTTCAAATCTTGTCACTCTTACTTCTGCCTGTGTTACCTTGGGTAAACTTAAATTCAAAGAATCTCGGTTTCCTTTTCTATAAAGTGAGAATGTTGAACTAGGTGACCTCACGTTTTCTTGCAGCTTTGAACTTATGATCCTATGCTCTCTAACAAGATCCATGCAAGCTCTAAATTTTTTTTATGCATTTCTTAGTCCTGACTCAGTTATTTGAATTGTCATTATTTTATTTTTTAATTTGGGATTTTTTAAAAATAATATTTTATTTTCCCAATTGCATATAAAAGCTATTTTAGCATTCATTTTAAAAACATTTTGAGGGGCAGCTAGGTGGCACAGTGGATAAAGCACCAGCCCTGGAGTCAGGAGTACCTGGGTTCAAATCTGGTCTCAGACACTTAATAATCACCTAGCTGTGTGGCCTTGGGCAAGCCACTTAACCCCATTTGCCTTGCAAAAAACCCTAAACCCCCCCCCAATATTTTGAGTTTCAAATTCTTACTTTTCTTCCCCTTCTGTGAGATACTAAGCAATTTGTTATAGGTTATACCTGAATCACCATTATTTTAAAAAGTAAATCATACCATTATTTAATCATAATATATTATTTTGTATATTACATTTAATATTTAACTTGTGCTGTAACATGTTACACAATTACAATCATGCCATTATTTTAAAACCAGTATTATTATCTTAAATAATAGGAGTTTACATTCTTGCATCTGAATCTTGACTGCTATCAAAGCTGGGAGTCCCCACAGACCAGAGCTTGACTTTGTTCCTCCAGTCTTTTCTAGACTATGCACTCCCTGAGGGCAAGACCTAATTCTTGTCTTGTCTTATCTAGAGGCTCAGCAAGTATTTCTTTAAGGATAATTTGGTGAATAAAATAAAGGAATCAACTCTTGGAAGGAAAATCAGTGTGGGAGGAGGGATTCCAGGCTTGGAGAAAATCAAATCAAGATGCATTTATTGAGCTCCTATTATATGCCATATATTAGCTTATATGCTAAGCCCTGGCAATACAAAGAAAGGCAAAAGCCAGTCTCTGTCCTTAAGGAGCTCACTGTCTGGGGGGGGGGGGGGGGGGGGGGGGGAGAGATGACAGGAAAACAACTATGAACAAATAAAACACAAAATTAGAGATGTAAACAATGAATTTTGTTTTATATATATTTATAGAGATATGTAAACACAAATATACATATTCTTAGGTATATATGTATATGTATATGTGTTGTGGCTTGCTTCCTTGGGGCCCACAGTGGCCACCTTCCTCCAGGAGGGAAGCTGAGAATAAGGAGGCAAGCCACTACTGCCTTATGCCTCCAGCTCAATTTTATTACTGCTTAGCTATTACATATATACTGTTAGGTCTTCCGGGGTAGAACAAAGAATAATGAGGTAATTGGGGGAAAAACAAGTGGTGTGTACATGCAGCATCTTGCATTACAGGATAGGGGGTATGTTAGGGAGGAGATGATAAGGCACAGCTGTGTCTAATGCCCTTGGTCAGTGGGGTGGAATGTCTAGCTCCCAAGGACTCTGGCTCACCTTATCTCTCAGGGTGGCAAGCCAGCTCCTGAGACTATCCAGGTGACAGTTTACTTGGAGATGATTTGTGTCATGGCTGTTAGAATAGCCTGTGTACCCATATATACATACATATATATATATATATATATATATATATGCATTACAAAGACTAGTGTCTGCCTGTGATTGTTGTGATTGTGCCTATGGGCAAGTATGTGAGTGTAAGGCATAAGAATTGATGCGGACCTGATCAGACCTGAGATCAGATCAGGTCTGCCCCATCTGGTTCCGAGTTGACTTAGGGTCCATGTCATTTACAAATGTACCTACTCAAGGAGGTTCATGCATATTACTGTTCACTCCCCTGTGCTCATTAGTATAATAAGCAGGGTGGGGGAAAACATATAGAGATGAATGTATCACTTAGATTGTGACCAGACCAGTGATTGGCATAAAGGAGAGGAACAAGCCTTTCAATCTGCATGTAAGACTGGACATTGTTGTAATTCATGGTCTTCTGTCTCTAGGAGAGATGGTCTTTCTTTGCAAAAAAAGTCAATAAAGGACATTTTAATCACTCTGGACAAAGTATTTATAATTAAGGACCATTGATAACTCTATCTATCATCTTTTTGACTTATTTTTCTGTGTCTCTAAGAACAGAAGTGGTTGGGAGATCATCTTTCACATTGATATTAAAGAAAGCCTCTTAGTAATCAGTTCAAATTATAGCCATTGTAAAGAGTGAAACTTGAATTTAATTAAGTATCCTCCATTGTAAAGGTGAATCTTGTCTTAAGAAATCTTGCCTTTCTGTCTCTCTAGATTCCATCAAGTTAAGACCTCCCCACCTCCCCATGCTTTGTGAAGATCTTTTAGCATAATTGATAAATCCTCAAAGTCTAGAGTAAGGTGGAACCTTTCCTGAATTTAATGAAATTATTACTAATGATCCCTGTCTTCTGACTGTGCCAATATATAACTATGTTCTCCCACAAAGCCTCTTTGAATTCAGTTTCACTCTGCTCCCTTTCATGAATGATTTGACTGTAGGTCTTGTTGAAAAATAAATAGGTGAACAGTACCTTCATTCTGTTTCTCTTTTGTTAAAGCCACCCTGTATATAGTTTCTTCAGAGATTATCTCAAAATGAAGTCACTAGCATTAAGGAGAGTTATGAGAGGTTTTTAAAAGAAGATAGGATTTTAGCTGAGCCTAGAAGGAAGCCAGGTAAGTCAGAGAATAAAAGGGAGACCATTCCAGGGAAGATGGATTATCTTGTTGGATGAATATTAAGGAGGCCAATGTCACCAGATCCCAGAATCCATGGGGTAGTATAAGATAGAAGAAGACTGGAATGGTAAGTGAGAGGAGGATGTGAAGGGCTCTGAATGGCAAAGTATTTTATATTTTATCCTGGAGGTGATAGGGAGTTCCTGGAGTTTATTGAATAGGAAGGAGGGCAATACCAGTGTATAAGATGCCCCCAATTAAGGAGATTAGGACACCAAATTTTACATTAAACAATGAATCAATAGAAATCCATTTACATCTCAAGAGTAGGTGGTGATCACTTGGGCAGTTGAGTGGGAAGGTAGGATGGAGAGAAGAGACAAGGAGACCAACCAAGAAGCTATTGCAACTGACCAAGTGTAAGGTGATAAGGACCTGCACCAAGGTGAAGAAGAGAGAAACTGGTATATAGGAGAGATGTTGAGAACCTAAAATTAACAGGATGTGGAAATTGATTTGATATGAGGGAGGACTTGAGAGAGAAAAGTCAAGGATGATACTTTGTATTGAATTCAGATTAGAAAAATCTTGGTATTGTACAGTGAGGTGGTGCAGTGGATAGAGCACTGGCCCTGGAGTAAGGAGGACCTGAGTTCAAATCAAAACTAGCTGTGTGACCTTGACTAAGTTACTTAACCCCATTTACTTGCAAAAATAAAAAAAAATTCTGGTGATTATCAATTCAGTTCTGTTGAATGCTCCCTGGATGAACTATGAAAAAGTGAAAAGGGCAATGGACTATTCTAAATGATCCTTATGGAAGCTCTTGATGGTAATGGACAAGTTAGGAAGAGGGGAGGTTTGGGGGATGCAGCTCAGGTCCTAAATGAGTGTGAACAGGGCCTAGTGGGAAAAGTCCTTGGAAAAGTTCAGTTCCCTTTACAAATAATAACAGCTCTCATTTCTATAGTACTTTATGGTTTATACAGTGGTTGACCTCACTATAGCCCAGGGAAGGAGGAAAGGGAAGCCAAGAGCTTCAAAGTAACTTGCCAGGGGCCACACAGAGCTTGGATTCAATCTTAAGACTTCCACAAGGATCTTTTAGTACAGCCCATTGCTCTTTTCAATCATTTGTCATCATTTGCACAATTCACTCTGGGAACATTTCTCCAGATTGACTCTTCAGAACTGAAGTGATGGGGGAGGGGAGGCAGGATCACCAGGTTTTTTTCTTGCCAGGATTATTTCCCCAAATTAGAGAAGCGGAATCATATTATTTAAATGTGGGAAAAGGTTTTCTGAGACCTTTTGGGACTCTTGGGACCTGCTTTTTCTTTTTGGTTTGTTTGTTTTTGTTTATGTTTTTCTACCCAGAGATGGTGAGAAGGAATGATAAAGGATAAACCTAGCAAGACTTCTTTCCTAGGAAAGTGGAAGGTGCAGCCTAGATTTGGGGGATAAACCTAGCAAGACTTCTTTCCCAGGAAAGTGGAAGGTGCAGCCTAGATTTGGGGGAGGAATCTGCCCTTGACCAATTCTAGATCCACTGAAATACAAAAAAATAGCTTGGAAATTGCACTGGGAGGCCAGTCAGAACTTTTCCTACTCTCCTCCCTGCTCTTGGGAGGGGATAAAACCTGGGAATTTGGGAGGGGAGAATTTAGGACATTTACATAAGAGTCAGAGGCTGGGAGTCAGCCTCAAGCAATTCATGGGCCTTGGAATGGAGAGAAGTTCATCCTCTGTCACCTACCAGAAGGACAGTACTTAGAAGGTTGTTAACCATAATTTTCTTAGGCTAAAAATGAAATAACAAAGTTAGTTTTATAAATGATGTTTTATTCTCTAGGATCTTACCAATAACCCATGGGTGGATGGCATCCTTACAAATGCCAAACCTGATACAAAATTTGGGGGACATCTTGTACAGAAAGGACAAAGAATCATAAAACTGAGTCAAGTTGATGCAAGGGAAAGATGAAGAGAATTGTGAATGTAGAAACTGGGTGGAGATGTAAATTGATCACCACCTGCTCTTGAGATATAAATGGATTACTATTTATTCCTTGTTTAATGTAAAATTTGGTGTCCTGATCTCCTTAAGTTTCACCTTCTACCTGTGAGAAATGTAGGGTGTTGGTCTTCACAGGGTGTGGAGGGGAGCCCTTAGGGAATCCATTACAAAAGGGGAATGGCCCAGTCAATCACAAAACTGGAAGAGTTTTCCTAATCCCATTCCAGGGATACCAAACCCCAAACTGATTCTCAACCCCAAGAGTGACCTAAAGATCTTGACCTAATGCTACTGAGTTTGCACAATTAGGTAATTAAATATTAACCCACACACCCCGTGATGATTGGGGTTCTTTAGCATATCATGCATCCTTTGATATGGGAGGGGGGAATCAAATTAGGGGCATATCATGGAATGGGTGGACCTCTTAGATTGTAACTCAAACTCTGAGAGCCTATGAACATCCAAGAGGTAGGGGAAAGAGTTTCTCAAGACCATAAATGACCTGACTTTGAAGACTAATTCATGCTTCACCCCTAGATGAAGTACCTGTACCTTGTAAGGTATATTTTGCAAGGTTTGTGAATAAAATGTACAATTTTCTCTCACTCTAGCAGGTTTTTCTTTTCATTTATTTATAACATACCTAATTCCAGATCTAGTAAGGGGAAGAGAGTTCACCTTTTGCCCTTTGGATGAGAAGCAAGCATAAAAATCTGGGTTGGATTCCATTCAGGGCCTTCTCTGACCTGCTGACCCAGTCAATGCTGCTAGGTTGTTCTTTTATCTCTCTCTCTTTCCCTCTCTCTGTACCTATCCCTTCCTATGTGTTGTAACTTCTTTTTTTTTTTTTAGTTTTTTTGCAAGGCAAATGGGGTTAAGTGGCTTGCCCAAGGCCACACAGCTAGGTAATTATTAAGTGTCTGAGACCGGATTTGAACCTAGGTACTCCTGACTCCAAGGCCGGTGCTTTATCCATTATGCCACCTAGCCGCCCCGTGTTGTAACTTCTTTAATAAATTTTTGTTTTATTTCTACCCTTGCTTTCCTGAGTCTGAATAATGATTCTTCATAGGCAGAACCGAACTTAAGTAGACAGGGGCTACTGCATCAAAATAATCAGTGAGATTTTACAAAGATGACATAGTTCTACAATATGATCCTCTCATAATTTATAACATTTGCTTCAAATGCCCATTGATAAGAATCCCTGTTAGGCTGGAGACAAAATGTTCACAAATAGTCATAGGGTTGCTCTCTCCTCATCCAAGACGTCTCTTACCTTGTGGTTTGTTCATCCAGGTAAAGGAATTTATTGCTGCTATCACTGAATTGATCAGGTAGCTTTGACACAGGCTAAGTCAAGATTTTATATGTAGGAGATAGGCCTTGACATAGCAGACTGACATTTTTACACACTGAGACACCATTCAGAATTAGAACTATTAGTAGAAGGCATGTGTGTTCAGTCCTGTTCATATAGTGTAGTCCTGCCTTCTTATGGGATTGTGTTGCAGGGCTTTCTGGTAGCCTGGTGAGGGGTCACTGCTATCCTTTTCTATGACCAAATAGCAATGGAAGAGTTACTCTGCTCTTCTTGCATGCACTATGCTATTGTAACCAGAAATGCCATAGATGTTCACCCAATTCCTTCAGTTCTACAAATCTGATTTCTGCCCTGCCAACCCTTGAACCTGCTCTCTTCAAAGTTACTAGTGATTTTCTGAAAGTCACCAATCTCACTGTCCTCTCTTCAGTCCTCATACTCCTTGATTTTTCTAATTTTTTTCTCTTTTCTCTTTAACTTTTGACACCATTGATCATTCCCTCCTTCTAGATAATCTTTCTGATGATTTCAGAATCCAATCTTTTGGATTCTGTTCCACCTCTTTGAATATTCCTTTTCTTTCTCCTTTGCTGAAATTTCCTCTAAAGGAATGTTTTCCATAAAAATAAATGTTTTCCTCATGACTCTGTCCTTCTCTATTTTTGTTGTTGTTCAGTCATGTTCAACACTTTGTGACCCTATTTGGGGTTTTCTTGGCAAAGGTACTGAAGTGGTTTATCATTTACTTCTCCATCTCATTTCAAAGATAAGGAAAATAGAGAAAATGGGGTAAAAGTGATTTGCTCAGGGTCACACAGCTAGTCAGGATCTGATTTCAGATTTGAACTCAAGAAGATAAGATTTCCTGATACAAGATTTAGGTGGACCAATACCTTGCCACCTAGAAGCCTGTCTTTATAAACTCTCTCCTTTATCAAGGATCCATTTCCAGGGCTTCAATTATCCCTCTTTGTAGAGGATTCCTGATGAGGTCATTGATCCTCAATGAAGGACTTTGCTCCCTGGTAAGTATTTAGAAAATCCTTACCCCCTGGCACAAGACAAGCCCCCTGTCATCTATACCATAAATTCCTGTACTAGTCTGAAAGAATTAAGTCTTTGAGCTCCTGCACCTAATTAGTATATCCCTAATTACTCCATCTTCCTACATCTTTGACCCCTATAAAAGCTCATTCTCTCTTCAGTTGAGTTGCTGTCCCCCTTTGGGAGATAAACCCAGTGCTGGGAAATGTCATCTTCCAAATAAACACCTTTACTTGAATTGGAGAAAACTTGAATCCAAATTTGCCCTGACCCGCGGGACAGAAAAGTGGGGTGTCGAGGAGGACCCAGCCTGAAAAGGAATGGGTGAGAATAAGGAGAGTGAGACCCAAGGATGGTGGATAAGGTCTGAGTTTATTTGAAAAAGTACATGCTTATATATTGTAGAGAAGGACAAGGGAGTTAGCTTAGGGGTGGAGTTGGTATGCCTTGGCCTGAGAGAAGGGATAGTCTGTGGTCAGTTTGTTCTTGATAATGGAGGGTGAGGCCTCTTTCCTTTATCTTGGCCCTTGGTATGCCTGGAATTTTGTTTGTTCGTTTTATCTTATCGGACATGGGGCTTCTTGGCTCCTGGTATGTCTGGAATTTGTTTTGCTCCTTTTATCTTATCTTATGGGGCTTCTTGGCCCCTGGCATGTCCCCCTTTTTTATTTTAAATTTATGGGCAGGATCCCTGTCTTAGGCTGTGCAACTTGTTTTTCATGCTTGGTATCTGTGACCAGGAGGGGACCTTAGCGAGGTCCTTGTTATCTCCTGTAGGATCTGATGTTCCCAAGTCATGGAGTCGCACTAAATCCCGTCATTGGGTATCACTGCAGCCCTTAGGGGGTGCCTTTCCTTGAGCAGATGCGCGCATACCAAGGTGGGCGAGGTGTAAGAGCAGCGAACCTCAAGGGTTCCATTTGGAGGTCCTCACAGGACCCTTGGCTTTTCAATTGGTGGTATAAGACCAAAAGAAATTAGAATTAGGAAGCCAATTAACGGGCCTAGAAGGCTTGGGAGCAGAGTAGAGAGCCAGGGGGATGTGGAAAACCAATTTTTATACCATGCCTCACCTTTCTCTCTCTCCCTTTTTCTTTTTTCCAGGCTATCCTTAACCCTTTGCAGACTGTCTTGTACCAGGCCAAGTTTATCCTTAAAAAAACAGCATTCTTCCTTTAGTGCTGCACAGAGTCCCCCCTGTTGTAAAAATAACAAATCAAGACTGCGTCTATTTTGTAATGCTACTTCAGCTAGAGAGGCAACAGAATCTTTTAGGTGTTCTAACCCTGCTTGAAGGTCTGAGAGATCCTTATCAATAGCGGCGCTAAGCTGGGTGTACTGTGCATTGGAGGAGACTAAGGAGGCAATACCTGTACCAGAGCCAACAAACCCAAGTCCAATCAGGACCATGAGTGTAACTGCTGTCAGGGGTTCTCTTTTGTCTCTGATAAAGGTACCCCTTCCATGTTCCCAAAATTGGAGGAATTCCTCCGGGTAGTGGACAGTTAGGTGAGGAAAAAGGGAGACAAGGACACAATAGTCCTTTTTCTCAAGGAATTGTTTGGTGTCCACAAAGGTGGTTAGTCCTGATGAGCAGGCAAGATAGGTATTAGGAGGGGCTACAGCATATCTATAGGAAGTATTAATAAGGGTACTTTGGTTACATACTGTGTCTAGCTGAAGAGGGGGGAGCATTTGCGGGCCAAGGAGACAATTTCCCTGACCAGAGATTTTTGCAAGAGTGAGGCCTTGGGATTCCCCAGTGCCCCATCTGAGATCATCTGTTCTGTTGGAGTGTGTGATGTTCCCGAATTGAGCAATACCTTCATAGAAGGGTGGGGAAGAGGAATAGCAGATCCAGCATTCTTCCAATGAAGAATTCTGTATCTGGGTCAAAGCTTGCACAGAGGCATTAATGAGAGTAAGTATGATATGGGCAGTAGAGGGATCGCTAGCAGGGAGGGTGGGTCTATAAGGGACGGTGTCGAGGGAGATGGGGGTGCTGGGAGTAGGTTGGTCCAAGGGTCTGGTATTATAGATGTTAGATGTTAGCATTAGGCCCAATGGCCACCGGTTGGGAGGGTGTGGGGATGGTTTGGGTGAGTTTGATGGTGAATATAGTTCCAGGGTCATATTTAGACTTATATACCCCAGGTATATCCCCTTTCCCATCCGCGCGCCTCTTTCCCTTTTGCAGTAAACTGAATTTCCAGGGGGTTGCACCATTGGTTGTTAGTCTGGCAAGAATTCTGAGTGAGGCTATAGTTGGCGGCGACTGTTACAAAGTCTGTTTCTGAGTGTTTTATCCAGTACCCAGTACCTGTTGTTTCACAACCCCACTGTTTGCAGAAATAATCTGCCGGTCGGCCGCAACGTGGGTGGGTCCGTGCATATCCGGGGCATATATAGAAGGATAGGCTGGCAAGCTTTCCTCTTCGGTCTTTAGTGAGGCATCCAGTGGGTCCCGCATATGGGCCCCACATCACACTCCATCCTGAATCATATTGCGAGAATTGACAAAGGTCGGGGTATAGAGGGGGCCATGGGGCGGTTGAATCTACTTTAGATGTGCTCCAAACACGGGAGCCTCGGGAGTCTTCAACGGACCAGGTATAGTTGAGTAGTCTGTATGAGCAGGATAGCGGTAAGAGCAGGCATAAGACGAGGGCCTTCATGCTGGATCCCTTATCTACAAGAGAGCACAGAGGGAGATTTCTCAGGGGGTTCCCTGGGTGGATTATGTAGTTTTACTAGACGCTCAGCCATCTAGCATTTTGAGCTGATGAATCATAAATACAGGCATGTCCTTTACCCCAGATAAGGACTGGGTCAGGTCCTTGCCATTTGTTGGAGATGGGATCTCTCCACATAGCCTGTGCATAGTTGTGTTCAGTAGTGGGATGCCAAAGGCGATCTGCTGCAGATTTGGCATTAGCATCAAGGGAGAGGAAATTGAGGACAAAGAGGGCATGGTTAAGAATAGTTTTAGCATTGTTAATCTTGGGGTAGAGTGTCTCTGACCCTTTCTGTAATTTAGTAATCATGTTTTTGAGCGTTTGGTGGGCTCTTTCTACAATGCCCTGTCCTTGAGGGTTTTTCATAAGCTCCCTTAGAAGTTTTATAGGTAGTTGAAGCAATGGTTTGACAACGATCAAAAAAATCAGCCTTCCAGGTGAGGAACTGTCCTCGTGTAAGTACTGCCTGGACGACCCTGAGCCACTTGGAGGGGAGAAGATATCCCCCACGGGAGATGGCTTCTAGTGTGGAGAGAGTAAAGGGGGCATTAGGCCCATAGGTCTTAACAGCTGTATGTAAGTCTTTCAAACTTTTGAAGTGGATTTTTCTATAATTTAGTGATTTTTGTTCCCCTAGACTATCTGCCACTTCCCTTTCATCTTCCCTGTTCCTATTCTCCTCTTCCTCTTCTCCTTCACTATGGGAAGACTCGGGGGGCTCAGCCTCTCCTGCATTGGGGTCACTATCATCTTGGTGGGATCTTGTCATGACAGGGAACGCCATCTGTTTTTTATAATTCATGGCAGCTCCTGCCTTAGAGTGTCTCTGTTTTGTTTTGCTTTCACTTCTGGTTTTTGAATTAAGCTGTTTTTTTAAGAGGGGGGATTTTAAGGGACCTTTGTAATGAATCCTGTAGGGCAGACAACTCACCGGAGAGCTGCACATATTGCGTTTGGAGATCTAAAACCTCACGGAGTTCTTTTACTTGCGCGGATAGTTGCTCCCGTGCCTTATTGAGTGTGGTCATATTAGGCCCCAGGGGCAGGAAGGCAGGGGCGATTAGGTATGGAGGGGGAGCGGAGGCTAGGGGCCAGTCTGGGTTATTATATCTAGTGGCCTCTTCCTCAAGTTCTGCCTCATCGCCTGGGTCTAGAGGCTCTGAATCTGGGTCCATTTCTGGACTGGACCAGAGATTCTTATTTCTTGTAAACACTGGGCAGGTTATGGGCTCCTCTGCTGGTGTTATCTCAGAAGGGAGAGGAGGATAGAGGGATTTGCTTGGGGGGATTTCAATAGCTGATGAGGGAGATCTAGCTGGAGTTTTAGGGGGTTTCGCTTCCTCTTCTTTCAAAGACTTTATAGAGGCTGTACGCGAAAGAGGGTGAAGGCAGGACTCCGCAACTGAAAGAAGCTGTTGTTTTGTGGGGTCCCTGGTGGTGCTTTCCACTATGTCTCTTATAAGACCCCAGTAAGAAAGGGCTGAAACAGGGACGGCATCGGGTCCTTCTATTTTCAATTTCTGATTAAGATCTCTTCCTACTTTCTGCCATTTTCCTGGGTGGATCTCAGGTCCTGTTACCAGAAACCATGGGCATACTTCATCTATAAAAAGGAAGAATCTAACAAGATCCTTTTTCTTTACTTTAACTCCCCTGTCTTTAAGTGCCAGTTTGAGGTTCCGTATAAAGACCTGTTCTTTAGACAGCTTGGAACCCATGAGAAAAGAATGAGGCAGACGTCACTTACCTGTTTGTGGGGCTCTCCGGAGCGATCAGAGGGGGTCGCGACGATTCTTCTTCACGGGGTCTGCCTGGCGAGAGTCCGTGCCTCGAGCCCCACGTTGGGCGCCACTTGCCCCGACCCGCAGGACAGAAAAGTGGGGTGTCGAGGAGGACCCAGCCTGAAAAGGAATGGGTGAGAATAAGGAGAGTGAGACCCAAGGATGGTGGATAAGGTCTGAGTTTATTTGAAAAAGTACATGCTTATACATTGTAGAGAAGGACAAGGGAGTTAGCTTAGGGGTGGAGTTGGTATGCCTTGCCCTGAGAGAAGGGATAGTCTGTGGTCAGTTTGTTCTTGATAACGGAGGGTGAGGCCTCTTTCCTTTATCTTGGCCCTTGGTATGCCTGGAATTTTGTTTGTTCGTTTTATCTTATCTGACATGGGGCTTCTTGGCTCCTGGTATGTCTGGAATTTGTTTTGCTCCTTTTATCTTATCTTATGGGGCTTCTTGGCCCCTGGCATGAATTCTTTTGAGAGATGGCCTGCATTCTGAATCTTGACATTTTTGACATTTTTCCTGTATGTCAATAATTCCCAAATCTACATCTCCAATCCCTGTCCTTGCCCAGCTTTCCTTAGATACAGAGTGGTCTATTTTGATTAGATAGTTCTGTTAGTGACAATTGAACTCCTATTAGTACAACACTCTTTATTACTAGACTATGTAAAGGTCAACAGTAGCAAATGCATTTAGTTCCTACACAAAAGCTATGTAAATACAAAGGAAATGAAGAATTATTTTCTATTCTAGATAAAAGTAGGTTTAACCCTTTTTAGCTTCTGAGGTAATTATAACCTAATTCTTTCCCAATCACCACTAATTCTCTCTCCTCCCCCCTCCCACAACATACACCATAGAACTCAGCTATTTCAAACCTCATGGCTCCAGGGATAAAAATTTAGGGTTCTATATATTCCTCTGTATAGCCTGGAAAAGAGCTGAAATCTGGAATAGGCTAGAATCAGTAAAATCTCTAATTTTAGCCCTAGGGTCATCAGCAATCTGTCTGACCACCTAGGTTCCAAGACACCATGAAAGCACATTAAATGGCTCCAGATTCCTATTGCAATTGGTGACTTCTTCTTTGATTGCAATTTCAGTTCCTGCTTATAGACCTAATTAACAAAAACTAAAATTGTGCTTTTCAGAACTCTCCCTTGCAATCTGAATCACTGCCTGTTGCAATAGTCATTCAACAAATGCTTATGGTAGAGTACTTACTATTTGCTAAGTACAATGCTGAGTATTGAGGTTACAAATAAAAGTAAAAAAATCATGGACATTATTTTCAAGGAACATGTATTTTAATGAAGGAAACAGCACATTTTACTTCACTAAGTACATATAAAATGGATGGAAATTACTTACAAATTAGACATTAAAGTACTAGGAATTATAGAAGACTACTAATTGAAGGAGTTGAACATGTATATCTATATGAAAAGTGTAAAATGATTTGAATGTTGTATTGAGGCTTGAAAGTGCCACACAGAATGCTGCGTTTCTTAGCATCGCACATGACTTCTCTAGAATATCCTTCTTAGATGCTGAACTCTTCAAAGTATTCATACAGCTCTCTGTATAAGATGATATCCTAGAGAAGTGTGACCTGGTCCGATGTAGAACACATCTGAAATGGAAAGGAATTGACAGTGCTAGGAAAGTCTCCTGCAAAAAATTGAAATTCAAGCTGAATCTTGAAGGAAGTCAGAGAAATTAAAGTAGAAGATGTTAGGAGACAGCATTCCAGGCATGGGGGACAGGTAGGCAGAGCAAAGGCCTGGAGATGGGAGATAGAAGAGAACTACAAGGAAAGAAGCATAGTTAGCATGTTGAGTTTATGGGACCTTAGGCAAACCATTCAATTTTCTGACCTTAAGGGTTTTCATCTCTTGAAATGATTCTAAATCATCTTTAAGAGCCTTGCTAGCTCTAAAACTGTGTTTCTCTAATCCCTAGGCCTGAAAGTTGAATGAGAATTCCTCTATCCATGGACTTCCTGGAGGTCCTTCAGGAGAAAACTCTCCTTTCCTCATTGAAATGTAGACTAACTTTCTTTCTTTCTTTTTAAATAGTATTCCCCCCCCAATTACATGTAAAGATAATTTTCATCATTCATTTAAAAAAAAACTGAGTTCTAAATTATCTTTCTCTCATCCTTATTACCTCTTCCCTAGGATAATGATTCAATATAGGTAATTATGTGTAATCATGTAAAATATATACCATATATTCATGTAGTAAAAGAAGAAACAGACCAAAATAAAAGAACCCCCCCCCCAAAAAAAAGAAAGCAAAAATAGTATTCTTTGATATTCATTCAGACTTTGCCAGGTCTTTCTCTGTATGTGGATAGTTCTGGTTACATTTTTCTCCCTAAAGCCTTCTTATTAAAAACTGCTCCAAAGCAGGGAATTTTTGTCTTTGTATATCAATACACTATAACCCATAGAACAGACTTCATAACTGTTTAAGAAGTTGAGTATTGTTGTCTGATTCCTCTACCTATATATGGATTTTCCCCCTCTTCTAATTCATCCATAGCTGCTTTGTTTGGATCTATTTTTTGCTCTCATTTCATTCTACCTTGGCTCTCAATATTGTCCTCCACTCCCCATTCTCCATTCCACTCAGGAGACTGTGACAATACTAAGAGCAGAATTCTATGTGTTCTTTTTTCTACATTACGGTTCTTGCACCTAGCTCAGGGCTTTGTTGTTGTTCTTGTTATTGCATGTAATAGGTGCTCAATAAATACTCATCATAAACAACCAAACTAAATTGAATTGGATTGAGGGCCAGACCTCAAAATTCAGGAACCTCTTCTTGGGGTCCCAGTGTCTGCACTTTGGCTCTAAGTTGTAAAGACTGGACTGTGAGGCAGGATGCTGACTCACTCTCTGGAAAATTGGAGAACTAGTTTCTACCACCATCTGGCTGCAGGCTGAAAGTAGTGGGTGGAGGCAATTAAGGAGGAGAAAGAAGAGGAGGAATAATGAAGGAAGAGATGGTTTTGAGAAAGGAGGAGGAATGGAAGGACTAGAAAGGAAGGAAGTGAGGAAAGGGGAAAGAGAAAGGGCAAATAGGAGCAAGGAGAGGAGAAGGGATAGGGAAAGAAGGAAAAAGGGAGAAGGAATAAAGAGGTTCTATAGAAAGAGGGGAGGTGACAAAGGAGGAAGAGACAGAGGAAGGAAGAGGAAGGAGTAGGAGAAAATTCAGTTTATGGACTGTTGCCTTGACCAGAACAGGATATGTTCACCAGTGTTATAAATAAATGAATGAAAAGGAAAAACCTGCTAGAGTGAGATAAATTGTACATTTTATTCACGAACCCAGCAAGATACATCTTACAAGATGCAGGACCTCACTCCTAGGTGTGAGGCATGCATTAGCCTTCAAAGTCAGGTAATTTATGGTCTTCAGAAACTCTTTCCCCTCCCTCTTGGATGTTCATAGGCTCTCAGAGTTTGAGTTACAATCTAAGAGGTCCACCCATTCCATGGCATGCCTCTAATTTGATCCCCCCCACATCATACGACACATGATATGCTCAAGAACCCCAATCATCACAAGGAGTGTGTGGGTTAATATTCAATTACCTAATTGTGCAAACTCAGTAGCATTAGGTCAAGATCTTTAGGTCACTCTTGGGGTTGAGAATTGGTTTGGGGTTTGGTATCTCTGGAATGGGATTAGGAAAATTCTTCCAGTCTTGATTGGCTGGGCCATTCCCCCTTTGTAATGGATTCCCTAAGGGCTCCCCTCCACATCCTGTGAAGACCATCACCCTATATTTCTCACAATTTCCCCTTTTGTAATGGATTCCCTAAGCTCCCCTCCACATCCTGTGAAGATCAACACCCTGCATTTCTCACAATCAGCCTGGCCCAAGTTTTCCTTCTGATAGAAAGGATCACATTTTATAGGGCCTTCTGTTTTTTCTTCCTTCAATAGTCAGTTTTCTGAAATGTTGCATGTCACTGTCCGAGGGCCAGGTATTTTAATTTCCCTCTTTTCCCAAGGTTCTCTGGTATGCTTAAAGGGGTTTTGGGGTATCTATCATTGGCTCTAACCCCACTGATGGTGTTTTCCCAATTTTAGGTGAACATATTTTTTTTTTTTACTTATTTTAGGCAATGGAGTTAAGTGACTTGCCTAAGGTCATACAGCTAGGCCATTATTAAGTGTCAGAGGCCAGATTTGAATTCATAGGGGAACTTGTTTGCAAGGATCAGTGGGGGTTCTTTTTATCAGTGAAGAAATCACAAGGGTCTCTGACTCAGGAAGTTAAGAAAAGGCTTAAATTTTAATTCATAGGTTACTGCAAAAAGTTACAAGTTAATTCATAGACTTCTTTAGGGAGAAAGTAAGGTAAAGAAAGTGAGTTAAGAAGGTAGTTAAAGTAAAAGAAAGAGTAAAGGCAGTTGGAAGGTAGCAGCAGTAGCTGCAGCAACATTATAAACTGCTATGAGAGCATGAGTAATAAGGAAAGCTATAGGAACATGAGAGGTTGCCTGGAAGATGGTGCTCACCAAAGCAGATTAGCTTTACTAGAAGACAAACAAGCAGGAGATAAGTAATGAAGTGGTTATCTGGTGGATCACATTCCTCTAGAACAGGCTGGCCTCCCAAAGGAAGAGTAGTCCCCTCTGGGGAAGCATGATTCCCCAAATAAATTCTCCTCTCCCTATTCTGTCATTTAATGCAATTCATTTGTCTTTCTTTTTCTCTGTCCTCTTTCACAATATATGTTTCTTTGACTAAATTACTATTTATAGAAATTTTTTATAAAACAAAGACCTCTTACACCACACAATTAATAAATCAACAGGCCTCTATTAAGTGATTACTATGTGCCATATACTGTACTAACAGCTAGGAATACAAAGAAAGACAAAACACTGAATTTACCTTCTACTGGGAGAGGAAGAGAAATGTTCATAAATAAATATAAGATCTATATAAGGGGAAGATGAAAGATACTATTAGAAGAAAGACTGGGGAAAGAAAAAGGAGAAGTGGAGATGGACTTGGAGGCTTCCTACTGAAAGTGACTTTAAATTGAATCTGGAAGGAAGCCAGAAATTTTAAGAAATGAAGGTGGAGAGAGAGAGAGAACTTTTTAGTTATAGGGGGCAGCCAGTGTAGGTCACACTACAGTCTTTGTTCCTCTTATCCTTAAACTTGAAAGTTAACAATTTAACGAACTTGTGAAGACCTACTAAGTAAGGTACTAAGATCTGGCATTAATAGACTGTTCCCATGAAAGAATCTTTTGATTGTGCTGCTCCAGAGCGTGCAACACCCATACCAAGGAAGTCATTGATTCTTGAAGTACTAATAACAATTCTAAGGTAAGTCAGATATAGTAGATAGAGAGCTGACCTTGGAGTCCTAAAGACTTGCATTCAAGTCTCACCTCTGATGAATAATTGATATTTGATCATGGATAAGTCCCTTAAACTCTCAGTGTTCCAGGCTACTAAGTCTAAAAGTTTTGGAGCAAGTTTCCATTTCCTGTAGGAGAAGATGTTTTCTTACAAGGAGTTTCTTGCATCAATGAAATCACAGGTCTCTCCTGTCCCTCCTAAGCCCCACAAAAGCCAGCTCCCTCTATTTCTAACAAGCTTTCCTATATATTCTCTCATTGGGATATGTGATTTAAAGTCTTAGAGAATTGATCCTAGCATTGAAAGATTAGGTGACTTGTTCAGTCAAATAGTCAGAATGTGTCAGGGGTGGGCTTTGAACCTGGGTGATGTTGACTCAGAGGTCAACTTTATTCACTATGACATGTTGCTTCTTGGGGATTTTTATGCCCGTTTTAGGGATGGGGATAATAAATAAAGAGGTGTGATTTATCTAATATTGCATAATGGGTTAGCAATAGAGCCAAGATTAGACCATAACTCTGACTCTAGAGTTCTATCAAAAAAAAAAAGAAGGTCAGGGTAGTGAGAATCTTGTGAACACTGTGCCTCTTAATGAATATTTCAGTAAAATATTGACCAGTGTGTATGATCAGGGGTGGGATATTCAATGGATGATTTTGGGGAATAAAATTCTTCCTCCTTACCTTCCCCTAAGTACCAGACATTTTCCAAGAAATCTGAGTTAGGATGCTCCTAGGACCCAGTGACATTTTTATATTCACTGCAACACTTCCCCATATATTAAAAGAAAATGTGGCTGATTTTTTCCCCAGTATTTTCCTTTTCTCATCATTCTTCTTTTCTTTTCCATATAGCAGCTTCTCATTAATTCACTCAATTTGCATTCCAGGGTCCTCTTGGGGTGTCCAGTTGTTAGCATAATCTGGTGCATAGTAAGTACTTAATAAATAGTTGGGAATTTATTGATTGATGGTAGGACCCCGTGTTGTACTAAAATATGGGGGAAACACAAAAGAAGTCAATCCAGTCTCCATCCTCAGAAATGTCAGTCTGGGAAGATTGAAGGAAAGGTGACTTGGAAAATATCCTTAGGAATGGAAAAGCTTAATAGGGAAGATTTCAACCTCAGACTATGTTCTAGTCCTTGTACCCTGGGGTCCCCACAGCTCTGGCACTGATTGGATATCTACCTGGGAGCTGAGAGTGATATTATGAATAACTGAACAGAAGTGACAGGGAGATTATTATTTGTCTTTTATTCTGAAAGAGAACCACTGATATCAGGAGGGTGATATCTTGACTTGTGAGTGAAATGGATCTAAGTGAGAAGAGCTGAGCAAAGACAATCCTCCTCTCTCCTCCAGAGTCATTAGAGTCCAGTAGCAAGAAATAATTCAGGGTGATTGGTGATGACCTGGGATAGGGACATAGATTTTAGTTCAAGGAATGAAAAAAAAAACTTTTCAACAATTAGAACTGTTCCAAAGTGTAAGCGCTGCTACTTTTAGAAGTAGGGAGCTGGCCATTATTAGAAATCTTCTAGCAGAATTGTGACGTACTGTTGGGGGTGTTGTAGGAGGGAGTGACTGTGTATATACAGTTGGATTAGATGACTTATATGGTTCTCTGCAGCTCAAATTATTTTGATTCCATGATTTGGCCTCTGGGGTCCAGCTCAGAGTCCTGGAAGTCACTCCAGAAGGCAGATGACTGTGTTTGAGCTTTCTGCAATATCTTGATTTTATTTATTTATTTATTTTTATTTATTTTTTTTAGAAGTATTTATATATGTTTACTCTTTCAATCCACACAACAATTCTGCTTACTAGATGTATTATTTTACAAATGAGAAAACTGAGTCACATTGATGTTAAGGGACTTGCCTAGGGCTGCTCAGACTCTACCTAAATGTCTGAGACCTCTGGTCTCCCTAACTTCAATTTCAATATTCTATTCATTTTGCCATCAAGGAGCCTAATATGTTAATGATTTCCCAGATACCTTCTTCTTACAAAATAAACTTATTTTCTTACAATAAGCATTTACTAAATTTCTAAATTTACAAGACCGTCTCATCCCTGCTCTGCATTTCTAGGGTAGTCTGTACCATTTTTATGCTGTTTACTATATAAGGCTTTGCAGAACAGGACAGTTATTTGTGGATATATCTTCCATTCTAAACCTTAAGTCCGTTAAGGTCAGAGGTAACTCCAACTTCATCTTGTCCGGTCCATGACTACTAGTAGAAGAACTTGAACCCAGGAGGATTGAAATATTTGTTGAAAGAATGAATTATGCACACTACTCTCATAGCATCTTTCTCACCAACTCTTATAGCTCTAAATTATCTGCCCCTCTGTCTCTCTAAATCCAACCTCAATTTTAAGGCATTGCTCAAATCCCAACTCCTCTATTAACTTTCCAGTCTATGTTGTTATGCACAGTTTCCCCTTTTCTGGGGTGTGCAACATACAACTCACATATTAATTGTATACTTTCTTATATTATCCTCTAGTTATTTAATTTTTAACCATGTCTCCTAGACTAGAACATGAGATCTACTAGTGCAGGCACTAGGCCCTTTATTTCTTTTATATCCCTGGTAAGGTCTAGCTTGGGGTTAGTCACAAGGTTCATTTTTTTGTGAGGCATTGGAGTTAAGTGACTTGCCTAAGGTCACATACAGTAAATATCAAGTTGTCTGAGGTAGAATTTGAACTCAGGTCTTCCTGACTCCAGGGTTGGTGCTCTATTCACTGTGCCACCTAGCTGCACCATAAGTACTTTTTTGATTACATTTATTTTCTCATGGAATTTTAGCATCATGGGATTGAAAGAAACACTGAATGTCTTATGGTCTGGTATAATATTCTCAACAAAAGGCAACAAGACAGTTGTATAGAGTAAAGACCACTGAAATTGAAATCAAGATGGTGGGTTCAAATTCTGATTGTGCTACTTATGTCCCATATGACCTTCTATATTCCTTCTTTGGGCTTCAGTTTTCTCACCCAAAATGAGGATTGTACAAGATGATCCCTTAGGCCAATCAATCAATAAAACATTTATTAAGCACAGACATTGTGCTAGGGAATGGGCAGTCAAATATTAAAATTTCCCCTCAAGGAACTTGAAGTCTAATAGGGAAGACAATAACAAAAACAGAAGCAGAAAAGAGAGGAACTGAATACTATGTTTATGGAGTTTTGAAAAAAAAGGAAAAAAATCTTCATTTGGGAAAAAAACAGTTATTAGAATTTATACTCCCTGTTCAAATATTCCTTATTCATCAAGAGGTCATTTATCTGGGGACTGTTCCTCTATTCCTTGATTTCTTTTTTTAAAAAAAATATTTAATATTTATTTATTCTCATTTTGTACAAATAATGTTTTTTTATACATTAATAAAATATTCTTGTTTAAGAGTAAACAAAATACCCCCTCTCCCCAAAAATATAGACTTGCTTGACTGATAAAGGGGAGAGAAAAAAATTAAAAGTAAAAAAAAATAAAAAAATAATAGTAATAATTGTAGGTATGGCCAGGTGGTGCAATGGATGGAGCACCAGCCCTGGAGCCAGGAGCACCTGAGCCCATATCCAGCCCCATACACCCAACAATCACCCAGCCGTGTGACATGCAAGCTACCCCAACCCCACTGCCCTGCAAAAACCAAAAAAAAAAAAGAAAAAAAAGACCCAAAATAAAATAAAATAGTAATAATAATAGTAGGGGTGGCTGGGTGGCGGACAGAGCATTGGCCCTTGAGCCAGGAGCACTTGGGTCCAAATCCGGCCTCAGACATCCAACAAGCACCCTGCTATGCAGCCCCAGGCAGGCCACCCAGCCCCATTTGCCCTGCACCCCCCCAAAATAATAATAATAAAAAATGTGCTTCAGTCTTTGTTCCAACACCAACAACTCTGTTGCGGGTGGATCACATTCTTTATGATAAGTCCATCACAAAAGTTACTTCCATATTGCCATTGCTGATTGCAACTCCCTCCTTTTGTATTTCTCCACTACTATGTACTATATTTTCTCTCTCCTTTCACTCTGACTCTGCTGTAGGGTAGCTGAGTGGCACAGCAGACAGATACCCTGCTCTGGGGCCAAGAGGCCCCGAGCCCCCCTACCAACCCTTAGGCCCAGCATCCATCTGGCCCTATGGTCCTGGAGAAGCCATTAAATCCCAGCCCTTTGCAAGAAGTAAAAAAGAAAATGTGTTATATCTGACCACTCTCCCACTATGGTCCATCCTCTCCTCCATCATTCACATACCCCCTTCCCCCTGTCCCCTCCCTCCCTCTCCTTCTTACTCCAGATGCCTATACCCCATTGAGTATATATGCTGTTTCCTCTCCTAGCCACCTCTGATGAGAGCAAAGATTCCCTCATTCCCCCTTGTCTTCTTCCATATCATTGCAATAACTCATTGTAATAAAGAAAAATCTTATTATATGAAATATCTTGGCCTATTCCCCCCTCTCCTTTTTCTTTCTCCCATTACATTTCCCTTTTTTCTATTGACTCCATTTTTACACCATATTTTATCTTCAAATTCAGCTTTCTCCTGTGCTTCAGCTATAAAAGCTCCTTCTACCTGCTCTATTAACTGAGAAGGTTCATATGAGTATTATCAGTGTCATTTTTCTATGCAGGAATACATGCAGTTCATCATCATTAAGTCCCTCATATTTTCCCCTTCTCTTCCAATTTCTATGCTTTACCTGAGTCCTGTATTTGAAGATCAAACCTTCTGTTCAGCTCTGGCCATTCCAACAGGAACATTTGAAATTCCCCTGGTTCATTGAAAGTTCATCTTTTTCCCTGGAAGAGGACATTCATTTTTGCTGGGTAATATCTTGATTTTTAAATATATACTTCCCACATCCTTCATTCCTTCATAGGGATTTCATGAGCTGCCAGGTCTGAAAAAATTAATCTTCTGGTGACTTATTAACTTTCCTCCAAGTAGAATGTAAGTTTCTTGAGGGTGGGAAAGCTTTTTCATTTTGTTTTTGTGTTCTCTGAGTCTAGTGGAATGCCTAGCACATAGGTATTTAATAAAAGCTTGTAAAATATTTCAAATTTATGAGAATGGTCTATGGATGACAAATTTTTTCCCCCTTGCTCCATAAGTGTAAATTTTCACTAGACTGCTCTCATTAATTTCATTAATAAATAAATAAATAAACAAACCTGCTTTATTTATTTATTCATTCATTCATTTATTTATTTATTAGTAAGATAGTCTTGTAAGAGTAAACATAAACCCTCCCTTCCCAGACAAAAATAGAAAAACCTCACAAAAAAATGAAGTGAGAGAAAAAAGAAAAAAAATGTACTTCAGTCTGTGTTCAGATATTATCTATCACCCTTGTCTCTTGGACATCCTATATCATTCTTTAACATAAGTTCATCAGAGAAATTGCTTCAATATTAATAGTATTTCCCTCTATCCATTCCTCCCCACTCCCATTTATTCTATTATCTATCTCTTTTCATGTCATCTCTCCTTAAAAATGTGTTGTGTGGCAGCTGAGTGGCACAGCAGACAGAACACTATCCTTGGAGTCAGGAGAACCCAAGCCCAAATCCTGCCCCAGTCACCTAACAACTGCATGGACCTGGGCAGACCACCCAACCCCACTACCTTGCAAAAACAAAAAAAGTGTGTTGTATCTGATTACCCTCTCTAACTATGTTCCCTATCCTCTATCACCTATACCCCTCACTCCCCTCCATCTGTCCCCTTTCTCCCATCCCCTTCCTCTCCTTTTTCCTCTAGGGTAAGATAAATTTCTATATCCTATTAAGAGTGTATGTTGTTTCCTCTCTGAACCAATTCTGATGAGAATGAAGGCTTACTTATTCCCCCTCTCCCTCCCCCTTCCACTCCATTGTAAAAGCTTTTTCTCAACTTTTATGTGAAACAACTTAGCCCATTCTAACCCTCATTACCTTTTTCACCCATTGACTCCATCTTTTTAATATATTATATCTTATAATATATTAATATATAATAACATATATCATATCATATCATATCATATCATATCATATCATATTATATTATATTATATTATATTATATTATATTATATTATATTATATTAATCTTCATTCTCCTTCTCACTGCTCTATTATCTTCCCATGCAGGAATACAAGCAGTTCAACACCAATGAGTCCATCCTAGGAAGCCATCGACCCTCTCTATGCTTTACCTGAAGATCAGATTTTCTGTTCAGCTCTGGTTGTTTCAATAGGAAAGTCTCAAATTCCCCTATTTCACTGAATGCCCATCTTTTCCCCTGGAAGAGGATGTTAAGTTTTTCTGAGTTGTAATCCAAGCTCTTTTGCTTTCTGGAATATCATATTCTAAGCCCTGTGAGCCCTTAATATAGATGCTGCTAAGTTCTGTGAGATCTTGACTGTAGTACCACAATATTTGAATTGTTTCTTTCTGACTGCTGGTAATATTTTCTTTTTGACTTGGGAATTCTAGAATTTGGTTATAATATTCCTGGAATTATTTTTTGAAATTTCTTTTATGAGGTGAGGGTGGATTCCCTCATTTTCTATTTTACTCTCTGCTTCTTGGATATCAGGGAAATTTTCCCTGCAGAAATTCTTTAAAAATGAAGTAAAGGCTCTTTTCCTGGTCTTTCAGATAGCTCAATAATTTTGAAATTGTCTCTTCTGGATCTGTTTTCTAGATCAGTTGTTTTTCCAATGAGATATTTCACATTTTCTTCTAGCTTTTCATTCTTTTGGTTTTATTTTATTGTTTCTTGATTCTTCACAAAGTTATCAACTTTCTTTCTACATTTGAAGGAGTTAGTTTTTTTCAGAGAATTTTCTTATCACCTCTTCCAACTGGCCAATTCTGCTTTTTTAAGATATTTTTCTCCTCAGTCACCTTTTGGACTGCTTTTTTCCATTTGACCTAAACTGTTTTTTAATATGTTGTTTTTTTCAATAATTTTTTTGTATCTTCTTGACCAAGCTACTGACTTGATTTTTATGATTTTCCTGCATTGCTCTCATTTCTCTTCTCAATTTTTCCTCTACCTCCATACTTGAATTTCAGAATCTTTTTTGAGTTTTCCATAGCCTGAGTCCAATTCCCATTTTTTTTTAAGATTTTGCAAGGCAATGGGGTTAAGTGGCTTGCCCAAGGCCACATGGCTAGGTAATTATTAAGTGTCTGAGGCCAGATTTGAACTCAGGTACTCCTGACTCCAAGGCCAGTGCATTATCCACTGCACCACCTAGCCGCCCCCAATTCCTATTTTACTTGGAAGTTTTGTATACAGGAACTTTGACTGTGTCATCTTCTGAGTATGTGTTTTGATCCTCCATAGGACCAAAGTAGTTATCTATGTTCAGGTTCTTTTTTTTTTTTTCTGTTTACCCTGTTTCTTTTCCCCAGCCTATGCTCTGGTTTTGAGTGCTTCCCAAGCTTTTGAGTATTATTGAGACAAGGACCTCAGTTCCTTCGACATTTTATGAGAGACTCTGACTGCTCTCCTGCCTGTGCTCTGGTCTGTGGATGACCAAAAGCTGTGAAGAGGGTCCCTGTTCTGCTATGGCAATGTGGGGACCTAGACTGCAACCGAGGTCTAAACAAAGCACCAGAGTCCTGCCCAGGAGTAGTGGAGAGACCTCTAAGATCTCCCCCAACTCCCTTACCTTTCAGTGGGCTGAGCACTCTGAAAGCAGCTTCTGGGTAGCTCCCTGCTAAGAGGTTCCCCAGAACTTCTTTCATTTCTGACCATGACTGTGCTGGTCTTGGCTGCATGCTCACTCTGGCAGAGTTTTCCTGGTGATCTTCCAAGCTGTGCTTGGTGATCCCTGGGTTGTGAGGTCTGGAAACTGCTTCTGTTGCCATGAGCCCAGGTGTTCCATGGGCTGTTCCTGGAAGGCTGGAGCTCATTTGCTCAGGTGCTGCATGACCCTGGCTGCACTGCCATGCCTTCCAACCCCAGTGGAACAGAGCCTTCCCACCGATCTTCTGAGTTACCTTGGGCTGGAGAATTGTTTCACTGGGACTTTCTGTAGGTTCTGCCTCTTTAAAATTTGATCTCAGTCATACCAATAGGGTTTTTTTGAATATTTTGAAGAGAGCTTCTGGAAATTCCTGTTTTCACATGGCCATCTTGGCTCTGCCCCTCCTCTTATGACTTTGAGAATCCTCCATGCCACAAGGAGACTTTCTCCTGGTGACTGAATTCCATGACTTAGAATCTAAGGAAGCAAATCAAAAAGTAGATCAGAGTTGTCTGCAGATGGGTAGCCTTTCCTTCCTTTCTCCCAGGAGATTTCTTGAGGTGCTATTAGTCCAGATTTTTGTACTCTATTCACCAGCTCCACTCTGTCCCTTCACCCTAAGACTTTTCCTGTCCCTTATTTATTTAAGGCAATGGGGTTAAGTGACTTGCCCAGGGCCACAGAACTAGGTAATTATTAAGTGTCTGAGACTGGATTTGAACTCAGGTTCTCCTGACTCCAGGGCCAATGCTCTGTCAACTGTGCCACTTAGCTGCCTCTCAAAGCTGAAATTAAAAAAATGCTAACTGTTGAAAAAATTCTATCCCAAAAGAGATCAAAGAAAGAGGAAAAGGGCCTTTATGTACAAAAATATTACTAGCAATTCTTTTTGTGATAGTAAGAATAAAAAGCAAACAAACCCTAGATACTAAGAGAATGGCAACAATTAAGAAATGGTAGAATGAGCTGTAGTGCATGAATGTGATGGAGTATTATTGACTTATAAGAAATCAGAAAATGGATGATTTCAGAAAGAATGGAAAGATTGGTATGAATTGATGCAGAATGAAGTGAGTAAATAATTTATACTAAGCTGTCAATATTTTAAAAAACAACTTTGAAGATTTTTATGAACTGATGGACAATGAAATGAATAGAACTAAAAGAATAATTTATATAATATAATGACACCATAAAAATAAGCAACTTTGAAAGTTGTAAGAATTATGGTCAATACAATGATCATTCATGATTCCTGAAAACAGATAATGAAATGTTATCCATTATAGAGAGATGTTGAACCTAGGGAGCAAAATAAGATTTTTGTCATACAGACACACACACACACACACACACACACACACACACACTACATACATATACACCCATGTAATACACATAATACACATTTATATATATTATATATATATTTATGTATATATATGTTTATATATCTACATATATTTGCATATGACCATTAGGGAAATTTGTTTTGCTTGAATATACATATTTGTTACAGGAAATATTTTTCTTTTCTTTCTTCCCCCAATGAAGTAGACGTGGGAGAGAAAATAGATTTTGTTTCTTTAAGAAAAATAGAGGGTACAGATATGAACTGTTATATGAACTTTTAGATGAGAACACTGTATTATTTTTACTTACTGTTACAAGCAACATCTCAAGAAGTGGGAGCAATGGGTAAATGTTTTGTAATGTTAGAACAAAGCACATCAATAAAACTGGAAGTGTCAAAATGTAAAAACAAATGAATGAAATTGGACTGGGCTTTTCAGTTTGTTTTTGAAAGCCTTGAGATTTAGCTGGGCTGGGGTGGGGACAGAAGGAGGGGATGGCAAGGGGATGGATTGATGGGAACAGGAATAGTCAGGACAGAAAGTCTTTCTTCTGGAGGAGGCTGGACATTCCTAGAGGCAAGATGAAGGCGTCTGTCAAAGTCAGAGCCAGAGCAATCCATCTAGGACATTATGTAAGATAGATGAAGGATGGGACCTTGCCCTGGACTGGGACATTAATTCAATCCAGCAAACAAAAAAGATGCTGTATAATCTAGGTCCTAGAGATACAAATACAAAGAACAGAACACAATAGTCTCTGCCCTTTAGGCACTTATGTTTGAGGCTGCGGATGAGGCTGGTTTGGAGGAACTCATTTTATGGGGGACACAAATCCTATAAGGCTTTGATGCTTACTGATTGGGTAAGTTATTTAATCTTTTGGGGCTGTTATAAATGGCCTGAGAATGCTTAGTCCAGAGTGATTAAAATGTCTTTTTATTAAGATATCTTAACAAAATGGCACATCTCTCTCATAGTGGGAGAGAGGGGTGGGGATACTACAAAATACAAGCTTATTATTTTTTTTTGCAAGGCAAATGGGGTTAAGTGGCTTGCCCAAGGCTAGGTAATTATTAAGTGTCTGAGACTGGATTTGAACCCAGGCACTCCTGACTCCAGGGCCAGTGCTCTATCCACTACGCCACCTAGCCGCCCAAATACAAGCTTTTTTATGCAGTTTGAAAGGCTTTATTCCTGCCCCTTCATGCCAACCACAGTCTGGGGTCACAAATCTAACTCATTCATTGGTTCCTATACATTTCCCTACCCTGCTTATTATACTAATGAGTAAGAACAGATAGATATCCTTGAGCGTGTGCAAAGGAGAAGGTCAAGACTCTAGTTACTCTTGACCAGTTAAGGACTAGTTTCTTCTAATCTTGGGTTCGTTATTTCTAGAATGGGATTAGGAAAACTCTCCCAGTTTTGTGATTGGCTTGGGCCATTCCCCCTTTGTAATGGATTCCCTAGGGACCGCCCCCCCCCCCCCCCAAGACCAACCATGCCCTACATTCCTCAAAGGGCCTTGATTTTTATGGTGCTAGACTAGATTGTCTCCAAGGTTCCCAGTCCTATGATTTCATGGGGTTGGACTGATTCTTCTTCCCCCACCATCTTCCAGTGCTTCTATGCTCAGGATTCTGAAACCTCCTTCCTTCCTCAGTCACAACCTGGTTTCAAGAAATGATGCCCTGAAAAGGTTTGCTTAGCCAATTAGCTAAGCTATAGTGATGGAATGGACAACATCAGGGAATTAAATAGGAAAATGGTGTGTGTGTGTGTGTGTGTGTGTGTGTGTGTGTGTGTGTGTGTGTGTTTCTACAATTAAAAAAAATTGTACTACGTTTGAAATCAGCTTTAGAAGAAGGCAGGAAGGATGAACCACCTGATGGACATCTACATAAGGAAGCAATTCCAGAGAGAAATGGACTGCCTTAATAAGGGGTAGTAAGCACTCTCTTATTGGGTCTTTTCAAGAGAGAATGAGTGATGAACATGTGTCAATGATATTATAGAGGGGATCCTAGCTTGAGTACAGTTAATCATTTCTGGGAACTGCTAAATCTCTCTTAACTCCTCCTCTCTATCCCATATCCAAATATATATATATATATATATATATATTCAAAAATATCTCCTGAAATAAAAGAAAAATGAAATTTTAAGGTATTTTCCCCATCACAGCCCATTCTGTCCACCAGATTGGCAGTATGAGGGTAATTTCTGGGAAAGGATAGTGAAAGATATACTGTACTCATTATCATATGAAAGCAAACTGCTGCCAACTAGTCTCAGTTGCAAGATTAGAGGGAAAAAAAGCATTGTCTAGAATCCAGACTCTCACTTGATAACTACATACCACTCACTGTGGACTTGGTGAGGTTGGTAATAGCTGCAGCAATGGATATGAAAACTTGGCTTTGCAACCTGCCATTCACTGTAAGCTGAGATGTGCCATCTACCTAACCAAAATGGATTATTGTAAGGGAAGTTTGTGTAGAGAATTATTCTAGTCTCCTTTATATTCATCATTAGAGAGGAAATCTTTTTCATCCCACCCCTACCTGGGGACTGGATCTTTTATAGATTAACTACATGGGATGATTTGAGTTACTGGATGTTTGCATGTGTGTACAACTTGCAGCACCTGGTCTCAACAGTTCTCCAGGTCTATTCAAACAGGCCTTGTTTTTGTGTTTCCTGGTGGTGTGGGTTGCATTGTATTCATGAATGAACATTGGATTCTATATGAGATCTTTGAGGGTTGAATCTTTCAGCACAGAGGAGTTAAAAGGCTGGACATCCCTACAAGGGTTCCCATTTAATTCTACCCATAGTAACATGCTGTTAATAGGTTGCTATTAGGATCCTTAAAGATACTGAATTACTAATATCCCTTCTTTTCATGGTCTGCCCTCTGTAGGGCAGATGATCCAAATGGGTTTTGGACTTGGGCAGTCCCTGGTGTCCTAGTACTAGATTTCCCTTTAGAATTTTAACCTTCCTACAAAATATAGAATAAATTATGGTTCTTTAAAATCTTATTTTTCAGAAACCACAAACAAGATTCCCTTTAGGAGAGGGTTTCATTGCCTTCTGTCCACTTAACAAACACTGAACTCTATGACTTTGATTCATTCCCAGAATATTCATTTGCACTAATTGTAGTATTTATCTAAGTCAAACTGTCCTTACATCCTCTTCAAATTTCAACAGTTGGTCAGTCAACACTTGCATAGTTGTGAAGTGGAGAAGACTCATAGTTAAAATTTCAAGCTATTTTGGTTGAGATCCACCCCATAGGTAGGATCTAACAATTCCTGAGGCAGAATGGTCTTAGGATGAGGCAGGACATATAGAAGCCACATAAATCCAAATTATTAAATTTATTTCCTTTTGAACTTTACACCTCTCCCTTTCAAATCCTCACTGGGGGAGTGGGTTTAATTAAAATTTATTTTTATGGGACCAATTGCAGATAGCTTCCTGCTTAGTCACCTACAAAGGGACTAAGAATGTTCCCCATCTGGAAGCTTGTAAAACTAAGTCCACCAGTTGTAGAGAGCATTTCATCATTGAATTTCATTAGACCCCACCCTTAGGATCCATTGCTCCAGTGACTTATTAGGTTTCTATATGAATTTATCCTGTGACCATTCCAAATCCTTGGTGGAGAAGGCTTCCCATTTCTACAGGTCAGAGAATCACCCTACTCTCATTAGCATTAATAAGCATTAATAAGGTTTAGCTAGGTTTTTCTTACCCATCACTGAGAGTTCCCAAATCTCTACCTCTTTTCCAATTTCATTCTTACATCTAATGGTCATCCAATTTCCATAGGAACCAGGATCTCTGAGTTTCAGTAGGTTCCTGATTAATGGCCTGTCAGGCTTTACCCTCATCCCCTCCAAAAGAGATCCCTTTATTATTTTTCCAATGTTCAATAAAAACCTTTATTAGCATTTGTCTCAGCTGCTACTGAATCTGGTAATCTTAAAACTTAAGATTTTAAGGAATCATAAATACAAAATAATGCTGTTATTGACAATTTGTGCTTTCACAATAAAGTCATCAATTAACAGCCACCCCTAAGATGTAGGACAAGATGGAGAGTGAATTCTTCTGGATATTGTAGACAGATAGGGTACAGCCATTTTCTAGTTGTGGGTCTGCAATGCTGAGCCACTTTTGTTCAGGAGGAATGATCTGTATCTTAGATTTTGACCTTTATATTCTTAACAGTGTCACTGGGCTCTACTTACCAGTGATGGTCTTGTCTGTCAAGGTCTTCACAAAGACTCGAATACCATGGAGAGCATATTCTTTTCAAATATTGTAGTCAGAAAGGGTGCAGTCATTTTTCACCTGCTTGCCTGAAAAGATGAGTCTCTGCTAATCAGGACAGATACTATCTTTGTCTTGGATTCTGGTCCTAATGTTCAAATAGTATCACTGGACTTCTCCAGGGTGATGGTCTTGCACAAGATCTGTGTGGTGACCTCTTTGCAAGGATGCTAGGACTTGAGACTATCTCATTGCCAAACTCTTCAAAAAGCAGAATCCTGAGAAGGTTATTTGATGATATGATCCCTTCATCTTTTTTTGGTAAGGCAATGGAGTTAAGTGACTTGCCCAAGGTCACACAGCTAGGTAATTATTAAATGTCTGAGGTTGGATTTGAACTCATGTCCTCCTGACTCCATGGTTGGTGCTCTATCAATTGCACCACCCAGTTGCCTCCATACCACCACTTTTGAGGTCACTAAATTCCATTAGCTGCTTTGAGGCTTTCATAGAAAACTGAATTCTCTCAATGTTGAATATTTTGGGCTAGTTCACTTTCAGTCTTTGTTTTGCAAGATTTATTGATAGAAGTCCAAACTTTTTCTTTCTTTCTTTTTTTTATGAGCAGATCTAAAGGTCACATTCCCTTCTATGATTAATATCTTTGCTATTGATTTCTCTCCTTACACTCAAGGTTTTTAACTGTGTTTTATTTTTCCTGAGATTTTTTAGAAATTTTAGTCTTTACTTTTATTTCCCCCCTATTGCTCAGTTTCTGATTCCTTCCCCATTGACTATAGCTTACCTGGAGGCTAGATCTCAAAGTTATTTTAGCTTCTTCCCACATTGGGCAATTTACATTTCACTGGCCATAGAATCTGTCCCAAATGACTTCGGGGAGGACAGACTTACCCCCCCCCCCCCAGTGGGATTCTGTGCTCTTCCCTCAGACTTAGTGAAATGCTGCACAATCATATACATGTATTCTGCCCTAGTTTTCTCTATTTCCTCAGTTCTTTGACTGAGTCTGTTTTCAGAGCATTGTCATGTTGTTGTCCCAGTTAGAGAGAGAGAAAGCACTTTTGTCTTTTGTTTTTCACTAACTCTAAAGGAGGGACTGGTAGATTTGTATTTTATTGCAAACCTTGTCATTATCTCAGTTCTACTTTAGTGATGGACTGTGAGAGAGAGATATATACTGAGTGAGCAATTAGGGAATAGTCTGCTCTTTTGTTAATTCATTGAATTATTATCTTGTTAAAATTCTTAGTTTCATAGGTTGTAGAGAAAGCTGAAATTGTTTTATTTCTTGCACATAGATAACTATCTGAGCAAAAAATAAAAATGAATATCAGAGAAAATTTCTACTTCTCCATCTCTTTGGCTACATGACCTGGAAATTTTGCTTTCTGTTTTATACTAATAGACAAACTTGTTGGATAGTCAGTAATAGCCAAAGAATTCTGGATTTCACTTTTTTTTTTAGTCCTTCTAGGGAGTGAGCCTCTGCTAGAACTCACTAAGCTAATTGCTCTGACTGAATGGGAGCTTGCACTTTATCCCATAGAGAGAATGACCCATAGGACCAGAAGGACTCTCATGACCTGGTATGCATAGTGTCCTGCCATCTGATTGCTTCATCCTTTGTATTTGCAATGCTCTTCCCTCAACTAAGCCACAATGTCAGTCATCAGGTCATCTTATCCTTCCCAATCACCAAATATGCCAGATATTAGAGGCAAAATAAATACAGTCATCCTATTAGGTCAGGTTTGATTCTGGCATGAAATGAGGCATTGAAAGTCCTTGAACAATTAACAAAAGAAATTTACTTTGCCCTAACACAGCAAAGATATGCAATAAGAATATAGTAGGATAGTCTTTCTAGACTTCCTCCACTACTTCCTCCCCCAATCTCCATATGGAAATTCATCTGGTCTGAAGAGCAGGGTTTAGTGACTTGAATAGTTTCAGGAATTCACCAAGTCAGAAGGATTAGGTGACTAGGAAACTGCATTAATGAGACAGGGCCAGTCAAACTACAAGTACAACTTTATTTCATTTTGGGGAAAATGAATCCCTTATTGAAGAGAAATGAGGAATCCTGTTCCTATTATACCCAGCATGGTTCCCTGACTCCTTCCATCTGAGACTATTCCACTTTAGCCTATACATTTGACCCCTGTCCACAAGCAGCTTTGGTTCATGGTTGAAGGGAATCCATAATTTAGGTGCTTCCACATTAAGTCAATTTTGTACTGCTCTTGTTTTGATCTAAAGCATCTATCTCATTAATCAAAGTCTAGCCTTCCCTGCCTTCATCTTACTACATGAAATGTTCCCTGACATAACTTTATCCCTTACCTCAAACTATATGTGATTTTCCTTCCCCATTCTACTCCTAGTATTTTGGATCCTTTGTCCTCATCTCATACTTTCCTGCATCAGAAGAAGCTGGGAATAAAAGCTAGAGGGAGCCTTGGAAATCATCTAGTCTAACTTCCTTGTTTCATAGTTGACAAATGTGAAAAGACTTGTCCAAGTCAAGAAGGTATACTTAGTGGTCTCTGACTCCAGATTCTTATATAAGTTTTTCTTATATGGATGGGTTATAAGACCTATCCATAATTCATCTTTGTAATTTTAGCATTGGGCTAGGAGACTGCACATATTAAACACTACTAAATATTTGTTTAATTGAATTCAATTGACCAGGCACTATCTTGGTACAGTCCTTCTAGCTAGTTTCCTGTCTAGTTCCTTAGTACCTGAATTCTGACTATGGTTCTCAATCTGGTTAATATGGTTCCCAATCTGGTTCTTTTAAGACTGGGGTCTTGCAAGTCTCTTTTCTTTATTCCTATGGCGGGTAAATTCCTCCAGGCAATGACATCTAGTTCTCACCACTACCATGAGGGTGTGCTTAAGTGGAGACTAGAAAAATACTTTTCTTTTTTTTCTATGAAAATGCTTATTTTATTAGGTGTCTGTTAAGTTCAGACTGTTTACAAATTAAATTTCAAAAATGGAATAGATGATATTATTGGACACCATCAGTATTATATGGCAGCCTGTTTGTATTCTCTGTGTGTCTATCTTCACTTGTGATTTTGATTCCTCAGAGATTTCCATGTTCCACAGTTCTACAGACCACCAGGAGAATATTGGTATTTTAAAGTTTGTGGTTGTTAAAAGTGCATTCAAATGCAATTCATTGTGCCTCTTTCCTTCTATGCAGTCTGGTCCAACTTCTTACTATCTGTAGTGCTTCGCCAAGATAAATGATTTGATAGGCATTCAGATTTGGGAAAAGAGGGATGTTGTTCATATGTGCTGATCCTAGTCTTAGCAAAAACTATTCTCCATCCATTTGGGTTTTCTTGAAAGGATTTTTAAAAAATTGTTGCTTTTTTTTGTTTTTATATTACTTACATTCCCCAATATATCCATCTGGCTACTCCTAAACAACTCTGTCTTTTTTTTTTTTAATTTATTTTTTATTCTCATTTTGTACAAATGTTTTTTTTTTACATTAATAAAATATTCTTGTTTACAAGTAAACAAAATACCCCTCCCCCCATGAATATAGATAGACTTGCTTGGGCAAAAAAAGTAAAGTGGAGAGAAAAAAATTAAAATTAAAAAAAATAATAGTAATAATTGTAGGTATGGCCAGTTGGCGCAATGGACGAAGCACCAGCCCTGGAGCCATGAGCACCTGAGTCCATATCCAGCCTCGTAAACCCAATAATCACCCAGCCGTGTGACATGCAAGCCACCCGATCCCCACTGCCCTGCAAAAACCAAAAAGAAGAAGAAGAAAAAAGACCCAAAATAAAATAAAATAGTAGGGGTGGCTGGGTGGCAGACAGAGCATTGGCCCTTGAGTCAGGAGCACCTGGGTCCGAATCCGGCCCCAGACACTCAGAGATCACCCTGCTATGTGGCCCCAGGCAGGCCACCCAGCCCTACTTGCCCTGCACCCTCCCCCAAATAATAATAACAAAAAATGTGCTTCAGTCTTTGTTCCAACACCAACAACTCTGTCATGGGTGGATCACATTCTTTATGATAAGTCCATCACAAAAGTTACTTCCATATTTTTCCAACGTTGCCATTGCTGACCACAACTCCCTCCTTTCTTATTTCTCCACTACCATGTACTATATTTTCTCTCTCCTTTCACTCTGACTCTGCTGTAGGGTCGCTGAATGGCACAGCAAACAGGTCCCTGGTCCTGGGGCCAAGAGGCCCGGAGCCCCCATACCACCACTTAGGCCTAGAATCCACCTGGCCCTCTGGTCCTGGGCAGGCCTTCCAATCCCAGCCCCTTGCAAGAAGTAAAAAAGAAAATGTGTTATATCTGACCACTCTCCCCGCATGGTCCATCCTCTCTTCCTTTATTCACATCCTCACCCCTTCCCCCTGCTCCCCCCTCCTTCTTACTCCAGATGTCTATACCCCATTGAATATATTTGCTGTTTCCTCTCCTAGCCATCTCTGATGAGAGCAAAGGTTCCCTCATTCCCCCTTGCCTCCCCCCTTCCATATCATTGCAATAGCTCATTGTAATAAAAAAAATCTTATTATGTGAAATATCTTGGACTATTCCCCCTCTCCTTTTTCTTTCTCCCATTCCATTTCCCCTTTTGTCCTATTGACTCCATTTTTACACCATATTTTATCTTCGAATTCAGCTTTCTCCTGTGCTTCAACTATAAAAGCTCCCTCTACCTGCTCTATTAACTGAGATGGTTCATATGAATATTATCAGTATCATTTTTCTATACATGTAGTTCATCCTCATTAAGTCCCTCAATTTTCCCCCTTCTCCTCCAATCTCCATGCTTCACCTGAGTCCTGTATCTGAAGATCAAACCTTCTGTTCAGCTCTGGCCATTCCAAAAGGAACATTTGAAATTCCCCTGGTTCATTGAAAGTCCATCTTTTTCCCTGGAAGAGGACATTCAGCCTTGCTGGGTAGTTCATTCTTGGCTGCATTCTAAGCTCTTTTGCCTTCCAGTATATTGTATTCCAAGCCCTACGAGCTTCCAGTGTAGCTGCTGCTAAGTCCTGTGTGATCCTGAGTGCAGCTCCACGATATTTGAACTGTGTCCTTCTGGCTGCTTGTAATATTTTCTCTTTGACTTGGGTGTTCTGGAACTTGGCTATAATATTCCTGGGGGTTGGTTTTTTGGGATCTCTTTCTCGGGGGGATCGGTGGATTCTCTCCATTTCTATTTTGCCCTCTGCTTCTAGAATATCAGGGCAATTTTCCTGTAGTAATTCTTTGAAAATGATGTCAAGGCTCTTTTCCTGATCATGACTTTCAGGTATTCCAATAACTTTTAAATTATCTTTCCTAAGTCTGTTTTCCATATCAGTTGTTTTTTTCAATGAGATATTTAACATCTTCTAATTTTTCATTTTTTTGGTTTTGAAGTATTGATTCCTGATTTCTGGTAAATTCATCAATCTCCCTGAGTTCTATTCTTTGTCTGAAGGATTTGTTCTCCTCAGAGAGTTTTCTTATCTCTTTTTCCATCTGGCCAATTTTGCTTTTTAAAGCATTCTTCTCCTCCATAACTTTTTGAACTGTTTTATCCATTTGACCTAAGCTGGTTTTTAGCATGCTATTTTCTTCAGCATCTTTTTGGATTTCCTTGACTAAGCTGCTGACTTCATTTTCATGTTTTTCCTGCATCTCTCTCCTTTCTTTTCCCAGTTTTTCTTCCAACTCCCTCATTTGATTTTCAAAGTCTTTTTTGAGCTCTGTCATAGCCTGAGCCCAATTTCTGTTTTTCTTGGAGTCTTTAGATGCAGGAGCTTGTGCTTCCTCATCTTCAGACTGAATATTTTGATCCTTCTTGGGCTCATTTGTAAAATATTTCTCAATGGTCTTCCTCTTGTTTCTTTGCTTGCTCATTTTCCCAGCCTAAGCCTGTTTTTTGGGGTGCTTCCTGAGCTTTTGGGACACTCCCACAAGGGTCTCAGTGTGTGAGGCTCTGTCCTCCCTCCTGGTCTGTGAATGACCATAAGCGCCCCCCTCTGCCATGGGGCCGAGGTGGGGGGGGCCCTGCTGTTCTATGGGGGGGGCCTAGACTGGGATCAGGATCTGAATGTGGTCAGAGCCCCAGAGTCCTGTTCCAGGGGCAGAGGACAGAGCTCGGCAGTCTCTCTCTTCACTCCCCTCCCTCAGCTCAGTGGGCTCATGCCCTGGCAGCTCCTGCTTACCGGCTCCGCCTGCTTCTGTTTCGGGGGTCTGGGCTGCAGAAAGACCAAGCTGCTGGCTGTGTGCCCTGAAGGCTGGGCTCCACATGCTTGCTCTAGCAGAGGTCCCCCACTGTTCCCCAACTTTGTGCCCGGTGCTCCCCGGGGTGCAGCTCAGGAGACTCCCCCGCTGCTGTGAGCCGTGGCTCCCAGTGCCCTGGGGCTGCCTCCAGGAGGCTGAAGTTCTTTCGCTCTGGCGGGCCACCCCTCTGGTGGGCCGCCCCTCTGACCCCAGGGAGTAGAGCCTTTCTGCTCTTTTCCAGGTTACCTTGAATAGGAGAACTGCCTCACTGGGTCCCTTTGTGGGTTCTGTCTCTTGAAAGTTTAGTTAGAGTCCTTAGCTTATGAGTTTTTATCAGAGAGCTCCTAAGACTGGATCCCTTCATGTCGCCATCTTGGCTCTGCCCTGAAAAATACTTTTCATAGATATTATGGAAAGGATTATGGCCAAGGAGTTGAACTTCTTGCCTTTTGTAGTCCGTTCCAGCTCTAGGATTCAGTGATTATGTGTAATTCCTATTACAGAACTGAATGTGACTTATGTCATTAGTGATTCTTTCAGCAGATGCTCTGGAAGATAGCTGTGCCCACTCTTCTCTGGATTCCATCCTTCCCTTCCTTATTCTTTCAGGCTAGTAACAGTGGAGGTCTGGTAGGAGGTAGAGATAGAGCATATTGGTGAGAATCTTGCCTGCTTTCCACTCCTAGATTGGAGGGAGGTAAGGAAACATAATAAGAGCTAAGCTTTCTTCTTTAAAAAATTTTCATGATTGGATCCAAGATGGTGGCATGAACATAGGAATTCTCAAAAGCTCTTTTCCAAAATACTCCAAAAACTTTAAAATTTTGACTCTAACCAAATTTTAGAGAAACGAACCCAGAGAAAGACCCTGTGAAGCAATTTTCCAGCCCAAGATAACTTGGAAGATCTGTGGGAAGTCTCTGTTCCACTGAGGTCAGAAGGGGTGCAGTGCAGCTGGGGTCACACAACCCAAGTGAACAAGCATCAGCCTTCCAGGAACAGGTTGTGGGGCACCTGGGTCACTGGGGGTGCCAGGGCTTGGAACAGCAGAAGTGGTTTCCAGACCTCCCAACCTAGGGATTATCAAACACAACTTGGAAGATTAGCAAGGAAAACTCTGCTGAGTGAGCATGGAGCCCAGGCCAGTGCAGCCCTGGCCCAGAAACAGAAGCAGGCCTGCAGAGCTACTCAGCATGCAATCACTGATAGATGCTTCCAGAACACTCAGACTACCAAAGGAATGGGTGATGGGAAGAAATAGTTGAGGTCTTTCCATTATCCCTGGTCCAGGGCTCTGGTACTTTGTCCATAATCAGACCCTGGTTGCATTCTGGGACCCCCTACAGCTCCAGAGGGGAGTGCTTGTGGTCATCCACAGACCAGAGAACAGTTTAGGAGAGCAGTCAGAACTTCTCATAAAACATTGAAGGACACCCTTGGAGGGTGCCCCAATAATATTCAAAAGCTTGAAAAATAGGAATTGTTCTCAGGCTATGGAAGAGCTCAGAAAAGATTTTGAAAATCAGGTAAGGGAGGTGGAGACAAAATTGGGAAGAGAAATGAGAGTGATGCAGAAAAATCATGAAAATCAAGTCAGTAGCTTGGTCAAGGAGATACAAAAAATACTGAAGAAAACAACATGTTAAAAAACAGATTAGATCAAATGGAAAAAGCAGTCGAGAAGGTTCATGAAGAGGAGACTATCTTAAAAAGCAGAATTGGTCAGATGGAAAAGGAGATAAGAAAGCTTTCTGAAGAAAACAACTCCTTCAAATGTAGAATGGAACTAAGGGAGGTTGATGACTTTGTGAGGAATCAAGACAATAAAACAGAAACAAAAGAATGGAAAACTAGAAGAAAATGCGAAATATCTCATTGGAGAAACAACCAACTTGGAAAACAAAAGGGCCTTGACTTCATTTTAAAATAATTTCTACAGGAAAATTGCCCTGATATTTAAGAAGCAGAGAGTAAAATAGAAATTGAGGGAATCCACCTATCCCCTCCTGAAAGAGATTCCCCAAAAAATAACTCCCAGAAATATTACAGTCAAATTTCACTACTCCCAAGTCAAAGAGAAAATATTATAAGCAGCAAGAAAGAAACAATTCAAATGTTGTGGTACTACAGTCAGGATTACACAGGATTTAGCAGCATCTACATTAAGGGCTCTTAGGGCTTGGAATATGATATTCTGGAAAGCAAAAGAGCTTGGATCACAATGGAGAATCAACTAGTCAGCAAACTGATTATTTTCTTCCAGGGGAAAAGATGGACATTCAATGAAATAGGGGAATTTCAAACTTTCCTGTTGAAACCACCAGAACTGAACAGAAAGTTTGATCTCCAAGTACTCAGGTGGAAGCATAGAGAGGGTAGATGGGAAGGGTAAACCATGATGGTCTCTATGATGTTTTGCTGCTTGTATTCCTTCATAGGAAGATGATACTGATAACTCAAATGAACCATCTCAATATTAGAGCAGTTCGCAGGAGTACATATAGACAAGGCCCAGAAGAGAGCTGAAAATGAAGATATAATAATATTATAAAGAGGGAGTCAATGCGTGAAAAAGGAATGTACTAGCAGATCAGGTAATAAGAGGTAGAATGGGCTAAGATATTTAATGTAAAAGAGTAAAGAAAAATTTTTGCAATGGAGGGGAAGGGAGGAAAGTGAGAGGGAGTGAGAAAGCCTTAATTTTCAATGAAATTGCCTCAGAGGGGAAACAACCTACACAGTTAATAGGATATAGAAATTTATCTTACTCTAGAGGACAAAGGAGAGGAAGGGGATGGGAGAAAGAAATTGGGGAGGGGGTATAGGTGATAGAGGAGAGGGAATATAGTAGGAGAGGGTAATCAGATACAACACCCCCTCCTTTTTCTTTTGCAAGGTAGTGGGGTTGGGTAACCTGCCTGGGATCATGTGGCTGGATGGTTGTTGGGTCTGGTGCAGGATTTGGGTTTGGGTCCTTCTGGCTCCAGGGCCAGTAGTCTTTCTGCTGCACCACTTAAGTGCCCCACAACACACTTTTAAAGAAGGACAAAGAGAAAGAAGAGAGGGAATAGGAGTGGGAAGGAATGGACAGAGGAGAACACAACTATAGCAATTGTGGGGAAAAATCTTGAAGCAACTTCTCTGATGGACTGATAGTATCTGAACACAGACTAAATTACAATTTTTTTTCTTTTTGTCTCACTTTATTTTTCATGAGGTTTTTCTATTTTTGTTGGGGGAGGGGGAATTATGTTTATTCTTACAATAAGATTATTTTAATATTGTGTAAATAAATGAAATTTAAAAAAATTTTTCATGATTACTCATTTTTAGTATCTTTTTAAAATTTTGAGTAATACATTCTATTTCTTCTGCCTATCCTCCACCAACAGAGAAGGTTAGCAATATGATATCAATTATACATGTGAAATCAGTCAAAACATACTTCCATGAAAGTCATATTGCAAAAAAACCCAAAGAAATCCCCAAATCAAACAAACCTAGAAAAATAAAGTGTGGAAATTGTACTTCAATTTGAACTCAGAATTCATCAGTTCTTTCTCTGGAGGTGGATAGTATTTTTCAGCCTAAGTCCTATGGAATTGTACTGAATCATTATCTTGATCCAAGTAGCTAAGTGTTTTATATTTGATTATCATTACAATAATGCTGTTACTATGTACAATGATCTTGTTCTGCTCACTTTACTTTGCTTCAGTTCATATAGATATTCCTCTGTTTTTCTGAAACCCTCTCCCTTGTCATTTCCTATACATAATAGTACTTCATCACAAATATATATACCATAAATTATCCAACTTTTCCCCAGTGGATGGAAATTCTTTCAATTTCCAATTCTAGTCACCACAAAAAGAATTACTATTGATATTTTTGTACAGACAAGTCCTTTTCCTTTGATCTCTTTGGACTTAGTTGAGATATTACTAAGTCAAGAAGAAAGCACAATTTAGCTGTTGGTGCATAGTTCCAAATTGTCCTCTTGAATGGTTGGATTAATTTACAACTCCATCAACAATGCATTAGTTTACTTATTTTCCCTCAATGCTTCCAGCATTTTTCATTTTTGGATAGGTGTGAGGCGGTACCTGAGAGATGTTTAAATTTGCCTTTAAATAATCAATAGTGATTTAGAGCATTTTTTGAAAGTTGCCTTTAAATAATCAATAGTGATTTAGAGCATTTTTTGATATAATTCTTGATAGCTTTGATTTCTTAATTTGTCAATCAGGAAATGACTCATTTTTGTAATTTTTATTCAGTTCCCTATCTATTTGAGAAAAGAGGTCTTTATCAGAGACACTTGTTGCAAACATTTTTTTGAAGTTTTTTTTTTTTTTGGCAAGGCAATGGGGTTAAGTGGCTTGCCCAAGGCCACACAGCTAAGTGTCTGAGGTCAGATTTGAACTTAGGTACTCCTAAGCCAGGGCCAGTGCTCTATCCACTGTGCCACCTAGCTGCCCCACCCACCTAGCTGCCCCACAAATATTTTTGATATTACTTCTTTGTCCATGGTACTTTCTGTCAAAATGTAATTTCCATGATTATCTTTTTAAATTTGGTTAATTTTGTTTTTGTGTGAGATCATGATCGCTACCCTTGTCTTTTTTTTTTACTTTAGCTGAAGCATAATAGATTTGGCTCGTTCTCACTATTTTAACTCTGCTTGCATATCTTTCCATTTTAAGTGTGTCCCTTGTAAAGAACATATTGTTGATTTTATTTCTATTCCATCCTGTTATCCACTTCTATTTTATGGGTGAATTCATCCATACACATTCACAGTTATGATTACTATGTATTTCCCTCCATCTTATTTTCTTCTGTTTAGTCTTCTTTCTCTTTTTATCCTCTTCTGTTGGGAGCCAGGGTCTCTATGTTGCTTGACACAGTCACAGCAAGAAGACTCAAGGCAGGGGAGTCTAGGTGATGTAGTGGATAAAGCACTGGTCCTGGAGTCAGGAGTACCTGGGTTCAAATCCGGTCTCAGATACTTAATAATTACGTAGCTGTGTGGCCTTGGGCAAGCCACTTAACCCCATTTGCCTTGCAAAAACCTTAAAAAAAAAGACTCAAGGTGGCCACACCACCTGATGGAACAACATTTCCTTCTTCAATATATATATATATGGATTCCATGTGTACCAATATTTGTAGGACTAATATTGATTGCAAAACTTACTCATCCTAATGGAATGACTATAAAGTAAGGATTCCAGAGAAATTCCTTGAATAAAACAGATTGTAAACTCTGTCCAAATTTAACAGGATTGCCTCTCTCTCTTAGGCATACAAAAGGTTCCAACATTATGAAATCTTTGGAAAATACAGCACTGGGAATTCCAAGGAAATGTCAGAATATATACAGGAAAAACAGATACAAGATGGGTTAGGTAGAATTCCTAGGAAATCAACAGCTTTGCCTCCCTTATCATACACAGGAATATATGATAAAGATGGTGAAAGAATAGTCAGTATAGGTGACTGATATGTGAACTTTAACAGCCTTAGTTTATTGGGAACGAATAAAAAAGTCACAGAAACCATGGTTTCTATCAACAGGAGCTGAAAGGAAATTGGTTATTGAAGGAGTCAATGGATGGGTGGACAAACATAACTACCTTCACTGTAGGTTGTCAAGGGAGCATATTGAAAAACATTACATACGCAGCACAAAACCATAGAAACATTCCATTAAGCATATTATATCAGAGATTATTATCAGGGAAGTTCTGCTTAATTAATAACTTTGCTTAATTAATAACTTTACTATGCAGCAACAAACTAGGTAACAGACAGGTTGAGGTCATCACAGTCTGAACAGGGACATAGTTACTATTACTAGCTGTATTTCCCTCTGTTCTATTCCTCCCCACTCTCATTTATTCTATTCTCTCTCTCTTTTCACCCTGTTCCTGTTCAGAAGTGTGTTGTATCTGAATACCCTCTCCCACAATCTTCCCTCTCTTCAATCACCTACTCCCCCCTTACCTCCCTGCATTCTCCCTTATCCCATCCCTTTCCTCTCATTTTTCTCTAGGATAAGATAGATTTCTATACCTTATTAAGGTATTATTTCTATACCTTATTTCCTCTCTCAGCCACTTTTTTTTTTTCGGCTCTCTGCCCGGGGTCTAGAGTTGGCTGATCAGCTTTTATTTCCTCTCTAGAGGGGACATTCCTGTGACCTTGTATATGGGCCATGGGCACAAACTGGAAAGGGGTGGAAACATCCATTCAGGATGAGACCTGACGAACTAGAGAAGTTCACAAGGGCTCTCCTGCCCCTGATTTTGCCCCTCTGCAGCAGGGGGTTGATTTCTGTAGCAATTCCCCTGAGAAAGGCAGCTCCTGGCATTACTTGAAGTATCTACTGGTGGTGGTTCTGGGGAGGGGGGAGCTGTTCCACTGGGGGAGAAGGGAGTGAAACTTCTAGCCCCATCCCCAGCATCTGCTCTAGAAAAAACAATTCCTGTAAGGCTTGACTGGTGTATCTCCTCCTCTGGGATCTGTGGGTCTTGGAGTGGGGGCACTCCTCAATTCTGGTGGCTGGCCCTTTAAATGTCCATCTCAAACTATGACTCCTCCTGGCTTCCTGGCTTGTCTTCATGGCTGTTGGGTAGTGATTGGGATTCATTTCAGTAGCAGGTTCGTCACTAGGGGGACTGGTCACCCCAGGAATGGTGGGCAGATCCCGGGGTGGAGTTTTGGCCACAGGAGAGTTATGACATTCCATCAAAAATTTTCGGTCATAGATAATCCTGATACCTCTGGGGGTGGTGCTGAAGAGCGTGCCTCCGGGGGGGTGCTGTAGTCCCCGGGCGGCAGCTGCAAGCCGTCGCTGAGCACCACCGGACGGGCGGCCGGGATGGCCTGACTCGGGGTCTGGCTGCAGCTCCCGCCTGCAGACATGGTCTCGGCCTCTCCGCAGCCTGGGACCTCGCAGCGGTGGGCTCCCCTTGGCGCCCACGCTCCCTCTCAGCCACTTTTGATGAGAATGAAGGCTCACTCATTCCCCCTCACCTTTCCCCATTCCACCCCATTGCAAAAACTTTATCTTGACTCGTGTGAATTATCTTAGCCCCTTCTTCCTCTCCTTTCCCTTTCTTCCAGCACTTTCTTTTATCACCCTTTGACTCCATCTTATTACTATATTATACCATTATATTCAGCTCCTTCCTGTGCCTTGACTATACATGCTCCTTCTAATTGCTCTTATGAACGAGAAAGTTCATATGAGTTATCAGTATCTTCTTCCCATGCAGAAATACAAGCAGTTCAACATCATTAAATTTCTCAACTATGAGAATTTTAGTCCTTCTTGTCCACCCTCTCTATGGTTCCCCTGAGTCCTGTACTTGGAGATCATACTTTCTGTTCAGCTTTGGTTGTTTCAATAGGAAAGTTTGAAAGTCCCCTGTTTCATTGAAAATCCATCTTTTCCCCTGAAAGAAGATGTTCAGTTTTGCTGAATAGTTGATTATTGATTGTAAACCAAGATCTTTTGCCTTCCAGAATACCATATTCCAAGCTCTATGAGCCTTTAATGTAGATGTTGCCAGATCCTGTGTAATCCTGACTATAGAGCCAAATGGTTGAATTGTTTTTTTTCTGGCAGCTTTTAGTATTTTCTTTTTGACTTGGGAGTTTTAGAATTGGACTACAGTATTCCTGGGAGTTTTTCTTTTGTAACCTCTTTCAGGAGGTGATTGGCAAATTTCCTCAATTTCTATTTTACCCTCTGCTTCTGGGATCTCAGGGCAATTTTGTATTATTTCTTTTTTTTTTTTTTAGTTTTTTTTGCAAGGCAAATGGGGTTAAGTGGCTTGCCCAAGGCCACACAGCTAGGTAATTATTAAGTGTCTGAGACCGGATTTGAACCCAGGTACTTGTGACTCCAGGGCCAGTGCTTTATTGACTGCGCCACCTTGCCGCCCCTGTATTATTTCTTTAAAAATGAAGTCTAAGCTCTTTCCCTGATCATAATTTTTCAGGTAGCCCAATAATTTTTAAATTATCTCTTCTGAATCTGTTTTTGAGGTTGGTTGTTTTTCGAATGAAATATTTCACATTTTCTTCTAATTTTTGTTTCTTTTGCTATAGCTTTATTTCTTCCTGATTTCTCACAAAGTCATTGGCTTCCTTTAGTTCCATTTTACATTTGAAGGAGTTATTTTCTTCAGAGAGTTTTTTTTATCTTCTTTTTCCAGCTGGCCAATTCTGCTTTCTAAGTCATTCTTCTCCTCATTTGCCTTTTGGGTTGCTTTTTCCATTTGCCCCAAACTGGTTTTTAACAAATTACTTTCTTCATTTTTTTTTTTGTATTTCTTTAACCAAGCTGCTGACTTGGTTCTCATGATTTATCTGCATTGCTATCATTTCTCCTCCCAACTTTTCCTCTATCTCCCTTAATTGCTTTTCAAAGTCTTTTTTGAGCTCATCCATTGCCTAAGCCCATTTTCTATTTGTCTTGGAGGTTTTGGATACAGAAGCTTCAACTTTGTAATCTTCTGAGTATATATTTTGATCCTCCATGGGACCAAAGTAATTTTCTATGGTCAGATTCTTCTTTTTCTGTTGTTTACTCATTTCCTCTGACTATGATTTACCATAATTCCAAGGCTTTGGGTGTGTGGTTTGGGACACCCCATAGGGACCTTAATTCTTCCAAGGTCTTATGAGACAGTCTGACTGCTCTCTTGCCTTGCTCTGGTCTGGATGACCACAGGCCCTTCCCTCTGTCCTGGAGTTGTGAGGAGGGTCCCTGCTTGGCTAGGGTGGTGTTATGGAAGCCCAGACTGAAACCTGGATCTGAGTGTGGGACAACAACTGATTCTTGCTCCAGAGAGAGAGTAGAGAGACATCTGCAGTCTCCCCTGACCCCCTTACTATCTGTGGGCTGGGAGTTCTGGAAGAGTTGGGTGACTTCCCTCATTCCTGCTACAAGTTCTCACCACAGGGCTATTCTGAGGCTGGTGCTCCACACTCACTTTGGTGGTGCAGAGCTCTCTCACTACCCCTTCAAGCTGTCCCTGGCGATCCCTGGGCCAAGAGGTCTGGAAACTGCCCCCTCTGCCATGGACCCAGGCACCCCCAGGTAGCCAGCACCACATGGGGCTGTTCTTGGAAGGTTGGAGCTACTTTGCTGCTTTGTGCTGCACTGAGGTCCTGGTGAAAAAACCTTTCCTGTGGATCTTCTAAGTTGTTTTGGACTGGGAAATTGTATCACTCAGTCTTTCTGTGGTTCTGCACCTCTAAATTTTGGCTAGAGTCATAATTTGATGGCTTTTGGAGTTTTGGGGAGAATGAGTTTTGGGGAATTCCTGCCTTCACACTGCCATCTTGACTCTGCCCCCACCCTCCCACTGCCTGTTTTAATCTAGTCCCTCCTTGTCTTTTACCTTCTCTCATTCACTTTCTTTCCTATTACCCCATGAAAACATCAAAATTGATTTTGTAATTGATTCTATTCTGAATTCCTGCTGATATTTGTTTTTTAATATATATATATATATATATATATATATATATATATATATATATTATTTTTCTCCTAATTATGTTAAAGCAATTTTTAACATTATAAAAAGTTTTGAATTCCAAATTCTAACCTCCTTTTCCTGAAATGATAAAATATCAGATATGCTATTCCTGGCAATTATGCCAAAAACATCCTTTTTAGTCTTTTTAGCATACCGGTATTGAAGCAATTTCAATTCTTTCTTTAGAGGTGGATGGTATGCTTCATTATTAATTCTTTGGGATTGTCTTGGATCATTGTATTATTGAGAATAGCTAAGTCATTCACAGGTCTTCATCATACAACATTGCTGTTACTATGTACAATATTCTCCTGATTCTAGTCACTTCACTATACAACAATTCATGTAAGTCTTTCCAGGTTTTTCTGTAATTATTCTCCTCCTGACATTTTATATAACCATGAAAATCAGGTTTCTTTGTCTTTGATTTAAGTCCAGAAGATGTTTTATTCTCTGAGTTATATTTAAAAGTTCAGTTTCTCTATAAATCACAAAAAAATCTGAACTCTTGTTAGGGATCCTTGAGGACCACAGTTGTGAAATGACAAAGGCCCTCTTGGCCTCTTATTATTTTTCAAACATACTAGTTTGGTTTCTCAGGAGACCAGCATGACCCAAATCCCTTTGCTTTTCCATAAGATCTGCACGATTCAATTCCTTTATATCTCCTGACATTGATCAAGAATCTTATTATAGTAAGAGCAATGAAGTTTGCATAAGAATGTGTAACTGTTTAACCAATATGTAATGATCTCACCAATATGTAATCTTTAATATGATTGGTGCTTAAGCTGGTAGCATGAGTTGTCCACAAATACAGAAGTAAACTAGGATATAAGCTGCTGTGTAACCTTAATAAAATTTGGAGTACTTTACTATCTCTGCCTCCCTGTCTCATTCACTGCAAGCTGAGAACAGTTCTCTGCTGGCCAGAGAACTCAAGTAGCCAGTGCACTGTACAATCTCTCTATACCACTAGTTGTCTTTGTACAATTAGAGAGGAAATCAGTTATATATATACCATTAGTTATTCTAATTTTATTGCTTGCCCCACACTCCTGATTTCTAGTCAGTCACATTGTTCACCATGCCTATAATGCTTCTGATGTGTAACAAATTATATTGTCTTCCCCACCTATGATACTGCCTTCTATTTTTAGATGTTCCTCTTTTTGTCCATAAAAAAAGATTTCTCAGTTCTCATTTGGGGGTCTTAACTTGGGAAGAGGTTAAGACTTTGTTTATTGACAAATTTGTGCTTTGTTAATAGTTTGTGCATGAAGTTTGGGCTTCAGTTTACCTTAATTTAGATTACAATACCTATTGGGTAAGATAAATTTCTATGATAAACTAAGTATGCACTCACACCCTCACCCCTATACTCTTCCTTTTTTGAACCAATTCTGATGAAAGTGATGTTCACACATTGTCTACCACACCTCTCAATTGCCTCTTCCTTGCTTATCTCTTTTATATGAGATAATTTACCTGTCCTTTTTCCTTTCTCCTAGTGTATCTTTCTCATCCCTTCATTTTTGTAAGCTCATCCCAACATAATTGACTATACTTGTGCTCTCTGTTTTTGTGAATTGCTTTTAACTGCCTTAATAATGATTAAGTTCTTAGGAATTGCATGTATCATCTTCCTAAGAAAGAATGTAAAAAGTTTAATTTTATTGTGTCTTTTTTTATGTTTACCTTTTTATATTTCTCTTGAACCTTGTGTTTGAATGTCAGATTTTCTATTCAACTCTGATCTTAAAGGGCTCTGTTTTATTGAATACTTATTTTTCTCCTGATGAATTATACTCAGTTTTGCTAGTTAGGTTATTCTTTGTTGTAATTCTAGTCCCTTTGTCTTCTAGAATATCATATTCTAAGTTCTTTGGTCCTTTAATGAGCTGCTAAGTCTGGTGTGCGCCTCACTATGGCTCCATGATCTTTGAATTTTTTCTTTCTGAGTGCTTGCAATATTTTTTCCTTGATCTTAGAGCTCTTCGCATAATACTCTTAGGAGTTTTCATGATGATTGGTATAGTCTTTCAAATTCTAGTTTATCTCTGGATCTAAGACATTAGTGCAATTTTCCTTGATAGTTTCTAGAATATAATACCTAGGTCTATTATCTCTGCTCAATCTAACATTTTTTCATTTTTTCATTCTTTTGACTTTATTCTGGTTTCTAGATATCTCATGGAATGATTAGTTTCTAGATTGTTTTTGTTAAGTTGTTCAATTGTATTCAATTTTTCATGACCCTGTGAACACTAGCATATAATAGTGTCTCTAGGGTTTTCTTGGCAATTGCACAGAGTGATTTTCCATTTTCTTTTCCAGTGTATTAAGCCTAACAGAAGTAAAGTGTCTTGCATAGGGTTACACAGTTAGTCAGTGCCTGAGGCTAGATTTGAACTCAGGAATTCCTGACTCTAAGCCTAGCACTTTATCCACTGAACCATCTAGATTCCTTCAAGTTTCTAGTTGCCCAATTCTAATTTTTTTTGTTTTTTTTTTTGCAAGACAATGGAGCTAAGTGACTTGCCCAAGGTCATACAGCTATGTAATTATTAAGTATCTGAGGTTAGATTTGAACTCAAGTCCTCTTCACTTGTATCTACTTCACCACCTAGCTGCCCCCTAATTCTATTTTTTTTGGTCCAATTCTAATTTTTAAGAAATTATCTTCAGTGAGATTTTTGTACCTTCTCCTTCCCCTTCCTCCTCCCCCAAAATTTGACCAATTATGCTTCTTAAGGAATTATTCTGTGAATTTTTGCTTCTCTTTTACCATTAGATCAATTCTGCTTTTTGAGATATTATTTTCTTTTGATCCTCTTTTACCAAGGTCTTGACTCTCTTTTCATAATTTTCATGCATCTTACATTCCCCCACCCCAACATTTTTCTCCTACTATTCTCTCTCTCTCTCTCTCTCTCTCTCTCTCTCTCTCTCTCTCTCTATCTCAACTCTTCTAGGAATTCTTGTTAATTGTGTCATATTAACATTTTTCCTTTGAAGATTTTGTTGTAGGTGTTTTCACAGTTTTCTTCTTCTGAGTTTGTATCTTGGTCTTTTCTACCACCATTATAGTTTCTACTATCATTCTAGCACATTATAGTTAAATTATTTTTTCCTTGCTTTTTGCTCATTTTTCCAGGCTATTGACTTTGAATGTTATACTAAAATTGAATTCTCTTCTCTGGGAGTGGGGAGACAACACCAAAGATTCAAATATTTTTCTTTGTGTTGCTGTTTTCAGAACTAGCTTGGGGGCATACAGATTTTCACAACTTCCAAGGTAGAGTGACCTGGGGAGAGGTGAGGTCACTACTTTCCTGTTCTGCATTCTGGTCCTTACCAGTACTAGGAAATAATCTTGCTCCTCTGTATTCACAAGTACTGGTGTTGTTTTGGAACTGTAATTAATGCCCCTGTTCCTTGTTTCTTTGCTTTATTTTTGTTTGTTTGTTTGTTTTTTGTGAGGCAATGAAGCTAAGTGACTTGTTCAAGGTTATACAATAAGTATCAAGTGTTTGTGACTGGATTTGACCTCAGTATCTCCTGACTTTGTCCCATTTCATTGTCCCATCCCTGTTCTTTTGTGACTGATCATAAGCATGACTCTTTATCCTGGAACTGTATATGGGCAATAGAGATGCCAATCTTTACCCAGTGCCAGTAAAGGGTTCCCTGTAATTTTTTTGACCCCCCCCCTTTGCCATCTCTTGACTGAGAACTCCCCAAACTACTACTATGGTAACTAGTGCCCACTCCTCCAAGAACCTCTATCCTCAGGACCAGCCTCTGTTCCAATATTCTGCTAACCCAAGTTGTTTCAGGTTGGAAAAATATCTCACCCTGATCTTTTCTTGGCCTTTCAGCTCCACAATTGATTTGAGACATTATTTTAAAATTATTTGGAAGGGAAAATTAAGAAAATCTTTATTGCTTTTACTTTGCCATCTTGTCTCCACCTCTGGGAGATTTCCTCTTGTGGTCTCTTGGTCTGGTCGATGTATTAAAAATAAAATTCATGGGGCAGCTTGGTGGCATAGTGGATAAAGCACCGGCCCTGGAGTCTGGAGTACCTGGGTTCAAATTCGGTCTCAGACACTTAGTAATTACCTAGCTGTGTGGCCTTGGGCAAGCCACTTAGTCCTGTTTGCCTTGCAAAAACCTAAAAAAAAAATAAAAAAATAAAATAAAATTCATTTAATGAATTTGAAGGGAAGTGGGCTGGAGGGGATGAGGAAAGAGGGATGCTGATGGAAGAAAACTTTGCAGCTATAATATTTTGGAGAGAATACCTTTTAATGAGTCTTTTGATGTATCTCAGAGTCACTGTATCTGGAAGTCCTATTATTTTCAACAAATATAGCAATGTCCTTTGTAGCAATGTCCTTACCACCACTTGAATATGTAGGACTTTCTCATAATCCAATCAGTCAGATCCTGCTCAGTTTTGTTTGATATCTTTTGTTTTTATATCACTTTCACTTTTTAAAGAAAAATTTTTATTTATTTTGAGTTTTTCATCATCTCTTCAGGGTATAGACCCAGTAGTGGTATTGTTGAATCAAAAGGTATGCACATTTTTATTGCCCTTTGGGCAGAATTTCAAATTGCTCTCCAGGAAGGTTGGATAAGGTCACAGATCCATCAACAATACAAAAAATATGTGCTTAAAAAACATCACCACAATAGTCATATTGAAAAAGTAAGCATAATATCTCCCTCCCAAAAAAAGAGAAAACTCAAGAAAAAATAAAGTGAAAAAAGTATGTTTCAAATTGTTTTCAGACATCATCAACTCTGTCTTTGGGATGGATAGTATTCTTTATCATAAGTCCTTCAGAATTCTCTTAGGTCACAGCACTGATGAGAAAAGGCAGGTCATTCATAATTGATCATCCTGCAGTATTCTTGTTATTTTGTATATAGTACACTTCCCATTGTATCTGCTCAGGCAAGTTTTTTACTGAGAGCCTAAGATTCTTTGCTAACTCTAAATTTATGATCCTATGATCCTCATGCCCCTAAGAATTCATCATATCACTTTTGGAATGTAGAACTTTGATCAAAATTTCTCAGGGAAAGTGGATTGCGTTTCTGTACTCAGTTAAACTCTGAGGGGAACAGGACCTTCTCTGTTCCCCTCAAACCTCATTAATTTCAATATTCAGCTGTTCTCAAAAAATCAGAGCTCAATAGACAAACTTTGAGTTCTTTTTCTCCCTCTGGTGGTCAAAGATATGAATAGCAGGTGCCTTCAAAAAGGAAAAGGGGTTATTGAACTTTGGGAACTGAGTCTGAGTTAAGTATAGTTTCCATCAGACTCTGTAACTCTAACACCTTTATATTTGAAAACCAAAACACTATCTTTACATTTCTTAATTTCCCCTAAAATCTGATCCTGTTCAACTATGTTTAGTGTAATAATTACATGGTTCTTTTGTTGTATTTGTACCCTGAACAGCACTTTGATCCCTAATATTTGACTCATCCAAGTCAGGGGAGGCTCATTTACTAAGTCCCTTGAGGTCAGAAATTTTTATAATTTTGTCTTTGTAGCCTCATCACCTTCTCTTTATTCAGAGCACCAAGATCAACTCTAGAGGAACTGACTTTCTTCAGTAGCTATAGCTGATTTTCCTTTTTGTTAGTAGAATCACAGAATCTTAAATTTGGACAGAAATTCAGGTTTAAGCCTCTTCTGAAGCATAAATGTTTTCTTTGATATTATTTAATTTGTTCTAATTACATGCAAAGATAGTTTTCAACATTCATCTTTTGTAAGCTTTTGAATTGCTCTTCTTTTTCTTGAAGAAGGGAGCTTGGTGGCCCCTCACTCCCAGATCTCAGTGTGCATATAGTAGGACTTTGGTCCCATTGCTCTTGAGAGCTTAAGAGTGACCCATTAACCTCATTGTCAAATGAACAAGGATAATGGATGTGTGTCATGAAATATGAACATGAATCTGTTTCAAAGTATCTCTGACCAATGATTATCCAGGTTCTATTTACTGATCTCTAGTGATGTAAGCTCATTTCCTACTGAAGTTATGTGTTTTACAAGCTCTTACCTCCTACTAAGTGGTTGAATAGGGACAAATCATTGAACATTTCTGATCCTCAGTTTCTTTAGCTATAGGATGAGAATAATAATAATAATTATCTAATCTACTTTACAGGAATGTTGTGAGGTAAATGTTTTAAAAAACTTAAAACATTTTGAGTTTATAGCTGTCCATGAGCCACCTTCCTGTTACTTCCCTTCACTTTTTGGTTCTGTCCTTCTGGGTACAAGCAGAAAAAGTCTTTACCATATGGCAGCTTTTCAAATGGTAGAGTAGAGCTACTATATCCCCCCCCACCAAGTTTTCTCTTTTCTAGGCTAAACAATTCCAGTTCCTTCAAAATATGTCATAGTATCTGATCCTTTTGTCATTCTGTCTATCTTCCACTGTGTACTGTCCAAATTTCCAGTGCTCCTCTGAAAAAATGGCATAGAGAATAGGCCTGCTCAGGAGATACTATGAATATAATAATCATAACTAACATTTATATAGTGACTACTATTAATTCTTTTTCTTATTCTTTCTCCATAATGATCATTTATTTTTCTAGTTCTTTTCTTTAGCATTCTCACTTGATAAGCTAAAAAAAAAAACCAAACCAAAAAACCCCTCCAAAAAACCCCCCTTGATTAATTTCTTCTAAGAATTCTAATTGATCTTGTGAACCATTAGGTTTTTAGTTGAGGCTTTGCTTAAAAGTGTCTTCTTTTCTGGATCTGTGTCTAAACCATCCCTGGTATAATGATAGCTCCTTATCTTTGTTATCTTATCTCCAGGATTGGGACTTTGTATAGGGTCAGGCTCTAGGGTAATTCTTTAGGAACTATTGTGGATTTGTATGTTCTGGATGATCTTATCTGAATTACTACTTTTAATTTTCCTTTGAGTATTGTGTGCTGTGTTCTTCAAAGATCACAGGGGCAACTCTGACCAGAGATCTGGAAATTGCCAATAGATCTTATATGATCTGATCAAAGCCTCCTGGGCTTTCTAGACTCCAAATCCTGGACTCATTTTAAGCAACATGACTTTTCTATTTGTCTTGGATGGATCTCCAGTTACCTGTACCAACTTTTATTGGTTAGCTGGAAGTTTCTTTTGTTTCTGAGTCATAATATTATCTACTTACATCTCTTTTGAACCTGAGGGTGGAGTCCTCTATTTTCCTTTGGAGTCAGAGGGACAGTGCAATGATTGTTCTCCAACTAGGGGCTAACTTTATAGGTCAGAGGAATAATTTGGAAGTTTTGCTCTTTGTTTAGGCTGAGTTTTCAATGTGGAGTCCGAAGAGTAGCACTGGCATCTGCACCATTGAATTGAGACTGACTGGGATTCCATCTTGGGGGGTGAACACTGATAGTGTTGCAGTGCTATTCTGTGCTTGGGATCTGTGTCTGAGTTTCTGACCCACCCCTATTTCATTGTTCTTGTGCTGATCATTTGCCTATAGATTGATGGAAAGATGACCCATTGTGGTTTCTTCTCAGATTTTCTGATAACTTCTATTGCTCATCTTAGATCTTTGTTGTTATAGCTGTGAGAGCAGCTAGGTTGTACTACTCTACCATCTTAGCATATATTTTGTGTATGTGCAGCCAACTCTTTTTTTTTTTTTGACAGATTTAGATAAGAGTAAGTTTCATGAGATGTACACTCTTTCTTGAGATGTACACTCACCCTTTCTTGAGATATACACACCTTTTCTGGAATTCTTCTATCATGATAAATGCTAGGTTCCCTTCCCTTCTTCCTAATTTTCTTTATCGTATTCCTTTTTTAAAAAAAAACTTTTCTTCACCCCCCCCCCCAAAACTGATGAAATGAAACCAAAAAAACAAACCTCCTTTGGGTCTTCTGTTTTCTTTCTTAGTTTTTTTGATGTTTGAATAGAGTGAGATTCTGGAGGAACACTTGTCTTTCCTCTCCCATTAGAATATAAACACTTGATCATCACTTAGCTCCTTCTATTTGTTTGAATATATTTATTTTTTAGATTTCTTTCTTTTAAAAAAATCCTTTTAGGTTACTCTTATCTTTTCTGTTCCATTTAACTTTGATATTTTTTAAGGAATGCTGAAAAGTATTCTTTCATCAGATATTCACTTATCACCTCATAGGATAAATTATTTTTTGTTGCTAGCCTTTTTCTTCTGTCTTTTAGAATATCATGTTCCAAGATTTCCTCTATTTTAGAGTAGTTTTAGCACAGTCTTGTACCCTTTGTACTGGAGTTGCCACTATTCTTCTCTTTTCTTCCTGCTGCCCCCATCCCTTGTGCTGGAGTCAGAGTACTGCTGCACATGTCACCACTGGTCCCTTATGCTGGAGGTTGGACTATTGGACCTGAGCTCTTTCCTAGAGATGAATGGAAGAGCTGTGTTGAACTGAATGTGTGTACATGTACTGCTATTGCCCCATTTAAACTAGATCCTATTCTGGGGCCCACTTCAAAAGGGTCCCTCAACCACCCCTATCTAGAAGTCCCAGAAAGAAAGAATTGATTAGAAGAGAGAGAAAATGCCCCTCCTTTTAAAAATGTTTAATGAAGGACCTGATCTTCTACCCTCAACAAATCAACTAGGGTGAATTTAGCATTTGTTGTTGTTTACTTCTTCAGTTATATATTAACTTTTTATGAGACTATGGACTTGTCTATGGGGTTTTTGTGGCAAAGATATTGGAGTGGTTTCTAATTTTCTTCTTCAATGTGTCCCAATTTTATAGATAAAGAACTGAGACAAATAGTAGTTAAGTATCAGAGGTTGGATTTGAACTCAAAATCTTCTTGACCCTTGGCTTTGTGCTTTATCCACTGCATCACCTAGTTGTCCCTGAATTTGGCATATTTTGTCCATATATCCCTAATTCTAGAAAGATCTTTTGCTCTCCTGGAGAGAATCAAACATTATTTTTTAAAGACTTGCTCCAGTAATGTGAATAAAAGAATCCTAGAAGAGTTCACAGATTCCAAATATTACACAAAAATTCCAAAGAAGTTTCTTCAGCACTATTTTAAGATGATCCCTAAAATTCAGCCATTTGGAAGATCTGGTAGTCCAGAGATCGCTATCATTCCTAAAAACAAATTATGCAAATTTTATAAATGACAGTTTATAGCAATTATCTTTTTCACATCATGGGTCTGAAAGACACAGACCATATTCAGATTTGTCTCTAGTTGCTAAATGCTCCCTAAGACAATTTGAACATCAGAAGGTCATTCAGGATCCACCTTTCTCTGCATCACCCTTCTCCATTTTCAATGTGTCCATTCTGATTCAATACTGTTGACCACTGTTGTGTTGTAGGCTGGTCCTGTTTCAGACCTGTCTGATGCTTCAGGTTCATATTGGAATGAAGTGTGATACTCAAAATCATTTAATAGTTCACTAAATGACCATACTTTATTATAACAGGGAAAGGATGTTCAGCAAGGATATGGCATTGATTCAGTCTTGTGGTGTTTCTTTTCATTGTGTTGGTTATGATGGTCTTTTAGTTAGAAGCTTGATGAAGAAGCAATTTCTACTTCCTGAAGGTATGGTTTTTCAATTTAGGTGACAAGGAAATTGCATCAATAGTCTGACTTGGTCTCCTTAAGGACTTAAGTCTTGAGGATAGTTTTAATATCTTTTAAAGGAAAAAAATTCTATCCTATGTTGGGTAGGCTTTAGGAAAAGCTCTCAATCTATGTAGCAGGAGCTTAGGAAATGTTTTTCCTACTATAGTTATCCCTTCTACATTTTGAGTGTTAAGGGTGTGGTATCCCAAGAACTGGAAAATCTGAGTAAAATATCTTGGCCTTCCCTTTGTAGCCAGGAAGTCTGAATTTTTTCTTTTTCTTTTATGGAGTGTTTATAGCACCTTACTGTAAACTTTAGGCTAAGAATTTGGTCACAGGCTCTGTGTCATTTGCTGGCCTTTGTATATCTTTTGGTGTTGTTGCAAAACTCCCTAGAAACTCCCATTTAGTTTCTTATGCAGACCCATGATAAATTGAAACCACAATAGAGAAAGTAAGGATGTGGAAAGGATGATTGTATATTTTTGTTTTACAAAAGGGGAAGTTCAGACTTAGAGATGAATAAAAGTCTTGCTTAATGTCTTTTGCTTAAACTGCATTTAAATCTTATCCAATGATTTCTTGGATGTCCAAAACAAATAATTAAAGGAATTCCTCTGGGCTGAGAATTAGGCAAATCTTTGTGTGCAAAGATTTTTTTTTTTTAGGTTTTTGCAAGGTAAAGGTAGTTAAGTGGCTTGCCCAAGGCCACACAACTAGGTAATCATTAAGTGTCTGAGGTTGGATTTGAATTCAGGTACTCCTGACTCCAGGGCCCGTGCTCTATCCACTACACCACCCAGCTGCCCCTGTGAAGATATTTCTAAGGACTATTAGGTTTAGGATTAGGGAATTCAGGTGGGAACATCCCTTTCTAACCTTATTGTGAAGATTCTTTTCAGGTTTGAATTGGAAGGAGGTGAGCTCAAGTAAGAAGAAGCAAATTTCAGATAACCTTTTATAATTTCTAAAAATTCTTCATTTTCATATTCTTAGTAGAACATTAAACATGAAACTGTAGATCTTTATTATATACAACTTGATTTTCTTTTAAATATATAATCAATTGCTTGCCATATCAAGGATGGGAAAGCAGAGATAGAAAATTTGAAGCTTAAAATAAAAAAAGAATGCTAAAAATTGTTTTTACATGTAATTGGAAAAGATAAAATATTTAAAAATTAAATGATTTTTGACCAAAATAAAATAAAAGAAAAGAAAATGTGAGGGCTAAGGCTCTCTTCCAGTTTACTTCCCTCTCCTCCCCCCCTACTTCTATCCAAATACATAAAAAAGAAATATCAAGGGGAGTTATTTCAGAAAAAGTGGAGAAAACTTGAATGGAATAATAGAAAGTGAAGTAAGCAGACTCAAGAGAACATATTCTGTAATAGTAATTTTGTAATAATGATCAATTGTAAAAGACTTTGCTTCTCTGATTAATACAATGAGCTAAGACAATTACAAAGGACTCATGATGAAAAATGTTATTCACCTTTAGAGAGAGAAAAGATGAACTCTGCAGATTGAAGCATATTTTTTCTCTTTTTTCTCCATAACACAGCAAATATAGAAATATATTTTGCATGACTTCATATATATAATGGGCATCTTATTGCTTGCCTTCCCAGTGGGTGGGGGAGGGCCTGAAGAAAGGTAGAGAATTTGGAAAGTAAAATAAAAAAAGAATGCTAAAAAAATGCAATAAATTAAACACATAAATTTCAAAGTTGTCTGGCTAGTCTGTGATTCTTTTTGGCCTTCCTTTTATTTTCTTGTGTACTTTAAAAACTGCTCCTTTTCTTTTCTTTCACTTTCCTTCCCCTTCCTTTTCTCCTTCTCCTTCTTCTTTCCTTTCTTCTTCTTTTACATTGTCCTCCTCCCCTTCACTCTCTCCCTTTCCTTCCTTTCTTCCCTTGTTTCTTCCCTTCTTCCTTCCCTCTTTTCTTCCTCCCTCCCTCCCTCCCTCCCTTCCTTCCTTCCTTCCTTCCTTCCTTCCTTCCTTCCTTTCTTCCTTCCTTAGTATATGAGTTTTCCAAAGACTACTACCTCAGGCAGAGGGTTGCCAAGCCATTTTCAGGCTATTTTCTGCCACTTGCCACCCAACTCTCATCTTTGGCTCCAAAAAGCAATAGCTTATACCTACACTGGTAAAGTTTCAACAGATGGGTTAAATTAGGTTGGTGATAACTGAGGAGACTTAAACTTCTTGGTGAATTGGGGGGAGGGTATTTATTCCAAGTAAGTGAAGACTTCCCCAATGGAATGGCCAGATGAGGAAAAAATGTATTCCAATGGCCACAAAGGCAGCATTGTAGAGTGCTTAGAAATTGGTTAGACATTGAAGCTTTTAAGGTCATTCACTGAATCCTGAGCTATCATCAGGCATCTTATTTTGACTTTTAGATTTTTTTTTTTTTAGGTTTTTGAAAGGCAAATGGGGTTAAGTGGCTTGCCCAAGGCCACATATCTAGGTAATTATTAAGTGTTTGAGACAGGATTTGAACCCAGGTACTCCTGACTCCAGGGCTAGTGCTTTATCCACTGCACCACCTAGCCACCGACTAGCCGCCCCCTAGGCATCTTATTTTGTCAGTGAACTTTGATGATTCTGGGAGAGTTAGGTCAATGACTTCATACAACTTTGCCTCACTTAAATCTAATTTATGTGGGAGTCAAAAACTATCACCCATATATTTTTTTAAACTTTTTAAACTTTTATTTTTTTTTAAGGCAGTGGGGTTAAGAGTGACTTGCTCAAGGTCACTCAGGCAATTATTAAGTGTCTGAGGCCAGGTCCTTCTGACTCTAGAGCTGGTGCTCTATCCACTTTGTCACTTAGCTGCCCCCATCACCCATATTATTTTATCATTTTTACTCACCTCAAAGCTTCTCAATGAACTGAAGCAGCAGTGGGATTTGGCAGCCCCCTGGATATCTAAGCAGTCTTTTTTAAAGGACTGCATGGGTCACCTAGAGTGAGGAAGAGTCTAGGAAAAAGTTGCTCTAAAAATTGTCTGCTTCACCAAACCTAACCTTGATTTACTTATTGTGGCACAGAGAGATTTTTGTGAAGATGATGCCATTCACCATTGGTACATGGAATGTGTGTCCTTTTATGGACAACATGAAATCCAGTAGACCCGAAAGACAAACAGTTGTTGTGAAGAAACTCAGGAGGTATCACAGGCAAATAGTAGCTCCAAGCGAAAGGCCTTTGATATTGTCAGTCATGAGAACTTGTGGAAGATTTTGGCAAAATGTGGTTGCATGAGTACTATATGCCAATTCCGTGATGGCATGCTTGCATAGTTTCTGGATAATGGATAATTCTCTCATGTTTTCCAAGTCACCATGGAAGTGAAGCAGGGCTGTATGTCTGCTCCTATGCTTTTTAGCACCATATTGTCAGATTCCTTCTATGATGATGAAGATAATATCAAGGTCAGCTACTGCACTGATTATTTAGTTATTTAAATTTGAAAAAAGCAACAAGCCAAGACTAAAAATGGAGGGAGAGTTGGTAGGTCATTCTTTGTTCACAGATGTTTGTATACTCAATGCAGCCTCTGAGGCTAAGATGCAAAAGTATGAATTATTTCTCTGCCATTTGTGCTAATTTCGGTATGACAATTAACACTAAGAAAACAGAGGTTCTCCAGCAGACAGCACCACATCATCCATATGTAGAACCATCTGATTACAGCAAATGGAGAAATTTTGAATTCTGTGAATGAGTTCACTTACTTTGGCAGTATACTTTCCAGGGATGTACACATTGATGATGAGACTGATGTATGCATTGCTAGAGGTAACTCAGTGTTTGTGAGTCTCCAAAGAAAAGGGTAGGAGAGAAGAGGTGCATACCAAGCTGAAGATCTACAGTCATTGTGCTGAACTTGTTATATGCCTATGAAACCTTGATAATCTAAGCAGTGCCATTCTAGGAAATGGCCTTAGAAAGATTTTGAAAATGAGGTCCTTTCTTTAACTGAACTGCTAAGCATTGAAGCTTTACTGTATAGAGCACAAGTCCAGGGGGCTGGCCATATTGTTCGATTGCAAAACTTACATTTACCCAAAAGACTCTTAAAAGAACACACACAAGTCAAGTGCTCCCAAAGAGGTCAGAAGAAGCACTAGAAGAGCACTCCCTAGGTATCTCTGAAGAACTCTGGAATTAATTGTGAGATAAGGGAGACAATGACATACTAGCATGGCATGTCTGCATCAGAGAATGACTTGTGATCTCTGAGCAAAGCAGAATTGCAGTAGCTTGAAAGAAATGTGAGATGTGCACATTTTGAAACATCTTCATTTCAAATGAAATATCTGTGCTTGACATTTGGTACAGCTACCCTATTGCTTCATACAACTTTGCCTTACTTAAATCTAGTTTATGTGGGAGTCAAAAGCTATCACCCATATTATTATTTTTTCTTAGGTTTTTGCAAGGCTAAATGGGGTTAAGTGGCTTGCCCAAGGCCACATAGCTAGGTAATTATTAAGTGTCTGAGGTCAGATTTGAACTCAGGTAGTCCTGACTCCAGGGTTGGTGCTCTGTCCACTGCCCCACCTAGCCGCCCCTTACCCATGTTATTTTTTAAAAACTTTTTCAAATTTTATTTTTTTAAGGCAGTGGGGTTAAGTGACTTGCCCAAGGTCACATAGGCAATTATTAAGTACTCTATATAGGGTATATAAAGCTACCCTATAGTTCTCTTGCCCCATCCCTAAAACCAGAAAAAAATAGGATTAAAAAAAGTTCTTATAACATTCATATTCATTCAAAAACAAATTCTCACATTAACTATGTCTGAAAATAAATGTCTTAGTCTGTATCCTGTGTCTATCACTTCTCTTGCAGGAGGTGGATATTATGCTTATTATCATTATTTTGGAGCTGTGATTGACAGCTGCATTCATAAATCTTAAATCTTTCAAAGTTGTTGGTCTTTAAAAAGTTATATTTTTATTATAAAATTTTTTTGCTTGGTCTTGCATCACTCTACATCAGTTCTACAAGTCTTTCCGAGTTTCTCTGAAACCATCTCCTTAGTTAATTCATAGTTATAACAATTTCCCACATATCACATAGTAAGTGCTTTTAAAAGGCTTATTCTAGGGGGTGGCTAGGTGGTGCAGTGGATACAGACTTGCAAAAACCTAAAAAAAAAGGCTTATTTTTTTTCTTCTTATCCCCAATAGAATAAATTATTCAGTTTTTCCCCAACTGGTGGTTTCTCCTTTAATTTCCAGTATTCTTTTGCTCTGATAAAAAAAAAGTGGCTAGAAATATTTATTTCTTCTCTTCTCTTTCTCTTTGGTATATAGATCTATTAGTATTATGCTGAGTGCATAGTTTAGTGACTTTTTACATATATATCTCTAAATTGATTTCCAAATTGGATTGACCAATGCACACCTCCACCAAGAAGTGCCTGTTTTCTTGTAGTTCCTCCAATAATTGTCATTTCCCCCCCCTTTTTTTATTTTTTTGGAAGTGGAACTTCAAAGTTGTTTTAATTTACATTTTTTAAAATTGTTGATAATTTGAAACATTTTTCAAATAGTTGTTAATAGAATTCTTTTTTATTAGAAACTGTTGGTTTGTATCCTTTAAGAAAACATTTATTTAATGGTGAATGGTTTGCAACAAGTATTTGTTATGTGCCAACTACTCATCAAGGACTCATGCTTCCTGTTTCTAGGATTGGAAATTTCAGGTAGAAGGCTCTGGCTCCATAGTTAAAGATTAGACAGTTTAAGTATGAGGGAATTTCCCTGAAATTCCTAGGATTAAGTATTTAGGATATGAGGGGCCCTTGATGGCAGTCTTGTGCTAGAGCTACTGAAGGCTAAATTTCCAGCATAAGCAAATCAGAAAAATATTATAAACTAGGGCTTTGTTTTATTGATTTCTTCTTGATGATCTACATTTAAGAAAGTGATGGAAAATGTTAATAATGCAGAATAATTTTTAAAATGTGTCTTGCATACTTTCTGAGGGTCTTATTCTCCCAGGTTGATTTTTTAAAAAACTTACCTCATTTTTACCCAGCCTTAATCACTGAATGGTCATTGTTTCAGTTAAACTGAGACCTGGGAAAGACTTTAATTTAAAAGACCAGGGTCTCCCATTCCATCCAGAGCCATCTCCAGTTGTCCTGATCTGTATCTTGCCACTGGACCCAGATGACTCCAGAGGAGAATTTGAGCCTGGTGACTTTGCACAGCCCTGCCCCCTTAAATTCATTTCACTTGCTTGTTATGGCATCACCTCCATAACAAAGACAAAGAACAAACAACTATCATCACCACCTCTCAGGAACTTTAAACACAATGGCACATCTCTACTTGTAGGCTCCTGAAAATCATGTGTGAGGAAAACTCATCAAACTTCCCGGAATTAGAGAATTGTTCTGGAGAGATCTCTTTTTAAAGGTTCTAGGCCCAAGATTGGGAGACTAGAGGGTGAGGGTCAATTTTAAGGATGATGAGACTAGATTATTAAACTCAGATATGAAGATATGCTACCTGTGAATAGAGAGCTCATATACAAGAACCATACTAGGCTTTCTGGCCCTGGGATTGATAGAGAAGACCTCTCCTGCATCAAATTTGGGATTAGGTAATTTAGTTATGAACGTTGCTAGGTCAATACTGCTAGGGAGCCTAGGTGTGAAAGAATTTTTCCGAGGACACTAAGATTAGGGATCTGGGGTATAAATGTCCTTCTCTGAGATTTTGGGACTGAAATGAAGGCTCTCCAATATAAAGATATTTTTCAGATCTCTTGGACAGGGGAATGAGAATATTGGAGATTGTTCCTTTTGGAGTTCCTGTATCTGAGAATGGATAATTTCAGAACTTCTTGAGATTAGCAATTTGAGAAATGACAATTTTTCTTAGGGTTTCTGGGTTTGGGATTAGGGTTCAAGTTTCAAGGGCTCTTTCCAGGGCAACTGGATTTGTGATTAAGGATTTCAAGTGTGAGGACCCCTCACAAGGCTCCTGGGCCTCAGATTATGTAGTTTGCATATTAGGGAATCTCTCCTAATTCCCCTGACTCAGGGATTTGGAAATGTGAGAAATCATCTCAGGGTTGAGGGACCAGGGGTGAGGGGTCTCCCCTCAACATCTCTCTGCTCCTTCAGTGATATGTATCCTGCTAAGGAGTACACAAGAGGGCGCTAAAGCTCCATGTTGGGAGACGGCTTGACTCTGCCAGGAGTCCCGGAGAGGACCATCCTTGCCAAGCAGCCAGACAGGCGCTGCCCCTTGGAAAGTGTATGGAGGACTGGGTGGGTGGGGGGCTCAGGAGAAATGCAAGATCCCTGGATGATTTCTCTGGGTAGCCTCAGCCTAGACAGAGCTTTGCACCCACCCTGACTTGTTTAGAAGGCGGGAGGCACAGCTGCAGCAGCTCTAGCTGTCACCCCCATCTCCAGCACCCCATGTCCCCTCTAATCTCTTCCTCACTGGCTTGATCCAGAGAGAAAAGCTGTCTAGAGGTACCCCTACTGTACACAAAGACACATGTCTGGCTTACACACAAAAACACTTGAGCACACACATCTACACCCATTTCTCTAAAAGGTCTGGTGGCCTGGGAGTAGGAGATGGGGAGTGGGCACTCCTCCATCTGCATCTTTAATGCTGTCTCCTAGGTTGGCACTTCTTCAAAGGCAGCCATAGCTAATAGGCCTGAGGACCTGAGAAGACCCTGGGGGCAGGGATTTGGGAATAAGGAGCAGAGATGGGAAGAAATAGAGCCTGGGTCGAGATGCAGGCTCTGGGGAAAATACACATAATTATAAAGCAGATAGCATATTTTAGAGCCTTCTGTTTGCCATTTTGAAAGGCTGCTCTCATTCCTGTATTATACTTCCTCCTCATCACTAGTTGTCAGATCCAGGAAAACAACCCACAAAATGAATATAACCCGTAAATGAAAATAAAAATAGCAACAATTGAACTTGAAACCAAGTGCTGTGGAATTGTAATGATGAAACGACTTCAAAGAACAGATATGAATGCATACACATCCCCTCTGTGCAGAGATACGGGTCTATGGGTATGAAACTACACATAATATTGAATTGGAGTGTTGCGTTTTGGTGGTTTTTGTTTTCTCCTCCTTAAGGAAAAATTCTTTGTTATAAAGGAAAGATATATGAGGGTAAAAGGAATCAGAAATACTGAGAAATGTAGTTGATGTGAACACAAACATTATCAATAAAATGTTTAAAAATAAAGAATTCCTAGCTTCAAAATTTTAAGACTTAGTTCATATGTGATCTCCTAAGTGGGTTTTTCTTTGATCTTTCCAACTGCTAGTGCTCTCTTTCACCTCTATAGTTATTGTTCATGTCTGATTCTTCAAAACCCCATCTGGGGTTTTCTTGTCAGAGATACTGGAATAGTTTGCCATTTCTTTCTCCAGATTGTTTTACTGATAAGGAAATTGAGGTAAACAGGGTCAAGTGATTTGTCAAAGGTGACACAGGTAGTCTGAGGCCAGATTGGAACTCATGAAAAGGCATCTTTCTGACTCCAGGCCTGGCACTCTCTCCACTGTGCCACCTAGTTGCCATCCCTTCCCTCATTACATTTTAATTATTATTTCTATGTGATATATTGTTTCAGCTTTTATCTTTGTAGCCCTGGTGACTGGCACATGATAGGTATATTTAAGGAAACCTGGATCCACTGAACTTTGTAAGTTGAAACCATGCATTTTTTTTCCAGCAGCCATAATGGCATGATTTATTAATATCTGAAGAAATTTCATAATTCAAATACAACCAACTTGTGCATTTTACAATCACATTCTATTTGTAAACAGTTAAAAACCACTGCCTTCTTTTGCATTTTGGGACACAGACATTTAGTATCAAGGCAATGACATTTAATGTATTATTAAAAAAATATTTTATCCCTCTTTAGTCTTTTTGCAACACTGTAATTTTTAAAATTCATTAGGAATAGAAAATAGAAATAGTACAATGAAAAATTTTATTTAAAACAAAATTATGCTACGTGTTTATAATTATTTGCATTTAAAGTGTACTTTCAAAGCAAAGAGAAATCATTGTAAATTACAATAAAATTCTCAACATAATTTGTATCAAGAACATCTGTCCTTCCATTGTTAATAAAGAATGTGGATTACTGGATGTGTGATTTCATTGGTCCAGAAAACTTTCACCAGAGTAAGCTGCATCTTCTCAGCAATTTACCGCCCTAGTTGCTTAGGACAATGAGAGGTTAAGTGATAGTTGAAATGGAATTGTCACAGACATGTCTGAAACCCAAATTTTCCTGGTTTTGAGCTCATATCTTTATCCATTAAGCCATGTTTCCTCTCATTAGGTATCTAATCAATGCTTGTCCTATTGAATTTAGATTTAGAAGAGACCTTAGAGAGCATCTAACCCAACCTGCTCATGTTTACAGATAAGGGAACCAGAGAATAGACTTCCCTCAAGGTCTAAGATTGGTCATTTTGAATCCAAAGCTGGTGCTTTTTCTGCCTCTTGCTCTTCTCTTAAATAGCTTTAGTCACAAAACTCATGTCAGTCATGGACTTGGTCAGTTTTCTTTTGACCTGGAAATTGCATTTCTACAAGTGTCACAGTTTCAATTGCAAATTATTCTTTAGGATAGCATAGACATGGCTTTTTGAGAGAAAAGAAGATAGAGAAGGTGAAATAAAGATGAATGGTTTGGTCAACCTGGAAGATTGACTAAAGGTCAGGTAGGATTAAAAATTTAATAATAATGACAACTACTCTCATTTCCATAGATTCTTTCTTATGTTAACACTATGAGGTAGACAATGTAAACATTATTATTCTGTTTGACAGAGAAACTGAGATCAAGTTGGATATGGGACTTGGTTACATTGTTCAGTCTCACATGGAGAGCTGAATCCAGGTTTTCTGACTCCAAGTGCATCAGGAAAATAGAGCATCAGGAGGAGTTCAACTCTGGTCTTAGTCACTGACTAACTTTATGACCTTAGGCAAGTCATTTAACCTCACTTTGCTCCTCTGTTAAATGGAGATAACAATAGCACTTCCTTCACAGGGTTTTTGGAAAGATCAAATGAAATAATAATTGTAAATTGCTTAGCATAGTGCCTAGTACAAAGAGCTATAGAAATGTTTGTTATTGTTATTGTTGTTGTTATTATTATGAAACAACTCTACTTAGAGGGATGGTTACTGTCTTAAATTTGGGCCTTACTTGGATAGAAGATAGAGACTTCTTTTAGATAGAATTAATGAAAGAAAAGTTTGTAGACCCAAGAGCAAGGGAATCAATGACCTGACAGCTCCTTAGGGAGAGAGGAAGAAGAAACCTGAGACAGTGAAAAGAATTCAGATCCTATTGCTTTTTAAAAGAGAAGACAATGGGGTGGCTAGGTGATGCAGTGAATAGAGCACAGTTCCTGGAGTCAGGAGTACCTGAGTTCAAATCGGGCCTCAGACACTTAATAATTACCTAGCTGTGTGGCCTTAGGCAAGCCACTTAACCCCATTTGCCTTGCAGAGAGAGAGAGAGAGAGAGAGAGAGAGAGAGAGAGAGAGAGAGAGAGAGAGAGAGAGAAACACTAGACAATAGCTCAAAGCAGTGTGACTGTGTTTTCTGACTAAAATCTCATAATATTCAGAAGGAAAGAAGAGCTAGGCCTTTGCTCTGTCTTGGTCAGAACACATCTGACACATTTTGTATATTTCCAAACACCACATTTTGGGAAGGGCATTGTTAACTGGAGCTTTCATCTGGAAAGGAATGATAAGGATGGAAAGAGTACTGGAAAACATGTCATATGGGCATCAGTTAAAGGAACTGAGGATCTTAACTCAGTATTGGTATTGAATAGACTTGCTTATTTTGGTACTGGCAGGCAAAATTATGGTGCAGATGACTTTTTTGACTTTTTATAAGAGAAAAGCATTTTGCTGATTATTATAGACACTATCCCTGGAGGTCTTTAAGTAGTGGCTTTATAAAACCATGAATTTCTATTTCATGACTCTTGCTTAAAAAAGAATATAATATATTTTACATATTTTCAAAACTGTCATGTTTACTTGTGTTTTCTTCTGAACTTTCTTCTGAGCATTAAAAAAAGTTTCAAAAATCTTAAAAAAAATCCCTAGTACCAATACAGTACCCTTCCTCTGTCCAGTTCAAAAATTAAGGGAAAGAAGGGAAAAAAATTTGTAATAAACAAGAAAAAAGTATGTCTCTTTTTTGCACTTTGAATCCATTGATAGGCTTTCTGTCAGGAGGTGGGTACCATATACTTCATCATAAGTGCTCTGGAATGGTGGTTGATCACTGTGTTGGAGAGTTGTCTTTCAAAAATTCTTTACAATATTGTACTAGTACTTCTCTTTCTGTTCAATTTACTGGACATCAGTTCATACTATTCTGGATTCTTTGAAAGTATCTCTATAATGTCTTATGGCAAAATCACATTTCATTTCATTTATTTACTATAATTTGTTCAGCCATTCTCTAGTTGTTTAAGAGGCGATCTGTGGTGCCCACTTAGATACTATTTCTTTGCTTTTCCCCACCTCCTTTTACTAGGGAGCATAATTTTAATTATTATAATATCTGTCTCTGTGTACCAAACTATCATAGAGACAATTATAGCTTCCTGAATAATGCTTATAGAATATATGTAGAAAGTCTGCACATGGGGAAGTTGATAGGACAAAGGTAGTCATGGTTTACGACCATTATGTTTGAACCTACTATTGACCTTCCCTTTGAAAGCCTGTTTTTTATGTGACTATGAATTTACCTTGCTTGCCAGCCATACATTCTTACCCCAGGACCACTGAAAAATCCTCATTGGGAGGGAGGTGACTTGGAGGAAGGAACTCTGAAGCTGTGGTCCTCTCCCTAGAGGCCTTGCTGGGATGCTGGGATTGGAAATGAACAAATGAATAATTAATAGATGGCTCCACAAATATATGGATTAACAAGCAAGGATTTGGAGGGCTGGCAGGGAGGGGACCCTCCTCTGTGTTAATATTTATTAAACTCACAGCCATGTCTTTCAAGAGCTTCATAAATATTAATTCCTAATTAAACATTTACATGAAGAAGTGTTTGTTTTCACCCTAAAAGAACCCATTTGGATTCCATAGAGTACTGGCAGGATTTGGAAGAATCTGTTTTCCACCAGGACTTTATTGTAAGGTTTTGGAAAATATGACAAACTCTAGTTTGGTAGTATAAATTCCAGTATGCTAAGTTATTCAGCTCTGGGATCATCACTCAACAACATTTCATTCAACAAATATTTATTTATAGTATTTAATATTTTATTAAGAATTTAACAATTGTCAACAAATGCAAACGTTTTAGGCTGCAATGATTGGAAAAAGAGGATTTTATTTGGTGCCATGTACTTTGTTTTGTGGTATGTACAAAAAAAAGCATATGTTAAATTTAACAAGATAGTAATGAAATGCCGTTTCCACTTCTGAACATTTTTCTTCTCTGTATTTTTAACTGTTTTATTGATGTTCTTTTTCTTTTTTGCATCTCTATCATTACCCACTAAATCATCCCTTTCTCCTTGAAAATTGAAGTTCTCCTTTGTAACAAAACAAATCAACACATTAGTCAAATCTGAAAACATGTTTATTTTACATCTCTAGTCTATTACTTCTCTGCTGAGAGATGGGAAGCTTACTTCATCTCTAGGATTCTGAAGCTGAGTTTTGTCACTGAATTGATGAGAATTTTAAAGTTCTTCCAAGCTGTGGAACCAACAAATATCCATTAAATACCTACTGTATAGAGGAATTTGTGCTCAATATTGATGGAATATTTTTCTTTTTTTAAAAAAGATTTTATTTATTTTGAATTTTACAATTTCCTCCCTAATCTTACCTCCCCCTCCCACAGAAGGCAGTCTGTTAGTTTTTACATTGTTTCCGTGCTATACATTGATCTAAATTGAATGTGTTGAGAGAGAAATCATATTCTTAAGAAGGAAAAAATAAAATATAAGAGATAGCAAGATTACATAATAAGATAATATTTTTTTTAAATTAAAGGTCTTTGCATTCCACAATTCTTTCTCTGAATACAGATGGTATTCTCTATTGCAGATACCCCCAAATTGTGCCTGATTGTTGCACTGATGGAATGATCATCACCCCTATGTTGCTGTTAGGGTGTACAATGGTTATGTTTTTATGGTTCTGCTCATCTCACTCAGCATCAGTTCATGTGAATCCTTCCATGCTTCCCTGAATTCCCATCCCTCTTGGTTTCTAATAGAACAAAAGTGTTCCATGACATACATATACTACAGTTTGTTAAGCCATTCTCCAATTGAAGAACATTCACTTAATTTCCAGGAATATTTTTCCAGCAATAATAGTGATGAGCATGATATAGCTTCTAACTTCTAGGAGAAGTAAGATGTTCATTTACTCTAGGACTTCAAGAATCTTTGATTTCATTGGTCAAGTAGTGGTAAGATATATTTGAGGAAGACTTGCTCTCAGAAAACCTTTGCCAATAATATATATATATATATATATATATATATATATATATATATATATATATATATATACACATGCAAGTTTGGGATAGGAGAGAAAAAAAATTGGATTTGGAGTACTGCTGGAGGTATTTTGGTAAGTTGGTACAATACAGTGACCAAACTTCTGTGATAGGTCTCCCCATGCTTAGCTGGGTTCGTTCACAAGTAAAACACATAGACTGAGTCCCTATGATTCAAGCCTTTCTAACTTTGAAGGAACTGTAAGAGCATAATCCTAGTGGTACAAGCTTCAAAACCCTTATGATACTTATAACATGCTACCAAAATGAGGTACCAGAGGAGGTCTTAGGTGAAGTAGGTAATGTCCCTTGGTCCACAGATGGTATGAGGTAGTAGCGAAAGCACTGAATTTAGAATTAGAGTTCTCCAGGATTTAAGACCACAGCTTCTCCAGATGTAAACTGAAGGAGTTTACAGGTCAGTCTTCAAGGTCCTGAATGCTAAAATTTTGTGATTCTTTGAAAATATCTAATAAATATCAATAAAATTTAAGAGAATGCAAAGTGCTAGGAAATCAGATGAGGAAATCATTGCGTAACTAGTTACAGGAAAGACTCGTCATGAACAGAAATTCAAATTCAACAAATATTTATTAGCATTATTGCTATTAACCCCCCTCCTCATCAATAGCTGACATTTAATTAATGGTGTTAGGCTTATAAACTACATCACGTTTGAGATTATTTCATCTCATAGTAAGCATCAGCTGTGTGCAGGGGTCTTTGCTGGGTGCTAGGGAAACAAAGATGATTAATGCAACAGTCTTTTCCCTTCAAGAGCTTCCAATCTAATTGGGGAAGGGAAATTTATAGCATATTTCCAAATAAGTAACATATGAGGGAGAATGGGATAAGGGCAAAGAAAAGATCCAGGCAGAATACTATAGCAGATATGAGTAAAGTTTTTTCAACAGATGACTTCAGGGAAGGATTTCAGTATTGCTGAATCTTGAATGAAAAGAAAAATTTCATTAGATAGTGGTGAAGTAGGAAAAGGGAAGCCTGTTTCAAGTATTGGGGATGGAGTGAACAAAGACTTGGAGATGCAAGAGGTTAGGACAAGGATGGGAAACCAAAAAGTAGTATGGTTTGGTTGGAATTGAAAGTATACAAAAGGGTTTATGATAGGTCTATGAAGAAAACTAATGGGAAGTGTCAAGCTCTCTATGGTTACAAGAGAACTCTTTCATTCCATTTCCATTTCTTTCTGAATAGCATCACTCATGTTGTTAGTCTAAAGTTGAAATTCTTAATTTTATTTGTGGCATGGCATACCCATTGGCAGTCTTAGAAAATTATTTTTAAAGGCATAGAATAAAATTTATAGTATATAGCTATCAAAATATTAAAAATCAAATTTGTGATATGGTAATAGAAGTGATTCTTTTTACCTTAAATAACAAGATAATACATTTAAAATCTAAGCAAGTTAAAGTTTTATTTAGTTTTTTTTTTTTGCAAGGCAAATGGGGTTAAGTGGCTTGCCCAAGGCCACACAGCTAGGTAATTATTAAGTGTCTGAGACTGGATTTGAACCCAGGTACTCCTGACTCCAGAGCTGGTGCTTGATCCACTGCGCCACCTAGCCGCCCCTAAAGTTTTATTTTTTAAAGATTGTCAGTGTGAAGGCTGCTGTTGTTGAGAAATGTTAAACTTTTGATTGAGATTTAAATTCTGATCTTCCAGGCTCCCAGTTCAGTATCTTTTCCACTCTATCACACTGATGTCTTTCATTAGATGAACTCCATCACTGGTCAAGAGATCTTTGTTCCTTGAATATATCAGACATTTAATGAACATTTTAAAAATTGTCTTCCTCTATTTTATTTATATTTTTAGGTTTTTTTTTTTTTCCGCAAGGCAATGGGATTAAGTGACTTGCCCAAGGCCACACAGCTAGGTAATTATTAAGTGTCTGAGGCTGGATTTGAACTCCTAACTCCAGGGTCAGTGCTCTACCCACTGGGCCACCTAGCTGCCCTGCATTGCTCTATTTTAAATTATAATCCAGAAAGTCAAATACCATTCCCTGACATAAAATTCACAAATAGATGTTCACTTCTTTTAACCTTCTTTTATGTCCTCATTAGTTAGACAGGACTGGAAGGAACCTTAGAGATCATCTAAACAGATGAGGAAATGGGTGCACAGAGAGGCTGTGGATAGGAAGTAGTGGAATCAGGATTTGAGCTCAGGTCTGACTCAAAATCCAGTGCTCTTAACTACTCTACCACATTGTCTTGTTACGAAGTGTTTCCATGACTTGTTGTTTAGTCATTTCAGTCATGTCTGACCCATTTGAAGTTTTCTTGACAAAGATACTGGAGTAGTTTGCCATTTTCTTTCCCAGTTCTTATTACAGATAAGGATTTGAAGCAAAGAGAGTTAAGTGACTTGTCCAGGGTCACAGAGTAAGTGTCTAAGACCAGGAAGTGTAGTCTGGCATTCAAACCATTATATACCTAGGGGCCCCATTACTATTGCTTGAATGAATAGAAAGACTCACTAATTTTTCTTCTTTCTTGGGAAATTCACTTACCTTGAGCTTCATCCAAAAATGAAGTCATACGACCTCTGAGGTTCCTTTTTACTCTAAATCTATGATTCCTCTCTGGATCTCAGTTCTCTCTTGAAATCTTATAAGCTTTTCTCTGACATATGACTCTCTACCTCTAACCCACCCCCACTCCAATCCTGTTTGTTTTCCAAGAATTTATATAGTCCCCAGGGGTTCTTTCAATATGGTAGCAGAACATGGCCTCACCTGGAGAGAGACAGGTTTTATCAGCTTAACCTCAACAGGGAGTATCCCATTACTTCTACCAGTGATCTTTTCTTCTCAGTTACCATTGTTCTTGATGATTGTTGTAAATCCCCTTTATTCTTTTACAGGAGATAAGATGTAAGTGGAAAACCAATCATGATTGTAAATTTACTGCTTTATGGGAAGGACCCTGAATCAAGACATTTCCAGGGGGCAGCTAGGTGCAGTGGATAGAGTGAAGGCCCTGGAATCAGAATGACCTGAGTTCAAATTTGGCTTCAGACACTTAACAATTACCTAGCTATGTGACCTTGGGCAAGTACTTAACCCCATTGCCTTGCAATTTCTTTGCTTCAAGTTATTCTACTTTCTGTTCTTTATATTCCTGGTTTGTATTCTCCTGTTTCCCTGAGTATTTTTCTTTTCTGTTTTCCTCTTGAGTCTTTTCTTCTTTCCTATTATGCAATATTTCTTTCTCCCCAACTAACTAAAGATCTGAGAGGCATTACTTTGCCAGATCTTTTATCTTTCATAGAGCAGAGACCAGTTTTCCCTTAGGATGCACATGCTTATCTTGAGCAAATCATTTCCTGTCTTCAGGCCTTACTTTTCCCATCTGCTAAGTGAAAAAAAAATGTTCCCTAGTCTATTTCCCTTTCAGGGTCATCCTGAGCATCAAAGAAGACAACTGATTTGAAATTACTTTGATGCCTATAAAATAATGTGTAGTGCAATGGAAGGAGTGGTGAATTTGGAGTCAGGGGACATGGGGGTGAAAATCAGCTTTGTATTTATAGTGTACTTATATATGTACGTATAGTACTTATAGTCACTTATAGTGACCTTAGGGCAAAAATCACAGACTTTCTGAGTCTCTATTCTTCATGTATAAAATGAAAAGGTTGAATTAGATGACCTCTAAGTTCCTTCTACCTCTAGATCAATAATACTGTCTATTTGTAAAGGATTTTGATTCAAACAGAATTGTCTGAGAATGATACAAGAGATAGTGAGCTTCTCATCCTTGGAAATAAATAAAAAAGAGCTAGATGATGTCCTGTCAGACTGTAGAGAAGATATCTTTCCTGAATGGAGAGCTGGATTAGAGACCTCTGTGCCAGACCCAAAGTGAACACCTCAATGTTTGCTTATTGACCTCTCCCAGGTCTGTGAATCTAAGAAGTCTAAGTGATGCAGAGAAATGTGGGCATGGGGGTGAGGAGATCAGTTGGAGACAAACTTTGGAAATCTTTGTTTGCATTGTTAAGGGAAGAATCTTCCTTTATCATCTAATTTAGGCCACACCTGAGGGCCTGACCTTCAACTTGGATTGCATTACTTTTCTGGGGCAACCAGGAAGGACAGGTCTTGGAAGACCACCCAAAAGGGACCCCTCCCCAAAAGGCTAAATCTCCAATGAGGGACTTGGGTCACTCCCAGGTCACCACCCCCTCCCATGGACTCAGGGAGAGAACTTAAGGGGAAGGAGGAGAGGGCCCACTCTTTTTGACCTTCCAGTCTCATGCTGAATGCTGACCAGCTACAATCCATGTGGTCTTCTCTTTAAACTCCTTCTAACTTTTCTATCCCTTTCTTAATATGCTATAACTTCCTTTAATAAATTTCTATTTTCTTTCCTAAATCTACATTCCTAAACCGTGATTCCTCACGGGGCAGAACTGAACCCAAGAAACAAATCAGTGGCAACATAAGGAATCTATGACATTTCTTGATGAAGGGTCTCATGACAGGACCCAACTGTGTTAGAGATTAGGAATGCATATTTGCTCCACTTTAGATTAACTCCTAGAAGCCACATTTTCCTCTTTTACAATTTAGCCCAGAAGTGGGGATGGGGGTGGGGGGATAGATAGGCCTAGTTAATTATTCAATGATTTAAATAAGATAGCAAAGGTTGTTTTTTTTTATTGATTCGCATATAAAAGTTATGAAACTCAATATATTGCGAACACAGACAAATTAGTGGCCCATAAAAAACATGACTGAATTACTGTTTTATTAAAGTGCTAAGGGAACTCACCAAAGCATCTGAAAATAAAGGTCAAAGGGAAGAGAAAAATCTCACTGTGTGCAATTTAATGGGCCCAGCAAAGGCATGCACGTCTAACTCCTGGGCATCAAAATTTATATTTTTCAACATAGTCATCATTTCTTTTACTCTATTGGGTGTTTTAAATGTGCTCTTGTGTATATAATATTAATTTAGTCATAAAATAAAAGGCAGTAATTCAGATAGTCGCCCATGTGAGCTATTAAATCCAAAGAGGCGCATGAAGTATTTGGTTTTAGCCGCAGGGTAAAGAAGGTGGAAACAAGCCTTCCATGATTGTAAAGGGAAGGTTGAATAACTGGCCTTCCAGACCTCTGCCCTAGCTGAGGATTCAGAGTAGTTTGAGGTGTCTGTGAGTCAGCCTATTTGGGCAGAATTCTAAGTGGGGCCTTATACCACAGGGTCATGGAGGCTGGAATGCTTCATCTGAGCCAAATCTTCTCCCTTGCCCAGCCATAGACCACCAGCCCAGCTACCCCTTAACTTTGACTCAGACAACCTTCCTCCCTAAGTTCTCAAAGTATGATGTTGAGGTTAATAATTGTTAAAATCCCTTTAAACATAGAATCCCATAGATACTAGAAGGGACTTTAGAGATCTAATAGGCAGAGATTCCCAAATTTTTTGATTCCTGTTTCCTTTGGCATGGGAAACTTCCCATAGCTCCCATTCAGCAGGAAAGGAAATGAATTCTAATATTTATCTGGAAAATGTGATAAAAAATAAAGTAAATTAATTTTTCACAAAGAAAACTTAATTCTGCATATAGCATTTTTAGTATAATAAAAAATTTATGTTTTTATCAAAACACAGTCAAAATAAATTAGTGAGACCTTTGATCCTTTTTCTTATCCCTTGATTTATTCTTGGCATAGTTTCTGAGATTCTGATGTGTCATGTTTAATTCTTGCTTTGGATTTGATTACTGAGTACTGAGAATTCTGACATGTAGGGTTAGGTTGTTAAAAAGAGAATTAAAGCTTTGTGAGCACATTTAGTAAGATTGGGACACATTCCTCCAAGGAATGTTTTTGGTGTTTCTGTTTATTGCAGAGATCAATGAGCTAATCTTTCACTGACTTCTTGTTGATTTTTTCCCAGTTCAATATGAAAAATGTTTCATATATAAACCTCATTTATTTTCTTTTAGTTGCTAGAAATTATTCCCTCACTGTCTTTTTAATATTTTTTAGATTCTATACCTCAATTTCCCACTTTCTCACTCTTCTTCTATACCATGATTCCCCTTCCTTTCCACCCCTAACACTCCTTTTGAATTATTTTGACAGGATTATATAATTATCAAATAATCCCTAAACCTTCTTGGCACGATTTTTTATGCCCTGAGGTTGGCATATCCCAGGTTGTACACCTTGGTTTTATTTTTTAATTTATTTGTTTTCATCCATATGCACATGCATATATTTCCCAGTTACAAAATTTCCCTCCAACCTCCCTTTCCACCTCCCTCCCCTCAGCAGGGAACAATCAGGTTAGCATTTTACATCCATATTTTGTTAAGCATATTTACAAATTAGTAATTTTTGGCATGAGGAATTAGGATTAAGGGAAAGAGATAAATGAGATAATTTTTATAAAGGTACACCTTAGTTTTAGTCAAGCCTTTTATTTTGCTCACCTGTGAGCAATGGTCTCTTGTCATGCTGACCCAGCACCCCAGCTACCTGCTCCCAGTTTTGCTGCTGTTCTTGACCTTGGTGCTGATTCGTATTACTTCTAAAGTCAGACTAATTTAATCTAACGCAAAGGTCACTCCAACATTCAAAAAAGCACAATTCCTTTCTTTAAAGGCATAATGCATGAGAAGCATTGGGAAAGCACATGACACTTTCTCTGAGGGCTAAATGAGTCCTCAAATTGAAAAGAGTAGTAATATGAAGTAAAATAATAGGATTTAGAACTGGAAGGAATGGAATAGAATAAGCATCTCTGTGCTTGTTGCTGTGCCAAGCACTTTACAAATATTATCTCTTCACAGCAACCCTAGGAGGTATGAGTAATTATTATTGCCATTTTGCATATGGATAAACTTAGTAAGATGGAGGCAAAAGTGACTTGCTTAGGGTCATAAAGCTAGTAAGGGTCAAAAGCTGGAACTGAAGTCATCTTTTTTTTAACTCCAGTTCCAACACTATCCACTACACTACCTAGATGCCTCTTTATGGATCCCAATAGGTATTACTTACATGTAGGCACAATAAAACCACTACTGTTCATATGAGAATGAGTTCAAATGCAAAACAGAAGCTGTGAGGTTTGCTCCTTCTCTTGGACTTGATAAAGAAGATACTAAAGTATTATTAGTAAATGAAAACCTTACATTAACATTTATAAGGCACTTCAAAGTTTCTAAAATCTTCTCACATCGTTTTCTGAGCCTCATGGCAATGTTATGAGTGATGTAGGCTAAGGATTATTATCTTCCTTTTACAGAGGAGGAAACAGACCACAGATTAGCTCCCAGAACATTAAATTGGAAGGATTTTAGAGAACATTGAGTTTGAATCCTGTATTTTACAAGTGTGGAAAAAAAGAACCAGAAGGAAGTTACTTGCCCAACATCACCCAGCTGGTCTTCCATATTCTACTCCACCAGGCCTGGGGAGAGGAGAGTAGGGGAGACAAGGTCTAATGAAAAGAATACCAGACTCAAAGGAAAGAAAAATGGATCCAAATTATTCTTGCATTACTTTAAGTTGTCACTTTTAATCTCTGACTCAGTTTCTTCAGTTGTAAAGTAAGGAGATCAAGCTAGATAGTCTATGAGATCCCCTTTAGTCCTTAGATTTTATGACTTTGATGTGACCTATACCTTCAATTCCTTAAACTAAAATGATGGGATTGGATTAGCAAACTCAATAGACATTTCTATCTCTACAATGTATGACTCAAAAATCACATTGGTAACTACACCTAGCTGGACCTTGAACCAAGGTGTCCCAACTCCCAGGACATTCTATTTTGTAACTTCATTGGGGAAATAGCTGAGAGATGGGCTGATTTTCATGGGGTCAGGAGATGTGGGGGACTTTGAAGTGACAGGAGGGGGAGGGTCAAGGGATTGGTGGGGGAGGACCTTTTTTGTCAGCTTCCTGCACACACAGCACTTAATTTCCCTGTCCAAGCTACCTCGTCCATCATCTATGAAAATGCTCCTTTGTACCATTTAATATAAAATGCTGCTCACGGCTGGCAGTCAGCAGGAGGCTCCAGAGGTGCTGTAGGGAACTTAAACAGTGATTAATCAGAGGGGAGGCCCCGCCTTCTGGGGATTTTTAATGCTGCTGCTCAAAGGGAGGCAGGATAATTTATGACTTTTCTTGACCCTCCAAGTGAGGATGGGTGATTAATTTTGGCTTCAGGATTAAGTCAGAAGAAGAAATGTGGAACTTGGTGCATTTGGCTCTGGGTTTTCCTCTTTTGGTGAGCAGTACTTGGGATTGGGTCCCTACCATGAAAGCCAGAATGGAGTTTTCACACTTAGCTGGTTTAGGATTTTTGACCAGTAGACAAGGTAGTTTTGTTTCTTCTTCATGTGGGTTCAGATACTTCAAAGAAGGGAGCTGAGAATATTTCACACTGAGATGGAGATAATCTTTAGTTCAACTTTTCCATTTGTAGATGAGAAAACTAAGGTCTAAAGAAGTAAAGACTGCACAAGTGGAAACAAGCAGAGCTGGGATTCATAGTTCTTTTGATTTTGCCCTATAGCATGAATTTATCATTTTTTTCTACCCTTTGGCAGTCTGATGAAGCCTATTGACCTCTTTTCACAATATATTTACTGCCTACACTAATAATTGAAAGAAATGCTAAATTTTAGCTAAAGGTTAGTGAAAATAAATATGGTTATTTTTTCTCATCCAAGTTCAAGAACTCCTTAAAATCCATGTACAGAATCTCTGCATTTTAGGAAACTTAGAATTATGTTATTTGCATCCATCTGGGTCAAAGAATAATACTATTTCAGAGTAGGAAGAGACCTCAGAAACAATGTAGTTAATCCAGCCAATACTTGGAGGACAATGACAAGGACCCCTCTACAACAACCCTAATAAGTGATCATTCAGTATTTCGGTAATGTGTTAGGAGGAATCCACTACCTTTTGAGGCAGTCCTTTTTGTACTTAGCTCTAATTTCATCTCATCTGTGGCAGGTTCCCTGAAAAAAAAAAAGAATGACTCAAAATGTGTTTTAAAGGATTTAGCTATTGCTTACTATTTCTTCTTTTTTTTCCTTTTTCTCCTCCTTTTCTTTCTCCTCTTCCTTTGTTTCCTCCTCTTTTCCTCTTCTCCTCTTCCTTTTCTGCCTAAAATATTTTCTATACCTAAGGCCTCAAGCAGCTCATGACATTGTCTGATGCAGAAGACTATCTCATGGACACATAAAGACAATAGACATCTAGGAATAGCACACTCCTAGAATTCCACTATTCTGTCTCAAGACATTCTACCTGGATACTTTTATGATGTTTGTCTTTCATTCTTGAAGAGGACCATGACTTCAGAAAATGATGCCATGACAAGCAGGTGTCAAATTGATTAACTCAAATTGATTTGGGAGCTTCTAGGTGGCACAGTAGATTGAGCACCAGCCCTGGAATCAGGAGTACCTGAGTTCAAATCCAGCCTTAATAATAATTAATATTAATAAAACTTAATAATTGCCTAGCTATGTGGCCTTGGGCAAGCTGCTTAACCCTGTTGCCTTGCAAAAACTAAAAAAAAAAATGATTTAAGTGAGGGGGTGCTTTGCTAAATCACCAACCTCACTTTCTCCTCCAGAGCCATCTGGATCCAGTGGACAGATATAAATCAGGAGGACTGGAGATGGACCTGGATATGGGGCAGTTAGGGTTAAAGACTTGTCCAAGGTCACACAGCTAGTTAAATATCTAGTATCTGAGATTGGACTTGAACTCCGGTCCTCCTGACTCCAGGGCTAGTGCTTTATCCACTGAACCACCTAGTTGCCCTAGGGTGCTTTTATACTTTGGCTTTTCTCTCTTTGTCTCCTTCCCTCTCTCAATCTCTTTCTGAACACATTCGGCATTTACAGTAAAAGTGAGTTTAAAGAATTAGTTCTCCTGGTTTTATCCTTTGCCTACAGGGAGTTTCAGAGTAAGACATTCTCTCCTTCAGGCTATTTGTAAGATCTGCTTCCTATCTGTCCCTAACAGTTAAACTACTTCATTTCCTTAATTGTGCTATCAATGCATACATTCCTGAACCATTATATCTTTTTTTTTTGCTAAAGGATTATCAATGAGTAGAGATTCCTAATTAAATGAAATTTCAAACTAGCAAATCTTTCTTAATCACCTAGTATATTGGTTGGTTTTTGTCCTATCTACTATGGCATGGTACTGTAGGAGATAGAAAAATAAAAGTCTTTTACCTCACAGAACTAAAATCCTAATAATATTGTCACTAAATGACATTACTAAATGTAAGAGAAGGACAGCATGCTCTATGAATTCCAAGTATGATTGTAGGGGTGTCAAAGAAAAGTTTTTATAGAAGTTTTTTTTTTTCAAATTTCCTTTGGAGAAGGTGTAATTTGTAGTTTTGTTTGTCTGTTTCACATCTTCACTGCCAAGTGCCCAGTGATGTGCAAATAAATGCTTAAATAGATGGAAAAGTCCTACAGAGAGCCCTTCTGTAGAGGGAAAACTCAATTTTGAGGAGAATGCCAGCTCCAAGTAATAGATTACACATAATGTATGTATAATATATATACATATAAACATATATATATATGTATGCATGTATGTGCATATACATATACATGCATATATGAGTCTGTGGTATGCATATATGTGTATGTGGCATTATATTTATTTATATTTGTGTATGTATATATATATAGATATATGTATATGTGCATGTTTATCTCTATCTATCTATCTGTCTATCTATCTATCTATCTATCTATCTATCTTTCTTTCTTTCTATCTATCTATTTTGATGATGCTTAGGTCACTAAGGTAGTATGGAGGTAGTAAGAGTTAGAATGGAAGAATGGAAATAACCATGACGATGACACCAGAAGATTTGGATTCTGGGTTTAGTTTTCTCACTAACTAGTTCTTTGACTAGTCTAGTCATTTTCCCCCTCTGTCTCATCTGTTACATGAAGACAATCACATCCATCCCAACAGAGTTTTGGTGAGATATAGACTGCAAATATTACTCAGTAGTAAGAAGTAGGAGAGTCTATCTCTAGCTATGGCAGAGAGGCTATGAGACATATAGGCTCCTGCCAACAATGTTAGAATGTTTGTGGAACACAAATCCTCGTGTGGTATTGTCAGGGGGGAAAACAAGTTTATCATGGGAATGGGAAGTATTTGGAGAGCAAAAAGGGAAGAGAAGGCAGGTTAGGCACCAGGAATAACTTGAACAAAGACAAGAAAATGGGAACTATCTTGGAATATTGGGTAGACAATGAGGAGAACATTTTAAATAGGCTAGAAGATTTGAGATAATAGTACTGCAACTATGATGGGAAAAATAAGTTGAAGCCAGATTGTGGAGAACCTTGAATATTAGACCAAAGATTTTTGTCTTTATCATAAAAACAGAACTTATTGTCTTGTCTACCCTTCCTGCCTCTTGCTTCCCATCTCTCTCCCAAATTTCCTTGGGTTTTCTATTGGATGACATTAGTGGTTCTCTGTGATTCTCTCAGTTTCCCATGGAAGTCTAAGATAAGGAAAAGACAATCTTTATTTTTCTGGTGCTATTCTCTCAATATAAACATATTCCTCAAGGTACTCTTCTTTAGCTCATTAATACTTAGAAGTATTAATTTGTCTGGATAAGCTTATTATTTTGCATAAAATTTTGGACAAGCATGAGAAAAAGTAATAGATTGTCTCATGGTTCTTTTTAAAACATTATTTTATTTGTAATTTATAGAATAAATCAAACATTTCCATAGCATAATATAATAAAAAAGATGATTGCACATGAAACTGAAAATTTACTATGTCTAACACATTTCCTTTCAAATATACAATAAAATTATCATGTAAATTTATTTTTTCCCTTTTCTTTTCTCATCCCATCCCACATATGTGTGTGTGTGTAAAATTATTCTAAACATGCTTCTATTGATCAGTTCTTTGAATGCAGATAGTGTCTTTCTTCATATGTCCTCTATGAATAAATTTGAGTATTTATAATAGTCAAAATAACTTATTTGCTCAAAGCAGAATGGGTTTAATGCCATTAACTGGCATGGTACTGTTCTGCTGAGCCTCTGTCAAGCATGGAAACCATTGTAGTTGCTATATTGTTGAGTCCCTTTCTGGATGTCATATGTTGAGTCCTTTTCTGGACTCCCTCAATCTTTCCCAGGCAAGTGTTGGAGGGGTAGGAGACAAGGAAGACAAGGATGACAAGTTCTCCAAGATCCCCAAGTACTCCAGGGTCTCCATTTATTGAATCAAATACCAGTGCTTAAATACCTCTCCAGTCTCGAATCCACTCCCACTTCTCAAGGATACCAGGTGAAGTTAATTTACAGTGCTCCCACACACAACAGTCCCTAACATATCTCCCTTCTTGTCTTTTTTTGAAACAAAATTATTACATAATGAATGCCACATAAATTGTAAACAAAAGTTCAAAAATAAACAAATATCAGTGGTAAAAACACATATTACTAAATTTCTTGAAATTCATTTTATCCCCAACTTACAAACAGACAAAGATTAGAAAGTTTTTTCTTTTGCCAACAAGAAAACCTTTCAAAGCAATCAAATTCAAAACCCAAACTCTTTTTTGTTAGGTTTTTGCAAGGCAAATGGGGTTAAGTGGCTTGCCCAAGGCCACACAGCTAGGTAATTATTAAGTATCTGAGACTGAATTTGAACCCAGGTACTCCTGACTCCAGGGCTGGTGCTTTATCCACTGTGCCACTTAGCTGCCCCAGGAGTAACTTTTAACTCAGGTAACTATTTCAGATCTGAATTATACACACACACACACACACACACACAAACACACAGACAGGAGTTTAGACACTAACACAAACATAGAAACAACTCTCTTTACCAAGCTGAGATTGATACCCTGGCCAGTAACTGCCTTCATGTCCCTGTTTGGGCGCCATATGTTGAGTCCCTTTCTGGACTTTCCCAGGCAAGTGTTAGAGGGGTGGGAGACAAGGAAGACAAGCATGACAAGTTCTCCAAGATCCCCAAGTACTTCAAGGTCTCCATTTATTGAACCAAATACCAGTGCTTAAATACCTCTCCAGTCTCTAATCCACTCCCACTCCTGTGGCACTTAGTAAAATAAGACTCTGGTGCTCAAGGACACCAGGTGAAGATAATTTACAGTGCTCCCACATACAACAGTCCCTAACATGATATCAAATATAAGAAGAACTGTTCTGTCACTATAAAGCTTTTTAATGATTTAACATCTGAATTTACTAGGAGGAATCAGTGAAAGTATGGAAATGGATGTCTTGAACTTACTGGTACCTTTTGGTTATTACTGGAGTGGAAATATGACTTTTAAGGATTTATACCAACCTACTGATGTTAGTTTTTACAGATCTACAAAGTCCCTTTGTGTACCCATTGAAGACATATTTGATGATCTTGGAGTAATTTTATACTAGGAGATGGTTTGCCAGAAGCCTTTGCCTGTAGGGGATTTGTTACTTCACTTCAGTGAGATTCATTAAACCATCAACAGGTTGTAATTCTTGTTCTTCATGTGGACTGTGCTTGTAAAAGTTTTGCAACCATCATTTGTATTGGTCTCTATTTTTTTAACATCTCAGGCATTTCCAGTTATCTTCTCCCCTTCCTTTCCCTTCCCTCTCTTCCCAACCCTTCATCATAACAACAAATAGTGAAACAAAAACAACTGACATGATTACTGTGCACTGACCTGTATACTAACAAATATTGTGTTAGATGTCACTAACCTCTTCTTCTCATATCTATCACCAATTCAGGGACAATATCCTTCTGATATCAATTTCTCCCTACTGAACACACACACACACACATAGACACACAGACAGACAGGCACACACAGATCCATGCCCAGACCTAGACACATACACAAACACAGACACAGATACATACACACACACACACACACACATTTATACCTTGAAGGAGATAAATTATTTAATATTGAAATGAGTACCTGGCCAGCAATGATCTAGTTGAAGGTGAGTGGCTCAATTTTCTCTCATCCCTATATAACCAGTTGGGTCCCAGGACTCTACCAATTCCTTCCTTGATCACAAGGCAGGATGAAGGATCCATCATCTTCTCTACTTATGCATATTTACTCTGCCTTCTGTTTTATTTTTCTCCATTAGTGAAACAATCAAATTCACCTTTGCTTGAGCATACTACCCTATGATAGTTTCACTTAGAATTTCTGTGATTCTTAGTTGTGATTGTATAGGCCAAAACTAATAATGATTCCCTGTACTCTCACTTCCATACATATCTACTCCCAGCCTTCTGCTGTTCCTATCCCATTCTTCCCTACTTTTCATTATAACCTCTAGAACTTCCACTGTTGTCAAACTAATTCTGAATATTAGATCTGTGTCTAATTACTTTTAAAAATATTTTATATCTACCTATTTGTAGGTACACATGTAGGTACACATATTTAAAAATATTTTATCTCTCTCTCTCTCTCTCTATATATATATATGTATGTATGTACACATAAGGTACACATAGGTACATATAGGTACACACAAGGCTCTGGAGGACTTGTTTTGTAAGTTCCAGAACCTTGGACAGCACCTGGAACACATTAGATGCTCCATCAATGTTGAATCAGCCCTTCATTGTTGTGGGACTGGTAGAGGTTGGAGATGGAGTGGGAGGAAGATATTCAATTTAGTGATAATCATACTGGGGCTGATATTATACCTTCCCTCCATGCCCCCCTTGCCAATAAGCATTCCATTTTTCTGCAAGGAAATGGTATATTACACTATAGCTGTGATTGTTGTTGCTTTTCCCATAGTCTGTTATGCCTATGGAAAACCTTCCTAAAGACTTTGGGAATCTGGTAAAAAGGGAACTATCTGGGGCAGCTAGTTAGCAAATTGGAATTGGATAGAGCACCAGCCCTGTAGTCAGGAGGACCTGAGTTTAAATATGACCTCAGACATTTAATAATTGCCTTACCCGTGTGACCTTGGGCAAGTCACTTAACCCCATTGCCTTAAATAAACAAAAATTTTTTACAAAAGGAAACTATCTGTAGGGTAGACAAATTTATATTGACCCTGAATAGCAATGGAGACATATAAGAAATTTGAGACCCATTTTCATTGGATTAAAGGGGAAATGTTTATGTCCCAAGTTGGACAATATAGGCAACAGCAAAGTTCTGGGGCTGGTGTGCATAGACTTTTTGTCTCTCTGGATGGGGATCAGAAGAACATGAGTAGGGATCTTGGAATGGCAAAATGGTAAGAGGACTGGATTAGGTTCAGATCCCACTTCTGGCATTTTCTACCAGTGTAGCCTTGGGAAAGTTACTTAATATCTCTGGACCATAGCTTTTTTTTTTTTTTTTTTAGGTTTTGCAAGGCAAATGGGGTTAAGTGGCTCGCCCAAGGCCACACAGCTAGGGAAATATTAAGTGTCTGAGACCGGATTTGAACCCAGGTACTCCTGACTCCAGGGCTGGTGCTTTATCTACTGTGCCACCTAGCCACCCTTAGACCATAGCTTTCTCAATTTTAAAATGATTTCTGAGGTCTTTTCCAACTCTAATAGATCTGTAAATCTGTGCTGGATCATATTTCCATCTAGCAATGACCAAAGCAAGAAGCAATTTTTTTTAATGACTTCCTTACCAGAATTAGAGAGGCAGCATGGTGTAGAGAATAGAGTTTGGGGGTGGGTGGGGTGGGTGCATAGCTGGGATGGTGGCAGAACAGTCTCTCTTAGGTACTCTCTCCAAAATATTTCAAAAACCTTAAAATTATGCCTCTAATTAAATTTTTGAGATACAGAACCCACAGAAAGATCCAATGAGGTAATTCTCCAGCCCAAGGTAATTGAAAAATCATGGAAAGGCTCTGTTCCTTTGTGGCTGGAGGGGGTGGCAGTGTGCAGGAGTGAAGGAGCTCCAGCCTTCTGGGAACAGCCTGTAGGATTTCTGGGTCCCTGGGAGCTCTAACTCCTGGCAGCAGAAGCAGTTTCCTGACCTGCAACCCAGGGAGCACCATTCACAACTGGGAAGATCAGCAGGGAGACCTCTGCCAGAGCAAGCCCCAAGCCCAGGCTAGCATGGCCCTCCTCAGCACAGTGGCCCTCAGTGCAGCCCAGATCCCAGGAAACAGAAGCAGGACCAGCAGGGAGCCACCCAGCAGGGAGCTGCCCATCAGGGAGCTGCCCAGCAGCTACTTCCAGAGTGCTCAGCCCATGGAAGGTTAGGTAGTGGGGGGAGATTGTACTCAAAAGCTCAGGAAGCACCCCCAAACCAGGACACAGGCTGAGGAAATGAGTAAACAAAAGAAAAAAGGAACCTGACCATAAACAATTACTTTGGTCCCATAGAGGATCACATTCAAAAGATGAAAAAGTCCAAGCTTCTGCTTCTAAAGACTCTAAGAAATATAGAAGTTGGGCTCAGAGAATCGAGTTCTGTACTTCAAGTCAGGAAGAATAGTTCAAATCCTGCTTCATATTCAAATTGTGTACCCTGGATAAGTCTCTTAATATGTCTATTCCTTAGTTGACTCATCTGTAAATGAAGAAATGTTAACTCATCTGTACTGACCTTTAGAAATTCCCTTCCGGGTCTAAACTGATGACCTTATGAGTTGTGATTCTAACTAGGATTGAGATCTTAACAGTGATTCAATTAAAGAGGTGCTCAACTAGACAGGAATTAGGACATCCATAATTATACAATCCTATCCCTAAAGAGCAGACACAGTCAGTCTGTTTTAATCGCACCCTACTGAATGACTGGCACATGGTAAGAATTTAAGAAATGCTTTCTTGACTGAATAACTAGCTGAATAAGCGATTCACCCAGAAGGTTACCATGTGTTCTTTTTAATACATTGCCACATTGTCATCAAAAAGGACATTGCAGATTTTATTCACAGCTGCCTACTGACTTGTGCTTTTAAATCTCCAAGGATAAAGAAGATGTAGACAATCATACCCAGTATGTTACTTGAGGGTGGTCTATCCCCAAATAATGACTATGGTTTAGAAGAATGTCAAAAGGAATAAAGATACCAGTCTCTATTTTATTGTCAAGAACCCCAGCTGAGAGATTAGTCCTATTATAAAATCTTTTTCTCTTAGCAAAATATGCAACAACAATCTAGTCAAGAGTATCCTATCCCAAATCACTGGGTACCAGTTTACAAACAAGACTCAGAGGATGACTGGGGTCCTCCAAAAATCATGCATCACAGTCACTTTTTGCCCATAGTTATCTAGGAAATAGGAGAACAGGAGCAGGGGAAAGTTGGGGGATCAGATACCACAAAGTCCCTATCTATCTATAGGATGTGGATGGACCATGGGCTCCAGAGTTTCCTTTAGGCAACAATTTAAATCAACATTTGGATCAGGTAGAAACAAATTTGGAAGTATCATTGTGGAATTGAGAAGACTGTCTAGGCTGCCTTAGTCTCAGGGAGACCCCCTAACTGGCTGAGGAAGAAGAAGCAAATCTGGAAGCGGTTCCTTTATTGTCTACTAATTCTGCTTTGGAAGTATTCAAGGAACAGAGGCTATATGTAGATCCTGACCCTGTGGAAGCTGGAGATAGCACTCTTTGATCTAGGATAAATAAGGACCCAGAATTGGGGTTGCAAGATGGTGGGCCTGATGATATCCGCTCCTCAACAGGGAATAAGAGATGGAATATTCTGAAGTGATAGTTAGTCATCACAAATGTGCCTGGACTTTCTAACCAGTGATTTGACTGACAGTATCTTGGTATGATGAGCAAGATTATCACTCATGGGAATAGACTGCTTGTATATGTTTACATAAGGCATTTCAAAACATTCAGGGGAAGAGGGTGTAATGGTATAATTTTAAGGGATAGCCAAATCTTTTTTGAGACAGAAAGTTGTATGTTGATAAGCCTCTCCTACTTACTAATGGTAGATGCCTAGGTTCATTTGAAAGAAAGATCTCTTTCTGGTTATTAGATAGAAGAGGTGGATAGTGAAGAGAAAAGAGAGAGATACTAAGCTTCAAGGGAACCAGGAGAGAGCCCTATGCATTTACATGGTCCCTCTAAGGAATCATGTAAATCTAGGGACAATCCTGACTTATCTTTTCCCTTCTGGGTCATGTGGACTATATAGGTTTTAAGGGAAGGTGGAAAGCACAAAAGGGGAGGGATACTTGATACCCTCCAGGAAGGGGAGAAAAGTTTTCCAGAAGGTTGAGAAGTTAAGGTAGGATTTTATTTTGTGTAAGCTCCTTGAAAGTCAGGATTGTTTTATTTGGATTTGTGTTCCCAGTACCTAGAAATATTGAATATGTTGTAGGCACTAAATAAATGCTTGTGAATTGATTGTAGGTTGTGTTGAGTTAAATAAAGTTCATGTGTATTTGATGTCTTGTTAGTATGAAAGCTTGCATGGGCACAAAATGACTCAGATATTGATTGTTTCCAGGATTTCCCAAATGTGGGAAACATTGTTTATTTGTTTGTTTGCTTTTTGGTGAGAGATGTAAGTCAGGTATAGATTTTCCAAATATTTTCCTTTGTAAGGGATGTGAACTGGAGAGATTTTTGTGAGAGACTCCTACCAAGAATAAATGCCTGTGTCTGTTATTTCAGAAGCCAGAAACTAATGGATACATAGATTTCAGCAGCTTTCCTGTTAGGTATATATTTATAGCGGGTGCTAGATCTATGTTAGTTGTTGATGAAGTAGTCTCTCCACAGGTTCATTTGCCAGTCTGCTGAAGTGGCCACTTGGCCTTGGATACCTATAACCTAGGCCTGGGCCTCCAAATGGTATTTTTTAGTGGCAGGATTCAGCTAGAGTCTGCAGTCAATTCATCAGAAGGGAGCAAATGATGGGACAATTTTCAATGGTGATTTCTTAACTGACAGGGAAATGAATGTTCTCTATTATAGGCATTTAATCAGTGCCAAGTCCCCCAGAGCCTGGAAATGGGCTGAGGAGATGAAAGATGGATTGGTTGGAATAGATCAAGTAGAAAAGAGGAATACTTCATAACAAAATAAATGAGGTGTTTGCTTTACCAGGCCATCAGGAAGACAGGGAGTTAGAAGCAGGGTTATGAACCTCAAGACAGGGAAGGGATGAAGACCTGGAACTGCTGACTTCTTAAGAGAATCATAGGAGAATGAGTTCAGTCACACATAGCATGGCTTGTAATTAGGTAACAGTGGCCAGCATCAGTGACTGGTTTGGGAAAGAGGTTCATGGATGTGACGGATGGGAGACTGCCTCTTTTCCCCTTCCCTACCTGCTGACCCAGGAGAAGAAATGTTGATGAGGCTTTATCAGGTAGATGTTCAGTGGGTTAAATTTCTATTTGTCCAGATGTCTATAAGTAGGGTTACTAAAATTGAAATTACCAAACAAACCAGCAAGAATTCTTCTAGCCAATTTTGCCAAATACTGCTCAGTTAGTCATCCTAATGTGAAGTCCCTTGTGCCTCAGTTTTTCCATCTTCAGAATAATAGGATTGGGTTAGATTAGAGGTTCTTAACATGGGAGTCATAAACCCATGAACTTGGTGGGAAAAATTTCACCTTTAACTTCTAACTGAAAATTAATATTTTTGAATATATAGATAACAAATAATAATTCTGATAAAGAGCCATAGACTGCATCAAACTTCCAAGGGGTCCATGGTAGGAAAAAAGCTAAGGATCTTTGGATTAGAGGGTCTCTCAAGTTCCTTACAGCTCTGACAGTCTATGATTCTAAGCCTGTATCCGATAAGCCATTTCCTCTAAGCCCCTCCCTGATTTCTTATTCTTGGCCTGTTCTTGCTCTCATGACTCAGCTAGGAATGATTTTTTTTTTTTCATAGAGCAGTCCATTGCTAGGCAACCCTGGCACTTATCTACCATCCTTTATAAATCTGATATTTGACTGGTGGCCCTTAGCCTAGCTTTCATAAGAAGGATACCTAAGCCCTATTAGAACTACAAGCCTTTTGCATATAATAGGTACTTAATAATATTAGGGTGGGATAAGGACTGTTTGAGCAGATACAGGGCTTTAATTTTGAGCTAGTATTAGGATTATGAGGCCAGAGGAATGGGGGACTAGGGGAGTCTTAGTATGGGATGAGATTATGGTGATCTCTGGTCATTCTCCTCATCCCTCTTCCAATGAAACTTGAACTCTGAGATCCTGGGATCTTTGGCTCTGTAAGGTGAGCTTTTGTCTCAGTAGATTGGCAAATGAACCTGTAGAGACACTAATTATAGTCATAGTAGAGACAACTAACATAGATCAAGTACTTGCTATAGGTATATATCACATAGGGATGTTGCTGAAACCTGTGGATCCATTAGTTTCTGGCTTCTGACATAACAGACACTGGCATACACCCCTCCAACTCATGCCTCTTTACAGGAAAATCTTTGGAATGCCCATATCTGGCTCATGTTTCTCACCAAAAAGCATTACAGCACTTTCCATCATATATTGCTCTAAGTATCACCTTTCCTCCTTCTGGGTACCTTTTTTGTATTAGAATTCAAGTTCTTTGAGGACAGGGATAGGCTTGTTTGTTAATATGTGTATCTCCAGTGCTTATTACAGTGCCTGGAATATAAAACATACCCAATACCCTTCCTTCCTTCCTTTCTTTTCTCCTTCCTCCCTTTATCTCTTCCTTCCTCCTTTATTCCTCCCTCCTTCCTTCCATTTGTTTGTTCATTCATTCATGTGTTCTTTCATTCCTTCTTTTTTCTTTTCTTATCTTTTCCCTCCTTCCCTCCCTCCAATCTCCCTTCTCACCTTCTTCCTTCCCTTACTCTCCTTTCTGTTTCTCTTTCTTTCTTCCTTTCTTCTCTTCTTTCTCCTTCCTCCCTCTCTCCCTCCCTTTCTCCTTTCTTCCTTCCCTCTCTTTCCATTTGTTTGTTCATTTATTCATGTGTTCTTTTCCCTTTCTTTTTATCTCCCCCTCCTTCCCTCCCTCCATTCCTCCCTTCTTATCTTTTTCCTTCCCTCCTTTCCTTCCTTCCCTTCTTTCCATCTCAAGTTCTAGTTGTTCATATATTATTATTACCCACTTGCTAAACTTCTTCCTCTGGATGTCCCATCTACAACTCAAACTCACTATATACAAAATAGAAATGATCATGTAAAGCCCTTTGTGAACCTAGAGTCCTCATGTAACTACTGGCACCTGAAAGTAGTGGAGGGATGTTAGAGGTAGTGTGATGCAGTGGAGTCAGTTGAACTTGGAGCCAAGGACACCTGCGTTTAAATCCTGATTCTGACAAGTTTTGGTTATGTGAGTTTGGGAAAGGTGCTTAATTTCTGAGTGCTCCAGGTAACTCTATGTCAAAATTGTAGAGAAGGTGATACCTGCCTTGGTGTATAGTTTCCTCACTTGGAAATTCCCTGTACCAATGAAATAATAGGAGCTATATGTTAATATTAATTAATAACCATATGGCTCAAGGGATAACATTACAGACCTAGAGTCAGGAAGACTCATATTCCTGAGTTCAAATCTAGTCTCAGGCACTGTGTGAACCTGAAGAAGTAACTTAACCCTATTTCCCTCAGTTTCCTCATCTGTAAAGTGAGCTGGAGAAGGAAATGACAAACCACTTCAGTCTTTGCCAAGAAAACCCCAGGGGATCATGAATAGTCTGATATGATTGAAATGGCTAAATAACAATTCTCCTAACCCTTCACAGAAAACTCCTTATTTCTGTCAAGGGCATGTCATCTTCTGAGATGACTGATTCATAATCTTAGAATCATCTTTGGCTCTTCATTGTTAGTCTCTCCTCTCTGTTGCTAATTTAATCAGTTTTCAGGTACTGGCAATCTCAAGACAACATTTCCACATCTCTCACATCCGTTCACTTCTCTCCTGTCATTCTTCCACATTCCAGATAAGGCCATCAAATCTCTCCTAAACTCACTTATTAGTGTCCCTGTATTTATTTTCTTTTTCCCCCCCTCTAATTCATGCAATTCCTCAAATGATCTTCATAAGGCATTGTTCTGACCACATCTCCCTTTTTTCAGAAGTCTTCAGTGACTCCCAATTGTCCCTAGGATAAAATAGATATTCCTCAGTTTGGCATTTCAGACCCTCCACAATCTGACTGCTACTCACCTTTCTGGATTATTTCATCTTTAGAGAGGTAGCATGTAGTATGGTGGATAGACAGCTGATCTCAGAACCAGGAAGAACTGGGCTCATGTCCAGTTTTTGATCCATACTGTCACTTAACCTCCTTGGGTTAGGAAACTCTTTGAGTTTAATTGTAGAGAGGGTGGTGACCTGAAGAGTAGGGGATGTTTTCTTATGTTTCCTTATATCATTGAAATAGTGGAGCTAGTCCCTATTTTTATCATCTCTGTGTGTTTTATGTTCCAGCCAAACTGCACAAATGGCTGGCCTTCAAACTACATAGCAAATGGACTCTGACATTTTCCCTTAGTCTTAGACTGGCTACTTTGGCCCTTCAGAATGTTCTCTCTTCTCCACAGCCATCAGCTCAAGCTGATGTTTCCCAAACCCAGATGTCCTCCACTCTGTTAGATGCCTTACTTTCTTTTAACCACTTAGCTATAAATTAAGCTATATATTAAGAACCTTCTATGTGCCAGAAACTGCATGAACTGTTTTACAAAAGGGAGATTTTGTTTTGTTTTTTAGTTTTTTGCAAGGCAATGGGGTTAAGTGGCTTGCCCAAGGCCACACAGCTAGGTAATTATTAAGTGCCTGAGGCTGGATTTGAACTCAGGTACTCCTGACTCCAGGGTGGTGCTCTATCTACTGTGTCACCTAGCTTCCCCCAAAAGGAATATTTTTTTTTTTTGTGGAAGATATAGCAAGGACAAATGGATAAACATTTTCCCCAATACCTCAGGAACATACTCTCCCTTATACAATTTTGGTCTCTGGGGAGAGTAGGCTCACTCTTAATATAATTTTTTTTTATGTTTTTGCAAGGCAAACGGGGTTAAGTGGCTTGCCCAAGGCCACACAGCTAGGTAATTATTAAGTGTCTGAGACCGGATTCGAACCCAGGTACTCCTGACTCCAAGGCTGGTGCTTTATCCACTATGCTACATAGCCACCCCTTTTAATATAGTTTCTATTTAACATTGGTCCCATCAAGTTCATGTCTGAAGGTGGCATTACTGCTGCATATGCCCTTATCTCAGTTTCTGCTGGCTTTGGGTCTCTAAGATCTCATTGGCTCTTTGATTCATGGCATCCATCTCTTTAACCAGAGAGATCTTGTGATCTTCTCTTTCAAAGGTCATATGTTCCCGTGAAAGGAATACTTGTGATCTTGTCCTGGATGCTTTTAGCCTTGTGGGTTTCACAAAATTGGGAAGGTATCCCAGCAATCTGGCATTCTAGAGATTGAATTTACATTCAGCAAAGCATCAATGCTGCCAAAATCACTCTTTGATCCTTGGACTACTGATGTTGTGCTATTCTCATCTCCCTCTAACACTGATCCTGTTAATAATTAGGAGGCCAGGTGCTGCCTTAGTTATGGGGAACAATGAGGAATTAGGGACAACTCATTCTGAACAGCATACATTGAGAGTAAAGACAGTCCAAATATCACACTTTATCCAGAAAATTGCAAAGATCAGAGAAAGGCCAGCTTTTTGCTCCTTTGGAGCACTGAGGCTATGATTATGGAATGGCAGGATGTTGGGGTGTCTTCCTGAACTTTTGAAACTCACAAAACTGGAGGCTCCATTCCATTTAACTAGAATCCCCCCAAAAAGAAATATAGAGGTAAGAATGAAGGCTTTTCAAAGAAACGCATAGGTCCCAGGGAAAAAGCTCTAAGGCCTCACCTGCTACAGTATTGACTTTTATTGAATGCCACGAATGAAAGAGAGCATTCAAAAAAATGTAGCTCAAGAGAAAATGACAAAGAGGGCTTGTGCTGAGGCTGATAGGGCTTTTTGAATGTCCCTTCAGCTAGAGTCTCCTTTTCACCAAGAGGTTAGTCAGAAAGAACCAGCCACAGATTTTCCACACATACTCCACAGTTTCTCCCAAGGCACTTCCCATTCCATATCAAACTAGGCAGTAAGTTACAATGAAACTAGGCCAGGATTTGGGACTGGGAGATATGAATTCTTACCTCTTACCACCATAGTTCTTGGGTGAGCTTGGGCAAGTTTCTTATATAGCTTGGAATAAACTACTCATCAGTAATCTCCTCATACTGATCAAACTCAATCTTGGATACTCAACATTTGGTTGGAGGACCGAAGGATGTAGTGTTATATTCCTCTCAAAGTTTTCCTTTATAGATGATAGAAACTGGATTTTGTGACTCACTCTATTTTCCATTTGCAGTTCTGCTTGAACTGAACTCCACAGAATGAGATGTCATTTATTTCTTTCATTCCCACTTTTCAGTTTCATTTTGTATGTGTATCAGATTGCAGGCTACTTAAGCTTTTTTTTCTGTTTTATTATTATTATATCAAACACAGTGTCTAGCCCATAGTATGGGTCACATTGCTGAATTGAACCTCTCTGGGCCTCACTTTCCTCATTTGTAAAATGAGAGGGATGGATTAGGTGGAGCTAAAGTTCTTTCCAGGCCTAAATCTATGTTCCTATACCTTTATAAAAGAAGACCCTTTCCTGTTCCTCTGAATTTGTATAAGAGAAAGCCTCTCTCATGTCCATTGATATATGAGAAAGTCTTTTATCACCTGTATGAGAAGTGCCTTTCCTATACTTTTTTTTTAGGTTTTTGCAAGGCAAATGGGGTTCAGTGGCTTGCCCAAGGCCACACAGCTAGGTAATTATTAAGTGTCTGAGACAGGATTTGAGCCCAGGTACTCCTGACTCCAGGGCTGGTGCTTTATCCACTGTGCCACCTAGCCACCCCATATACTTCTACCTCTATATAATGACAGGTCTATCTTTGATTCACTCCCTTTCAGGGATTCCAAATTATATAACAGAGGGAAATTACCACAATCAGAAGTTAGAAACTGGAACTACTGGAATATATGGATCAATGTATCACAAGACTAGAGTTTGCAAGTTAGAGAATTATTTTTATTTTATATTCCTGAAAGCCCTTGGCATAAGGCAGGAAATGGAGGAGGTGCTCAATAAAAGCCTGTTGTTGATTAGATTGTAGGCTTGTTTGGAGCAGGGAAGTGACATGATCATAGTTATGAAGTAAAAAGATGGGCAGAGTGGGGAGGGAATGAGAGAGAAGACTCTTAGAATAATCTGGGCAAGAGGTGATGAAGGCCTGGATGAGGGCAGTGACACCTTTGTTGACTACGGCGTGTAATTAACCTTCCACGGGGTAGCCATGCCGTTTACTGGGGAGAAAAACAAGCCCCTGAGTGATTTCTGTAAAGAAATGACTGTGCCTGCAGTGATAACCTGGTAAATTAGCTGGGGTTTGCTTGAATGCTCTCCTATTATCCTGCATTTAATAAAACAATTCATCTCCACCAAACAAGGATGTCGACCCACTAACATCCAGGCAGTCAGGAGCTGCTTTAGTTGTGGGATGCAGTGAAGGGCTGGGCACTGCTCAGTTTGTACAACTTGCATTAAGAGGGAAACACGACAAATGGATAGCTTGAATGCTGCACCTGTATCCAGGAAATATGCAAAGAACCAGAGGAAGGTCTCCTTGTTCTCATACTCGCTGGTTTCTTAAGTCTCCCACCCCAGGAGTCTCAGAGATAATTCACCTGTATTTTAGATTATGACTGACATTGAGGACTTCTCCAAAGACAAAGACAAAAGGAATAAAATAAAGGGTTTTCAATGCAATAATTGTATTATAAATGCATGTATATATAACATATATATGCATATATACATGCATGTTTATGTATATATATGTATTACATATGGGATCGGTAAGCTATTCTAAGCATACAGAAATGCTGAACATAAAAGACTCACAATAGTGCATTTTAATAGGACAAGATTCAGTGACTTAGCCTATAATTATCAGTATAATCTCCTAGGAGGATGATACTTAAATCTGACCAGAATATAAAGCAATTTGTGGGATTGCAGACTAGGTAGTTTGTATCTTACCTTGTTTCTTCAATATTAATCTACCCTAAATTCTCTAGAAGTTACACTTGTTTCCAAAGTCAACTGCACCTCCATCTGAAGTCTCTCTCATTGAATTTTTACCTCATATTTTTAAAAATATTTTTTCAATTCAATTAAAAATAGTAATTTTCCAATTACATATAATTTTCAACATTCACTTTGATAAGATTTTGAGTTCAAATTTTTCTTCCTCCCTTCTCACCCCCTCCCTAAGACAGCAAGCAATCTTATATAGGTTATAGATGTGCAATATGGTGAACATATTTCCTTCCTGATGATGCTTGTCCTTCATTCTCAAAGAAGACTATGTCATCAGGGAGGCGATGTTGTGATAAGCACAAGAATTAGATTTAGTCATATTGTAAAAGAAGAATCTGAGCAAAAGGGAAAAAACCAGGAGAAAAACAAAAACAAAATCAAGTGAAAACAGTCTGTTTTGATCTGCATTCAGACTGCATAATTCTATGTCTGGATGTAGATAGCATTTTCCATCATGGGTCTTTTGGAATTGTTTTGGATTATTGTATTGCTGAAATGAGCTAAGTCTATCATATTTGATCATTGAACAATATTGCTGTTAGAGTGGACACTATTGTCCTGGTTTGCTCACTTCACTCTGTATTAGTCCATGTCTTTCCAGATTTTTCTGAAATCTACCTGCTCATCATTTCTGAGAGCACAATAGTATTCCATTCATATATACAACTTATCCAGCCATTTTTCCCAATTGCTGGTCATTCCCTTAATTTCTAATTCTTTTCCACCACAAAAAGACCTGCTATAAATTTTTTGTATTTGTAAGTCCTTTACTCTTTTTTATGATCTCTTTAGGATAGACCTAGGAGTGGTATTGCTGGATCAATGGGTATGGACAGTTTTGTAGCTCTTTGGACAAAATTCCAAATTTCCTGCCTCTCATATTTAAAAAGTCTACTCTAAGCTTGGATGCCCTGAGAACTGTCTTAATTCACTAATTAAGGAAACACAAAGTAGAAAAGAAAGACAGGGTTCCAAACAAACTTGCTTAGCAGGACAAGGGGACCAAATGCTGCTCACTCCCTTCACCTTTACAGGAGTCTAGAGTATACTTTTTGACACGTAAGAGAGTTGTAGCCACCTTGGAGAGGGCTGCAAACTTTAAATAATACCCTTCCCTTTTGCCACTATCATGGGGCTTGTGGTGAAGACTAAGGGACCACTCAAGAGTTTAACAAGTCATAGTCCTTTCAGTGCTGGACTACCATGGCCAGAAGTAAATAGGAAATGTCAGCCTCAAAAGGCCCAACCAATAAACCAAATCCCTGGGGGAACTTGGAATTTTCCAGGAAGGATTGGGTACATGCTCCCTCAGCTGACCCCATAAAGAAATTCACCATCACTACAGGGTTATAGATTTAGAACTGGAAGGGTCCTTAAAGGTCATCTAGTCCAACCCCCTCATTTTATAAATGAGTAACTTGAGAGTGAAAGAGATGAAGGGTCTTGTTCAACATTATACAGGGAGCAAGTAAAAGAGCTAGGATTTGGACTCAAGTCTTTTGATTATAAAAACAGTGCTTTTCCCACTGCTGCCACCCTCTCATTTTCTTACAGCTCCTTGGTTCTCTCCATTGTATCACATATCTCCTTTATCTTTTTCACCAACTTTCATTAGTCAGTAGCAACTTGAAGGGCAGTCACTATTTTTTCTTTGTGCCAATGGTCACTCCTCCATTAAAGTTCCACTCAGATTTCTTTTTTGATTTGTTTATTATTATAATACAGAAAGAAATACTAGTATTTGTTCCTATACAGAATCACATGGAAGAATCACACAATTGCAGAATCACATTAAGGGCAAATAGCTTTAACAGAAGTAGAAGGAGCCAGTTACTTATAATTGTTACAATAAGTTTGGAATTAATATTTAAGAATCATTAGAACACTTATATTTCATCTCAGCTCTGTGCTTTCCGACCACTCTTGGCACTAATTTGCTGATAATTTGGACCGGTCCCCTTCTTGGTGGTCATAAAGTCTGATGCAAAAATTTTCCCTGTTACAAACCACTAAGGTTTTGTGGAAATTTGCAGGCCTATAGAGAACTCTGACCTCTAGGAATTCACAGAGTTGCCAGTCCTGGACACATGAACCATGATATACTTGTTTGACTAACATCAGGAGGGAATAAATACAAAAGACAAAGGAGGCCACACGGAGGCTAGCAGGGTAATTCCGTTTCCCAACCAATTCTGGAGACCCAGTTGGAACCAATCAATATCATTCACTGCTGGGAAGGAAGAAAACCCTTTCGATAAGTTAATTCTACTGTACTCTTTTGGCTCAGCAGAAAAATAGAGGAATCTTTAATCAATCAACAAGCAGTCACTAAATGTTCACTATGCCAGTGAGCATTTGTGCTTTTATGTACAGAGAACAAAAACAAAAAATCCATTTGGGAGATCACATTTATAAATCAGATAAATACAGGGTTTCTGGAAGGTAGCTGTCTACAATGCAAGCCCTTCATTGATGAATCATAACTGGTTGGAAGCAAGTTCCCAAAGCTCCCAAATGGTGAAATGAAATCAGGCAGAGAATATCTGCCCAGACTATGTACAACCCATGTTACTGATGTGTAATGAAGAACAGAATTAATGAAGGACAGAACTAACAAGTTCAATCTATACTATGACCAATAATTCCAAGTAATCTTAGCTGGTAAGTAGTAGTCTAACCTTTGCTTACAGACCTCTAAGGAGGAGGAACCTATAACTTCCTAATGTGGAGAATTTGGAATGAATAAATAAGGGTAGGTAGCTAACAAGGAGGTAAAGGGAGTGGGGTATGAGGAGCTTTGGTGCCTTATTACTCAAAGTAGAGAATTCTTCTCTAACAGATGGAATAGATACATACCTTTTTAGACCACTGTGGGGTGGAAAGGGTGAAGATTGGAATTAGAGATGAGCTGCTGCCTTCCTGAGTGTCAGTGGAGGAGGAGGAGGAGATGGGATAGCTGGATTGGGATGCCCCAGGGCATACCAGAAACACAGAGCTAAACTCTCTTTCATATCCTCCTTTAGCTTCCCCAGTTTCAAGGGGGAGTTATTTGTCACAGACAGTGGCCAGGAAGGGAAGAAATCTAGAGAAACCAGAACCAGTGAAGCAAATGGGGAAAAAAGTCACCAGATATGAAGTCAGGGGACCTGGGTTTAAATCTCACCTCTGTCAGTCATTTACTATCTAGGTGACCAAGTCTTTCAACTGGTTCAGTGTTCACACTTAAAATAAGGGAGAAAATATGGCCTGTCCTCTCTCATCTAAATCTGTGGGTTCTTTCTGCATGGGTTGAAAAGAATTGGGAAACAAGACAGTCCCCAGCTTCATCGGGGCAGGGCTACCTCACTTTATATTTGTGATGCCAGTAAGCAGCACAGTAAGCCTGCTGAATTGGATTAAATGTTAGGGGGAGAAGGTCCTAAAAGATGTCAGTTGGTCAATCAATATTCATTAAGCACCTACTATGTGCCCAGGTCCCGAGCTGAGACTGGGGAAACAAAGAGACAGCCCCTGCTCTCAAGGAGCTCACAGTCTAATGGGGGGGAAAACATGCAAACAAGGTATATCCAGGATAAAATGAAAATAATCAACACAGGGAAGGCACTGGAATTACGGGGAAAGGCTTCCTGGCGAAGGTTAGATTTTAGCAGTGATTTGAAGGAAGCCGGGAGACGGAGATAAGGAAGGAGGACATTCCAGGCTTGGTTCACAGTTAATGAGAGGATCCAGAGTTGGGAGATGGAATGTTGTTTGAGGTCCATTAAGGAGTCCACTTGTAGAAGATTCTCCTAGTAGCTCTTCAGAGGGAAAGAAGAGAGGAAAAAAATGGAACTACAACCATTTATAACCGAAGCAAGCGTAAAATCCTCTTTGGAGAGGGCTTCCTTTGTGCTCACTGACATGGTCCAAGGCCTTGATGTAGAAGAATCTATTCAAACTCATAGCCAAAGGAGAAGGGACCAGGGAAGAAGACTGTACAGCCACTGGCACAGGAAAAGTTTCCACACACAGGTTGAAGGACCGGATCTGAAAATCCTGGGGAGTCCGGTTTCCACGAGGTGGGACTAATGCGGGGTCCATTTTGGGCTCCCCATCACATGCTGACGGCAGAAATGCTCCTCAGTTCCCGTGACATCTGGGCGTCGGGACCGCGGAGGAAGTCCATTCATGGGGGCACAGAGCTCCGCTCCTGGGGGCCTTGGGACGGAGAGGCTGCCCAGCCCGGAGCGGCGCCGGGCGGGTGGCAGAGGCTGCTGGCCGGCCCGGGCGGACCCTGCAGCCCCTGGAGCAGGGAGGGTCTGAGGAGCGCGGGAACCGCGGCTCGGGCGCAGGGCCGGGACAGGACGCGGGGCGCGCGGCCCGGCGGCGGGGGCTGGGCCCGGGCCCCGAGGAGCGCGTCGCGGCGGGCCTGGGGGCCCGGCGGCGGGGGCTGGGCCCGGGCCCCGAGGGGCGCGTCGCGGCGGGCCTGGGGGCCCGGCGGCGGGGGCTGGGCCCGGGCCCCGAGGGGCGCGTCGCGGCGGGCCGGGGGGGGCCGGGCGGGGAGCGCGGGCGGGCCGGGGGGCCGGGCGGGGAGCGCGGGCCGCCCGGGGCCGCGCAGGCTCGGCGCGGGGCCCAGGCTGGTCGGTCAGGCGGGAAGGCGGCTAAGGCGGGGGCTGCGGCCCGGGCCACCAGAGGGGCCACCAGAGGCCGGGCGGCGCCAGGCGCACGCGGGAGGCGGTGCAAGCCTCGGGGCTCGGCGTGGCCAGCTCGGGCAGCAGCATGGCTCCGGCGCCCCTCTCAGGGCCGCGGCGCCGGGGGGCGCCGGGCGCGGAGCCCCCGAGGGCACGGCCCCAGCCGCGCCCGGGCCCCCGGGGAGGCCGTCCCGCGCCGTGGCGCCGCGCCGCGGGCTGAGGAGGGGCCCCGGCCGCAGGGAGAGGCTGCGGGGGGGGGCAGGGCGGGGGGGGGGGGGCGGCGGCCGGGCAGCGGAGCGGGCGCAGCAGCACCGGACAGCTCCGACTCCGCAGGGGGGGGGGGGCGGAGCCGGCCCGGCCCGTCACGTGACCCCTTAAAGCGGCCTCTCCTCCGGCTGCGGTCCCCGCCCGCCGGCCGGCGCTTCCGGTGCGGCCCTCGGCGGCTCCCGTCTTCCAGTGGGCGGGGTTAGGTCGCCATGGAGACGGGGCACGCGCGGGGAGACTCGGAGCTCGCGGAACCAGAGAGTGGGGGAAGGGCCTGGCTTTGCCCGGGGAGGTGGGGATGGACAGCGTCCGCTCCTGAAGCGCCAGCCCGCCTAGCGAAGGATGGCAGTGACCGGATGGCTCTAGTCATGAGGACCGGGGGTCAAGTGCAGCCCCGCACTCTTTATACTAACCGTATGACCTTGGTCTGGTCTAGGCACTTCACCCCTGCCCTAGTGTCCTCCTGGGAACAACGAAGCTGATAGCAGCACTCACCTCCCAAGGTTGTGAGGACATCAACTGCTGTATAGGATACTAGCTATTATTATTAATTTTTAATAGCTTGTTCAGAGTTTTTAAGATTTCACCACAAATCAAGAAATTGTGTGAATATTTTAGAATCAAGGAGGAGTTTCTTGAAAGCACCAAAAAATTGCAAAGAGAATTATACAATATGATAAATGCGAGAAACATTCCAATTCTCAGAAAATAAACGTGAGATTTATATCAGATCATGGATCTCATGGTTCAAAATAACATAGCTATAGCATAAAGACCCTAACTCTAAGCTATGGAGGGGTTGCAATCAGCTTTTCTTCAACCTAGAAAATGCCCATTCTGAGAAAAACACTCTAAAAGTTGGTTGTGTCCTACATTTACAAAGTACGTACTTAATAAATGTTTGTTATAAGGGTAGCTAGGTGGCACAGTGGATAGAGCACCAGCCCTGGAGTCAGGAGGACCTGAGTTCAAATATGACCTCAGACACTGTTAACTAGCTGTGTGGCCTTGGGCAAGCCACTCAACCCCATTGCCTTGCAAAAACCTAAAAATAAATAAAAGAAACTATTATTAAACTAAATTGAATTCTTTAGAAAAAGACCCAAGGAATGTCTCTGTTCCATTCTAAGCTAGTATCTAAAAGGGACCTGAGATCTAAGGAATGGAATTGAACTGAATTCCATCAATAACTACTGGTTCTGTCTATATGGTCCCTGCCTTTAGAGAGCTTATAGTTTAGTACAGGAGTGAAAAGCAGCATGATGTGGAAACACTGCTAGAATTGGAGTTAGAGGATCTAGATTTAAATCCAAGCCCTGCCACTTGATGCCTGTGATTCCTTGGGCAAATAATTTAAACTTTCTGGACTTCACTTTCCTCATTTGTAAGAGATGATCTTTATAGTCTCAGCTCTAAATCTATGATCCTATGATCACTATGTAGATAATGAAGATATGAGGCAGAATATGAAAGGAACTGTAAAAGAATTATACACAAAGTGCTTTTAGAATTCAGAGCAGGAAGAGATCACCAGGGATGATCAAAGGTGACATATCATTGGAACCCTGTACATTTCCTTCCCTTCCTACTATAGAGGAAACCTTGAAGGATGGGTAGGATTTTGAGAGGTGGGGTTGTATAGAGAGGATATTTTTTGAAAGGAGAGGGAAAGACCAAGGAGTCAAGGATAAAGGCAGGAAAGCAGGGTTCTTCATATACTTTGTGTGGAGTTTCATTTGTGTGAGAAGACATTCTTGAGAATTCAGGTCAAAAGCCAAATGATGAGAGCAGAAAAAGAATAATTCTGTTTTAATTTGAAAGGTGAGTGTTTCCCAAAGGGCTTCTTGTTTTCTGGGATAAGACTCAGCTGAAAAGTCATTATCCATCCCATCTATTTTGTTTTTTAGGTTTGTAGCCAGTAAATCTAGAACAGAATCTGGCAGAAATCAAATTAAGTGCCTTTTAATGGACACTTTTAACTTTTGAGTCTCCCTATAGAATTAGAGGTTAGACATTTTTCAGATCTACTGGGGGACTGATGGCTTAGTTGTTCTGCTGGGCTTGTGTCTGACAGAAAGTACAATCTCTCTTCACAGATACTTAGGATAATGGTACACTTCTGAGCTCAACATTTTGGAGAGGATATTGACACTTTGGTGTATTTATAAGGAAAGACACAACCAAGATAGTGATGGGACTGAAGATTAGGCCACAATGAGGACTGACTGAAGGAAATTGGGATGTTCAGCTTAGAGAAAGAAGACTTCCTGATCATTACAAATCTTCACAATGGAATCTAAATGGTTACTTGTCAGGAATGCCACAGAAAGGATTTCTGCTTCATCTGTAGATGAAATTCTTAAGCTTTATTCTTTTAAATGTCTTAAAGTGCTATCTTAAGGAGTAAAAGTAGTGTGGTATAGTTAAAATTTATTTTTATTCATTTCATTAAATATTTCCCAATTACATTTTTTAAACATTCATTTTTTAAAGAAAAGTTCCAAATTCTTTCCCTCTCTTCCAACCTCTCTCTCAGCCCCTGAGAATGCAAACAGCATATTGATTATTCATATGAAGCAATGTAAAAATGTTACAAAAGAAAGCACACACCAAAAAAACCCCAAGAAAAAATGAAGTGAAAGAAGTAGACAGTATGGCTTAGTGAAAAGGAACAAGTGTCTCAGTTCTAGATAATCTTTGTTGCCTATTTTTCCTCAGTTTCCTTAACTATACAATGGGGATATTGCAAACCTCATTTGATCTGCGTAACAACTCTGTGAGGTAGGTACCATTATTTTCCCCATCATATTGAGGATAGCTGGCAACTAAATTCTGAATTTGAGACTGAATTTGAATTTAGATCTAGCCTCTCTATCCATTGTCCTCTTATTCTGAAAATTCTATATTCTATGATTCTTAGAGATCTCTCTAGCTTAGGGTCAGGGCACAGATTTGTTTACAACCCTTGTTCCACTTTAGCTGGTTCATATTATAGGATTTGTTAAACTGTGATTGTCTGCATTCCTTTCATACGGTCTGGTTTGTGGTTTTTATGACCTTTATGATATATACAATAATAATACAGTTATTTTGCAGAACACTTGTGACTGCAAGTGGCAGCAGTAAATGATTTGGTATTGTTTGCTATAAAATATATACATGAACAACATATTCATACCTAACTGTATTAACAATCAACTTTCTTCCCTTACTAGAATCTTTGAATATTAAAGGGATGAGGCCAAAATGATAGATTGGGTCAACCACCCAACTGAACTCTCCTAATATTCTTTGAAATGATGTCTCAAATCAAATTTTGGAGTGGAAGAGCCAACAAAAAATTTGGGTAACACATTTTGCTGTCCTAAAAAAATTCAAGAGTTTGGGAGGAAAAATCTATGACTTTGAAGTGGAAGTCTGTCCAGAGCCCACATATACTGCAATAGCAGCAACTTTGGAAGCTCTCAGTCCAGAGACAGTAAGGGTGTTGAACAACTTGCCAGAAAGAGAATACAGGTGACTCTTTGCTGGCAGTGGATACAGCCCATGTTGGTTGGTAATTCCAGTTGCCCATATGTAGTTCTGAATCACAATTCTGGAGTAGAGAAGAGCACTGGTGGTCAGTAATAAGGGAGCAGGGCCACTGATTACAGTTCTAGGGCAAGGAGAAGCACTACTGCATGTAGCTGCAGGTGACCAGGGGACTAGAGCACAGACCAGGAGACCAGTATGATACCACTTCTAGAATCACACACATACCTTGAAAGTATACAAAATCTGTAGTCTCTGAGAACTAGCTCTGAAAACAGAAGAATAACAATGACTGAAGCTTAGAACAGTGCCTCCCCATCCTCAGATGAGCAGATCCCAATTTAAACAGAAAATTCAAAGTGGAAAAAAATAGGCTGGAAAAATGAACAAAGCAAATAAAAAGTTAGTTTGGTGGTAGGGAAGAGCAAGATATAAATTCAGAAGGTAACATGAAAACTGCTACCAAAAAACCCTCTAAAATGCTAATTGGTCCCAAACTCAACAAGAATTCCTGGAAGAGTTAAAGAAGGAAATGTGTGGTTGAAGAAAAATTGGGGGGAAAATGAGAGAGATGCAAGAAAATTATGAAAAGAAGATTAACATCTTGGTAAAAGAGACACAAGAAATAGTGAAGTAAATACATCTTAAAAACCAGAATTAGCTTAAATGGTAAAGGAGGCACCAAAATTCACTGAAGAAAAATACTCCTTAAAAATTAGACTTGGACAAATGGCAGTTAATGACTCTATAAGATGATAAAATGAAGAAAATGTGAAATATGAGAAAAACAGCTGAGCTGGAAAATAGATCAAGAAGAGATAACATAAGAATTATTGGACTACCTGAAAGCCACAATCAAAGAAAAGAGTCTAGACATCATATTTCAAGAAATTATCAAGGAAAACTGCCCCAATATCTTAGATCCAGAGATAAAATAGAAATAAAAAGAATCCACCAGTCACCTCCTGAAAGAAATCCCAAAATGAAAACTCCTAGGAATTTTATTATAGTCAAATATAGTTCCTAATTGAAAAATCAGAAAGACAGATAAAATTAAAATATCATGGAATCACAGTCAGAATCACATAAGATTTAGCCACTTCCATGTTAAAGGAGCCAAAGCTTGGAATATGATATTCTGGAAAGTAAAGGAGAATCAACTACCCAATAAAACTAAGTCTTCAAGGGACAGATGAAAATTTAATGAAATAGAGAATTTCAAACATTTCTGATAAAAAAGACCAGAGCTGAACAGAAAATTTGACTTATCAAATAGATTAACATGAAAGAATAATCAAAAAGAACTCAATAAAGTTAAACTATTTATATTCCTATTTGGGAAGAGGACTGAAGAAGCCAAGGAACTCCAAGTGGATTCTATAAAATAATCAAAGTGGGAATTTCATACTAGAGGAGACTAGGGTGATGATGAAATAACATATTGAATTTTTTCAACATATTTGATTCCCCCAAAAGGCCCCTCCAAATGCCTGTGGTAATTATAGAAATCAGACAAAGGGAGGAAGACTTATAGAGTTTACTAGTATAGATTGATATTTTGAGATTTACTCTGCTTAACTCTGGGCTCAGGTCTAAAATCAGGAAATGAGACTGGAGATATAAGTACACATAGGAAGATGTAGAAGATTATGACACAAGTTTTATTGGTTAAAACATTTTCAAGAGGTACACTCAGAAAATGAGAGTACCGACAGCTAAAACTATAAGCAGAACTTCAGAGAATAAAATGGTTTTATCCCAAGGAATAAAGAATATTTCAAAAAAAGCTAAAGTTAAAATAATTTGAAACTTTACTAAAGCAATAGATTCACTGAAAACAGAATAGAACAATAGAACTCAATGACTGAGTAAAAAAATTGGAATAAAATAAAAAGATAGAAATAAATAGAAGAAAGTGTAAGTTCCTTGTCAAAAATAGCTGACATGGAAAATAGGTCAAGAAGAGATAATCCAAGAATCTTTGAACTCCCTGAAAATGCAACTGAACAAAATACTTGATAATATTTTTTAAAATCATAAATGAAAAATGCTCAGATCTATTAGAACTAGTTCTAATAAACAAACAAGCAAACAAATAAATAAATAGCAAATAAAATAAAATGAATCCACTGGTCTCCTTCAGGGAAAAAAGAAACCTAAAATCAAAACTTCCAGGAAAGTTATGGCTAGAGTTATATCAGAGCTTCCAGGTCAAAGGAAAAAAATGCTACAAAACAACCAAAGTGAAATAATTAAAATATTAAGCAACCTTTTAGGATCACACTAAATTTGGTAGCTGTTACTGTAAAGAAGAGGAAATCATAGAATAATGCAAAAAGATAAAGGCTTATAAATACGAATGACTTATCTTAAAAGACTGAGTATAATCTATGGGGGGTGGGGAATGAATCTTTATCAGAATAGAAGACCTTTGAGTATTCCTGATGAAAAACTAGATTTGAAGAGTTTTTAAAAAGTTTTTAAGATCATAGGAATGAAGAAAAACTTAGAAAGGTAAATGCATTTGGGAAATTCAAAGGTTCTAAATGATGAAAGTATTCCTAAGAGAAGGAACAAATGTCTCTTCAGAACTCAAAAATCTTCTTTAATCACAAAGGGAATTAAATAAGAAAATAGGGGACCTGAGTATGTTACTTTTTTTCTTTGTTGATGGACATTAGAAAGAAAGAAAAAAAGGAAAAAAAATACACCAGGAAAGAATGAAGCAGGTGGAACTTAATCATATTTCTCATAATTAGAATTGTAATAAGAAAAATATATAAACATGGAAGAAGGCTCAGGGAAAGTAGGTATCATGTGAGCATGACCATCACTCATATTTGTACTTTAAAAATAAGAGTTAAATACACACACATGCACAAGACTAATGAAACTTCAACATCACCTACAACATTCTGTCTTTCATGACTGTTAGAAAGCAACCTTGCCTTCTTTTTAAAACTTCCCTCTCCCTATCTCTCCAAGTTTTTTTGTAGAGGTATATTAAACTCTAACATTAACATATATTATAACATAGAAGGCAAGGTTGCTTTCTAACAGTCATGAAAGACAGAATGTTGTAGGTGATGTTGAAGTTTCATTAGTCTTGACATTTCCCAAAAGCAGTAATTGAAGTCTCAGCAACTTCTCCCTTGATTTTCAGAGAGTGACAAAGGTTGTAAGAGAGTTTTACAGCAGCATAGTATACAATGCCCTCATAATGCCATCTGACACAAGAAATAGTAAGATTCAGGTTGAAATATGTTTTCATTTTAAGAATTTTATTTGCTGTTCAGTATTTATGGCTACTGATTTTATGTGAAGTTGGATTGATTTCATGAAAAGCAAATATTGTCTGAAATCTTTGTTTTATTTTTTTTTGAAAACTGAGCTGTTAAAACAAAAGGACACAGAATTCTAGGGAATTACTAATGAGAAAAATGTTTTGCACATTACCAAATTTATTTTGTGCAATGTATTTTATGGGTTACTGTGTTAGGAGAAGTGCATATTGTCAGAATGAATATTTTGTTAAAAAGAATTATATGAAGAAGTCAATCTCTAGTGGTGGTCAAGAAAACCTAACCCCATATTTCCCATATATTCATCATATCAACATTCATATTTTTAACTTTTGAAACCCAAGATCGAAAAGCTAATTGTAAAAGACTATTCTCAACTTTTAGTCTGTGAGGAAAAGAGTTGGTGAGAACTTGAGATAAGAGAGATTCTCCTTTTTCTAATTTCTGTCTTTTAGAGAGATGACATGGTTTTAGAATCTTGCAGGAGAAGCTGACATGTAGAGGAACTAGCATCTCTATATCTCTAGTTTGTTACACTTGAAACATTGGGAAATGTTTCCTTGAGTAAAATCTGAGTCTCTCATTCTTGATTGAACTGTTACCTCACTCCTTTTTAAAAAATGGCTCAATTAAGGATGCTTTTTTATTTTTTGCATTAAATTTTTATTTTTATTTATTTTCTCAATTTCATGTAAAGAAAAAAAATTATTTGGTTTTTTAATTTTGAGTTCCAAATTCTCTTTCTCATTCCCTCCTCTCTACCCTCCTTGAGAAGGCAAGTTGTTCATAATACATTATTTATATGTAGTAATGCAAAAGAAGTTCAGATGAAAATGAGGTTCAAGTGTCAGCTGTTTCTGACCACCATATTTATTTGTATAGATGTCTACTTGTGAACTGGATAATGTGAGATAATTTTCTCTAACCTTCCTTTGCCTTCTTCTCATTCTCCCAGTGCATTCCTATTTCTTTCTCTTTTCATTTCCCCCTTAAGATCACCAAGATAGACTATGTCTAATTGGACCTTATTGATACCAGGTTGGTTTTTGTTTTTAGAAAACATCCTGCTCATCATTTCTTTTTTTTTTTCAAGGCAAATGGGGTTAAGTGGCTTGCCCAAGGCCATACAGCTAGGTAATTATTAAATGTCTGAAACAGGATTTGAACCCAGGTACTTCTGACTCCAAGGCTGATGCTTTATCCACTGTGCCACCTAGCTGCCCTCTCATCATTTCTTATAGCACAATAGTATCCCATCATGATCATATTCCTCCTTCTTTAGCCATTCTCAAATGAAGGGCATTTCCTCAATTTCTAATTCTTTGCCACTTCAAAAGAGCTGCTATAATGCTATAATAGTTTTGTACATATAGATTCTTTACCTTTTTCTTTGAGCACTTTGGGATATAGAACTAGTTGTGGTATTTCTGGATAAAAGGGTACACAGAATTTATAATCATTCTCTAGAATGGTTGGATCAGTTCACAATTCTACCAACAATGTATTAGTATCCCTATTTTCTCATATCACTTTTAACATTTATCATTTTCCTTTTCATATGTTGCATTAACCCATCTGATAGATGTGAGGTGATACCTCGGACTTGTTTTGACTTGTGATTTGAACAATTTTTTCTTTTAATTACATAGTTTTGATTTCTTCTTTTGAAAAATGTCTGTTCTTGTCCTTTGACCATTTTTCAGTTGGGGAATAACTCATATTCTTATAAATTTGTTTTAGTCTTCTGTGTACTTGGGATATCAAGACTTTATCAGAGAAATTTGTAATAAATAATTTTCCTCAGTTTTCTGCTTTCCAGGTTTCTCACTCCCAATGAGAAAGCTACTTATTCTGTGTATACTTTCATTTCTCTTTTGCTATCTAATTGGATAAAAGGATTTATTTGCTGTTTATTATGTGTGTTCATTGAAGAATGGGCATTTAGTGGATAGGGAGTCAAGCCTTGGCTAAATAACTTGGAATATTCCTTCCCTATTAAGGGAGAGTGATCAGGAATGCAGTTTGAACTTATAACAGATATATCCCCTAGATTAACAATATTTAAGGAAGCAGCTGATATAATTCTATCCCAGAACCACCTCCTTTTTGAGGAGAGCAGAGTAGTTAACCATTTGCCACACCCTCCTGCTTCCCTCCTTGCAGTAATCAATTTCCCTTGCAGAAGGATAGAAGGAAGAGAATCTAGAGCTATCTATTCTTTCCTTCCTTTGAGTTACATCTAGTCAGACCTATGTGTACACATATAATCTACATGTGTATCACAACACACAGTACAACAGGTCATACCCTACATTTATAAGAAGTATACTTTCAATATAAAGATTCATGCAGAGTTAAAATGAGGGATGAGATCAGAATTTATTATGCTTTAGGAGAACTCAAAAAAACAGGGTAAAACAATAACCATCTCAGACAAGGGATCAGTAAAAATAAGCATGATTAAATGACAAACAGGGAATAACTATTCTTAAAGGTATCACAGACAATGAAATAGCATGAATACTAATCATCAGAGATTGTTATTGCTTTTCTGAGTAGTTTTGATTTGTTCACCGTTCTGACAGAACTTTGGACAATGCTCTGGCTTTAAAGGATTCTGAGTTGTTTTGTGCATTCAGGCAGAGATTTTATTGGGGTGTTACAGACTTAGGAGAGAGATATTGCAGCCTCCTGGAGCAGCTGGTGGGGCAACCATGCAAAACAAGTCTTTGGCATGTATTCCAGAGATCTGGATGATGAGTCTGGCACTTAACACCTGTGCCAGAAATCACTCAAATCAGACTCTTCTTGTAGCTGACATCTCTCTTTAGACACACTGAAATCCTTGCTTCCTGAAGCATTTTCTGAAGAATCAACCCAGCCTATAATGCAACTGTGAACCAATTGAATTTTTACTAGAAAGCATCAATTAAGGTCTAGAAGCAATCTCCTTCAGTAGATGTTCATTTGATCAATTCCTACTATGTTCCAGCACTGTGGTAGATAGACTCAGGGATACCAAGAAAAAAAAAGTAATGGTCCCTGTTCTCACAGAACTTACATTCTATCAAACACTTCCTATTATATAGGATTTTAGTTATAGGTAAGGCTTTCACATAGACACATCCTGTAGCTTGTTGATGATGTGGTTCTCGAGTTCAGCAGTAAGGTTAAAATTAGAGAAGTAAATTTGGGAATCATCTACCCAAAGGTGGGAAATGAATGCATGAGATTGTCAATAGAAAGAAGAGAAGAGGGTGAAGGTCAGATCTTTAGAGACTATCCATTTAATGGGATTAGGAAGAGGATGAGGTTCAGAAAAGTACCCAAAGAAGGAGAGGTTAGAAGGGCATGAGGAGGGTCAGAAGGAAGTGGAATTTCTGCAACTAAGGGAAAAGAAGGTATCCCATATAAGGGGTGCTTAACATCCTCAAAAGCTACAGAGAACTAATGATAGTTGATAAAAAAGTTGATTAAAAAAACCTCATTGGATTACCAGTAATGAAGTTGCCTTAGACAGGTGAGCCCAGAAATGGTGTAGAAAGAGTGTTATGAAAAAGTAGAAGACTTTGGATATAGAATTCTTTAGAAGAAATTTAACAATTAAGAGAGGAGAGATGGGATAGTAACTAGATAAACTCAAGAGAAAGCATTTTTAGTAGTAAGAATGACTTGGTGTGTTTGTTTGTAGATAGGAAAGGGGCCGGTGGGGAGAGAGAGAGAGAGAGAGAGAGACAGAGAGAGAGAGAGAGAGAGAGAGAGAGAGAGAGAGAGAGAGAGAGAGACTGTAAAGCTGAATGAAATAGAAAGGATGGCTTCTGGATCAAGGTTCTGGGGGAAGATAAAGTCTGGGATCAAGGAGCCATGATAGAAGGATTAGCCTGTGAGTAAATGGGATGAGTCAGTTAGAACAGAATAGAAGGACTGTCAAACAGCAACAAAGGCCCAGGTAAAGTCATGGCTTGTTAATTTGCAGTAGATGAAATCAGCTCAATTTCATGGCTTCATTCAACCCAGTTTGGCAACCCAGAAGTAAGAAAAGAGAAATTTGAAAATAGGAATTTTCCTAGGCCTGAGGTTTTGTAGGCCAAGATTGGCAAAAAAAGAAGAAAAGGGATTGAAAAATTTAAGAATATGTAAGTGAAGAACAAAGAGTACATTGGAATGTACCAGACAACAAGTGGCATGGGACTGAAGAGGAGGAAGATGATTAAAATAGGAGTGAAGGATTGAGAGAAGGTAGCTTGGTCATGCCTCTTCAATATATGCCAGAAACACTGGATGAATGTTGTGGTTTGAGATAGAGAAATATGTAGACAGGTAGACCAGGTAGATTGCTCCAGAGTATTCCCTGAGCTTAACTTTATTGATAGATTTATATATAAGGTGTGAGTCTCTGGACCCATCCTTTTAGGGCCCACCCAGCCTATTACTTTTCATTTCCTCCAGGTTTTCTGGTACTTTGAAAAGGTTGGAGAGCCTTTCTTCTCCCAGTGGCTCAAGATCCACTATGTTCTCATTTTTGAGGGTACAGGTCTAGTACCCCGGTTCCACTTGTTTTTTTTAAACATTTTTATTTAAAGTTTTGAGTTTCAGATTCTCTCCCTCCCTCCCTCCTCCATCCCTGGGACAATGAGGTATGAGATGTAGGTTATTATGTAAAATATGTAAATAGGTTATTCTGTAAAATATTTCCATATAAGTAATTTTGTTTAAGAAGACTCAAATAAAAGAGGAAAAAAGGTGAAAATAGCATGCTTCAGTTTATATTTAATCAATTTAAATTTTTTTTCCCTCTGGAAGTGGATAATATGCTTTATCATTAGTCCTTTGGTATTATCTTAGATCATTGTATTACTTACTGAAAATAGCTAAGCCATTCACAGTTCTTCATCAAACAATATTACTGTTACCACAACATCTTTGTGGTTCTGCTCACTTCATTATGCATCAGTTCATGTAAAGTCTTTCCAGGTTTTTCTGAAATCATTCTGCTTATCATGCTTCCTTCCTCCCTCTTTCCCTTCTCCCTCCTTTGTTCTTTCCCCTCTTCCCTTCTTTCCTCCTCATTTCTCTCTTACCTAACCTAATGATTAAATGGGCATTGCCTCAGTCATATTGTGATCTGGGAAAGTCCTAGTTTTAAAAGGTCCCTACTGCATCCAGGGCCATCTTCAGTTGTCCTGATCCATATCTGGCCACTGTACCCAGATAGCTCTGGAGGAGAGAGTAAGACTATTTACTTTGCACAGCATCCTCTCATTTAAATTAAATTCACTTGTGTGTCATGGCATCACTTCCCTGATGTCATGGTCTTCTCTAGAAACAATGGAGAAACAACAACAGCATAATACTATTCCATTACAATCATATACCACAACTTATTTAGTCATTCCTCAATTGATAGACATCCCTTTGATTTCCAGTTTTTAGTCACCAAACAAAAGAGTTGCTATATTTTTGAATAAATAGGTCCTTTCTCCTTTTTTTTGTATATCTTTGAGATATAAGCCTAGCAATGGCATTAGTGGATCAAAGGGTGTGTACAGTTTTATAACCTTTGGGCACAGTTCCAGAATAATTGAATCAGTTCATAGTTCCATCAACAGTGATTAATATTCCAATTTTTCCACATCCCCTTCAACACTTTGCTTTTTGGTCCCATTAGCAACTCTGATAGGTACGAAGTTGTACTTCAGAGCTGCTTTAATTTGTATTTTTCTGATCAACAGTGATTTAGAGCATTTTTTCATATGACTAATGGTCGCTTTGATTTCTTTATCTGAAAACTGCCTGTTCATCTCCTTTGATTATTTATCAACTGAAATAGGATAGTTTCTTATATTCAATAGAGTGTGTATATTATTCTCTCTCTTTGAGTCAAATTTGAATTGGGTAAGTTTTAAGCTTTGTGTCCCCCCATTTTCCCTGTAATTTACTACTACTACTACTACTACTACTACTACTACTACTACTACTACTACTACTACTGACTACTATTATTACTTCTACTATTGCTACTGCTACTGCTACTGCTACTACTGCTACTGCTACTGCTACTACTTAGACTACTATTAGTCCTTCAGAGAGGACCACATCCAATGATTGGTGGTATAGCACAATTATGTTTATTATAATGAGGGGTATACTGTCTAAAGTATCCTTCTCATTTGCTGTTACCAGAATTGTTCCATCCCTTGGTCTGATTTATAGGAAACAGATTTTTTTTGAGATAGTCTGACTGATCAAGGAGTCTTTTTAGCCTTAAATTGCTTTTATTTCTTCTGTATCAGCAAGGCACCTCAGTGCTTCATCAATTCCAGGCAATCATCATGTGATATTTCGTGAACAAAGGCAATGACCTGATATATCCTATCCTATCTCTCCATGCACTAATTATCAGTATGGTCTTTCCTCTCAAACCTTCCACCCTTGAAACTACTCATTGGTATTCCTGAATCCACAAGATACCATTGTGCACTACCAATGCAAGGTAAACATTAGCATGTTCATACCTCTTTTATGAGGGATAACTTGTTCCATTCAGTCTCCTTCTTTCTTTTTCCAGAACTTTTCTTTCTCACTTCTTTATTTTGTTTTTTTAGGTTATCATCCCACAAGTCACCTTATGTTCACACCCTCTGTCTACATATATTCTTTCTAATTACTCTCATGGTTATAAAGTTGTTGTTACAAATATTATTTTGCCATTTAGAAATAGAAACAGAAAAACCTTATTGAATTTCTTATATTTTATCTTCCTTATTTCTCTTTTACCTTTAATTTTTTTTACTCATATATTTGGAGGATAAATTTTTTATTCAGCTCTGAGCTTTTAATTAAAAATGCTTGAAAATCCTCTATTTCTTTTTTTGGGGGGGGACACAAAAAACGTTTATTTACATATCTGGCCACTATACACAGATGACTTTGGAGGAGAAAGTGAGGCTGTTTTCTTTGCCTAGCATCTCCTCACTTAAATTCATGTGCTGGGTTTAGCAGAAGTTAAAGGAAAGAGAGATTAGCAGCAGCAGCAACAGGAAAGGATAAACAGTAAGGAAAGGCATAGGAGTATGAGGGGTTACATGAGGAATCACACTCCTCAAAAGTGGACTGGCTTTCAAAAAGAAGATGAGCTCAGTCAAAGTCCTCTATTTCATTAAATGTGCATTTCTCCCCCCCCCACTGAAAGATTAATATAATTTTGTTGGATAAGTGATTCATGATTGCAATCCCAATTCCTTTGCTTTTAGGTTTATCATATTCCAGGACCTCTAATGTGGAAGCTGCCAAATCCTGGGTAATTTTAACTGTAGCTCTATGATATTTGAATTGTTTCTTTTTGGCTGCCTGTAATACTCTCTTCTTGATCTTCAAGCTCTAGATTTTGGCTATTGATGTTCCTGGGAGTTTTCATTTTGGAAATTTTTTCAGGTAGGGATTAGTGGATTCTTTCAATTTCTATTTTGTACTCTGGTTCTAATAATTCTAATAATTTCTTGAAAAATGTTGTCCAGGCCTTTTTTTAGTAATGGCTTTCAGGTAGCTCAATAATTCTTTATTATCTCTCTTGTAGCTACTTTTTAGGTCTGTAGTTTTTCCAATAACAAATTTCACATTTTTCTATATTTTTAAAATTTTGTTTTTATCATATTTTGATATGATTATTGTTTTATTTGTTCAATTCTAACTTTTGTACATCCTTTTCCATTTGGCCAATTTTATTTTTTAGGGAATTATTTTCCTTGGTAAATTTTGTATATCTATCCCTATGCTATTGACTCTGTTTTCATAATTCTCTTGTAGGAATACAAACAGTTCAATATCATTAAGTTCCTCATAGTTAGTCCTTCTTGTCTGCCCCCTCTATGGTTCACCTGAGCCCTGTACTTGAAGATCAAATTTTCTGTTCAGATCTGGTTGTTTCAATGTGAAAGTTTGAAGTCCCCCGTTTCATTGAAAGTTCATTTTTCCCCTGAAAGAGGATGTTCAGTTTTGCTGGGTAGTTGATTCTTGGTTGTCAACCAAGCTCTTTTGCCTCCTGGAATATCATATTTCAAGCCCTATGAGCCCTTAATGTAGATGCTACCAAATCCTGTGTAATCCTGACAATAGAGCCATGGTAGTTGAATTGTTTATTTCTGGCAGTTTTTAGTATTTTCTCTTTGACTTGGGAATTTTGGAATTGGTTGTAATATTCCTAGGAATTTTTCTTTTGGGATCTCTTTCAGGAGATGATCCGTGAATTCCCTCAGTTTCTATTTTACTCTCTGCTTCTAGGATCTCAGGGAAATTTTGCTGTATCATTTCTTGAAAAATGAAGTCCAGACTCTTGGTCAGGACTTTCAGGTAGCCCAATAATTTTTAAATTATCTCTTCTGGATTTGTTTTTGAGGTCAGTTGTTTTTCCCAATGAGATATTTCGCATTTTCTTCTAATTTTTGGTTCTTTTGGTATAGTTCTATTTCTTCCTGATTTCTCACAAAGTCATTTGCTTCTTTTGGTTCCATTCTGCATTGAAGGAGTTATTTTCTTTAGAGAGTTTTCTTTAATCTCCTTTTCCAGCTGGCAATTCTGTTTTTTAAGGCATTCTTCTCATTTGCCTTTTAGGTTGCTTTTTCCATTTGGGCTAAACTGGTTTTTAACATGTTATTTTCTTCAGTATTTTTTGTATCTCTTTCACCAAGCTACTGACTTGGTTTTCATGATTTATCTGCATTGTGTTCATTTCTCCTCCCAATTTTTCCTGTACCTCTCTTAATTGCTTTTCAAGGTCTTTTTTTTTTTGAGCTCATCCATAGCCTGAGCCCACTTTCTGTTTCTCTTGGAGGTTTTGGATATAGAAGCTTCAACTTTGTCATCTTCTGAGTATGTATTTTGATCCTCCATAGGACCAAAGTAATTTTCTATGATCTATCCCTTTTGTGATTAAAGATACATCTCCTACCTATGGCTGTAAGAGGCATTCAATCTGTTTCTCTTTTTGTTTTTTAAAAGTATGATCTTTAATAAGGTTATATGTCCACCTAGAATGAATTATGTAATATAATTTTAGATATTCATCCAAGGCTAATTTCTAACAGTCTATAAACAATTTGTTTAATAATCTGTTCTAGAATTTTGCTAGAGATGGTTAGACATTAAGCTCATGATATTTTCCCTGATCCTCCTTTTACTTCATCCTTTGTAGTTGTTCACTCAATTGAATATTTATTGACCCCCTCCTCTGTGTAAGACCTTAGGTTAGAGTCAATGAGGAATATGGAAAAGAATAAGTTGATGTGCTCAAAGTAGTTCACTGTGTGGTTGGGAAGACACTATTCACACATCAATTAAAGAAAAATGCAAAGTATATAATTAGGAGCTAAACTGTATGACTCTAAGTTCTAGAGGAGCCCATAGGATGAAGAATCCAGTGTGTATTGGGATAGAATCAGAGTTAGAATCAATAAACATTTATTAAGTGCTTAGTATGTGTCAGTCACTGAGTAAAGAACTGGCATTAGACAGTCTCTGCCCTCAAGGAACTCACATTCTAACAGGGAAAGGCAGAATATAGAATGAAACTGAAAAGGAGGAGGAGGTGGGGAAGGTTACCCAGTCCTGGACATCAAGTTCTGCAATTGATTTGGGCATTATAGAGTTGATATAAGTTAATCTTACAGACTGATGAGTTTTGGGAGAGCATGAAATTCAGGAGGTCAGTCCCTTGAATTGGTCAAGGAAGGTATTAATAAGGAGGTTGTAATTAGTTTGAATTCTGTAAAAAGGGTAGGATTCAGAAGGGGAAAAATGAATTAGGCAGAAATGGGTTGAGTAGAGATGTAGAGGCTAGAATGTCAAGGTATGAGGCAGGTTATAGTAAAGAGTCCTATTTGGGATTAATGAGAAAAAAGACTGAAAGGACTTGAGACCACACTTCTAAAGGCTTTGAGTACCAGGCAACTCTTTTTTTAAAAAATTTTATTGTGTGGGTAATGACAATTTGGAAAAGATAAAGATGATTACAAGAAGAGTGCAAAAGATCTGAGAAGTCCTCATGCTTATAAATACCGTAAAGAATTCAAAGAAAGAGGAAAAATTTATGTTCATCCAAAAATATTTATAGAAGCTCTTTTCAGGATAGTCAAAAATTGGAAGCTATTGTGGAATGGCTAAACAAATTGTGACATATTAATGTATTGGAACATTATTTTACCAGAACTGGACAATTTCAGAGGAAACTGGAAATGCCTGAGAATACTGAGTGAAATGTATAGAACTAGGTTTATACAAAGATATACAATGTTTTATACAATGATAACAACATTATAGAGAAAAAAATATTTTGAAAGGTTTTAGAATGCTGATCAATGCAATGACAAATCAGAAACCTAACAGAATGAGGATAAAACATATCCTTTATTTCCTGAAAGAGAAGCAAGGGACTTAAAATAGAGAAAGAGACAAACATTTTCAGACATGATTAATGTGAGAATTTATTTTTCTGGATTTTGTAAATATTTATTGAGGGATTTATTTTTTTACTTTTATAAAAAAATTACTCAATGGAAGATTTATAGGAGGTACAGATTAATGAAAATACTTGTTACTTGAAAAAAACATAATAAAACTACTATTTAAAAATATGAAATGTCTTCCTTAGGGAACCAAATTGTTCTAAGCTCTGTTCAATTTAATTCAATAAATATTTATTAGATTCTCTGCATTGAAATTGGGTCAAGGGAGATGGTTGAGGAGATATGAAGATTATGCCTTCATCAATTAATCAAAAAGAATTAATTAAATGCCAATGCTAGCTTTTGACAATACAAATATAAAAAATAATTCAATTCCTTCTCTCAAAGGCTATAAAATCTAGATCCAGATCTAGGAGAGGGCTCAGATACCATCTTGACCAATGATCTCATTTAGATGAGAAAACTGAGAAGAGTTAATTGACTTGCTCGAGGTCACATAGATAATGACAGAAGGGGATTTGAACTCTAGTCTTATGATTCTGAAGTCAGTATTCTTTTCACGGCATCATACTGCTTCCTTAAACTTATATTCAATTTTTGGGAGACAAATGCATATATAAACTCAAACAAGATAGTTTCTGCAGATAGGCTTTAGTATCTAGAGAGATCAGGAAAGGCCTTACAGACTTTTCTTTGAAAGAAGGGATTCTAGGAGTTGGAAGCAAGGAGAATGTTTATTCCAGGCTAGGGGAAACTGCCTGTGGAAAGACATTGAAACAGTAGATAGAATATCAAATGCAGCACAAAATCCAATTTAGTTACACTGTAGATTGTATGAAGATAATAATGTTTAATGAAGATGGGAAGATCCACTGTTTCCAGTTATGGAGCTCTGGCTCTGGGAATACTTCCAAACTCACATTAGCATTAGTTGACTGGATTTATAGAGGGCTGCTAGCTACTGCTTCTCTCGGGTTTCTAGTGTTGATATTGAGGGATGGAAGAGAGTTTTCTTTAGCATGATTATTTACAAATTACCACTAGTGTGCTGCCCATTGATTATCAGTTTATTTCAATTAGCTAGTCTTATTGAATTAGCTCTAAGAAATAGGTATTGACTAAGGTAGAAGAGTTGGTACTAAGCATACTCCCAAGTCATAGGCACACTGAAAAGTATAAACAGAGTCCATGGAAAGTGAATTTGGACTTAAATAATAGAAATGATAAATTTTCTCTTTTGTGGGCTCTTCTTGAGGACCTCTTGAAGTGCCCCTTATATATGGAATAGCCTTTGCTGGGGATTCTTGTAAAGTCTTAAAATGTCTTTCTTCATAGTGTCTATTTAGTTATCAATTGGCCTCTCTCTACTGATGGTGCTGTCATCCCCAGTTATTCCAAGAACATGCTAGTTGATATAAATGGAAAGTTCCAAATCTTGCAATTTTCTGAAGATAGATCTTCCTCTGGCAATGTGATTTGTGCAAAAGACAGAGACCCTCTCCTTTCCTCTGCCCCCAAGATATTTCCTCTGAGGGCTTGGTTGAGGTTATTCCATCTCCAGATTGGCTCACCATTGGACTGCCAGATTATGAAGTAGTCTTCTCTTTTTATCTAAGCTTTATAGAGCATGTCCAACTCCCTTATCAACTTAATATACTTCCATTGAGAAATTATTTTATTCTCAATGGCTCAAAACACTACTCTTTCCCAATTTGATTAACTTGCTTGTCACATATAGTTTATGTCTTTGATTGATTGACTTGATTCAGTAGAGTTTTCTAAACCTTATTCATATTTAGTTTTACACATTTGATTGATTGATTCAGTCAGAAGTCTATGCCTTCTATGTTTGATTGACTTGGAGTGGACCCTACCCTTATATTTTATCTACCATTTAACATTTGCCATCAACTGGGAGTGCTTTAGACAAAGTCTGCAGTTCCAATTCTTGAACAGCACTCTAGTGACTTGGGGGAGAACAGCATTATTTTTTTTTGGTTTCATTCTCCAGTGCCTGGCACTAAAGGGTCTCTGGAAAAGGCATAATCAAATTAGGAACTTAACATTCTCCTGTATTTTCAAATTCTTGGTGATAACAATTTATCAAATAAACATCATTTTTTCCAAAGTTCTATCTGTATTGGTGTTACAAAAATGTCTTCTTCAGTCTCTAAATAAAAAACACAAAAAGGAAGAAAAAAACCACACTTCTCTTCCCAGAGGGAAAGCCTGATCCCTACAGAGGTCCTCAGAGAATGTTGAACTCTCCCCACAGGGATTACCTGGAGTCTACTGGAAGTCAACCCCCTCACTATTCAATTGAGAAAACAAACTATTGACTTGGTACTTGTGTAGCAATGCTGATCCACTCACTGAGGATGGAAAGGGGAAATGTAGGGAAGAAAAGGAGAGGGGTTTGATCTTTACAATCTCCCATTGAAGGGTACCTGTGCTCTGGATTCAGTTAAGTTCCAAGTGCTACAACAAACTGGCAGTGGATCCAGGGAGACTACCTCTCCCTTTTCTCTTGATCCCTTCTTCTCACCCCAAACAGGTTTAATCATTTATCAATATAAAAAGAAAAAGAAAATCAAACTTTATATTTCAGAAAGATGCCTGGTCTCTACAAAGATTTTAAAACATATGGGCCTTTTTTTTCTTGGGAGAGTTTAGGGTGACATTCACTTCTATCATCCTCTCTCCTTTGTTTGGAGAGCTTGAAGGTGGATATCAAACTCTTCCCAATGCCTTCCTTTGGAGGGGGGTAGAAATTGGACTTTCAGATTACTCTACTTTGCCTCGGCTACTCTGTCTGGTGCCATAGGAGGCATGAAGATGACCAGAGGTGGTTTTTTTTTGGGGGGGAGAATTATGGACTCATCTCACTACTAGGAGTCAAATGGAGACATTATTTGTCTTGATCAGACCTCCATTAACGATTTGAAATGCATATGAACCCTTGCTCAGGGGAACTTGCTATTCAAGGGTCAGGTCTGTTATATTTTGTTCTTCCCCCAGGGCTGTCTTGCCATGAATATTTGAATCTGGATTAAGTGAACACTATCTACATTAGACTTTGTTTCTCCAATTACTTTGTATATTTTCAGGGTATTGATCAGTCACTTTCCTAACATCTGTTTTAAAGGTAGCTATGTTCAAGAAACACACCTATGTCTCAGATCAGGAAAGGAAATTTTTTTTAGGGTTTTTTTGCAAGGCAAACAGGGTTAAATGGCTTGCCCAAGGCCACACAGCTAGGTAATTATTAAGTGTCTGAGACTGGATTTGAACCCAGGTACTCCTGACTCCAGGGCCGGTGCTTTATCCACTATGCCACCTAGCTGCCCCCAAGGAAAGGAAATTTTAAGGAAAAAGATAGAACTTTTTGCTTTTTAAAAATATTTTTAGTTATTTAAGGCAATGGGGTTAAATGACTTGCTAAAGGTCATATAGCCAGGCAATTAAGTATCTGAAGCTGAATTTGAACTCAAATTCTCCTGACTCTAAGATCTGTGCTCTGTCCACTGTGTCACTTAGCTGCTCTCTTACCTTTTTAAAATATAAGATGGAGAAATTTTTTTTTTTCAGAAAAGTAAAATGTAAATTTCTCTACATCTCAATCTTTTGAGTTTTTTGAGGGAAGATCAAGAGACCTTAACACAGGGACTGGCTTCTCTCCGCCATCTTGGCCAGAAGTTGTCTTGAGTTTTTAAAAACATTTTAGCAAGTTTTAACCTTTCTTTTTTTTTTCTTATTATGTTTGATTTAGAACCCATTAGGATGAACTGAATATTTGTGTCTTATGTTTATGGTTTGGGAAGTTTGTGTTCTCTGCTATTGATTGATTCCTCCAGTTTTAGAGAACCAAGTTCCCCAGTTCCATTTAATTACTTATAATTGATTTTACAAAAAAATTACTTCAAAGGGATAGTAAGAAGAAAAGGATAATCAATTCCCCTAACAAAATAACCTTGGGGACATAATTCCACCCTATACCTGGGAAGGAGAAGAGGATTAAGCTCACAGTTCAACCCAGTTTCTATTTAGGATTAGATCCCCTAAGTTAAAATCCAAAGCTTCCTTCTGGTTGGTATTATAGACCATGAATGTGCTGGAGCTAACTTGTATTAGAAAGCCAATTGTTTTTTTTTATTCTCATTACTTTTATTTTTACCTTGTGTTAGAATAGCTAATTATTGCAATAAAAGGGAACTGAAAGAACTCAATATATGCAAAAAAAGTTAGATATTTCAGTTTACAGGTGATATGATGTATTTAGAAACTCCATGAACCTAAAACAATTGATCAAAATAAAAAGTGATGAGAAAAACATAAATCCATATAAATCATTGATATAAATATTGCTGCTAAAACTGATGCTCAAAGATTATAAAAAATTGGCAAAAATTATTGAATAAGGGTCATTACCCACTGAATACATGGTTAAAGATATGAACAGTTATAAAAAGAAGGAATATAAGTAATCAATTAAAATTTTGTCCAAATTCTCATAAAATCAAAGAAATAAAAATCAAAACTGTTAACTTAAACCAAACAGAATGTGTCTAGTCCTCCTTCCACATCATAGCCTTTCCAGTACTGGAACACTACTATCATGTCTTCATGAAAGCCAATTGTTAAATCTTCAATGCTAAGCATTTATATACTTTATGAAGGCAAAAATCTACAAATCAGAACTTGATTTATTATTATTATTGTCTAGAATTCAGAAATTAATGGAGATAATGTTAATAAAATTCAGATTAGCTTAGAAGTATATCTTGTGGGATGGCTAGGTGCTCAATGGATAGAGCACTGGCCCTGGAGTCAGGAGTACCTGAGTTCAAATTCGGCCTCAGACACTTAATAATTACCTAGCTGTGTGGCCTTCGGCAAGTCACTTAACTCCATTTGCCTTGCAAAAAACCTAAAAAAAAAAAGAAAAGAAGTGTATCTTGTATACATTCTCCCCCCACTTCCACCAAAGAGTTGTTAAATATTTATCAGCACATCATTTCTTGGGACCTTGGCTTCTTAAGGATTTCTTGCTGGACCATAATATCTGACTGGAATATTGGACTCTAAAGTCATAATGGTTTAAGATCCTGGGTCTGGGAATCTGCTTCCTGTTCTTGGAACTGAAAAAGACAAATGGAACTAAAGTCTGTTTCTTGGACACATAGGTTGGAGTTGGGATTGGGAAGTGGCCTTCAAGTCCTTCCCCAACTTACCAAATGGTGGCAGCTGCTATGAGTGACTGAGTCCTTCAGTCTTGGATATTAACAGACAGAGAGAATACTGGCTTAGTCACTCTGGTTTAAAGATGTAGCCAATGGAAAAATATTTTTCCCAAACAAGTGGTAGGTCAGTGTAGAATGTTCACACTATGCCAAATCTTTCTTTCAGACAGGTAGATTCTTGGCCACATGGATGTCTTCATTTTAGGCCATCTGGGGATGTGCCAAACCTTTACTATACCTATATAAGCTCTTAAAGAAGGAAGGTTAACTTCAGATTGAATAAATTTCCCACCAGAGCTCCTATTACTGACCTGAATGTATTGCTCTGGACTGGAAAGCTCTATTTGAATATTTTTGTTGAACGCCCTTTTTATCTCCTTGCTAAATTTTGTATGTAGTAACACACATAGATACATACGCACATATTTATTTAAATATCTACCCACTTATCCATTTATCTATTTATTTATTTGTTCATTCATTGATTCATTCATTTATTCATTTCTTTCTTTCTTTTTTTCTTTCCCTGTCTATTATTCTGTCTATCCACTGTCTTTCATTGAATCAATCTTTCCAGATCTTGAACATGCACTTAGAGCCCAGGGCATACTTAATCTAAGACACTGTGGCATTGTAACTTTAAGCAGATCCTAAAGTAGTAGGCTTCAGAAATCCAAGTACTGTATTTTAGATGAGGAAATATCCTAACTACAGCATAGAGAGAGTAGATGACAGGGCATACCAGCAAGTTTAGCTCAAGGACAGATGAAATAAGAGATCTGGGATATCAAATGATGCCCCCTTGCCTGCTTGCTCCATACAGGCTGAGATGAGGCAGCAGAGCTGCACCTGCTGGCAGGAAAGGCATATGGGACAAGGCACAGGGGGATGGGAGAAGGAAGCTGGCCTGGGGGGGTGGGGAGGCCTGTTCACTACAGCTGTAAGGGATGATAAAAAGGATACAAACACAAATGGGAATCCACAGGCTGTGCAGGATGTTGGATTCATTTACATAAATATTGTTTGCAAAGAGCAATTAGTAGTTCATTTACATTCAGCAAAGGAGTAAATTGTATTTTTTCAGGGAACCAAGTATTTGCCCATATGTGCAAATCCAGTGCCCTGTAATTGTCCCCTGAAGAAGGAGCTCTAATAGATCTCTTTTTACTGTCTCTTACTGTGTATAGATGTACAATTTCTCTCTTAAAAAAGGACAGTCCACACCTTGACTGCAGTTCATATTCACATCTCCTCAATAACAGTTAGGATTCTATCCTAATATGTGTTCCTGTTGTCAGTGTCTCTGATGTCTCTGGATATGGGTCCTGGCCTAGGCATGTGGAGACCTGGGGAGCAAACATCTGGACTTTCTTTCTTAAGGGCTAGGAGAGCTACTATCACCCCTATGGTAAAGCTTTCCATTCTCAGTCTTGAACCTATAACCTATAGCCTCTTAGATGTGCTGTTCTGACTTGCATCAGAATTTAGCATAGCTAGAAGTCAGGCCTGGTTCTATCTAGAACTTACAAGTCATTTGATTCCTCTGATTGTCATACTGTCCAATTATTATATTGTTTAATTTCAAAAGGTCCATGAATGAATGAATGAATGAATGAATCTTTCTTCCCTTAATGACACAGACTCCAATTTCTAAATGCTATGGTAAATGGTCTCCATATGTAGAATCTACCAAAAGAATTCATTGTTTAGTGGCACTTAGCTAATTTTTTCAAAGAAGTGAACTGTCAAATGGTGATATGAATTTTTGCCCTTTTTATTTCCCTTCTGTGAGGGAATTGTGTCATGGAATTGATTGGATGAATTCAAACCCCACTTTCTGAAAGAGGTCTCTCTATAGCCTTTCTCCTCTCTTACAATCTCCTGCTAGTACTTTTCCTTTGAAATTATCTTTCATTTTTATTGTATATAGCTTATATATTAATTTTTTCATGTTGTGAAAATACCTCATTAGAATGTATGCTAAGGATAGTGTCCGCATTTTTACTGTAAACCCCATCTCCTTGAAATCATCAGAAGCCTTTGTTCATGTTACTCATGTAGTACTCTCCTTGACCCTATCTTTGTTGATCAAAATTTTACCTATTCTTTCAGCCTTAGCTCAACAAATAGGCAAATGACAAACCTGGCCAAATTAAAAGAGATGCAGAGCATTAGATTAGGATTAAAAGACCTTGGTTCAAATCCTTATCTTGCCACTTGCCACTTATGAAACCCTGGGTATGTCATCTAACTACTGGCCCTCAGTTTCTTTAACTCTAAAATAAAGGATAAGATAATTTCTAAAGTTCATGCTAGCCTTAAGTCCATGATTAAATCTAGGAGGGAGATCAAAATGGTAGTAAGCCTACAGACTATGCCATTTAAGGGAAATGAGGTATAATTTGGTTTTGAGAGAAGACTGGTAGTATGGGGAAGAACATGATTACTATTAGAAGAACTGTTTCATGGTAGAAGGTTAAATTTAGTCTTCTCTGTGGTCTAAGAGTGCAGAACTAGTAATAATAGATGGAAATTAGTAATAATAGATGGAAATTTTTCCAGGGAAACAAGTATTTGCCCATATGTGCAAATCCAGTGCCCTGTAATTGTCCCCTGAAGAAGGAGCTCTAATAGATCTCTTTTTACTGTCTGTCTTGCTGTGTATAGATGTACAATTTCTCTCTTAAAAAAAGACAGCCCACACCTTGACTGTAGTTCATATTTGCAGCTTCTCCTCAATAACAGGTGGGATTCACAGGTTTGGGTTTAATATAAGCAAAAATTTCCTAACAATTATGAAGATTAATTAAAGAGATCAAAGAAAGAGAAAAAGGAGTCATTAAACAAGAACAGTATAGTAGCTATTTTTATAGTAGCAAAAATCTGTAAACTAAGAGGGAGTCTACCTTTCGGGTAATGACTAAACAAATCACACTATGTGAATGTTATGATGATGTTTATACTTCGTTCTCAAAGAAGACCATGACATCAGGGAAGTGATGTCATGATGAGTACATGAATCAGATCTGAGTGAAGAGTGCTGTGCTGAGTCACGAGCCTCACTTTCTCCTCCAGAATCATCTGGGTCCAGTCAGCTATGAGTCAGGACAATTGGAAATGGTCCTGAATGAGAGGCAATCAGGGTTAAATGACTTGCCCACAGTTACACAGCTAGTTAGTATGAAATGGCTGAGGCTGGATTCAAACTCCTGTCCCTCTGACTCCAAGGCCAATGCTCTATCCACTGAACCACCTAGCTGCCCTTGTGAAGGTTATGCAGAATCCCAAAATAAACAGTTTTAGAATAAACTAAGGAATTCTCTATAAATGGAGTGAATGAAGTGAACAGAACTAGGAGAGCAATTTATACAATAACAATATTATAATGAAAAGCAATTTTGAAAAACATTATAACTCTCAGCAATACAATGCAATGCAAACCATGATTTCAGAGGACTGAAGATTAAGAATATTAAGTACTTCCTGTGAAAAAGAGGTGAAAGACCTAAAATACAGAATAAGGCCAATTTTTGGATGTGTCTGCTTGGGAACTTGCTTTGCTGGACTATACATCTTCGTCATGAAGATTTTTTTTTTTTTTGCAAGGCAAATGGGGTTAAGTGGCTTGCCCAAGGCCACACAGCTAGGTAATTATTAAGTGTCTGAGGCCAGATTTGAACTTAGGTACTCCAGACTCCAGGGCTGGAGCTCTATCCACTGTGCCACCTAGCTGCCCCTTGTCATGAAGATTGTTCAATGTGGGAAAGTGGGAGCTAGAAAAATAAATGCTTGTTAAAATAATATTTTTTTATTGAAAACATTAAAAGATTTTGAATTTAAAAATGAGAGGTCTGATCAGACTAAATGGTTTCTAAAGTTTCTGTCACATATAAAACCTCTAATCTTTGAGTTGTCCAAAAGAGAATCAGGTAGCTCTGGTGGAGGCAGTGGCCAAAGAAATATGAAGTTTTAAAAGGTTCTTTTGGACCTGCATGGCTTTTTCTAGATGTTCTCTTAGGTTCTTTTCAGCTCAGAGTCTAGGTTTTATGAATGTTCTGAGAGTATGATCTATGATCTCTTCCATCTCCCCCATCAAACACTTGAAGATTCTTTTGAACACTGATTCTGTAATCAATTATTAGCTATTCCTTGAAGTCATATGTGTAACTCTTGATGCATATGAAAATCAATTTACTGTTATGCCAACTAGTGTGATGGAAACATGAATCATATTTAAACCTTTCAATGTCAACAATTAAACTTTACTAATAAAATGCATGTAAACATTAGTTTATGTAATCCCTTAGACAATATAAACATTAATCCCACTAGGAACAAATCACTAACCAGATTTCCTAGGGCTTCCCAATAAGTGTGCCTTGTGTCAATACTCAATGACAAAGTTTCCTCTCCATGGCTGTGTGTCTAAGCATGTATTCATAGGTTGAGGAGAAAGTCATTATGAAGAAGGAGAAATTCCAGGTGTGTGAAAGAAGAATTAATTGGTATCATAGAACAGACTGAAAAATAGGACGTGGAAGCTACAGGAAAAGATGCTAGCTTTAGCAAGGAGGATTTTTGAGAGCAGGAGGAAGAAAAAGTGCTTAAGGCTATTGAGGTATAGAGCAATGGAGGATGAAAGACATGAGAGTTTACAAAAGATAGTTTTAATTTTGTCATTAAAGTTAGAGGTATGGTACTTTTGCTACTAGAAAGAATAAGGCTTGAGTTGGAGATTGAGAAGAGAAAAGCTTTTGAATAGCAAGTGTGTTGAATATGAAAATAACTCATTCAGAAGGGAATAAAAAAATCACTGTGTTTCTGTGAGATCCTAGCTGAAGTTAAATGACCTGAACTTATAATAGATCACTCAATGATTTTAGTATTAAATTACTGTAGAGGAATTTCAGAGGAGATGTATTAGTAAGGAGTATTAATAATTGGAGGTTAGCAAGGGATTAAGTGGTGGAAGGAATAAGATCCAAGACATTCAAAGATAGGGTTATTGAAGTGGCTGACCACATAATTAAGACTGGGTAAGAAGGGAAATGAATTTAGAGAAAGGTTGACTGATTGGAATGGAACTGAATGAGACGAGGGCAAAGAATAAAAGAAAAATAAGGAATAAGAAGAAATAGAAGGAGACAGTAGTAAGAGTGGAAAAATTCAGGATTCATAATCTTGGAGATGTAGTCATTTTGAACTGATAGTGAGGTCTGGGATCTGGTCATCCTGGTGGATCTTTGAGGTAGTGTGGAGCTGTAGGTTATATTTTCATCTATTATCCATTACTCTTTCACAAGGCTAATTACTAGAATCTAATGATAATAAACTAGACTAAGAATCTGGCTGCTCTCATCCTTAGATACCTGATTTCCCCTATCCCTATTCTTCCTTCATCAGGGCCAAAGGATGTATTTCGCTCTGGGAACTGTCCAGCGTCCTGAAAACTCCGCAATACAAACGAAGTGCGCAAGCGCCTTTTGTTTGGTGGGAAGTCAGCCAAAAGAGCCTGGGGGAGGAGGCCGTGGCCTGGACAAGATCCCACTGCGCATCCTCCTCGGCTCCCCCACCCCTAGACTGCAGTCCCAGCCCCAGATCCTGCACCAGCTGTGAGAACCTACCGCCCTCCACTGCGGATTTCCAGGTCTTCTCTTGTCCACTGCCCCACCTCCTCTTCTTCCTCTACATTCTTCTCTCTTCCTCTCAATCCTCCTTCTCCCGCGTCTCCTTCATTTCCTTTTCTATTTTCACGTCTTCCTCCCCGTCTTTGTTCTTTTTCATTCCTTTCATCTCTTTTCCTTCCTTTCTTTTTCTCTTGACTCTCAGAAATTCTCACGGCCTTCTCTCTTCCTTTATCTCTTATCTATCCCCTCTTCTTTTTCTCCTTTCTTTCCTCTTCATCTCCCCTCCTCCACCTTGTGCCCCCCTCCGGGGCTCCTGTGCCCAGGCACGACCATGGGGAAAAACAAATTAGTCTTCGCCCAGGGCTCCTGCTACTTCCTTGCCTTCCTGTTTAGCTTCATCGTGGTGGTGCCATTGACTGAGAACTGCCATGACTTCCACGGCCGCTGCTTGCTCTTCACTGAGGGCATGTGGCTGAACACCAATCTGACCGTACAGGAACATCAGCGCTTCACGGTGCAGGAGTGGGGCTCGCCTGCTGCCTGCCACTACTCTCTCCTCGCTGCCCTGCTCTCCCTGTCTGTGGCCATTGGGTTAGCCTGGCGGTCGCTCTATCTCCTGTGCAAGGGATTCGACGAGTAAGTAGTGGCGGCCCCCACGCGGCCCCTGGTCCCAGCCTAAACTGCTTGGGGCTAAGAACTATGTCCCTAGGGTGCAGCTCTCTCCTCTGGACCCTACTCCCGTGCAAACAATCTCCCTCAGCTGAAAACAGTCTCTGCCCAAATGTAAAAACCCACCCTCTCCCATATCCCTCCATGCATCCCCCTGTAAATAGTCTTCTTCCAACAGTTCTTCCGGAAAACATCCCTTCCTGTGGAAAATGTCTCTGCTCCCATGAGAAAATCATCACTATGCAGACAAGTTGTCTCCATCATTATTGAACTCTGTCCGCCCCCCCCATCCCCGCAAATAGACACCTTCCTATGAAAACACTATCCAGTATTCACTAGCCAAAGCTCTGACCTTTCTGTACTGCCCCTTCTCTTCCTGCCCTAGGCAAGTTTCCTTTTTCTTTCTGTAGAAATTGGCTAGTCATTTCTCTCCAAGTTTGACTCTGGCCTAGAGGAGAACATTCCCTTTAGTACCATGGACACTTCTCCCTTATTCTTTTTGCTGAAGGGAGAGACTTGGTGCAAAGTGAGGGAGGAAATGGCCAAGTTGAGGCCTGAGGTAGGAGAAGAGACAAAAACCTTTCTTTCACTTCACTCTCCCCTAACAATCTTTTTTTCATGCAGAATAGGAAAAATTAGTTATTAATCTAGATAGTTGGGGTTGAGTCAATAGGCATATGACCCCTTCAGCAAGTCATTTAACCCCTCTGACCCTCAATTTCCCCATCCACAAATAGGGGTAATACTACTTACACTGCCCGTCCTCCACTATGGAGATACTGTGAGGAAAACACTTAAAAGATCTCATAATAGCTAGAATTTATATAGCCTTTTAAAACTTGTAACTCTCTATTCATTTATCTCATTTGAACCTCACAACTGTATGAGTGAGGTAGGTGTTATTATTATTATCCCCATTTTGCACAAGAGGAAAATGAGAGGTTTAAGTGACTTGCCAGGGGTCACACAGCTAAGAAGTGTCTGAGGTAGGATCTGAACTCAGATCTTCCTGACTCCAGGTCCTAACACTCTATACACTGCACCATTTAACTACATTACCTACGCCATTACAGCCATCTGGATATTTGGAGTCCTCCCAGATGTTTGAACACTGTGCAGTCCAAATATTTGGATGTTGAATTTAATTTTTTAAACTTTCCTAATATATTTTGGAGGGTTATCGATCTATGTTAGCTTTCAGGAATGACATTCTTTCTGTTATCTTCCCTCTTCAAATTTGATGAGGCTCTCTATTGTCTAGAAAAACCCTTAGATCTGAGGAGATAATTTCTAGTGAAATCACAGAAGTTATGAATCCCCTCCCCCCTTCAAGGGGCTTAGCCACAGAGGACTTGCCATCTCAAGAAACAGTTTTTTAATTCTCAAGATAAATATAACTTAAAAAAACTATTTGGGCAGTTAGGTGGCGCAGTGGATAGAGCACTGATCTTAGAGTCAAGAGTACTTGAGTTCAAATCTGACCTCAGACACTTAATAATTACTAGATATGTGGCCTTGGGCAAGCCACTTAGTTCCATTGTCTTGCAAAAACCTAAAAAAACCTAAACCAAAACAAAGCAAAAACTATTTGCCATGGTGTGGAGGGGTAGACAGCCGTGTTAGCATAGAAATGATTTATCCTAATGATATCATTGGTCTTTGAAGTCAGTTATTATTTGATATTAATAGGAATGCACCTTTTTCATTCTTCTTATTATACAGTGAGTTCCTTGAGGGAAAGGAACTGGGTCATTTTTCATCTTTTGTATCCCCACCTTTGATCAAAGGTCTTGATCACAGTAGGTGCTTAATAAATATTTATTGATTTTGAATAAGTTAATTAGTATGCATTTTCTGAGCACTTACTGTGTTCCTAGCTTATGAGATAAAAATGTTTAATGAAGATGAGATATACTTTAATACTGTAATATTTCAAGAATTTAATGTATCCATGAGCTCATCAATATGGAAACTCCTTCCCAGGCAGCAGATTGCAATTCACCCATGCCTCATACCCTATGTCTTTCATGCCTTGGCTTTTAAATATATATATATGTATATATATATATATATATATATACATATATATATATTTAAATATATATATATTCCATAAAGGATCTACCCAATAAACTGAAGCCTTCTTTGACTACATTTAACATTTTGTGCTTACCAGTACAGTACTAAGTTACCAATTTTCTAGCTCTATCTATTGCTATAAGATAGAGCCACCTACTTTTCAGATCATAATTTCCTGGACAAAATCTTTTTGTCCACTTCTTGCTTCCAAATCATTGTTGATAGTAAGCAGAGCCTATTTACATGCAGTATGCTTCTCTCCATTGCCACTGGTTTACATTTAATTTCGATTCATTGGAGATTGTGACATTCTGTGACTTACAAAAAGAATTTTGGTGTTAAGAAGCACTACTTTTGTGTAAGGGAGCAGTTTGAGCAATTTCTCATATAATCCAGGTTACTTTTTTCTTTTATTCAGTTCTGGGACAAGTTCATTTTGTATCTGAAGTCTGTGCCCAAGATATATATACTGATGGCCTAATTCAATGAACTACTTGCTTATCTAACTGTGATATTCATCCATTTGGTTTTTCCTGTATTTATTGCTAGGCTAATAATTTTTGAGTAGCCATGGATATGCTTAAAGAAGTCTTGTAGTATTCTAGGGTTTGATGCAATTATTAAAATATCATTCACTTATATAAGCATCTGGAGGGTCAGATTAATTTACCAAGACATCTTTCTTTTGGACTTTGTCTTATGACAGAAATAAGTAATTTTAGTGGACATTTGTCTTTCTGTTTTATGTTTCACTCATATTTAAAGCCAAATGAGTACTGAATAATGTTATACCTCTGTGCCTGCATCTTTCAAGGCATAACTTTTAACATAAGATTATCCTTAGAGAGAGAAACTTAAGGCTTCATCTTGCTCTAATTTAAATGTTTTTTGAAAGCAACAACAACAACAACAATATGGATCTTGTATTCTCCATGTCTTTTAATCATGTTATTGAACATTGGGAAAGCTGCCTGTTCTATCCTCATATTTTCATTAAGTATTCCCTCAAAACAGTTGTTAGGCTTTCTCATAAAGAATTTATAGAAATGAGAATATGATCATATAATTTAAGAGTTTTTATTGCTTTTCAATATTTTTTTATTTTGATATAGTCCACAACATCTCCCTTCTTTCAGACAACTTAAATCAACCTCAATGCTTTCAAAATTGTATTGCCTCCAGTATGGATTTTTTTCTGTTAGCACTCAGAGTGCTACAGATACTTTTTGTAATTTTATTTTCTAAGATATCATTTTCACTCTTACCCTTTGGGAAATCCAAATATGGTGGTTGCATTGTCAATGAAGGTGAAAATAGATTGCTTTAGAAACTCTGATAGGAGCTTCATTTTTTATCTATTTATTGTCCTCCTACTGCTTTAATTTATAAACTCTCTCTTAATGAAATGGTTTACTTGGGTCTCAATGCCCAGTTTTTAAATTTTTTTTTGCAAACTTGTTTCCTTTTCCACTTGTTCTCATGACTGCCTGTTGTTTTGTGATATAACATTGATTGTGATCTTTTACTCTCCTCTTTTGTAGTATTATAGTTTAAATTCTATACTGATGTTCATCATTTCCAGGTCTTATTGCTTAGCAAGGAATTCAAGTATTGATTGAGGTATTTTTCTGGGATCTTTTGGTTTTTTGTTGTGGTGATTGCCTCATACTGGTTAAATTTTTATAAGAAATGGTGACAAAGTTAATGTCTTTTTGCGTATCTTTTTTTCACCATCAAGAGCTTATTTGAGTTAGTCAGGTTTGAGCTGTTTTATTTGCCCATAAGCTCTTTTTCTTATCTTTATTTTTTTCTTTTAGTTTGGTATTTATTTTAACCATCGCTCTAACTAGTTTGGTCTGACCACACAGACAATTAATTCATAAATGATTGTTAGATCTATAACAATTTCTTTTTCCTTTAGATATGGCATATTGTCTGGACATAGAGTCCACTTGATACTTGTTGATGCTAACATAGTTTTTTATAACATTTACAGTATTAACCATGTATTAAGGACTCTTGATCATCCAACATTATCATTTTATGGATGTGGTAACTGAGGTTTATAGATATGTGACTTCACTAAAGTCATACAATTAGTAGGCAACCAATATGCATCAGAACCAGAATATGAATCCAGATAATCCCAAATATGAGACTGTACATTATGCCATACTTCCTAGAAACTGATAATGCTATTTATCATTAATAGAATAGCAAATAAAAATATTAACACTATTAATTCTAATGATTTATATGATTATAATTATAACTTTCTTGATTATGGTATTCACTGTCAACATTAGTAATATAACAATTTAGTTGATTTTATAGTTGTTAATATATTAACATTGTTACATTGCTATCAGTAGTGTTCATTATATCACTGTCAAATATTCTCAGTAGCATTTGTTATTTATATAAACTTTAATGATAGAATATATTATATGATAGTTTATGGTTTACAAAATAAATTTTATCATCATTTTTTATTTTTACTACAGTCCTTTATTTTTACTACAGAGATAGGGTAACAGGTCTAGAAAAAAAACTTGCCCAACTCACAGAGCTAACTAGTTAGTGAATGGCAAAGAAAGTTTTCAAGACATAAGCCCATGTTAAGTAGTGTGACTTCAACAAAATCTGTCAAAGTTCAGAGAAGTAGAGCAGGTGCCAGAGAACAGAGAATGGAATTCTCAGATTAGGATTCTTGAAGCAAGTTTAGAACAAATCAGGGATTAAATTTAGGAAACTTTTACTCAAAAGATGAAATTTATATTGAAAGGAATTTATATGTACAAAAATAGTTATAATATCCCTTTTTTTTAGTTTTTTTTTGCAAGGCAAATGGGGTTAAGTGGCTTGCCCAATGCCACACAACTAGGTAATTATGAAGTGTCTGAGGCCAGATTTGAACTCAGGTACTCCTGACTCCAGGGTCAGTGCTCTATCCACTGCGCCACCTAGCCACCCCCCCTTTTTTAATGGCAAAGAATTGGAAGCTGAGGAAGTTCCCATCATTGGGGAATGGATGAACAAGTTCATATGAATATGGTGGAATACTATTAGTCTATAGGAAAAAGTGAAGGAGCTAGTTTCAGAGGTACCTAGGAAGATTTATTTGAACTGATATAGAGTGAAGTAAACAGAACAAAGAGAATGATTTAAACAATTATAACAATATTTTAAAGACAAATAACTTTGAAAGTCTTAGGAAATTTGTTCAATACAATGACCAATTCTAATTTCAAAAGACTCATGAAGAAACATTCTACCCATCTCCTGACAGAGAGGTGATGAATCCAGAATGCAGACTGAGGTTTCTTTGGACAAAGAGGATAATTTGTTTCAATTGACTATATATGTTTGTTTTTTCCTTTTCTTTTCTTTCTTTGTGTGTGTTGAATAATTCAGAAATGACCAAAAGGAGATAGAGCAGATTTTCATTGAAAAAACAAATTTAATTGGCTTTATCAAAAATCATGCCAGACTTTTCATGCCTTTTCTTTTTAAAAAAGAATTTCTCCATAGCTTAAGGAGGTACAGATTTGAAGGAATGTAAAAAATATTTGGATCAATTGCAAAACCGATGTCAAGGGAAAAAAAAGCCCCAACTATCTACTGACTTAGAAGCCTACCTTCCAACCATACAAAGTCTTGATGTCAAGTCATCTATGCATGAATTAAGGTTATCCTTGATAAGTATGTTAGTAGAGGGGGTACAATCATAGTTTTTCAAATGATACTCAACAAATGATGTCATTGTTACCATCTCGGTTGATTGAAAGATGTAGAGTGTATAAGATTTCATTATGCTTATTGTTTGTTGATTACAGAAGAAAAAAATCATTTAAAAATTAAAGTTCACTTAAAACTCCTTTGAAGACATAATTAAAAAAATAACCCTGCTAAATGACACTCTAGATAATAAGCACCAGACAATACATAAAACAGGGAAATGTATAGTTACCATCAGCATTATGATGATATCATCAAGCCCCAAGACACTGCAGAACCTCTTGGAAAAGATTTGTAATTTCTCAAAGGAGACCATCTATACAGGAAAGAATAATTGGATGAAGACTATTTGCCCAGATTTCTACATGTATCTGAATGAACATCCTTTAGACTTTAGTTTCTTCAATAGTATGTATTTTTGGGGCAGGCACTACAAATCTACAATGAGTTTTGCCCAGAGTTATAAAGAAAGAGAGTGAACTGGATTGCTTCTAGGAAATTGAAAATAAGCTTTAACTAACCCCAAACTTCTAAAAACAATAAAGGTATCTCTTTTAAAATTATTTATTTGTTTTTAACATTTTTTCCCCAATTTTTTTCCCTTCCCTCCAATCCCTCCTTTATACATAAAGTCTTTTCAATGCAAGCATTTTACCAGTTTTGTTTTGAGACAGTTTAAGCATGACACCAAGAGAATAGAGGTGGTTGTGAGCAGACTGAAATATATAACCAATGATGAATACCAAAGATTTAAGTAAAGGGTGTCATCCAAGAATTATATAATAAAATTGGCTTGATATTGTGGTGAGAGAAGGCTCACAGGTAGTTGGCCAGAGAACTTGTCTGAGTCCTCCTAGAAATATTAGGAGAAAGTGAAGGACTCCAACTCATTGGAGGTACTCTTGTGGCTAACTTTTGGGAGATATGGATGAGAGTGGCGCAAGATAAGCATGCATGGATGATTTTTAATCTTTCTCCTTAGAGAGATCAAAGGAGCACAGATTAAAAACTAAAAGGAATATGGAGGAATTTAGAGGGTCTCACAATCAATTTCTTCATTTTATAGATGAGGAACACAAGTTCAGAGAGTTTAAGTTCCTTGCCCAGAGTCACACAGTATCTAAGGTAGGATTTGGACTTGGGACTTTTTTTACTTCAAGTTTCTATTTTCTCTACCCACTATGTCACTTGTGGCCCATGCTCTCTGGAATTTCATTACTCTTCAAAATGACATCAAAGTTCCTCCTAGACCCTGGAGGGTATTCAGGGCAGTTACCTTATCATTTTTTACTTGGCCTCCTTGGTATTCCCTGCTCCTCCACTTTTCAGGTTGTTGGGTTTTTTATGTCTTCCTCTATTAGACTGTGAACTCTTTGAGGAAGGGTCTGTCTTTTGCCTTTCTTGGTATCCTCAGAGCTTAGTATAGTGCATGATAGTTAGTAAATATTCAGCAAGTATTTATTAACCAATTGATTAGATATTATGTCTGGGAAATGACAGTATTTGTCATGATTGTCACAGAATAATGTCACAGAAATGATGTAAGCATAGTATAACTAGATTTTAGAAAGATCCTCGACACATATTTGTGGATAAGTTGGAGCTATGTAGTAGAAGAGGTAGATGAATTCAGAACAGGTAGATTGTTGAATCTAATGAATATTCATTATTGAATCCATGTCACCTTGGACATGGCATAAAGCAGAGTGATACAGCAACTTTTCATTGTCCCTATTCTGTTCAACATTCTAATCAATTGACTTAAATGGTGACATAGATGACACTTTAAAAATCAAATTTTCCAATAAGGGAGAGTGAGATGGAATAATTTAATATTGTATGATCAAGGCTGGATCCAAAAAAAGATCTTCCTAGGTTGGAATAATAGGCCAAACCTAATAAAAAATACATATTTTAATACTTTGAAGATCTGTAATTTAATTGGTCTATGTTCTATTTCCTTAGGTTCAGATGAGATAATTTAAGAGTCATTGGATTTCCTGAAATCTATGACTGTAAAGCCTGAGAATCATATTTCGAGAAATTATCTAAGATTTAAAAGAACTAAAAGGCAAACTGAAAATAGAAAATAGAAAATAGAAAGATTTGACCTGAGAGGATGTTATAACCAAAATTCAGAACCTCCATGGCAAAGAAAAAATACTACAATCAGCAAGAATGGAAAAAAAATTGAAGTATCATGGAACCATGGTCAGTAATTGTCAACAACTTTTGTAATGAAGAGAAAAATCTTATAATAGATATTCCAGAAAACAAAAAATATAAGCCTTACAACCAAGAATGATACCTTAAAAGATAATATAATCCTACATGGAGTAGAATGGATCTATACTGGAAAAGAGGATATTTGACTCTTCAGTTGGAAAAAGTCAGAAATGAGTAGAAATTTTGACAATATATATAGAAATGAAAAGAAATCCAGGAAAGTATATGCTCTTGGAGCTAAATGACAATAAAGTACTTACATTTTAACAGAAAGAATAGAGAAGGATCCCTTCAAAATCCTAATATATTAAAAATTTTTGGGCAGTTATGTGGTGCAGTGGATAGAGCACCAGCCCTGGAGTCAGGAGTACCTGAGTTCAAATTCAGCATCAGACACTTAATAATTACCTAGCTGTGTGGCCTTGGACAAGCCACTTAACCCCATTTGCATTGCAAAAACCTAAAAAAAAGAAAAAAGGAAAAAAAAGTTTTATGTGCATTTCATGAAGAAAAACAGAGAAATTATGGGTAGTATTGTTCTGTTTTGACAATTTTGAGAAAATGAAAAAAATTTAAGGGGTGAAATACATTAAAGAGAAATGAGGGAGAAGGAAGTAGAATGCATTATGGGAATGCAAAAGTAGAAGAGTAAACATACAAACAAGAAGGAAAGGGTGGGTGAAGTGAGCATCTTATTGATTTCATTTATCTAAACTGGACAAAGGAAGGTTTGAATATAAATAAACACATGATTTTATGTATTATATTTAACAGGAAAATAGGCAAGGATAAGGAAGGGAAAGATTGGAGAGGGACAAATAAAGAGGTTTTATTCATAAGCAAAATAAGCTTCAATTGTGGAAAGAGAATCATCAAGGGGGAGATTAAAAGGAAACTTGGGGTCTGAACATAAGTCTGGCAAAAGGAGTAGAAGCAGGTAGCTTCTATTACATATTACTAATACTGATCACATTCACTATCCTTTCCCTTGTTAAAAATGGTTTGGGGCAAAGAGAAGAAAATATGGAGAGAAATAAACATTTAAGAATTGTAACAATAAATATAAATGAGATGAATTCACCTATAAAATAAAAGAGTTAAGAATCCCATAATAGATTGTTTAAAAGAAATTTCTTGAAACAAAGATTCACTAATGCATTGCTACACCAAATTGTAGGTGTTTATTTGATCCAAAGATGCTATGTAAGTAAACTTTTTTGGTTAACATGGTCTGTGAGTATTCTCATTTTATACCAATACTCAAACTTAACTTGGTCTGACTCAGCTCTGGCCTTCAACTTCTTATAGATGGCCTGGTAATATTCCATTATGTTCATGTACCATAATTTATTTAATTAATAAATATTTATTCTCCAATCTACTTTGTTTCTAGATCTTTACTATCATAAAAATTGTTTAATTTTGGTGTATGTGTGTGTGAATTTTCTTTTTATTATTGACCTTTTTGGCATATATGACTACCAGTGAGTTAGAGGTTTAGGAATATGATTTAAAAGATATGAATATTTCATCACTTTTTTAAAGGTTTTTTTTGCAAGGCAAATGGGGTGAAGTGGCTTGCCCAAAGCCACATAGCTAGGTAATTTTTAAGTGTCTGAGACCGGATTTGAACCTAGGTACTCCTGACTCCAGGGCTGGCGCTTTATCCACTACGCCACCTAGCTGCCCCGCATCACTTTCTTAAAATAATTTCAAATTGCTTTCCAAATAGTTGACTAATTTATAGCTTTTCCAATAATATATTAATGTTCTTGTTTTCTATAACCCATTCAATATTAGCTATCTCCAGCTTTTGTCATTTTTGTTAATTTTCTTAGTCTGAATTGGAGCAATCTTTCATAAGGCAGTTAATAGTTTGCAATTCTTTTGAGAACTACTCATTCATATTATTTGACCACTATTCATAGGGGAATGGCTTTTGTTCTTATCTGTTTGTGTTTCTTACATATTTTATATATCAGATCCTTGTCAGAGATTGGAGGTGAAAATTCTTTTTTTCTCCAATTGTTCAAATGTTTGTCTACATCCAATCTTTTTGAAATTAAATTTTGATTTTTTTTCCTAGATGATCTTGTCAAATAAAAAGTTCTTTCTCAAGGATTTTATGTTCTAGGGTTCACTGAGCACTTATATGTTGAATTACATTATTTCTAATTATTTTTTCTCATTTAATCTATGCTATTTATTTTTATTTTATATTTGATTTTCTATGCTAATGTTCTTTTCCTCTTCCCCCTCCAAATAAATATAAACTCCTTGAGACCAGAGATTGTTTTATTTTATTTTTGCTATTGCTACCACCTGGTGAGCATAGTACTTACCTTATAGTAGATGTTGAATTAAATATAGTGAATTCTGGAATATGAGTATTATTATGTTTCCTTGCAGATGATATTCAGGTCCGTAGATTCCTAGAATTTAGAACTAAAAGGGACCTAATCATCCATTCTCCCCTCTCTTTCCTTGTTTTTCAGATTTGATTTGTTCCAAGCGACAGAAGCAAGATTCAAAAGGAGATCCTCTCCAAATTCAGTGTTCTTTAAATTATATAGTATTACCTTTAATTGAACCTACCCTTTCAATCCTACTAATCTGTGGTTCTGTGTTATTGTAGAAAAGAAAACTTTATTATGTGATCCAACTAATCAGCTTTACTGGTTCTCTGAGGGGAAGATAGTTTTTTACCTCTCAGCTCAGGTGCTTCCCCAAGGCAGGAGATGTGTGCCTTGTCTAGGGTGGTTTCTCCACACACATATTTCTAGACTTGGGTTCTTAGAGGGATGATGTAGATTAATGCTGAGGAGAGTAGCTAGATGGCTCAGTGGATAAAATGTCAGGCTTAGAGTCGGGAAGATTCATCATCCTGAGTTCAAATCTGGCCCCAGACACTTACTAGCTATGTGACCCTGGGCAACTAAGCAACAAGATCATGTTGAGGATGTATAGTGTAAAGAATATTAGATCAAAATCAAGAATCCTTGAAAAGAAATGGTCTATTTTATCCTTTGTTCTCACCTCTAGAGGTTCCACATTTTACTAGTTTCCTTCCCCATACCACAGTTGTGAATGGTTACTGATTTGATTTTCTTTTATTTTTTAATGGTTTGACTTAAAATAGTCAGTTACCATAATCATTGGGAGCATTTCTTTTTTTTCTTTTTGTTTTTTTAGGTTTTTGCAAGGCAAATGGGGTTAAATGGCTTGCCCAAGGCCACACAGCTAGGTAATTATTAAGTGTCTGAGACCGGATTTGAACCCAGGTACTCCTGATTCCAGGGCCAGTGCTTTATCCACTGCACCACCTAGCCACTCCAATTGGGAGCATTTCTTATGGAATTAATTTATAAAATGTAAGTCTAATCCTAAATTCTTTCAAATTGATTTACAGTTTTCTCAACAGGTCTTTTCAAATTCTTCTCTAAGGATTTCATGTTCTTTTTTAGACTTTGGTTTAGAGTTCCCACTAAATGAATGACCCTGGACAAGTTATTTATTTTTTCTAATCTTCATTTTCCTTGCAAAATTATGATTAGCAATTCATCAGTGAGTCAATATTTATTAAGTAATTCCTTTATACCAGGCACTGTGCTAAGCCTGGAGATACAAAAAGGAGGCTCCCTACTCTAATGATATATTGTAAGGGAACTTTGCAAGACTTAGAAAATCATAATTTTCATATGGATGCTTCCATTTATACAGTTAGATTTCCTTTTCTGAGGTTAATGAAGATAGAAAGACATGTGTGACTTTCCATCTGGCTTACCTGCTTTTAGTGATTTCATATCCCAGCTAATCATTTACAAAAAATACAAATGCATCTGAGTGAAGAAGGAATGAGACCTTCTTGATCTGAATTCAGCAGCTATATGGGACTCTGAGGAGAGTCTGCCAGCATGCAGGGCAATGATTTCTGGATTCCCAGAGAGTTTGCAGATGCCATGGGTTAGCTATTTCCAAGCTCTGTCTCTTTTTTCTCCTCTCTACAGGACCTGTCTTGAATCATTTGCTGCATTGATGCTTAATATCTTCATCCTCTTCGTAGTCTTCATTGCCTGTACTATCATCAGTGTGGGATTTGATATGTGGTGTGATGCCATCACAGAGAAAGGCAGCATGCCCAACAGGTATGTGCTTGTTCTGCTTCCTGTACCCCAGGGAAAAGGGTATGTAGGGTGTATGTATGTATGTGGATGAAAGAGTGTCAAGTTCAAATAGATGAATGGAATGAATTAAAAATGCATTTTATTAATTGCTTATTCTGTTCTATGAATTTTGCTAAGTTCTAGGGGTAAAAAATTATAAAAACAGGGCAGTTTTTTTATCTTAAAGACCTCATAATCTAATTGGAAGATCAACATATAAAAACGTTCAGTTGCAACATGGATGAAAAGATCCAGAAGGATACAGTGATGAACATTGTATAAGGCAAGGTCCAGATATACTTTACTTTCATAAGAAGGCCAGATGATAGAACAGGGTAATTGTGGGATATAGAAACAGGACAGTTAAGAAGTTGTAGAGGATGTTATAAGGCAGTGGGAGAGCAGATGGTAAAGGGCTGGTGGTCTTCCATTTCATCAGAAGCAATGAAATTGTTGATAAGTCATGTATCCAGGGCCAAAACAAAAGAACAAGGCATTTTCATTGCTTTCTTCTGAGAGGTTTTTCTTCCCTGAAGGAAATCAGTGGAGTGGGACTGCTCCCTTGGAGGAGAGGGAGCAGGGGAGAATTTTGGAAATAATTTTCTGTCCCAATATCTTTTTCTGTTTTAGCTGTGAAGAACTTCAGAATATGGACTTGGATTTGAACCCTGAAAACTCGGCCTTCTATGACCAGTTTTCTCTTGCCCAGGTAGGAGTGATTGCAGCATTGGGTAAGGAGTACTGTTAGTTGTTAAAGAGGACCATTCTAGGGATGAGGGGGAGGCCCACTGACCTTGGCCCTTTGGCACATTCAACAGATCTAGAAAGGAATTTAAAAAATATTTAGTCCATTTCTGCCTGAGAAGGAACCTTACCTAAAGCTCTCTGATAATGGATATTCAGATTCTGCTGGAATATACCCAGTTGTGGGGAGATCATAGGGAATGGAGAAGTATTTATTAAACATTAACAGGTTATAGGTACTGTACTAATTGCTTTATAACTATTCTCTCATTTGATCTTCAGACCACCTTAGGAAGTTGGTGCTATTATTGTCCTCATTTGTATCAAATGTTAAGTGATATGACCAGAGTCACCTATCTAGTAAGTGCCTGAGGCTGGATTTGAACTCAGATTTTCCTGAGTCCAGGTTCAGAGCTCTATCCACTGCACCACCTAGCTGAGATCATAGATCATGGGGTCTAGACCTGGAAAGGACCATCAGACAATTTAGTTCAATCCCACCATTTTGCACATAAGAAAACTGAGTCCCACAGAAGTCATTAACTCACTCTTTCCCGTAGTAACCCAGTCCACTTCTTAGACAATTTTTTTAACCAAGTTCTTTGTGAGTCAGTGTCTTCCTCTCTGTAACTTTTTCCCATTTTTTTTAGGAGTATCCAAGCCAGAGACTTCCTCCATTAGAGAGCTCTTCAAAGCTTTACAGGCTAGTAACCAACATTGAGAATTAGGAGAGACTTTAGCAATTGTGGCTGTTGGGGAACTGTGAAGTACAACAGACTGAGACTATTGACTTTTAGTCAGAGAACCTGATTCATATCCTACCTCCCTGATACTTACTACCTATGTGATCATGGGCAAGTCCCGAACTCTCTGGTCCTCATCTGTGAAATGAGAAGTTTGAACTAGACAATCTTTGAGGTTCTTTCCAGTTTGTATTTTGTAATCCTAATGGATAGAACACATCCTGAAATAAAGAGATTTTGGAGTCAAGACAAAAATCCCTGATGCTGCCTTTATGTGACCCCTTAGATGAGTTCCTTTGGTCCTTCTTTATCAAAAGTAGATGATAATATGGCAGTGTTTTTTGAAAATTCAGTATTTTTCAGTCCCATCCGACTCTTCAAGACCTCATTTGGGGTTTTCTTGGGAAAGATACTGAAATGGTTTGACATTTTCTTCAACTTATTTCATAGATGAGGAAATTGAAGGAAGCAGGGTTAAGTGACTTGTGAAGGATCACATAGCTAGAAAATGTCTGAGATTGGATTTGAGCTCAAATCTTCCATCCTCCTAGCACTTTTTCCACTTTTCTACCTTTTCATAGAAGAGTTCTTTGTCACACAGGTTCTGGAGTTGGATGGGTTCTTAGTCATCTATCCTCTAATCTAATCTCTTTGTCTCCTCTGTTAGAAAACTCAGATCTAGATAGCTTTGGTGTAGACTTGCCTCAATGAGCAGTAAAATGGCAGAGCTGGGATTTGAATTCAGGTCTTCTGACTCCTAATCCAGTCCCCTTTTCTCTTCCACATGGTAGTTATTTCAATAATAGAGGAAATATTTTAAAAGGAAAATGTCTAGAATTTAGTGTGTGACTCCCATTCCAGAGCACAGCAGGCTCTTGGTTAGACTTTTCCATCTTGAAGTTCATTAAATTGTATATTTTGCTTGATTGATAACTTTCCCAAATGTCTGAAAAGCAAGAGATGCAAGTCATTCAGGCCATTGGAGGATGATTAGCTTTCCACTTTCCTTAGTATTAAGGCTAAATCAACTTAACTCAGCTAAGCCTTCATAGGCAGGCTGGTGTTAGAAGAGAGAACTTTGGATAGGAAATCAGACCTCCCTTCTCGTTCTGGCTTTGCTGCTCATTTTCTGTGTGACATTGAGCAAGCTGCCCTCTTTGAGTCTATTTTTTCCTCAGTAAAATTAGGTATTTTTGATTGTTCTTCCTCAGGAAGGGGAAGTGTATGTAGGATACTAAAGCCCACATTGTTCCAGGGGAGTCACATATTGTACTTTGGTGTATTCTTATGAAAGTAAGCATCAGAAGGGACCCAGATACTGCTAATTCTCAACAAACAAAGAATTTAAAAATTTCCCCTGGCTTCAGAATCAAAAGAATTTCCAAGGAGTATAAGAGGGAAAATCCAAGGGCTGTCTTCATTGGTTTTTGATTTTTATTGGGAGTAAGAGATTAATAAATGAACCAGGCTCCTATTATGTGTTAGACTTTAAGGGGAATACCAAAAAAAAAAAAAGTAAAAGACAATTCCTGCCCTCAAAAAATTCATCATCCAATGGAGTAGTTGTTTGGGTTGGGAGAGATTCCTTTGTTGGAAAACCCCTTTGCCCCTGAAAGTGAGATAGGACAGTGTACAACAAAGCTGGACTCCCAAACCTATAAAGTCAGCATTGGCTAAATTTTGCTAGGGCTCAGAGAGATACAGATGTGAGCAGCTATGTGTTTTTAAAAAAAATCGTGCTGTTTGCTAAATTGGAAAACAACAATAAACAATGGTAATAATAGACAATGATAATCTATCATTGGATGAAGAGTGGTTGTATGGGAAAATCCCTGTTCAGGAAACCTGGGGTTATTTCCTGGCTCTGCCCAAAACTAGTTTAACTTCTTTAAGACTCTTCTTCCTCATGTGTAAAATAGGGATAATCATACTTATACCTACTTTACAGGGTAATACTTTGTAAATATTACAGCATTATAGAAATAGTTATTTGTTATCATTTATTATTATTATTGTGTTTGAATCATTACTTTTACTTTTCAAAATGCTTGCCCATTCATTTGCTCACCTGTTCCTTATAAACACCGCATGAGGTAAGCAGGGCAGGGATTATAGGCCTCATATTTTGATGGAACACCTGGAGGATGGAGAAGATGTTATTGACCTGGATCCACCTCCTCCATGAAGTCCTTCCTGACTAGTGTGACCTCCTGGGTTATCCCCTTCCTTGAATTCCTACTTGGCTGAAACTTGCAACTTGATGCCTGATTATCATTTGCTGATTGCTCTCTCAGATCATCAAATCAGAATTTTAGAACAGATTTCAGAGCATATAGGCCAACACATATTTGGTAATTTCTCACAAGTGATTATTGAATTCAATTCAATGAACATTTAATAAGCATCTATTCTGGGCAAGACACTGTTAGCCACTAGAGGTACAAAGAACAAACAGTCCTTGTCCTAAGGGAGTTTACATCCTACTCTCATCCAGTCTTTGTTTCAGTGCTAATGAGATTGGAGATTTGCCCAGGGTGGAGGGACTCTGTTTTTCTCTTGCTTATGCCAGAGACCCAGAAACACTAAAAAGCATCAAATCAACTCAGTAGATGAACTGATTGTCCAACTGTCCCCCCTCCTTTGTTTTTGCACCCCCTTTTTGTTGAGCTCTTTTCCCAGTACTTGGAACTATTGACTTTCACCCCCCCCCCCCAAGGATGATGCATTCCCTTGTACCCCCCTCAGACCCTTCCACTCTATCCTTCTATCCTAGTTTGGTCTCTGGGCTGCCTGGCTGGCTTGGCTGGGCATCACCATCTTGGCTTTCCTGAAGGTTTACCACAACTACCGGCAGGAGGACCTGCTGGAGAACCTCATCCACGAGAAGGAGTTGCTGCTGGGCCGAGCCTCGTCAAGGACCTTTTTTCAAGATGAGAAGAGCGGCATGATCTAATTCCAGGGCCACCCACACTTCTTCCCTCTCCCTGCAATAATCCCTCCTTGTTCCCATTTGTGCCCTAGGGACCCTGACCTGACTTTTCCCTGGTAATGTTTGCTGAAGCAAAGTTGTTGCTATTTTGGACTGAAATTAGGTCTGGTTTAATATCACCTAGTCCTGTATCCAGATGAAATGTCTGTGGTGCTGTCCCAGGTAGCCTTGAGAGATTGTTCCAAGTCCTCATTCCTACTCAGTTCCTTCCCCGCCCCCAGCTACTTTGTCATTTTCTCTGACTTTGGTAGTGCTAATTTGACTCATCTTGGTGCCAGTGTTTTAATTACAGAGCGAACTAAGCAATTAAAGTGGCACTGGTGGTTATATTTTGCTCACTTTTAAATGGACTAATATTGAAACTTTGAATGGCCTTTCGAGAAAGGGGTTGTGAAGCAAATGGAGGAGCAAGATTGTGAGAGGCATGTTTAACTTACTTTCAGGAACAAACAAATTTTAAAAAGTACCAAACTGATCAGTTTAATTTTGCTTATTTCCTTTCACATAAGCAGTACCAGTACAATTGATGTTGCTTAGGAGATTTTTGCTTTGAAAACCTTTTTGATTTTACATTGATATCACTTTTTTGTGTTTGAGAAAAAATAATTCCTCTTACAATTACTTTAAATTTAAACTTCAATCCCATAGATATTTAAAAAACAATATACTTATGGGCTAGACAGGCAGCATGATATAGGACTAAATCAGAAACCCAAAGACCTGGGTTTAAATCATGCCTCTGACAATAATTAGTTCTCTGACAATTTGGTGTCTTTGAATCTTAGGCAACAGGTTACAAGTTCTCCACCAAGTTATGGATATACTCTGTGATAGCAGTACCCTCCAAAAATCACATATCCTTGAGGAATGTTTAAGACACGATTCTAGGTGCTGGGGATACAAAGAGAGCATAGACCCTGTTTTCAAGTAGTTCCTAATCTTTTTTTGCCAGTTCACTCAAAAACATTTCTTGAACACCTTATTAAGGTGTAGGTCTGAATTAGTGAACTTTGATTCTAATTATTAACTGTTTAGTCTATTTGCCTAACTTAAAGCTTACCTTATTTGGTGTTTAAAATTGCTTTGTAATATGCCAAGTGGACCCAAATCATTTTTGCTACAACTATTCACCCAATACCCCAAGGACAATTTTTGCTACTAAATAGAAATTGTTCAGTACCCAGAGGCAGCATGGTATGGTAGATTGAACATAAGCTTTGAATTCACAAAGACCTGGGTTCAGATCCTGCCTTTAAACATTTAATAGCTGTGTGTCATTGGAAAAGTCACTTAACCCCTCTGATTTCTTTTCCTTATTTATAAAGTTTGGGGGTCTGTACTTGATGAACTATAAGGCCTCTTTTGTCTCTAAATCTATGATCCTTTGAACAATGGGGAGCATCTCATGTTTCAAATGAGAATTTCAAAATAGAAAGGGACCTGAGCTAGCCCCAGAATTGTGTTACAAGATGGAGTCAGGATGGTTCATTCAATTCCCACAATTAACCCCAAAATGAAATGAGACACTTTGAAATATGGTGGGTTCTGGAGGAGTATTTATTGAGTACATCCAATAGGAATTTCTTCACCTTCTGTGAGCAACCAAGCAAACAGTTTCCTTTAGGAAGTGAATCCTTTTTGGGGTTGACATCTTCTCCAGTCCATGGATATAGATCTTGCCTCAGATTCAGATAAAAGGAACCACTGAGGTTATTTGACATCAAGGACTACTTGACTTGGAGTCAGGAGACCTGGATTCCAATATGCTTCTTATTTGATTGTGACTTCGGGCAAATTATTCCTTTCTCTCAGTTTCAGTTTCTTCTTCCACAAAATTAAGGAGCTGTACTAGATTATTAAAGTCTCTTCCAGGATTTATGTACCTAATTAACTGGTTCAAATTCAAAGCATCTATCTTACCATCTATCCTGACTACAATAGGATGGTGCTTCCTTTTTTTTTTAAAGTCTGAGAGTAGACCGAGATCTCATTCCTTTTATTAGAAATCAGTGTTTTCCATGATCCCTGGGGAGCTGAGACTGGCCTGAGCATGAATCCAGATAAGTTATCCCCTAACCCCTTTCAACATTATTATCACCAATGTTTCCATTTCCTTTTGTTAATTCCTTTAATTTCTCAGGATTACTGCTTCAATTCTCCAAGCAGAAACATCTGGATAACAGTCATGTTAGGCCCAGCACCCCTGTGTTTGGCACCATGCAGGCAAAACATCTGGATGTATGGTAGGCATTTCAGTTAATGTTCAGATGCTTTGGTATTTCCTAGCCAGGAGGAGACTCCCAGTGGTTACCATAGTAACACTTCCTTTGGGCTTTACTTTTAATTTTCTTTGTATTAGGAACCCAGGAAATTACCAGGCAAGTCCCTTGTTCTTTTTGGACCTCAATTTTTTTCATATATAAAATTAAGAGTTACATTCACTGATCTCTTGGATTGCTTTTAAGTCTAAATTCTAGAAAGCCTTGGCTTTGTGACCACCATAGGGTCTCAAGTCCTGTAGCAGCAGCAGGCCCTGTAACAAATAAATCCTTATTATTATGATTGTTATTATTTATTATCCTCCTAAGAAAGGCATCCAGGATGGTGAAGACTTTTTTGTCTTTGCTGGATGGAGGAACTAGGGATATTTAAGATGGAAAAGAAGACTCAGTGGTGTGGCTTGTGAAAGATGAAATGACTGGAGAAAGAAAGGTTCAATCTTCTGAGCATATTGATTTATTAAATAATGCATGCCAATTGCCTAAAAACTGGGACCAAATCTCCTCAGCTTAGGCCTGGACCCCAAGACAAACTTTTTTATACATTAAAAATTACTTAAATCATGTCAATTAATTAAAAAGAAACAATACAAGATTAGGTAATCTGATTTCTAGTTGGATGAAAGATTAGGGACTTTCCAAGTTGGGAGGAGGATAGTAAACAGGTGCAATTTCCTGAATTCAGAACAAGAAGTGTTCCAATCCCCCCCCCCCCCAGTGTCTGTAAACAATCAAAAGGACATGTAAACAATAAATGATTGATCAGTATGGGGCTAGTTTTCAGTAACATGTAGAGGTGCACAATTGTGAGACAACTTCATGCATTAGTCTTTGGATCTGACTGGATTTCTGGACAGACTAACTTTAATTGTTTCTAAGCAACAGGTAGAGGTGATCCAATTTCCCAGCCATGCAGAGCTAGGTTCAAACAATGCAATAAGGTTTTCTCCCAAACTCCTCAATTGAATAAAATTTTCTCACAAGACAGGAATTGTACCAGATCAATAATTAAATAGAAAGGTAACTGAGCTAGTTCCAAAATTGTGTCATAGGATGGAGTCAGTGTGGTTCATTCAATCCCCACAATTGACCCCAAAATGGAATGGGACACCTTGAAAGATAGTGGGTTCTGGAGGAGCACTTGAGTATTTCCAGTAGGAATTCTGTTTTGGTTGAAGATAGAATATGGTTTGTGATATGACTAAAGCTCCTCTCAACTCAGAAAGTTTCAATGATTTGGTGATTCCAAAACTGAATGTCCTTTTTGTCAGGTTGAAAGAAGAAGGGGCTCTTGTTTCTGAATCTGAGATTCTGTGATTTTGTTCCTGATTTTCACAAGTAATAGTTTCTAAGGATTTCTCTAGCTGAATCTGAGAAATTGTGAGCTACTCTGTAAACTTTACAATGGCAAGGATTATGCCTTATTGATAATAACTATTCTCATTTTTATAGTCTTTCAAGAGTTGTAAATTGCTTTCCCAATGTAGTTCTATGAAGTCAATAGCTCAAATGTTATTGGCTCCATTTTATAGATAAGTAGATTGAGGCTCAGAAGGATGAAGAGATTTGCTCAAGGTTAGAAACTAGTATTTAAACACAGGAATACTGGGTTTCAAGTCTAGTCTTCTTTCTAGTACTCTCTTCTGTTTCTGTATTATCATACAGATAGTATGGATTTTAGGTTTAGATTCAAAAAAGAACGCCCAGAAATCATGGAGCCCAAATACCTTATTTTATAGATGAGGAAAATGAGATCTGAAAGGTCATACAGTATTTGAATGCAGGGCTTCCAAACTCCAAATCTAATGGTTTCCCCACTACATTATATTGCCTAACCTGACATTGATTCAATTATTTTGTGGTATGAAAGTGTTCGAGACTATACAATCATGACCTTGACATATTGTTACTGGACCTTGAAGGTGCTCTTGATAAACCAAAATTCTCTTTTCCACCTGGGAGGCAGCTATGGTACAGTGGAAACCTTGGATTTGGATGAAGGTAACTCAAGTTCAAACCCAGGCTCTGTTCTTACCAACCAGCTCTGGGTCTCAGTGTCTCCATTTGTTAAATGGAAACATTGACATGTGTTCTGCCTAAAAAGTGGTTAAATGTAAATGGCTCTTTTTCCTTTTCCTGTAAAAAACCTGCATGTAAGGGAAGTAGATCAGATGCCATCTAACATCTTTACAACTCCAAATTTAAAATCCAAGATCATAGGAAATTTCCTGGGCACTGCAACATCTGGAAGGAGAATTTACCTCAGAGTAAAGGAAGGTCACAGTTGATATTTGCTCTGTGTAACACTAAGTTCCATCTTTAAAGTACCAGATTTAGAGTTTGAAGAGAGCATAGAGATCATGTACTTGAATCCTCTTTCTAAAAGAAGAAGAAATAGAGGCTGTGACTTGTAGGGGGTCACATGGGTAGAAAATAGTATTGATAGGATGTAATCAGTTTTCCTGGGAAGGATAATCTTTTTTCAGAGAAGAATAACTCCTTTCCAGAGGTGAGGGGTTGTTATTCCAAGATGGAAAATGAATTCCAGATCTCTCAGAGAGAAGGTCCATGAAAGAAAGGAGACAGAAAATTTCCTGCCCTTCCTACTCCTCCTAAAAGCAGGAAGTTGAGACAAGACGTGGGCAATTCCAAGGTTGTGAGCCGAGAGACGAAAATTCCCCCAAATATATTTTGTGTTATGAGAGAGCCTCTGGCAAGATCTTTCTCAACTGATCAACTGGAATTATGGTCTGGAATTTGTTGTCTATTTCTTTTCTTTCTTTTTTTCTTTTTTATTGGATATCTACTGAGATGTTCCCAGGGCTTTAGACATAGGAGGGACCATAGAGTACAATTTTTCCATTTTACAGAAGGGTAAACTGAGACCCAGAGAAGTGAAGGGACTAACTTAAGGTCAAAAAGCTATTAAGTGGAAGAGCTTTGATTCCAGCCCAGGTTTTCTGACTTCAAGTTCATTTCACCCAATTTTCTTTTTTATATCATTTGAATTTGTATTGTTAAGAATCTTTCTTAGTATTTTCTTGGAGTGAGGCAGCCAGTGTAGTAGTTATATACTTGAACTTGGAGTCAGTGTTCCGGGAGAGCTGTGTTTAGGTTCTGGTTGGGCACATGCTTGATGTGTGACCCCTGAGAAGACCCTTAAAGCCCAGATTCCTTGCTATGATTATTAATTGAAGAACAGATATTAAGTTGCCTGGAGAAAATTCTTCATGTGGATCTCTGGCTATCAAGGAGTGACCGGGTCCTCTCCCTTCTCATCAGTTTTTTGTTATTGTTAAATTAAAAAAAAATTTTATTTAAGGCAATGGGGTGAAGTAACTTGCCCAAGGTCACACAGCTAGGCAATTATTAAGTGTCTGAAGTCAGATTTGAATTCAGGTACTCCTAACTCCAGGGCCAGTGCTCTATTCACTGCCCCAGCTAGTTGTCCGACTCATCAGTTTTTTTGTATGAGGTTTTGGGGCTCAGGCACGAGCAGCCTGAAGCCTAAGGAGAGATTGCAAATGTGAGCTGTTTGTTCACCCTCTGTTTTGCTGCCTCCTAGACGGAAAGTTACATCTGTTGCTGATCCCCTGATGTTTTCTTCCTGCTGCTTGTGTGAAGTGGAATTTTCCTCAGTTAAGGGTGACTCTGCTTCCTTTGCTCACCTTTGACCAGCATCATGACTCCCTCTTCTTTCTGCTTATTTCCCTTCAATATGTCTCAGACTTATTTCTTCAGCCTCTCTCAATAAAGGTATCTTCAGCATGGTGTTTGGTGTGCTTTTGTGCCTCAGTTGCAGCATCTTTCCTTTCTATCCTGTGACCTTGGCGCCTCTCATTTGGGTTAGGTGACTCAAATCTTTGTCATAGCCATCACAGAGATTGGGGCAAATCTGGATCTCCCAGAGCATCAAGAAGACTTATGTGGATCAACACACTATTACTTTGGCATGAGAAAGAATACATTGGGGTCTAGTCTCATGTCCCAAGATTAATGGTCTCACTCACTTCAGATTGTAGATTCTTAAGAGTAGAGAGGGTTAGAATTGAAGAGTAATTTATCTAGGTACTAGAGTACAAGGTATAGGGAATATAGATATCATTTAGTTCAAAACCCTTATTTTGCAGACAAAAAATCCTAAGGCACTTTGCAGTTTAGTATAGCAGGAAGAGTATAAGTCTGGACAATAAGGGGATAGGGTTTAAATCCTAGCTCCAACAAGTCACTTCTATTGCCTGTGTCTGAGTTTTCTTATCTGTGAGATGAGAAAGTTGGACAATAATGATCACAAGGGCTTTTCTACCTTTTATTTTCTTTATTTCAATGTCTCCTTCAGCTCTGACACTCCATGTTCTATGTTCTAAAAGCTCTGATCATCTTTTCCAGTCCATACTTGAAAGTAAAATCTTTTTTTTCACTAAAGCACAGCACAGATTCTTTCACTTTTTTCCACCTTTAGAGCAAGGGAACATGTCCCTATTAGGTGTTTGGATCCACATTTCATAGACTGGTACCTGAGATGATATGATTTCCTTTCTGCTGAGACCTCAGGAGAGGGAACTTGGAGGAAAAGACTGGGAAGTATGTTTGTCCTTTGGGATTAAGATGGACATAGGGAAAATCCTTGAAGGAGAGCTCTTGGAATAATATGGTAGATACATGGCACAAGCTTGTGGGTACACAGGCTATTCTAACAGCCATGACACAAATCATTTCCAAGTAAACTGCCACCTGGACAATCTCAGGAGCTGGCTTGCTGCCCTGAGAGATAAGGTGTGCTGGAGTCCTTGGGAGCTGGACATTCCACCCCACAGACCAAGGGCACTAGACACAGCTGTGTTTTATCACCTCCTCCCTAACATACCCTCTTATCCTGTAATGCAAGATGCTGAACATATCCCACTTGCACCCCCATTCCTTCATTATCCTTTATTCTACCCCAGAAGACCTAACAGCATATATGTAATAGCTAAGCAGTAATAAAATTGAGCTGGAGGCATAAAGCAGTAGTGGCTTGATTCCTTATTCTTAGCTCCCCTTTGGGAGGGAGGTCGCTGCTGTGGGCCCCAAGGTGAAGCCAACCACAACACAAACTCTTGGAATAAATAATATGGTAGATACATGGCACAAGAAAAATTTTAATAAGGTAATATAACAATTTTAGAGGTTATTTGGAACTGGATTCAAATTAAAATTCAACATTTATCAGCTGTTTACTGTGTACTCTAGGATAAAAATTACATAGTTTAGACAAGACACAGTACTGCCATCATTGGAGCTCACAAATAGGTGGAAGAGAGTGAAAACCAAGTAATTATAATACCATTATTGCTGGAATTGCACATAATTTTTCTTCCCATGTATTCTCTCTACTCCACATTTCATGGAATGGTACCTGGGATGGTATGATTTCCTTTCTTTTGAGACCCCAGGAGAGGGAACTTGGAGGAAAAGACTGGGGAGTATGTCCTTTGGTGTGGGGAAAATCCTTGAAGGAGAGCTCTTGGAAGCTGGATACTCCCCTGAAGGTAAGAGTTGGAAACCTAGAATGGATTCCTTTGAAAGACTGCACATCAGAAATGAGCTGAGCTCAAAGGAATTAGTGGATTATTTTACTCTGGTCACCGAAGAGTGTCATCCTTCCAATGAATTTGCCAACTGAGTGCTATTAGAGCTGGACCAGAAATTTTGCATAGAGGAGGCTCATATTACCTGCTCGGAACTAAGCGGAACTGTAGGCAGTGACATGGGCAATGGAATATGAGACTGAGTTGGTAGAAGATGTCCATGAGAGATTCCATGGGAGAATGTCTTCCTGGAGTCTCATAACACAGAACTCTAGTGGGAGCTTTGCCTTTTGGGAGATTATAAGTAAGTGGATTAATATAGCTTTCAAAGAGAAATTCTTTGTGAACTTTATTTGTTCTCATTAACCCATCAATAAAATTAATCCATTCTTTGAGCCTTGTGAACCAAATGACTCACCACAAGAGAGGTTGATGACAACATTCTATTGCTATATGGGAAATTCCCAGATTATTTGGATGGGTGAAATGAGTTGAGAGATTGAGGTTTCCCTTGAAAAGTACACAGACCCTTTGGACTAGGAGGTGAACTCTTTCTTAAGGACCATGTGTTCATGAATACATATAAAATGCATATATACATATCTATATATACACACAGATATGATAAATGCTTTGGGAGGTCTTGAGGAAAGATCATATCTGACAATGTAGATTGCTGAAGCTGCTTTCCTTTTTAACTTTAAGATGATACCCCAGTATCTACCAACTGAATGTACTCTATTGATTAAGCTTCCCTTTATGTGCTGAGGTATTTTATGACTCTTCCCTTATTGCTAGCATCTTTCTCTAGGAATACATGGTGAGTAAAGTCAGGTGAGAAAATGAGAGAGGCATCTCTCCATCACTCTGCTGGACTAGGAACATCCTTCAGTTAATAGACGAGGTCATTGAGTCATTGAGGACTCTCTCCTTTTTGAAAGACCTGTTGAATAGTTCCCTACTCTAGGAAGCCTCACTGGATTTACTATACTTGATTATATAGTGATTGAATCAAGTGATAGGAATCACTTGACATAACATATAATAGCATTTATGTTGAGAGTTTAATCTTTCTGCTATATCTTCATCTTCCTGATCAATCTGAGAGCCAAAGACCTCAGTGTCAAGGACTATCTCTCTGCCCCATACCTCTTCTCCCCCAATACAAAGAATCACTGAATGTTGCAAATTTTCCTCCTTGAGTGCAGAAACCCTATTCTCTGCCTCCCTCCCTCTTTTAGACCCATTCACAGATCAGGGACCTAGGGCTATTGGTGCTTCCCAGGAGACAAAAGGGCCATTAAAGGGTTGTGTTGGGTCATCCATAGAGCTATGGACTTGAGAATGAGAAAGATATTACATCACCTCAGCTTACTTCTTGTATGTAATTATTTTTATGTGTATATATATATATATATACACACACATATATATATTCATAAAAGAAATAAATATATACCTAAGTATATATTTAAAATTATATATAATATAGAATAAAATATATAATATCTTATATATTATATAAAATATATATAATATATATGCCTAAGTATATATTTAAAATTGTTTTTTTCTGAAATCAAACTCCAAAAAAATTATAGTGTTTGAAGAAAAGTATTGCCTCTTTATAGACTCTATTAGTTCTCATTGACTATTTCCATATATGCACAGTAGAACACAAAGTGGATTCTATGAGATGGTGAATTTTCATTTCATTCCACTTGCATTTTTAGATTCTTTCCATAGATTCTTTCCCCCATATATACTATTTTTAAAGTTGGAGTTTTAAGATAAGTTTATATAACAATTTAAAGATAATTTGTGAAGCAATTCAATTCATGATTACAAAGTACTTTAAAATATTATTTTATTTTTCTCCCAATTACATATAAAGATGATTTTTACATTCATTTAAAAAAATTAAGTTCCAAGTTTTCTCTCTCCCTCCTTTACCTCTCCCCTCCCTGAGACAGTAAGCAATTTGATATGATATACCATATATATTCTTAACCTGGGGTCCATGGACTTAAAAAATATTTTGATAATTGTATTTCAACAGTTTCCTTTATATTGCTATGCATTTAAAATGTTATTCTAACAAGTCCATAGGCTTCATCAGACTGCCAAAATAGTCCATGTAGGGTAGGCTGGAGCCAGTGATATTCAACTGATCAATTTTCAATGTGAGAATTTATACCTTGGAAACTGGCAAATACTACAGGACTTGATTTATTTATTTTTTTGTTGTTGATAGTCTAGATTTAAGAAAATGTTGGAGAAAATGTTAAAAATGTCCATTAGTCTCCCTAATGAAAGGGAAAATAAATTATGCTTCAGTGGAAGTAAAAAAATCAGGAGTAGCAATCCTGATCTCAGACAAAATAAAAGCAAACCTAGACCTCATTGAAAGAGATAAGAAAGGACCCAACATCTTAAAAGGCACCACAGTAAATGAAGTTATATCATTATTAAGCAGATATGCACAAAGTTGTACAGAATCCAAATTTTTAGAGGAGAAGCTAAATGAATCACAGGGAGACATAAACAGCAAAACTATAATAGTGGGGGACCTCAACTTCCCTCTCTCAGAATTAGATAAATCTAGCCACAAAATAAACAAGAAAGTTAAAAAGGTAAATAGAATCTTAGAGAACTTAGATATGATAGACCTCTGGAGAAAACTGAATGGAGGTAGAAGAGAATACACCTTTTTCTCTGTAGAACATGGCACCAATACCAAAATTCACCATGAACTAAGGTTTAAGAACCTTATAATCAAATATAGAAAGGCAGAAATAATAAATTCAGGCTTTTCAGATCATGATACAATAAAAATTTTATGTAATAGTCATGAAAAGATAGACCAAAAATTAATTGGAAACTAAATAACCTAATTTTAAAGAATGAGTGGATCAAACAATAAATTAAAGAAATGATCAACAATTTCATCCAAGAAAATGACAACAAATGAGACATCATGCCAAAGCAGTGGGATGCAGCCAAAGCAGTATTTAGGGGACATTTTATATCTCTAAATGCTTATATGAATAAAACAGAGAATGAAGAGACCAATGAGTTGGTTATGCAACTAAGAAAGCTAGAAAAAGAACAAATAAAAAAATCCTCAGTTAAATATCAAATTAAAAATTCTGACAAAGGAGATATTAATAAAATTGAAATCAAGAAAACCATTGATATAATAAATAACACTGAATTGATTTTATAAAAAAACCCCAAAAATAGATAAACCTTTAGTTAAACTCTTTTAAAAAATAAAGAAAATCAAATTACCAGCATCTAAAATGAAAAGGTGAATTCATCATCAATGAGAAGGAAATTAAAGAGATAATTTTGCCCAACTGTATGCCAATAAATTTGACAATCTGAGTGAAATGGATGAATTTTTACAAAAATATTAACTATCCAGATTAGCAGAAGAGGAAATAAAATACTTAAATAACCATTTCAGAAAAAAGAAGAAACCATCAATAAACTCCCTATTAAAAAAATCCAGTATCAGATGGATTTACAAGTGAATTTTACCAAACATTTAGGAACAATTAAGTCTAATTCTATATTACTATTTAGAAATACCTATTAAACTTACAAAAAGTGTAATGTAGAAATTTTTTTAGAGTGCTAGTTGTTAATTATTTACTAACCTACCCATGGCATGATCAAAAAATGTCAAAAATCTCTATTCTATATGTTACTTTCAAAACTGTTTATCTGAGTATCTTTCTGAACTTCTTTGCATTAAAAATTTTCCAATGATTCTTTTTTGGGGTACATAAGTATCCCCAATTGACTAAGAGAGAAAAAAACCCTTGATAATAAATATAGTTCAATGAGGTAGAACTTTACTGTACTAGTGTTAAAAATGTGTGTCTTTGCACCTTGCATCCATCTTTTCTCTTCTAGGTGGATCTATTTATTTGAGTTTACAATTTCTTAGCACTTTATTGTTTGTAAATTGCTAGTCTCACAGTACCCCCTGAGAGGTAGAAATTTTTTTAGAGAGCTGGTTGTTAAATATTTACTCATCATTCAGGGTTGTTGTGAGTTTGCAAATCTTTAAGTGATCTCTAAATATTAGTTAATATTATTCTCATTTTAGAGAGGAGGAGATTGAGACTCAAAGAAGAGGAGTGACTGATCAGAGCTGCAAGGCTAGTAGGTGTCTGGGTTCTGAAGTAGCTTAAATCATCACCATATACCCACACAGAGAGCCAGGAACACCCCACACTTAGTCCAAGGATAATTGGAGGGGAGACAACATAGCATGCCCAACACAGGCACTCCTCACCCCCATCCACCTCTGTGGATTGACAGTGCCACCCATTGGACCATTGATGAACCACCTCTATTCATCCCACCTGTCAATTCCCCTAAACTTCTCGGCTCACTAGATGCTTTGGTGTAAATTCTGACAAAAGTCAGCTCATGCCTGGGCTGAACTATTTCTGGAAGGTCTGGGGGAAGTTTCAAAAAATCAGAGATGATTAAAAGTGGAAGGGTCCTTAGAGATGCCTGATCCCCCTCATTTTACAGAGGAAGAAACGGGTTCACAGAGGAACATGCCTAAGGTCATATGGTTAGTAGTTGTTAGAATTTAGATTTGGGGAAAACAAGAAAGATGGGATCTATACTATCCATCTGGGGTTGGGGAGCACCAGGGAGAATTCAACTTGTGAGCATTCAGAGACATGAAAGTCCTGCTTTTGGTTCTTGTTGGGCTCTTTTGTAGGGAATATATTTTAGGGATAAATTATAGGGAATACCAAAGAAGAAGACACACAGTCTTGTCATTCATTCATTCAAAACCATACATCAAATACAGTTTTTGTTGAATTCCAGGAGAGATAGAAAATGAAGTGACAAGGCTCTCTGCCCTTAAGGAATTCCCATTCTAGAGAAACACATTATAGATGTGTTATAATAAGCAGGAAGATGAGCAGGAAGGTAGCAACTGGTGCCAATGTCCCTAATGAGCAAAGCTGTCTTTTTCTCCCATTAGGGCTGCCTGAAGGCAATGAGAAGAACTTGAATCTCTGAGTCAGTGTTTCCTAAATTGACCTTTATATTATGGTTGTAGCTAATTATATTGAAAGGAGAGCAATTGATTTCTGTTGTAGAACTCAGAGGCTTTGGAGATATTGGATGCTGCTGGTGGCTTTCTTTGTATTTCCTTGTTTGTGCCACCTAGAGTTATGTCTCACAGGATCAGGCAAATGGGGTTAAGTGGCTTGCCCAAGGCCACACAGCTAGGTAATTATTAAGTGTCTGAGGCTGGATTTGAACTCAGGTACTACTGACTCCAGGGCTGGTGCTCTATCCACTGCACCACCTAGTTGCCTCAAGATTTCATTTTTGACTGTGCCTTTTGGTTTTCTGCTCCCTTCCCTATTCCCTTATGCATATTTAGCTTGGAATTTACATGGGCATCAATAACTAGACTGAAAGGCAGAGAATGAGATGACTTAAGAGGAAATCAGAAGGTTATGAAAAGATCAAGGAAGGAGGTGAGGAAAGGCTTCCTGAATGTAAATCTAACATGAAGCAATCAAAGATGATATAACACTATAGGTGACCCAGGCCTAAACTGTGTAGTGCCTCCTTACTAGGAGAGAGAAATCATTGTGGGGTGAGGCGGTAGAAGCTGCATTTACATAGATGAGTCTAGTTTTTCCTTAAAGGGCAACAAAATCATCCTTTAGACAGTATTGCTCCAGGAGACTAGAACTGTTTACAAAGTTTCAGGGTTGCCTAAGTTCAAAAGCTCATTGCATGAGGAAACAGAGGCTCTATGGACTTGAGACCCATTTCTGACCTAGTGTTCCACCACAGCACATGGAGGTAGAATTGAGCTCTTAGTCGAACCAGTGCTGCATCTTTGTTGAGTGTCCTTTCTACACTATAGCTAAGTAAACTTCCTCTTATTAACTATTTTTTAAAATTTTATTTATTGAAAGCATTGGGGTTAAGGGGCTTGTCCAAGGTCACACAACTAGACACTTTTTAAGTGTCTGAGGATGGATTTGGACTCAGGTCCTCTTGTTTCCAGGATTGGTGCTCTATCCATGGTGCCACCTAGCTGCCCTCTCTTATTAACTATTAAAAGGTCTACATTCCAGTCCTAAATCTAAAATGGTGAGAAGGGAAGGCTGGTCTACATCATTTAATAAGAGTTGATAGGATCAGATAAGAATGACATTGTAGCTTATTTTATGTTTAATAGGAAGCAATGGCAATGTGCAATGAGAGGAGTCTTATATGCCTTGATAAGGAAGTCTTACACCCACTGACCACCATGCTCCTGAAGGTGCTTCTGGTTCCATACCTCGAGTTTGCTCAATGGGATAGGGAGGATAATGGGAAGATTAGAAAATTAGGAAATAAATTGTGAAACCTGACCCAGAATAGATGGAGTAGAATCTGTTCTGTTTAAGTTCTGGGTTATCTCTTTTTAAGAAAAATATTATTAAATTGAATTTCCTTAGAGAAAGATGAAGGAATGATAAAGATAAATATTAGATGGTGCAGTGGATAGAACTCTGACCCTGGAATCAGGAGGACCTGAGTTCAAATTTGGTCTCAGAGACAAAAATTACCTAGCTGTGTGACATTGGACAAGTCATTTAACCCATTGCCTTGCAACCCCCCCCCCCAAAGATAAATATTAGATAAAGGAACTGGGGGTATTTAGCATAAATAAGAAAAAAGTTGGGGCTAGAGAGATAATAATTGACAGGCTACCATGGATCAGAAACGGTAGGGTTTTTTCCCCCTCTTTTGCTTTAGAGAGCACAACAAAGAGTAATGGGTGCAAATTTTCAAGAAACTGATCTTGGTTTGCTGTAACAAACATTTTTTCTAACAAGGAGAGCTGTTCCTAAATGAAATGGAACAAGCTTTGGAGAGCACCAAGTTCCTCATCCCTGGGAATCATTAATGATAATAGCTATGATGATAATGCCTAAGACTGAATAACAACATTGTAGAGATATTGAAGAGAGATTTCTGTTAAGGTATCATTTGTTCTGAGATTGCTTCCAAGTCTCTAATGTATGACATTTTCATGAGATATGCAGCCAAGGGGAACCTTTAAATCACCCAGGTAACCAGATTCTACATCATTGTGGTGCTTTGCTGTAATTATGACTTACTAGACTCTCTTGCTCTCCTTTCTTCCAACACAGTTACATAGCCACATTATAATAGTCATCTTAGAAAAGAATGGTCAGAAGTTTGGGTTCTTTTTTTATATTTTGCTTTCAGGAAGTGTTGAGGGGAGAGGGACTGATGCCTTGATAAGGAGTTGTTGCTTTCAGACTGTCTAAGTCTTGAATACTTGGCATAGCTTTTTGCTTACTTGAGCACAAAAGTCTAGAGCATGAAGCCTCCAGGACTCCTCAGACATGGCACATGCTTCTGATTTTGTGTGACACCATGACAAATGGAAAGGCAATCAGGAGCTGCAACTCAACTGAATTGGTGCTGTATCTTTGCTGGATACCCTTTTAATTTTGCTAATTTGCTAAGCAAAAGTCCTTTCATTAAATGTTAATCTAAAAATGAAATTCCATTGAAAATAACTATAGACATTGTAATGCAATGTAATTGCATGTAATGCAATGCAAAAAATTGGGAGTCTGGTAGCCAATACACACATAGAGAGGAACCACATGAAAGCAATTATAAAATGCTCTTTTCACAAATGATAGATATAAATAATTGAGGAAATATTAATTGCCCATGAGTAGCTTAATTCAATATAATAAAATGACAATACTACCTAAATTTATTTACTTATCCTGTGCCATACCATTCCAACTACCAAAGAACTATTTTATAGAGTTCAAAAAATATTTTTAAAAAATCATCTGGAGGAAGAAAATGTCAAGAATTTCAATAGAGTCAGGGGCAGCTAGGTGGCGCAGTGGATAGAGCACCGGCCCTGGAGTTAGGGATGCCTCAGTTCAAATCCGGCCTCAGACACTTATTAAGTACCTACCTGTGTGGCCTTGGGCAAGCCACTTAACCCCATTTGCCTTTCAAAAAAAAAAGAATTTCAATAGAGTCAATGAAAAAATTATGGAAAGGAAAGGGGTCTACTGGAACCAGATCTCAAATTATCCTAACACATCTATAATCATCAAAACAATTTGGTACTAGCATAAGAAAGAGAGTGATTGGGGTGGCTAGGTGGTGCAGTGGATAGGGCACTGGTCTTGGAGTCAGGAGGTCTTGAATTCAAATCCAACCTCATTCACTTAGTAATTACCTAGCTGTGTGATCGTCGGCAAGTCACTCAACCCCATTGCCTAGCAAAAAACAACAAAAATAACAAAAAAAAAGAGAGTAGTTGATCAATGAACAGATTAGGAAGCTAACAAATAGAAGCAAATAAACATAGTAACATAATGCTTGATAAACCCAAAGATCACAGTTATTGAGATAAGAACTTTTTCTTTGACTAAAACTGCTGGGAAAACTGGAAAGCAGTCTTGAAGAAACTGGGCATAGACCAATATATAACACTATATACTAAGCTGACCTTCAAATATGTACATAATTTAAACATAATAGGTGACATCACAGACAAATTAGAGGAGAATAAAATAAATTACCTCTGAACTCTGTAGATAGAAGAAGAGTTTGTGATTAACAAGAGATAAGAAGGTTGATGGGAAGTAAAATGAATAATTTTTGAATAATAAAGAATAAAAGATTTTGCACAAACAAAACCCATGGGATTAAATTTATGGTTTTTTTTTTTAACATGGCAATGAGGTTAAATGACTTGCCCAAGGTCACACTAGGTAATTATTAAGTATCTGAGGCCAAATTTGATCTGAGGTTCTCCTGACCCTGGGCTGGTACTCTATCCACTATGCTATCTAGTTGCTCCCATGGGACTAAATTTAGAAGATAAACAGGGGATTGTAGAAAAGCTTTTGTAGCAAATATCTCTCAAAAGGGTTTTACTTATCAATATATTGGTAACTGAGACAAATTATAGAAATAAGAGTAATTTCCCCATTGATAAATGATCAAGGAATATGAACAAACACCATTCAGAGGAAGAAATCAAAACTATCAATAGTTATATGAAAAAAATATAAATCACTCATAGTGAAATGCAAATTAAAATAACTGTGAGGCCACTATGTCCTAAAAGCTATTAAACTGTACATACCCTTTGAATCAGAAATACTGCAACTGGATTTTTAAACCAAAGAGATGAAAGGACCCATATATAGAAAAATATTTATAGCAGTCCTTTTTGTGTTAGCAAAAAACTGGAAATGGAAGGAATGCTCATCAATTGGGGAATGACTGAACAATTTATCCACCACAATTCCCAAATGTATCCCAGACAGAGAACTAATGGACTTTGAGTATAAACCAAAGTATATTTTTCTCTCTCTTTTTTTCTCTCACTATCACTCGCCCCCCCTCCCCCCAATATGGCTAATGTGGAAATTTGGCTCCTATGCTTGCTTCTATGCTTCTATGGAACACTATTGGAACTATGGAACACTATAAGAACACTATAGAACACTATAAGAACACTATAGAACACTATAAGAAATCATGAGAGACGGGATTTTAGAAAAGCCTGGAAAGGCTTGCATGAATTGATGCTGAGATGAGCAGAACCAGAAGAACATTATATGTACTAACAACAACATGGGATGATGATCAGCCTTGATGGAATTCCATCAGTGCAATAATCAGGATAATTTTAGGGGATCTGTGATGGAGAATACCATCTGCATCCAGAGAAGCAACTGTGGAGTTTAAATGAAAACCAAATATTATTTTCTCAATTTTAAAAAGTTGTTTTATGCATTATCCAATTTTGTTATCTCTAACGTTTTATTTCTTTCTTTTGGATCTGGTTCTTCTGATTTTATATAATGATAAGAAGAAAAGAAAGTCCAAGGAAGTTGTAACTGAATAAGAGAAACCCTTAGAAGATCATAGGTATAGTAGCAAAAGGAAACTCAGAGGCTAGTCTAGAGCTGCTCATTTTACAGCTGAGGAAACAGACCCAGGAAATGGGGAAAATGATTTGCCCATGGTCACAAGCATAATGAATGGTAGAACCAGGTTTTGAGCCCAGGTCCTTTTATTTTAGTTTTTATGCTTGTTCCCTTGTACCATAATGCAACTCCCAAGATGACTGTACTTTGCAAGAAGCCCTGAAGGAAAAAAATGAAGAAGGGATTGAAAAGAGAAGTGCTTGATCATATTGAGATGATCTCCTATGACCTATAATCTGTCTTCTTAATGAATAATCTTAATAAAATATTCTTAATCCTAGGTGAACAGATGCCATAGTTCAGATCACAACTTAAGTAGTTAATTGGAGAATACAACAATTTAGCTTTGACACTCCCCTGATTCACCTCCTTTATATGAAGATAAAGATATTGATTTTTCAAGACATTTGGAGTGGAAATTGTCAAATGGTGAAGAAAAATAATGGATACCACAAAAAAGATAATCAAAGAGATAGTCGTAATTACTGCCCTATGTGTCCATTTTTTCATTTCCATAAAATTTTTAGTAGGAAAATAACATCTGTGCTGAGCAATGGTATCAATGAAGATAATGAGAAACATATCAGTGAGCAAAGGGATCAATTCATGGCATTATGGGAGTTAAAAATGGAAGCTACCATAGTTACTCATAGAGATATCTAGTCCAATTCCTCCATTATGAAGATGAGGAAACTGGTTTCTTGCTGGGGGAAATAACTTGCCTAGCAAGTAATAGAGCTAGTTGATAATCCTAACTCTTTTGATATAAAATCCAAATCTCTTTCTACTTCACTATGTTTGCTTTGGGGAAAGGAAGAAGATTGAATAGGAAGTGGAGTCATGGTCAAGAAATGGAGAGGAGGATGGATACACCATTTCTGCTCAGGCAGGTCTTATAATAGTCTAAGTCATTAGAGAAGAAGCTTTTTCACATAGTGGTAGAAGGTCACTGAATAGTTCCAGCTGACCTAATATTTTTCTTAACGGTGTGTCATGACTCTAATGTCCCCTCTAAAATGGTCTGAAAAATGCATCTTTAGCTCAAAGTAGTTTGTTGTCCTAATCTATGTCAGATGGCTCTGGAGAAGCCCTCCCTCATTTAAATCCAATTCACCTGTATGTCATGGCATCACCTACCTGATAACATAGTTCGTTCTACAGCAAAGGACAAACAGCAGTCTTGGTGAGTAGTAGTATGAGCTGCCCCACTGGGATTCTGCGAAGCAGCTTTTCCTTCCCTCCTCCTTTCCTTCCTCCCTCCTTCCCCCCCTCTTCCCCCCTCCCCCTCCCTCCTCCCTTTTCCCTCCCTTCCCCTCCCTCCTTCCCCTTCCCCTCCCTCTTTCCCTTCCCCCTCTCTCTTCCCCTCCCTCCTTTCTTCCCTTCCTCCCTCTCTCCTTCCTTCCTTCCTTCCTTCCTTCCTTCCTTCCTTCCTTCCTTCCTTCCTTCCTTCCTTCCTTCCTTTCCCTTCCCTCTTATACCATGGAATATCATACTGTTACCTGTGTGTGCTCTGCCCAAAGGAATGTAAAATTTGGTTGCTGAAACCTCACAAGATATCATAAGACTAGATTTCTTAAGAACAATATCTTAAACCCAAATCACTCTGGCTCTCTTTGGCCATCAATGGTGATGATGATGACTGTCATCTGTTCTTGAAGACTATGACATCTTGGAAGTGATGGAAGTGATACCATGACATGCACACGAATTGGATTTGAATGAGGGTCCAGTCACACTTTCTTTTCCAGAGTCATTTGGGTCCAGTGATCAGATATGCCTGGAGATGGCCCTAGATGTGAAATTATGTGACTTGCCCAAAGTCATACAGTATATGAGCCTGGATTTGAATACAAAACCTCTTGACTTCAGGGCTAGGATTCTACCTATTATGCCTCTCTTGGTCATTGTTTGGGTCCTGATTGGCTCAGAGGGAATCTCAGAGGGAACCAGAAACCCTGAGGGTTTTCCCCCACCAGATTGATTTAAAAACATTTTTTTTAGGGTATTTTTTGCAAGGTTAAGTGGATTGCCCAAGGCCACACAGCTAGGTTACTATTAAGTGTCTGAGGCCGGATTTGAACTCAGGTACTCCTGACTCCAGGACCAGTGCTCTATCCACTGCGCCATCTAGCCACCCCCAGATTGATTTTTTTTAACTAGCCTCATTTCTTACCTATCCTTAATCATTGAATGGACTTTGCCTCCATCAAATTGAGACCTATTAAAGACCTTAGCTTTAAAAAGGCCAAGTTCTTCCACTGCATGTAGGGCCATCTTCAGTCATCCTGATCCCTATATTGCCATGGGACCTATATGGCTCTGGAGGAGAAAGTGAGGTTGGTAGCTTTGCACAGCCCTCCCTCATTTAAATTCAATTCACTTGCATGCTGTGGCATAACCTCTCAGATGTTATGGTCCTCTCTGAGAATGAAGGACAAACAACAACAAAAAGTATGGAAGAATGGGAAGGACTGGATGTCAGGAGACCTGAGTTACAGTTTTGACCCTTTCGCTGATTCTATGACTTTGGGCAAGTCATTTCCTCTTTATAGGTCTCAATTTTTCCATCTATAAAATTAGAAAGTCAGACTAAATGATTTCCAAGTCCTATCTATATTCTAGCATTTCATGAACACATGAATCAATAATGATAATATAATCAGAAACATTCTCTCTGGATGGTTATTATTAAAGTTCACTTGTTTCCTGGGTAGGAAAAGGATATGGGTAGTGAATCTTTTCTTGTGTTCTCTCAGCCATAAAAATGAGTTCATTAAGTTTATCATTATTGTCCTGGAAAGTGTAGGCTAACTGGCTCCTGAGAAAAAGTGAGTGATAAGAGGAGCATGATCATGTTTTGAAAAGGAGGACAACTAGACATTTGTCATGGAAGATGAAGGTTGAACAAAGTGAAGGGGTTTTATAGGCACACACCAGTAGTTCAGGATACACTCAGACATCATTTTGCTTTGACTGAGACTCATCATGGTCACTGGGATGCTACTCCACTTGGGGTGGTTCTGCAATTTGTAATAAAGGAAGGGGTCTTCAATTGGACCTAATCAGTTAACCTTACAAGGACAATGGGCACAGGTCTGTTAACTGGAAACTGGTACCCAGTTTACTGTGTATTTCATGTTTGATGTCATGACTGCAAGTTCCTTTCTGATTAATAGACACATCTTTAAGTCTGAACCTCACCTCCCCCAATGCATCATAAGTATCCTCAAACCTTCCTTAGGTATTTGGTTCTTTATGTGGTTCTTTTACTAGGAAGCAAAATCTCCTAGGAATATGTCTAAACCTGACTGCTTGTTGGGTTTTTGTCATCCTTCTGCTTTCTCTATTCTCCACTTGAGTAGCTAAGCTGTTGATAAGTTATTTAGTCTTGTCTTATTCTTCTTGATCCCAAGGTCAACTGTCATGTGTTTGTTCTTTTTGGTAAAGATACTGTGGTGGTTTGTCATTTCCTTTTCCAGTATATCACCTTTTGTCAGAAATCCCCACTATGACCTATATAACTTGGGTAGCCCTGCATAGAATAAGTCATAGTTTCATTGAACCATGTAAGTCCCTCCACCATGACAAGGCATTCATGGAAGCTGAGCAGGAAAAACTAAATGGAATTTGAAATCTGGGGATTGTCCAAGGCTGCTTGGAAGTGCACAGTATAGTCCATGATCATCTACAACTACTTGATCATAAGTGATTTTCCATGATGACATATGACTTTGTTATTAACCTTAATTTCCAGTGACTGCCTCTAATTCCTCATGACTATCTACAATGAATAATCTGCAAATGTCTGAATCTATTCCTTGATTTTACTCCCTGTAACTACCTCTAATTCTATGATGCCTATGACCACTTGTAAATACCCGACAGCCTATGACTAGCCTAGGTAGCCCATGTTTAAGCCTAATTACCAATGACAGCATATGATGAACAGCTGGTAAGCATAATCTTCTGACCTATTTGCTTCTAAAGGTTGTTGGTTGTTTCTTGACTGGTCTCTGACTTGTTTTCCCTCCTGCTGACTTCAGTCTGCTCTGTCTCTTCCATCCCTAAGTCAGCCCCTTGGAGCCCTTGTTTGGGCTCACTGACCATCAAGGTCTGCTTTTGCTGGTGATTGAGAATTTTGCAAAGCATCAGATCCCTAGGGGAGCTGGGGACAGCTGGGAGTCATCTGGCTGGCCTGGTTTCTTAGAAGATGCAATACCTTCTGCATGATAAGAGAAGAACAGAAGAGTCTTCTTTTCCTTTTATTCCCTTCATAAAACCAAAGCAATTCCTTTTCCAAACCTCATTTTTTAAAAATGGGGATAATCATAGCTGCAATAATTATTCCTTAGAGCTGTTTTGAAGATCAAATGATAGGAGGAATATGAATAACTTTGTAAAACATAAAACTATTTGTTAATAGCAGCTATTTGGGGATCTATGCAAGGTTTAGGCTTCCCAAATTGCTTCTCCATCCATCTTTAATCCCCACAACAGCCATGTGAGAGGCAGAGCAAGGATTAATATAACAACTTACAAATTCAATATTTGACAATGTCAGAAAATTAGAACTTGAAGTGACCATGTTAAACATCATCTAAGTCACCTCTTTCTTCTTATAGAAGGGAGCACTGAGGTCCATAGATATAACCGGCATGTTCCAAATTAAATAAGCTATGATGGATATGGAACTCAGACCCAAGTTTTCTATCTGGGGCAGAATTTGGACCCAAGTATGTTGAACTCCTGAGCAGACATCTCTATACCAACCCATATTCTACCACAAATACAGGATTCTAAATTTGTTTCTCAGTCTACACTGATAGCAAGGTCATAAACTAATAGTATTTATAAAGAAAAGGGAATGTTGTGAATAGAATGTTGGATTTGGAGTCTGAAAGACCTGGTTTTAATTCTGCTTCAAATACTTCAAATACCTAAGGCAAGTTACTTAATATATTTCAATCTCACTTTCTCTTATCTATCAAATGAAGGAGAGGGGCTAAATGACTTCTAAGGAGTGAGCATGGGGCAGTAGCAAGAATGCTGATACAGATGGAGAAATGGGGTACAATTCCAGTTCTGCACTTCTAGTAATCTTTGTGTTCTTGGGGAAAATTGCCTTGAAAATCTTAGAAAACTGGGGCATCTAGGTGGTGCAGCAGATAGAGCACTGGCCTTGAAGTCAGGAGGATTTGAGTTCAAATCTGACTTTAGACACTTAATAATTACCTAGCTGTGTGACCTTGGGCAAGTCACTTAACTGCATTGCCTTGCAACCCCCCCCCCCCCAAATCTTAGAAAATCATAACCAAAAGTCTAGGCTCTTTTCTCCTATAGTATTGCTACAGTCAGTGTGTGATTGTGTGATTTTGTGAATGTGTGATTGTGTGTGTGTGTGTGTGTGTGTGTGTGTTGGGAGGGCAATATAGGAAGAAAGAGGTTGTCTTGTTATGGAGCAGTTGCTGTCTTTCATCTCCTTCTATGGTTTGAACTTGTAATGGTTTCTTAGTAGCCTAAGAACAAAATCCTAGTGCATAAAGAGGCTGGGACTCCTCAGCTTTGACTCATGTTTCTTGACTTGGTGTAAAACCATGGCAAATGGGAAGGCAATCAAGTGTTGTATCCATTGGAATCAATGCTCTATTCTTTCTGAATGTCCTTTCTGTGCGGTTGTTATTTCATAATCACTCTATTATTTGCTATTGTTATTTTGTTATACTGTTGTCATTTTGTTAAATGTTAGTGGGCTTTCAGTGCTTTCCTTTGCTTCACAGTTTAATTTCCTTACCTTCAGGATTGTGGTACCATAGTGTTTCACATGCTATCTCATATGATCATTTATGCAAACCTATGAGGTATGCAGCCTATTATCATTCTCCCAATCGTTGTAAAGGAGTCATGGAGACTCAAAGAGTTTAAAAGGCATAGTTCAGTTCACACAGATGGTAAGCAGAAGAGATGTGTTTTAACCAGATGAGTTTTTTCTAGCGTTAAATCTATGATTTTATGACTTATAAAATGGGGATAATAATAGTAATATTTTCTTCATGGGGTTGTTGTGAGGTGTAAATGAATTGATTTATATAAAACATTTTGCAAACATAAATATCAGTTACTATTTCTTGAGAATGGTTCAATATGTATGAGTGGAGGGTATTGAACAATTTCATTTCATCTATAGGGTTTAGAATCGAGGAGACTTCATTTAGATTGAGATCCCTGAAAAAATGGAAGTTTTGGATGATCAGTTTTATGAAATATCTTTGTAAAATTTTAAATTCTACAATGACTTCTCCATACTACTGAATATTCATTATAATTCAACAAATATCTGTTATGTGGTTACTGTCTATAAAACCCATGTTGCTGGAAGAGATACAAAGTTAAGATTTGACAAAGTCTCTGACTCCATGAAGCCCATAGTTTAGTAAAGGGATTAAAAACAGCAACATAGGTAGCTAAAATACTATAGTATAATAATTATTTGGAGCAGTCAAGTGGCAAAGTGAATAGAATGCTAGACCTTGGGTCAGGAAGACCTAAGTTCAAATTTGGCCTCAGATTCTGGGCAAGTCACATAAGCCTGTTTGTCTTATTTCCTCATCTTTTAAATAGAAAAAAGTTTTTATAAATTTTAAATTGTCATTTGCAAAAGAAGATGGCAAACCACTTCATTATCTTTGTCAAGAAAAATCCAAAAGGGGTTCACAAGAAATTGGACACAATTGATAAATGATTAAAACAACAAAAAGTAATGCTTATAATAATGTCCAAGGGATTAGCGTGAGGTCTTATTCTTTTTAAAAAAATTTTATTAACAACTTGGATAAAAGCATAGATAGTATATTTATAAAATTTTCAGATGATGCAAAGTTGGAAACTCAATATGACCAAAACTGAACTAATACCTTTTCCCTAAGTTCTCCCTGCTTCCAAATTTCCTTATTATTGTTAAAAAATACCACTATCTTCCCAGTACCCCAGGCTCACAGTTTGCAAGTTATATTCATTATCTGTTATTCCTCTGCCACCAGATCATATCCAATCTCTTGCCAAGGTTTATAGATTTCAGCTTTGTAACATCTCTCATCATAAACCCTCATCATAGCACATCTGAATTCTTGAAATAGCTTGCCAGTAGGTCCGTCTGTCATACCTTTCTCCCTATTCCAATCCACTCTCTATTTAGCCACAAAAGTGATTTCCCAAAAATTCAGGTCTGATTATGTCACTCCCCTATGCAATGAATTCTAGTTGCTCCCTATCACCTCCAGGATCAATTGAAAAATCCTCCAGTTGATATTTAAAGACCTTTCATAACCTACTACCCTTCCACTTACAGTTTTTTAATATCTTATACACTATCATCTGCTCTTTGATATAATGATATGATTCCTTACTATTGTTTGTAAAAGATATAGTATTTCTTGGCTCCAAGCATTTTTTTTTTTGTAAGGCAAACTGGGTTAAGTGGCTTGCCCAAGGCCACACAGCTAGGTAATTATTAAGTGTCTGAGACCAGATTTGAACCCAAATACTCCTGACTCCAGGGCTGGTGCTTTATCCACTATGCCACCTAGCCGCCCCTAAGCATTTTCTTTTTTAAAAATTTTTATTTGTGGCAATGGTGTTAAGTTACTTGCCCAAGGTCACAGCCAGACAGTTATTAAGTGTCTGGGGTCATATTTGAACTCAGGTCCTCTTGACTCCAGGACTGGTGCTCTATCCACTGTACCACCTAGCCACCCCTGCTCCTAGCATTTTCTCAGGTTGTAGCCCATGTCTGGAATACTCTCCCGCTTCATCTCTGCCTCATGGTTTCCTTTGATTCCTTCAGGTCCTAGGAAAAAAATCTCAACTTCTAGAACAAGAGTGGGAACCTTTTTTCTGTCAAGGGATATTTATAACATTGTTAATAGGCCATACAACATTATCAACTTAAAATTTAGCCTGTTATATTTGGTCAAACATTTAATTAACTCCCCCTAAAAATCTCCTAGATTTACTGAATTTTGAATCCAGCCTGTAATTGCTTTGGTAACACCAGACCAAATGATTTCTTAGGGTCTTATACTGCTCATGGGGCTGGACAAAGCCTTTCCCACTCTCAATTCTATTACTTTCCCTCTATTGATGATTTCCTAAATACTCTGTATAACTTATTAGTATATAATTGGTTTGCATGTTGTCTCCCCCATTAGACTGTGAGCTCTTTGAGGGGAGGGACTGCCTCTTTTTTGTATTTCTAGAGCTAGCAGAGTGCTTGGTATGGGCAACTAGGTGGTACAGTGGATAGAGCAAAAAACCTGGAGTCAGGAGGATCTCAGACACCATTTGATACTTGCTAGCTGTGTGACCTTGGGCAAGTCACTTAACTCTGATTGCCTCCCATCCTGGGCCAATTCCAGTTGTCCTGATTCATATCTGGCCACTGGACCCAAATGGCTCTAGAGGAGAAAGTGAGGCTGATGATTTAGCACAGCGCTCTATCATTCAAATCCAATTCACCTGCTTGTCATGGCTTCACTTCTATGATATCATGGTCTTCTTTGAGAATGAAGGGCAAACACCATCATAGTGCTTAACCAACTAATGAAATGGATGACAGATTCAAGATCCCCAAACACCTTGTGTATAAGATGATATCTTGGAATTGTTTTAATTTGCTCCTTTCTGTTTCTCTGATCAATGACCACTTGAAAGTTCAATCATACTTCCTTGAGCAATTACTCAGGTGGTTATTAATAATTTTTATTTTTTCTTTAATGTTCTGACTATACCTAGCCATGGTACCATTGAGGATTGTACCTTACTTATAAATGTCGGCCCGTTTCTTCTAGATTTTGAATGTCAGATTTGATCAGAAACTTATATAATGATTAGTTTTCCTCATCTGTTTCCCTTTCTTCTGGGGGAAAAACCTTTTCTATGTGCATAAGATTTTTGTTTTTACTTAATCAAATTTATCTATTTTATGTTCTATAATATCTTCTATTTATTAAACAACAAAAAATGTCTATCTCTTCACAGTGTTTTGTCCTTCATTCTCAAAGAAGTCCATGACATCAGAGAGATAATGCCATGACAAGCACGTGAATTGAATTTGAGTGAGGAGATGCTATGTCTAAGTCATCAGCTTCACTTTCTCCTCCAGAATCACCTGGATCCAGTGGCCAGATATGAATCAGAATGACTGGAGATGGCCCTGGATATGAAGCAATCAGTGTTAAGTGACTTGGCCAGGGTCACACAGCTAGTAAGTGTCAAGTATCTGAGCTCAGATTCAAATTCCTGTCCTCCTGACTCCCTTAAGGCCAGTGCTCTATCCATTGTGTCACTTAGATGCCCACTATCTCCTTACAACAGTAATAGATATAATACTTCATTATCTCACTAATCTTTATTAAATTATTTTATCTGAAGAAAATATAATACTCCTAATTTCATATGTTTCTTAATCTTATTTCAATCTTAAGACCTACTCATTCAATCTCTGTTTGTGTGTTTCTCATTCACAGTTCTTTTACTATATAATACCAACTCATTAACACCATATTGCAAAAGTGACTTCTCTTCCTCACCCTTTTGAGATATGTTGCATTACTCAGGGACTGTTCTTCTTTATGCCCCTGCCACACAATCTCTTTGCTCATCTCCTTTTCTTTTTCCTTTCATGTCCTGAAATCTTTTCCTATAATTAAATGGTTAATCAAAACAACATTATTGTTTTTTCTTTGCCTTTTATGGGGACTACAATTATAATAAACTTGTTGATTTTAGTACTATTTTTGATAATGTAACTCAGACTGTTATTTGGCTCTGCTCTTTACAAAAATTTAAATCCTTGCATATTTTTTTTTTTGCAAGGCAATGGGGGTTAAGTGGCTTGCCCAAGGTCACACAGCTAAGTAACTATTAAGTGTCTGAGGTCACATTTGAACTTAGGTCCTCCTGACTCCAGGGCTGGTGCTCTAACCACTGTGCCACCTAATTGCCCCCATCTATGCATATTCTTAAGTGACCTGTTTTTTGCCTTTGAAAAACATACTTATATTTTCTGGGATTTAGGATGAAATCTTATAATTCTTTTTGTTGTTGTTGTTAGAGACAAAAAAATATTTAGATAGCCTGTGGCTAGTAGAAGCTAAGGAAGAGAGATTAGCAGCAGTTAACAGTAACATCATGAGAGGATAAGCAGTAAGAAAGGTTATAGAGCAGGAGAGTTTATTTGATATTCCCCAAGAGGAGACTGGCTTTCCAACTTTTTAACTCTCAATTTTCAGTTTATAATAATATATTTTCTCTGGCATATCCTGTTTTCATAAAATTTTGGATAATAAAAATGGATGATTTTGGATGCTTACTTCTTGGATGTTTATTGAAACATTCTCTTGTCACTATAAGTATTGAAGTTTAACAATCATGTGTCCTTGTGAGTTTAATATGGGAATAGTTCTGTGTGAATTCTGTTGATTTGAAACCCATCCCTTTTTTGTTACTTCTTAAAAAGATTTTTGCTAGATTCCTTTGTTTCAATGGATTCAATTATTTTCTTTACCAAAGTTTTTTGGAAACTAAATGACTTAAATTTTCTCTCATATTACCTTAAGCTTTCCACTTATGAATTATCCAACAGTCTTTTGGCAAGTCATTTAACCTCCCTGTTGGCTAGTTTATACTTCCAGTATATGTAATATGATGGTGTTGGAATGGATGGCCCTGAAATTTTTTCTAGATCCAGAAGTATGATTATGATTTTCATCTGGACAGTTAATGAATTTTTCCAGATGTATAATTTTCTATGCTTTTTTTACTTTCTCTGATGTGTTCACGATTGTGTCTTCCAATTAAATTACTGTTTTTCATAGTATATTTTTTTGCTAATATTTTCTCCATATATTTCTAAACTGTTGAGCTTAATTATCTTGGCCCTGACTTTTGTTTTAGTTATATTCAAATATCTTCTTTATTTCATCTTGTGACATTTTTGCTAATTTCATGTCTATTACTTTCTTCAGTGTTATCCATTTTTTGTACCATGAGAAAATTTTAATTTTGTTTCTGGTCTTCTGGTGGTATAATTTGAGTATACTTTTTTCTAGCTTTTTTGTCTTTTGTTTTAAAATTTTGTCTTTTATTTTTAATACATATTTTTCATTTTCAGAGTCCTTTATTTATCACTGAATGTTTTTCCCCAAAACAAAAAAATTCATTTAAGAATTTCTGACAATTTTGTTTCTTTGATGGTAGGGACATTTTTATTGTTTTGTTGGGAGGTATACCAAGATGATAGGTTCCCTTATGACATATCACTATTTTTTCAGAAATCCTTGAGAAATGACTTTTTAGTGCCTGTTATTTTGCAACTATCTGTAACTTTCTTCATCTGCCTCTTTCTCAAGTTTATTCTTTTTTTAAAGGTTTTTGCAAGGCAATGGGGGTTAAGTGGCTTGTCCAAGGCCACAACAGCTAGGTAATTATTAAGTGTCTGAGGTGGGATTCGAACCCAGGTACTCCTGACTCCAGGGCAGTTGCTTTATCCACTGTGCCACCTAGCCACCCCTCACTTTTACTCTTATTTATATGAAGAAATACCAGGACAACAGATTAAGATTTAGAGAAGAAAACTTAGTCATCATTCAGTTTGATTCCTCACTTTATAACTGAGAGTGAGTTAACAGCGTTCTCAGAGAAATAAGCATCATTGACCAATTATTTTGGAAAATTCAGAATTCTGCCTTTTTCTAAGTCCTCATTTAAAAGTTAAGTCTTTTGAAGGACACTACTGATAATGAGACTGAATTAACTCTCCTCTTTGGTCTTTGGTAACACCCTATCCAACCTCCTATTCAGGTTTGAATTGGAATAAATTCTTTGACTAGATTGTCTAAGGTTGACAATTTAGAAATAAATGACATAATCAAAGTTCATTAGAATCAGCCTCACCCCTCATGGTAATATTCTTTCTCATTATTTCTTAACCAATCAGAGTTAATTGTCACCCTTTGGAACACTCATCACCTTGAGAGTGTTTGGCATTTGAGAGAGACACTCTTTTCTTTTTTTATTAAAATACTAGCAATATTAATAAAATGACTAATTGCCCAGAAATTTTATCTCTTGAACTTGTTAAATGTGACACATGATCCAGGCACCTGGAGAGAATAGGAAATACCTCAGGAAATATTCTCTTCTCCCATAAATTATCAACTATTTTGTATATATTTATACATACCTGCAAAATACTGTCTCCCTCAGAACTTTCTCACTTTTGTCTCTGAATTCCTAGTGTCTGGCACTTAGGAGGCATCTAATAAATGACTGATGATTGATATTTACATTTACATGTAAGGTTGTTTTTTTTTTACCTTCTTACTTAATTATCAGTGAAAACAACCATTTAGTGTGTTTCACTTGCTCTGATAGCATATCAGCCTTTTTGTCACTGATATTTAAAGAAACAATAGTTAAATTAATGTTTTTGGATTATGTAAAAACTGACTTTTTGGTACCCCTCTCCTTCATTTTCTGCTATTCTGCAGAACACAGAAGGGAGTCATACAAGACTAAGGACTATTTCATTTAAAAATGTTTTTCCTGGGTTTCCATGGCCCAAGAATTCATTATCTTGTGGTCAACCTGCTGTGCCTTTCCACTTAGCTAGGTAGGTCACCAGCCAGAGTGTCTGTTGCCTTGACTACACATTGGAAGCCCTCCCAGCTTGGTACAACTATGACAGCTTTCATAGCTGACATTATCTTCAAGAGCTAAGTCATGTCTGTTAACATTCATTTATTAAGGGCTTACCATGTGCCAAGCTCTGTGCTAAGCACTGGAGATACAAAAAAAGACAAAGCCATAGTTCCTCCTCTCAAGGATATCATGGTTTCACTGAGCAGGATACGTCTTTTGAATAACTGCTAAAATAATCTTCCTAAAGCATAGTTCTGACTATTTTATTCCTGTGTCAGAAAGCCTTGGGAGCTCTTAATTAACCACAGGATCAAACAAACACCTGTTAGATGGACATTTGAAGCTCTTTTTTTCCTAATCTATATTACTGTTACTCACCCACCTCCACCTTTATACATTGTTTATTTCAGACAAAATGAACTATAGCTTTCCTATGAAATGTTAGTAGACATTGACTTGCTGGTTTCATTTTGGTGTCACCCCAAAGTCTCTACCCAACCATGATCAAAATTCAAGCCTTCCTCATCTCTTTCTGTTGAGATAGTCATCTTTCTTTTTTTCTTATGAACCCCAGCTCAGGTACTGCTTCTTCCTAAACCTTTAACTGAAATTTTTCCTCTCTTCAATTTTTCCTAGAGCACTTTGTCCATCTTGTCCTTGCTGCTATAACTATTCTTGAGTCATATTTATCAACTTACAACTTGAACCTACTTCTCTCTTTCCCCGTTCCCATTATGATATAACCCTCTTAAGGGCAGGGATTATGTTTACCAGTATTTAGCACAGTGCCATATATTTTATTTTGCCCAGATGCAATTCCATAGGTGAAATTTCATTGTGAGGAGCCCTTGCACCAATGCCAACCATCAACACATCTATAACATATTCTTGAGAAGTCTTAGGGCATGGAAGATTACATTACTTGCCCATGATCAAAAGGCTAATAGTGTTAGAGAAGGACTTGGGTTCAGGTCTTCCTGACTCCAAGGCCATCTCTCTATCTACCAAACCTTTTCATGTTGTCTGTAGTTTTATTGTAGATTTATTGTATGGAATCGAGTAAAAGCAGAGAAAGGTGACAAATTTGGAAAACAGAACAAAATCTATTTGTGAATAAACAAGTGAAACTTCCTTTAATGACTGAGAAAATGATGTGCCCAAGATCTAATGTTCTGATAAAAATTATAGTAATATGAGTTGTATTTATAATTAGTGGAACAGTAGTTTAAACTGGCAGTGTCTGGGCTTCCAGGAATTCTAGTGTGTATGTGTGTATATGCATGCACACTCAGATATGTGTGAGTGGGTATGACTATACCCACTATATCATAAAAAGAGATATTTGAGATTCTTAATGGACTGACTCCAAGCTCAATATGAATCAACAGAATGACATAGTACCCAAAATGGTGAATGCAATTGGAGGTTTCAGTAAAAGAGTCCAGGATAGACTCATTAAAAATGTCCAGAATGAAGGAGGCAATGGTTTGTCTGACCTCTGCCACAGTAAGCACATAACTGGTATTAACTTCTGTGTGCCACATATTAAGAAAAACACTGAAAAACTAGAGTATGCTGAAAGGATAATGACTGAAATGTTGAAGACTGATGACCATTCTCTATGAGAAAATGTTGATAGACCTGGGAATATTTAGCCTAGAGAAGGGAAAACTCAGCTCAGTTATCAGGTCACTCTATTTAGTTACCTGAAGGAAAAACTTATGCTGTTTTGCCCAGAGGGCAGAACCAAGAGTAGCGGGTGAAAGTTAGGGAAAAGTCCCTAATGAATAAAATTGACCCAAAGCGGGGCAGTTTGCCTTTGAAAGTCTTGAGAAACTCAACACTAGAAATGTTCAGGTGGAGGGTGGCCACTTGTGGACCTGTTGTAGAAGGGATTACTCCAAGTTGAACCTGATGTTCTCTGACATCATTTCTAGGTCTGAACTTGTGTGTACGCATGTGTATGCATACATGCATATTTTAGCAGTGATAGTGAGACTTACTACTGGCCTTGGAGAACTCATTAGAGTACAGATGTCAGTGCTTTTAGCTTTCTCAGAAGACTCATTGCTTGTTTCTCCTTGAACTTGAATGGCTGATCAGTTGAACCTCAGCTTCCTGGGACTTCATGTCAGAGCACCCCATATTCCAGGTTCTGACACCATTCATTCATTGTCTTGCAGGGTGCAGGACTGTGGAAGTCACTTTCCCAAATTGCAACTGAAGAGGTCCTCCAAATGAGGAAGGCAGACTGCATCTGTACAAGTGCTGGAGTCTGTGGAAGCTCCTGTCACTGTCTCCCAAACCATTTCCAGAAGGTCATAGCCATGTGTCTTACCCGGAGCAGAAAGAGGAGGAGCCAGGCTCGGAATTCCTCCAGGGCTTTGGAGCCCATCTTGGGCTGACCACAATAGAGGGTCAGGGCTAGGCCAAACAGGATACAAAGGCAGAGGCACAGGAACAGAGAGCATCCAGATGACCACCTATCTGGAACTGCAGGCACAGTAGGAAAGAAACAGCAACAGAACAGGGTTACTGTTGGTTCATTGGAAGGTATCTCCTCACCATGTTTAGCATCAAGCAGGATGAAAACAGAACCTGGAAACTGGCACCAAAGGTTTTCTCTAGGAATGAGGTATGGTCCTTTCTTTTCTCCTCACCCATATCTTGCATATGCTTATAGAAAGTTTTGGGTTTTCCCAATAGAGCATTACTCAAAAGTTCTTGAGCACATTAGAAGTCTCCAAATATGGACTTGTATTCACTTCTCAGATGTAAGTGTAGTGATTCTTTTTCTGGTATTGGTTAGACTTGATGGTCCCTGAAGCCCTTCCTACATAGAAATTGTGAAGTTGTGGTCTATGACACTGACTCACCATAAAGGAAGTTTGTTGTCTAATTGTTGTTGTTGTCCTTTCATACTGAAGATGAACAAGAGAAGATAGGACACGGACAGAAATAATCATGTATAAAGAAATGTGTAAATGAGAAAGAATGTGGATGGGATTGACTGAGTCAATATATCACATCACCCCTTCTTAAAGTAACCAACAAAATCATGCCCTGACAACTTTGTTAGGTGAGAGCAATCAATCAATAAACCATAGGCATGAACAAGGCATGGGCATCGCTATTAAATCAATAAATCAAAATGTGAGAACTCCTTGATCAATTTAGGTGACCTTGAAAACCATTAGATGAAAGGAAATGAATTGCAACAAGAGGTTTATAAAGGTATTGATTGAAAAGATATAGTCATGTCCTAGAGACTGGTGTCCTAGAGGTTGGTAATAAAATAGGAAAGCAATTCAGAAATGGGGACACAAAATTCTGGCAGTCTCCACAAGGGGGATCCTCTAGTCAAGCTCCAGAGAAGAAATGTTTGGAGGGGAAAAGAACTCCTATATTTGAACTCTTTTTTAAAAAAATTTTTTGCAAGGCAATGGGGTTAAGTGGCTTGCCCAAGGCCATACAGCCAGGTAATTATGAAGTGTCTGAGGCCAGATTTGAACTCAGGTACTCCTGACTCCAGGGCCGGTGCTCTATCCACTGCACCACCTAGCTGCCCCTATTTGAAGTCTTGAACTTTGGAGGGCATGAACAATTAAGTTCTTTGCTTAGGGGCATATAGCTAGCATGCACTGCAAGCAGAACATTTTTTTTTGGGGAGGAGTAAGGCAATCAGGATTAAGTTACAGCAAGTGTCTAATGATGGATTTGAACTCAGGTCCCCTGATTCCAGGACTGGTGCTCTATTCATTGAGCCACCTAGCTGCCCTTGATTCCAAGATTATCTCTCTATCCACTATACCCTGGTTGTCTTTCCCTTTGTATCCTGGAAATATCCCTGGAAGAGCAACCACTAGCTCCTGGTTCTGGGGGATTAGAAGCAGCTTTGCTGATTTGATAGTTTGAGTTGGGATTGGGAAAATGACTCCTGAATGTATGTTTCAAAAAGCAAAGGAGAGGGGCAGCCAGGTGGCACAGTGGATAGAGCACCGACCCTGGAGTCAGGAAGACCTGAGTTCAAATTTGACCTCAGACAATA